>NC_080576.1:59712916-60337916 GCF_029962835.1 Magnolia sinica
AGTCATTACACCATTCCTCAAGCTGGTTAAGCTCATCATAGCTTACAGCCCCCTCACTTGGGCAGATAAGGCCAAAGCCCTTTCCAACCGACCATGACATAGCGGGAGACGCGACCTACTGATATTCGGCACTTGTGCGCTTATGTATCCAATCGGTGTAAATGTTAGAGCATCTCTTGGTACCAAAAAGGTTCTGAGACTTTCACCCAAGGACATCATATGTGCCCATAGTGCTAGAGCTAATAATTTTGATATCCAATCTGGCCATCCATGATGTGCCTATGGAAGCCACACCCCTGATGTTGGTAGGGCGTACGGTAGTCATATCACAAAATGCAAGATGCATGAGTCACACAGTCTAATCATATATCAATCTTGCGCATACCGCACGCTCATGTGGGATGACTCTGCCTATCAGGAGTCCCATGAACAACCTTCCCTATGGCATATGCAATGGTCAACCACATCTCACAACAAACATGTAGATGATGCGTATGGGCATGTATCATGATGTTATGCCGTCACATACTCATAATTGGCATCGACAACTTACACCGATAATCGGCCTTGATAATTAGCATCGACACCGATAATTGGCCTCGATAATCGACACCAATAATCAGCATCAATAATCGACACCAATAATTAGCATCAATAATCGACATTGATAAAGCTTGATAATCGGCACCGATAATCAGCATCAATAATCGGCCTTGATAATCGTCACTAATAATCAGCATCGATAATCGCCCTTGATAATCAACACTGATAATCATCATCGGCCTCGATAATCGGCACCGATAATCAGCATCAATAATCGGCCTCGATACAACATCAATAATCGACACCGATAATCAGTATCGATAATGGGCACCAATAATCAGCATCGATAATCAGCCTTGATAATCGGCATCGATGAGAATGGGCCTAACAAGGCCTAATGGAAGGTCATAATGTGGACATTTAACCATCATTGCCCAACAATGTGGACCATTAACCAACATTACTCCCAAGGGATGGCTCATATGGAGCCAAGTGTATAGTGGGCCCATGGCCTCACACAAGGGCCTAATACACATCACAATGGGCCTTACTTAAGGGCCACATATACATTGTATTGGCCTCACTCATGGGCGTCATACACATCATATTAGGCTTCATCAAATGGGTTACGAATACACCACAATGGGCCTCATATACGAGCTGTAATTACATCATAATGGGCCTTATACACGGGTTGCAAATACACATCTATGGGCCATAAATACATCATAATGGGCCGCTCACGCGAACCTAATATACATCACAATGGGCCTCATCTCATGGGCCTCTCATACAACACAATGAACCTTATATACATCATCATGGGCCGTATCACATAAGATTCATATACAACACATCGTGCCTCACTCATGGGCCACATATATATCATAATAGGCTGCATCACATGGGCTTCATATACGACACGTCGGGCCTCACATCATAACGGGCCTCGCCAAATGGGTCACAAATATATCACATTGGGCCACACATATAGGCCTATCATACATCACATCGGGCCTCATCAAAGGCCATAAATACGTCAATGTGGGGCCCACCATCCACGCAATGGATGGAATGGATTAAAACATGCATTAGGGTGCATCTAGCACCGTCCCAAACAACTGGATGGTGTGGATGTACAACACATATATCATGTGGGCCCCACAGCCGCCGGACAGCATGGGAGCAACACATACATCAGGTATGTCCACATGTGTGGCCCACCAGTCTAACGAATGGATGGACAGTATGACATATACCGTACATGCAGCAAGGAGCCCACCGTCCATAGTAGACGGACAACGTTGATGAAAAACATACATCATGGTGCACCCCATTCATCACACTGTCTAGATGGACGGTGTGGATGCAAAAATACATGAATTAGGTGGGTCCCACCTGCCCACACGTGTCACATGTGTGGCGTGGGCCCAAACCTGAAATAGATGGACAACGTGTATTTAAACACATATATCAAAGGGAGTCCACTGTCCACCAAACTGGACGGACGGTGGATATAGATCATATACACCAAGCTGGGTCCCATCCCACATCTCCAACACGTGTGGGGGGCCCCACATCTGCACCAAATGGATGGACGGTTAGGGATATAATATATACCTCGTGGTGGGATCCACCGTCCACATGGCTAGACGGTGTGGATCTCACACGCTTCATGGTGGGCCACAAAACTTGCTGATGTGGTACATTAACTATATAGCTGGTGTGGTATACTCCAGCCAATCAGTTGCCATATAAGGTGGGTCCCACATGAGCCCACCATATAAAATTATATATATATATTTAAAAACTACAACGTCCAACATCCAGGAACACTGGACGAATGGCTTGGATGTAAAACACATCCATTAGGTGGGTCCCACCGTCCATGGACAGTGAGGATGTTATAAACATCAAGGTGGGTCCACGTAGTGGCCCACCATAGCTTTGAATAAAGCTAATATTTATGTTTTCCTTACATCTGGGCCTGTCCAGCAGGGTGGGCCATCTCGTGAAAGGCGTAGATAGAATTCATACATCATGGTGGGTCGCAAACAAGGGGGAGAGAGAGAGAGAGAGAGACGGTGTGTGTGCGAGGGAGGAGCTCCGTCACTATGAGTTCCTCTCCATTTACAATATGTACATCAAATGGGTCCTGAAACATGTGCGCCCTAAATCAAATCAGAATCTAGTACTATGAACACCCACCATTAGATCTTCTTCTTTAGCTCCTTAGAATCCTTGGCTCTTAAGCTTCAACTTTGATGGAGGATGATGGAGATTGAAGGGCTAGGATGAGAGATAAGAGGGGTAGAAGTGGGCCACACTTGGAAAAATCTTAGAGCTTGAAAATGCTTGGACGGTTGCTTCTCTTTGGTTTGCTTGGGATGGAGTGAGAAAATGAGAGATAGAGAGAGGGTGGTTGTAAGAGAGAAGTGATGGGGGTGAGTGATGGATGGAGTGATGTAAACATGACTTTGGGGTAGCTTTTGTAAGAGTGGTATGGGTTGTATAAGAGAGGTGACATGTGAGGTATGGGTTGATAGGTTGAGTGATGGGTTGAGTACTTGATTGATTTGATTGATTGATGTGATGGGTTGTAGAGATTCTGTCAGAATTCGCAATGCGTGACATTTCTTCAAAAAATATGTGGGCCCACAACTCTTGGCCAGGGTATTACATCAGTGCCCAAGATGTAGCATTGGAACCGCGACAACGGTGCAGCTGCAATGGTACAAGTTTCAAGTTGAGCTAAGTCAGAATCACAGGATGCGACTTAAGGTCAGGCATAAATGCCGATTACAGGTTGTGGGTTGCCAGAATTCGACAGGGAGGATCGCGGGAGTCTACAGAACGTTACGGACTAGGATATGAGCCTTACACTTAAGTCTTCAGAAATCTCCTCCTAAAATTTAAACCCAATCGAATTTGTACAAAATTTTATAAACATCCGACAATAACAAAAATAGGTAGAAATTGTTGCTGGATAGAAAACTTTTATACAGCTCACAAGCGTGGAAAAATCCCCAAACCATGGAATATTAATTCATGAATTTTTCTTGAGTCTCAAGAATAAGTCATGGGCTTAGGCTTTAAATTTCAAATAAATTAGACGTATGGATCAGAAATTAAAATTCTAGTATTAAGAGAATGTCAATATAAAAATGATTTTTGGAATTTATAACTGTTCATATAAAGGATACACTAAAGCTTAGGTTCAATAATGAATGCATGATTGGCCTATCCTTTATGAAACATAGGATGCTTTATGGTGAATTGAAAAAAAAATCATATTCCCCAAGGATGTAAAGTGATCAGGACCATGTATTTACAAACCATACTCAAGTAAGGCACAGGTAGTTCAATCCAAACACCAAATCTCAGGTCGAGATTTCCATTTAAGGGGTGTAGATTGTAACATCCCGATTTTCATATACCCATTTATACGCACACCTAGACATATACCTTTACCTCACAAGGATTACAGTGAAGTATTAAATATAATGGATCAGTGTAAAAGGAATAAATAAATAAATATTGGAGACGAAATTTGATTTAGGGGGGCAGATTGTAACACCTCGAACTTTCAATACCCGAGTATTGAAAGTTCTCGAGTGTTGTCATGAAATTTAACTTATTATATACATGTGTACAATACCAATCTAGTTATCCTAACCCCACATCTATTCTCCAACATGAATCTGACCGTTAATCATGTGGTTTGACATATGCACCTTTCCTTGACTAATCAGTGGATAACTCTCTACCCATAATGATTTAGATGTAAGTTATTGTTTAAGAATTGTTTAGAAATGGGCATATAACTATGTAGAACCATTAGATTTCACAAAACTCATAGATCCACAATAATTACGAAAATGTCATTAACTTAGACCCCCGAATTCTATATCACATGTTTCCCATGACTCGTTTGATGTGAAATTATATATCGTGCTTATGTATCATAAATTAACTATAGGTGTCAAACGTTGTCTCTTATATTATTGTAAAAGTGAACCAATTGACAAATCAGCCCCTTAACCATTGATTTTGGTGTCCATTGAATGAAAAAACCTCGTGGGTAATTTGTCACCCCCCAAATCCGGAGACAGATAGCTTCCGTGATGCCTCGAATCCGGCACTCGACTTCCATACACCAAGTCCCAAGTTCAGTGCACCACAAGGAAGATTTTTAACTGAATTTTTTTATATGCATATAACAATACCTGAGCATGAAGATCCATGATCAAAATACCAAGCAACACTCTCCATTATAAATCCTAATAGTTACAAGTACAATGCTTTGCAAAAGGTACACAACGTCAACATTTCCAAATCAAAAAATAGATGCAATGCATCGAGAAAACTATGTCTTCCAAGCTACTCCAGCCCTGAAAAAATGGAAAATAGGAAGCTTAGGCGAAAAGCCTAGTGAGTACACTCGTGTGTGCGGTGTGTCCTACATGCAAGCAAGATAAATATGCCATAAAAAATCATGTATGGTGAAAGGCGTGTAGTATGTAAGGTATGATGCCAATGCCAATGCAATGCATATGCAACATAGGAACACTCTGAGTAAATGCTACCAGCATCACTAAGTCAATTTTCATTTCTCCTATGCAACAGCCATAACTGTATTACATGCATCCGTAATCACATCATCATCATCATATTGTCATGCCATATCATAACTATGTATCTTGGAAAAACACTGTGGTCGACACCCATGCACCAGACATCAGGAATCAACCTTGCATACCTGCCCTGCGGTGGACTTCCACCTGGCAACCTAGTAGCGGACCTCATTTGTGCTTCTCCTCACCGGCGAGTCAGACTGGTCCCTATTTGCACTTCAGCCCTTAAGCGGGTTGGACCCACCTCTTCTCAACCCGACCTTATCAGTGGGAGTCAAATCCATGACCCATGTATCCACTCGGCCCGACGATGAGGTATCCTTTGCTAGCATCGGGGTTTAGGGACTTTCAACCCAAGAGGCACATCATCCCCTACTATTTCCACACTTTCGATGTCCCGTCCCTTTTCAGGGATAACCTAAGTCATCATCATAGATGTGCATTTCTTCGTTAAGATCCAACTCATATTATACGGCATAACTGTGGTATTTCAATCATTATGTATGTCATGATTATGCATGAATGCACGCAATTATGATAAGGCATACATTTATGGGCATGTGGTATGCATATAATGCTATGAGTTTAAGGTCTGCTTAACCTTTAAGCCAAAAATGACATATAATCATCATGTGCCACTATCAACTATATCAATACGTGGTCATGTGACTAAACTAAAGAGGACATGTCTTACACATGAACAAATGTATTGAAGTACACTTGTACATACCATCATTTTATGGTGCATGAGTATGATCAGTATCAACATGGTTAAGTAGATGAATTTAGTATGCTAGGAAGTGGAACAACATTAATCAAGATATTAAATCACATACTTCTATTAACCCGAATCACCAACATCACTAATATCATCCATAGCTATCATAATTATGAGCATTAATTGTATTCAGAATTACACCATATCCTTTGTAAGATAGATATTCTATTAGCGCTTTGGCCCGACATGATTTTCTTTTATTGGGACCACATGGTTATACCCTAACTAGGCCTTATGGTTAATGAGTGGTGGTGACTCAAATTACATGCACCAAGTGGTTATGAGATGAAAGGCATAGATATAACATATAGTAAATGAGCCATAGGATGGATGGTGCTGGCGAAACTCATATAATGTAGTGGCTTCACCTTCAAGTGGGTTGTTAGTAGGTTGGATTATCATAGTAATTCTACAATGGTTTGGAAGGCATAGGTAAACCTCGTAAAATACAGTGAGCCCTAAGTTGAACGACTTGGTATATAATATACACATAAAAGATAGTCACGGTTGGATGACGTGGGTTTGTCTATACAACGTAGTGGGTCTTACTTCCAAGTGGTACTATACACAGATAGGTCCTCACACAAACATTACGGTGGGTCCCAACAAGTAAACAGTATAGGTAACTCACATATATTAAGGTAGTACAATGAAGAACAATTTAGATGCACAAGGCACATGTCAGCGGGCTCCATGATCGAACTATTTAGTTGGCAAAATGACTAAATAGTGTGGATAAATTACGTACATTAAGTGGGTTCACAAGTGTTCGAAAATTATAAGTTTAATTAACACTATTTCATATCATTTGACTTATTTAGGAATTGGATCTAGGCCATTTTAGAATCATGTTCTAGAATTAGCTAGCCTAATGGATAAATGGTGAAATATGCAATACTTACATCAAGGTAGGGTCCATAATCAATCTGACACACATCCTGAGTTCACATACTGAAGAGGTTACACCATCAGTGTAGTTCACGGGTTTGAGTAATAACACAATTCTCATATGCCCACATGGCCTTATGGCCACTCCATTATCAGAAGTCCATATGGTTGAGAGGCCACGCAAATGTCACTCCACTAGTCATAATAAGGGACTTAAGGTTAGATGGTTATGTACTTTCATTACATCATAACTCACAAAATGGGGCAACTGCTTTACTAAACTTTCACATGGTCAGGCGGTAAGTACCATAATTTTACATAGGTTAGTATATATACGATTACTATCATGATCTAGTGTCCACATTTCAAAATATCCAAACATAATTGAGTAATCATAATCCTACATATGAATACAAAGCTACACCAATTATGATAAGTCTTATACTACATCCACTTCACACGTCACATAGTTGATGAGTCATATTCGGTATCACGTGGTTAAGGGCTAAGGGCCACATTTCATCATACCATTTACGGTTTAGAGATCATATCGCATAGAATCCAAGACCTTGGTAGCATTAGCTTGGGTAATATAACCCTACATCACATTCGGTCTAATGTACAACTTAGTCATACGTGATTCAAGTGGCAGTGTCTATATCGATAAGCACAAACCTATGTTGTTGAATGGCCATCAATGCCACTTGATTTCATATGGTTAGGTAGTCTTGTGCGTATTTCACATTCATATAGTTAGATGACTACATATACTCCACCATTGCCTATGATTAGGTGGCCATACATACATCACATGCCCACATGATTAATGGGCCAAACACTTATAAGGCACCCTCACACAACTAAAGTCTACACACTTGTTATAATTGAACATGTTTAAGGGTTTAAACACATATCTTATGATATTACTACTTAAGGTTGCACTCTAACCAAAGTGCCAAGTGATCAAGGGCTGTCCATAATCAGCCCATTTAAGGGATTAATCATCATTACTTCAAAAATTACAATACTAGTTCGTCATACATTCAACACATGGAGATTACAAACTCTTGTTGAAGAGGTCCAATGGTTGGCCCAAACAAGGCCACCACTAATGGGCCCACATGGCATTCACTCAAAATGGGCCTTAACATTCTTGGGCCCACGCACCAATGGAATTCACAATGGGTCCTATGTGGTGGAGTCCATGGGGATTTCCCATGAGGTTGAGTTGTGTGTGACACACCTGAAGTTAGGATCCGCTCCAACAATTTGATGAAGTCGATGGATGGTAAGGATATACATTGCATCATTAAACCTCGGCCCTAGGAAAATTTTAGTGATAAGAGTTTGTTCCTTACCGTTTCAGGTGTTATGGTCTAGGTGGACTTTGGATCAGCCTAATTTTTAAAATCATATCATGCAATGGGCTAGTCAAGGATGATGTACGAACTCCATAAATCAGATACATCGTGGTAGACCCACAGGGAGTCTTCAATGGTAAATGTTCAATTTCTACTATTCGTGTGGTGCAGCCTACGTAAAATTTAGCTCAGCTTTATTTTTGGGCTCATGTACTAAAATGGTCTATTAAAGACAATGTACGGTGTAGATCTTATGTAGACATCAAGTGGGCCTCTTGGCTTAAAATCAAGTCAATCTATGGCTCATGTGGGCCACACCACATATAAAAGTTGAGAGGGTTACCCTCCATTAAAACATTCATAATTATTTGTTGGGCCACCGGGATGTGGTCCACAAATCTAGCCCATTCATTATGTGTGTCTCACTTGGTTGAGTGTTTAGCCTAAGTTTCAGATGCATCCAAATTTCAGGTGGACCCAGCAAGTGATTTTATATTCTCGAGCTTCGAGTTATATGAACGTTTCAAGGAGATCAAAGTTACATGGGTCCTAAAGTGAAGCATTTATTATACCTACACCGTTCATCTATTTTTAGAGATCATTTTAGAACATTGTCAAAAAATGAATCATATCTAAGGATTATCTGGACCTCACCTTAAATAGCAGTGAATATAATGGTTTCACCGTTAAACCATTCACAGGGCCTAGCATAGTGTTTATTTTCCATCCAATCTGTTCATAAGGTCACAGAGACCTGAAGTAAGAGGAAAAATAAATTTCATATTGGTCCAAAACTTCTATGACCCAAAAAGGGCTTCAATGACAGATGTTCAATCCCCCACTGCTTTTTGTAGTGTGGACCACTTGATAGTTAGATCTGTCTTAGCTTTCTTCTCAAGCCTTAAGACGACTTGCCAAATGGATGGACGATTTGAATATAAGGCATACCTCATGATCAAATCCACAGAACTGATTGAATCATCGGGTCTTCACATGATTTTAGATGGTGTGGGCCACCTAAGTTCCGTGTACGACTGATTTTTGGGGCGACCCATTCTTTAAAGGGGACCCATCAAATGCACGGTGTAGATGTTTGAAATGCATCAAGGTGGGACCTATGGTGGGGCCCGTCATCCCTGCCTGCTGGGGCACTAGGACGCTGCTTGTTGCAGCATCCAGAGACGCTGGCAACAACATCACCCCCTTTGCTTATTATTATTAATTTTTTAATTCTTTATTTTATTATGGTATTTCATAGGTGGGGCCCACATCATGACGATCCACTCTATCTGTTGGATTCTATGGCCCAGGACGGATCTAACAAGCCCAATATTCAACATTTTTTGACGTACAGAAACATCACAGTGGGCTCTAATTGCTTATCACTAATAAAATAGTCTTTTTGATGGTGTGGCCTACTAGAGATTTGGATTGGCTTCATTTTTCGGCTCAATGCCTAAATGAGCTAGGGAATCAGATGGACGCCGTGGATTAAATGTATACATCATGGGTGGGGCCCGTTGTGGACCCACGACCCTTTCCTTCTTCTCTTTCAAGCAGCAGTAGGGACGCTGCAGCACGCTGGCAGCAACAGCGTACAACCCTCATTTTTTTGTTATTATTTATTTATTCATTTATTTTGGTGTGGTGTGCACATGTGTGCATGGATGTGTGTGTGGCCAGCCTAATGGGCCACCCTAGATTGTTTGGATGACATACAAAGGTTTTGGTGGGGCCCACTATCATGGGTCCCACGTAAGGTCAATAACAAATTATTATTTTATTATTTATTTGTATGAATCATCCTATGCATCCGCACCATTAATCACATCATTATCATCATATCATCACCACTACTAATCATCTAAATAATAAAAAAGGAAAAAAACCATAAGAGTGGAGGGGGTGTACTCACCTTGATGGATTAGATGGATGGTTGAGATGGATGGGATTGATGGAGTTGATGGCCCATTAAGATCACTCCTCTCTCTCTCTCTTTCTCTCTATCTCTCTCTCTCTCTCTCTCTCCTTGTGTAGAAAAAATGGTGAAATGCTAAGGAATGAAGGACTATTTTTAGAGAAACTGTTAAAATGTGGTTAGATTCAATTAATGTGATCTTGGTTAGCTTAGACTAAGATTACGACAATTAATTCTTGATTTGTAATTAATGGTGGATTAAAGGGACATGGGATGGCATGGTGTGATAATGTAATCCATAGGATATGGTATGGAGAAGAATTGACCTTGCATGCACATGAGAGAGGGGAGGTATGGGTGTGTGACATCACACACATGGGTAGAGATTCTCTCACCCATGTGTGGCATGTGCATGTGTGCATGGCATGTGTTGTGCACATGTGTGGAATGGAGTACATGGCGCCATGCGCACATGATACACTAACGATTCATTGTGGCATATCTCACTAACGGAGTATCGTACATACGCACAGGTGGTACCTATGCGATCACGGCGATGGGGTAGTTGATATGAAATAGGTTTCGAGGTCTTGAGGTTCTGGTCAGTTGGGTGTGTACTATGAACGACCAATCCAAGTTTGGCTAAGGGCGTCGATCATCATGCACATAGGCATAGAAAATGATACGGAATGGATGAGGTCTTACATAATTGTAGTAGGATATTTTCCTTCATATGAATGAATTGGATTGCACATCATATGGACCAAATGTGAAATATGAAGACTCCACTTTGTTAAGCTTTTCCTTAGGCGCGAAGTTATCCTTTCAAGGCCAATAAACTCCTTATAAATCTGGATCTTTTGATTTAATCACTTCCTTTCGTCCATCGCAACTAAAATTTAGACCACGCTATGGTCCCATATGACTACATGGTTGTACGAAATTTAGGCCCCGAACTATGATCCTACACTGTTAAAGGTTGAAGGAAGTTCCTTCCTTTTGATGCAAAGCGTTTGCCTACCTATTAACACATTTATCCTAAAATTTAACCCTGATCATTAAGTAATAACCGTTTATTCAGTTTGGGCATCCGTTAGGAGAATTCCAAAGGTAAGCTTATCTAAGGATTCTGATGTGCTTCATAATTGGGCTCATGGGCCAACACGACCATCTTAGATCGATGAATGGAGCAGATTCTCAATAAAACATCATGATGGACCCCACCCTCACCCCAGCCACTCACGAAGCCAAGGAGTTACATACAATCATGTGTATTGCATGTAACTACTTCCTATATTCGCTTGCTCCAACGATGAGCATCGTCCTCCCACTGAATTATCATATGGCCCACTCGAAACTCGGTTTTACTTCATATTTTGGCCCATGGCCTAACATTACCCTACAAAAAAAATGTTGGGAGTGGATCCCCTAAAAATCATCACAAGTGCACCCCACCTAAACCAACTAATAAATCAAGGTCGGCACCTTCCTGCGCACAATAACAGAGTCTGAGAATCACGTGGATTCCCTCCCACCGAACTCCCTATCTTGGCTTCTCCATCAAATTTGAGTCGTCTAAACTCCAGTAAGGAGAATTCCAACCCCACTAAATAACATTGGAGCTATGAAAGAGGTGATAAACACGACACCTCTTTCGCCACTTTCGGAACCGAGCCACTTTATGTGAAAGCCTATCCACACAACCGTCAACCATAGGGCCCTTTAACCTTCGATGTGCCATGATAACAAGATCTCTGTGGGCCATCCGAAGCACCTTCAATCATCAAATCATAGGTAAATGCGATGGCTGATGATCCACCATTAAAATCGGGACCATCCTCCTCATCATAACAAGAACTTTAACATGTATGTTCCTGCGCCTTGAAGAAATCTGAGACGAATAGATCATGGACCATCCAAATCTGACTCAACCTCCAGAAGAAAGAAGGCATCTAAATCTAACTCAACCTCCAAAATAAAGAAAGGGAGAGAGAACAGTGGAAGCATCAAATAGGATGGAGCAATGGCATCCACGCCGTTTCACCCCTACGTATCGTGAACAACGTAACATCTATGCAGGAAGAACCTAGGTACTCTTCCACAACCTATAATGTAATGACCCGAAAAATTTTGTTCTTTTCTTTCCTTAGTAGTTGTATTTTGGGGTAATTGGCGCTATGCTCGATTGCTTGTGAAATCTGCATCAATCACTTTAAATTGTATCTGCATGACTCAAAACCTGTAGAATAGTTAGTGCTATGTTAATCTGAAATCTGGGATCCATCGCTAAATCCAGTTGTTCTGGGGAATTTTAAGAAGATCTGGATCGGACCTGGACCGCGCATCGAAAGTCCGATAGTGACGATCTTAGGCTGTTGCGGTCACCGTGTTGGGCTTGGTCATCACCTCGAAAATCAAGTCCAGATGATGTTCTGGGTCGATTTGATTGAGTTCGGAGTGAAGAGTGTGAGAACGGTTGGAAATTTAATAAGCTTTTATGAAATCTGAGTCGTGTCGCTTGCGCAATGATTTTAAGCTATCTGACCGTTGGATTCTGACCCAATTTCACCCTCTAATCAGGGAAGGTGGCCCAGGCATGTCCTTGTGCTTGTGGACCTGATCGAGATTCTGTGATCGTTGAATTGAGTGTAGTCCGCCACAGCTGATCTGAAGAGCCGGTCGGTACGAAAACTCAGCTTGACCTAGATCCATGGTCAGTGAGCTTAAGTCCGACCTTTCATGGTTATAAGCCCACCAGAAGTGCTTCGTTGGATCGTGAGAGGCAGGTTTTGGTTATACCCTAAGTATACCTTGGCCCTGGGATTATTTTCGTCAAATTAGGCCTATTTATAGTCCTTAAACCCTAGCTCTCTTTTCCATACGAATTTTCTCTAAGCCTAGCTTGGAAACAGAGTGGAAAAGAGAGAGAAAGTGAGAGAGAAGTTGGTGAACCATCTTGGATTATTTCCAGTTCTTCTTCATCCTTGAACCTTCAATTTGAATCGCTATTCTGACGATTCTGAGTTCATCTTTGGGTAAGTTAACCTAACCCTAATTAGTGTGAGAGCTTAGAATAGTCTTTGTGTTGTTGTATCTCATTTCTATCCTTGCTTTAGGGTATTCTATCGCCGTTGACGAAGACAACTCATCTGAAATCAGTTCGGTGTTCTTTTCTGGCTTAAGGTGCGGACTTTAAGCGTATAGGTTATGGTTTTCAAGGCTTTTAGTGCCAGTTAATGATTTATTCTTGTTATGGATGAGATTTCACATGCCAAATGTTGTGTTTACGTTGCTTTCCTAATATGCATGTGTTACTTTGAGATTTGTGTATTCTATGTGTATGTATAAAGTACCGTATACATATAAAATATGAATTTGTGATTGCCATGATTATTTGTCGTGTATGTATGCTAGATGTATGTACGACAACTCCTTGGCAAAAGGAATTGTCCAAATGTGTGTTTTTCAACATACGTCATGTATGTTGTTTTATGTATTCTAAGTGTTTGTAGAAATGTCTGAATGATCTAAAGTGTGATATTTGAACCTAGTATGGGCGTTGAAAAGTGATTCTCAACTCTCCTACTAGTGTGTATGATTTCCTTCTTGCAAGTTACTTTCCTTGTTGTTTAAGTTCAAGCATTACATATGCTTACATTTATGTTAAGTTGATATTCTTCAAGTGCTTATGTACCATGATTTGAGTTGTTGTTCCATTACTGTTCCACATTCAATATGAATATCTGTTGTAGTGTAATGTGTGTGGGACTATGCATTAGTCCAGGAAATCGGTACTCTACCTTAAGATAGTGGCTGAGGTTGCCTTCGCCACGTAGGACGTATTAGACGAACTCGAGCCGTATTAGAGTTGGCGGTAGTGGTTTGGCCACGCGGAGTGTTTGCGCACTCTATGTCATTCAACCCAATGTGCGCTTATGCTAGTCGAGTTCGTCAAGTAACCCAATTGTCCGATGTATGTTTACCATGTATGGACGCTACTGCTTGAATCTAGGGTACCGAACTTACCAATGGAATCCTATTAACCATGGTACCTTGATCCGCTAAGACTCATGAGCGGGACATGGTGGTATGGGACACCGTAGTCGAGCTGTCGGCTTACGCTGGGGTGACGAGCCTCCCCGTAGTGACAAGTGAGCAACTAAACTCGTGCGCCGATTATGGTGGTATGGGACATTATATTCGTGCTGTCGGCCTACATTGATTGGTAACGAGCCCTTTGTAGTGACCTCGAGCATACCTGGATACCGCATTGAGGTGACGAGCCGAACTGTGGCAATAAAGGTGTGATAGGCGTGCATTGATTGGTGATGAGCCCTTTGCTACGACCTCAAACCATATGATCGTATGAGATGTCTAGGACTGACGACCCTAAAATGGATCACTGTTTGGATAGTGATATGAGGAAGGTATCTTAGCTTCGCAATCCTGCTGTATGAAAAAGACTAATAACAACTTGGTAATCATATCCATGCACCGCATTTGCATGTGCTTTGTAGATGTGGCACACTTTGAGGTGGTGTCATGCGTAACGTAAGATGAAGACGCTGAGGGTTTACACGTGAGGGCATGCATCATTCTGCATACATCCTTGCATTAATAAGAGTACTTAGGACTTGTTCACTTATTCTGCTTTATCATTACTGCTTGATTGAACTGATAACATGTTAACCAGTGCCTTATTGTTCTAATGAGTTGATCACTCACTCCCACGTTCTGGGGCGGTGTTAAAACCCACCAGACTCTGTCTTAGGTTCTGATGTTGCAAATGTTGATGCGACTTCTGAGGCAGAGTGGGAGATGGATGATGATGAGGCTGCCTTCTCTTATATGCAGTTTTCAGACGGGTTCTAGCGAGCCTTGTTTTGATGCGCGGGATTCTGGAATTTTTTTTTGGGAATTAAATGATATAACTTGATACTTGTAATTTTGATAAGTAACACTTTCACTTCGACCTTGTATGTATATGTACTTCAGGGATTTGCACTTGTACACATATTTTTCTATAAGTCTTCCGCTTGCTTTCTTCACTTATCCCTGAATTATATTCGTGTTTTGGCTTAATCTATTCCATGTTTTATACACTAATACAGACAACATACATCCATTATTAAATATGTTGCATAAGTGATGTTTTGGAACTCGGGAGCTGAGTTATGCTCGACCCCCGAATTTCAGGGCGTTACATATAAATACCATTCAACTTCCACATAACAAGAGAGAGAGAGAGAGAGGAAAGAGGAGAGAGATTGGAAGATGGTGTGATGCACTGAGTCAAACCAGGTTTTGCTGAGTCCAGCCCCTTGCTGGACATGTTCTGGAGTAAGAAAGAAGAAAGGAAAAGGAAGAGAATATGAGAAGAAAGAAGAGAAGAGAAGAAGAAAGAAAAGTGGAAGAGTCGAGCCGAGGTGACTCCTCGAGTTGACTTGCTGATTGGGTCTGTTCAAGCAAACCCATGTACTGAGTCAACTCAACAGGTGAATTTTGCTTAATTCTAAGTTTTACTGATTAAGGTTAATTGCTAATTTAGGGTAAATCACTCATCTACTAATAACCCTATATTAGATTCATGTCTAAAATCATTACCACTCTAAGCCCAAACTTAGATCGTAAGCAAAATCCTAGCCATTAATCTTGGCTATTAGAGTCATCTAACATGGCTATCTAATCCCATGAATTGTTTAAAATAATGTTAGAATTCAATCATATCGCATATACACGGAACTATAACAACACCTGAGGGCGATCCGACATTAGAGGTGAGGGATTCCTTTAATCTTACCTTGATTTAAGATGATATAATTTATCATGCCTCTTACATGCTTTCACGTTACTATGATTCTCTCCTTGCAATTGTTTAATTTACCACCAACAAATATTTACCCTTTGGAAATAATGGTATGATGTTAATTACAAGTAATCTTTATTATTTTATGTGGGGCAATGGATACAAGCATTGCCCTTGCCTTTATCAATTTTGTTGAGTTAGCCCTTACTACTCTCCTCTTTGTTGAGTTAGCCATTACTACTCTCCTCCTTATTTGTTAGCCTTATGTTATCTACCTTTATGGCTTGGGCATGTGTCTTTGAATTCTAAAAACTCTCATGATTTAATTTATTTCCTCTTTAGTGCAGGTGATGTGTTAGAGGTATCACAACTAGTGATTCAAATATTTATCGTGGACGTAAAGCACTCTAGGTAGTGAGCCTCTTAGTTGACGCGTAATTCCTAAGATTTGGGTAGTGATGCATAAATCCATGTAAGTAATTTACAATATGTGTTACATCACTTTCGATATTGGATGTTGCAAAAAGTCACTCCATGAATAAATCATGTCACATAATTCATCCGACTCATGTGTTGTGCTGCCACAAGGTGTTCATGTAAATCCATGGTAGCGTTGGACATGCTGACGAATCTTCGTACTTATGGGATGCGAGGTGAGTCAGGTTCTCTATGATTTATATTCCACATTACATATGATAAGCCGCACACACTTTGCTAGGCATTCATTTATATTTATATTAGTTGCCCATACTAATACATCTCATAGTGGTGGAGTATGGGGCATATCAGAACCCTTACATTACTTTTATAAATCTCTTGAATTATAGTTAATCTTAAAGCATAACCATCACTATAAATAGGTCATTGACCCTCTCCAACCATACAATTTATGCAGGATGTGTACAGATTGAAGACCTAAAAAACCATTCTCCTATGGAAGATTATATTAAATGAATAAGAAAATAGTTTTATGATTTAATTTTATATTTTCACTGTGAACTCGATAATATAATAATCTCTCATTGAGAAGGCATTTGATAACTTATTGAAATTTTTTTTATTGTAATGAAATAATAAATATAGTCAATTTTATTCCCGTGAATGGTTACCTTTATGAATATAACTAGATGTAATTTAAATGAAAAAAATATATGGTATGATTTTTACATCATCTAATTTGTACATTATTAACACCCTGAATTCTCAAGCATGAGTATGTACTCAGGCAGCAAAAATTTGTGACTTACAATTGGTTTCAGAGCATGAGAATGAGATTAATTGGGCCTGAGGGAATAGTCCATCATAAGCTTTACGTGAGCAAGATATGATTTTGAATTAGATACATATACCTAATTGGATTCCCGAAGGCACTAAGAAGTTGAGGAATTAGAAACCCATGCTCCTGTTCCCCATTGGAAATATTATGATAGATGTGGAATTTAGAGACAATGAATCTATGTACTTTTAGAAAATAATGCTTTAAATCCCAAATAAACTTGTTACAAAGTAAGATTCATCGTTAAACGAATTTTCGAGTAAGAAAACTAGCTACCCAAACCGGAATCGGATATTTTCCAATTTTCTTGAAATTTGTTATTGTTTCGATGAAAACCGATACGTTAAGAAACTTTCGATGGTCTTAGTAGGTATACAAATCAGAAAATTTTAAAAATTCTCTGGTGCCTCACTTATGTCTTTAGAAATCTCCTCCTAAAATTTCAACCTAATCAGATTTGTACAAAATTCTATAAAACTCTGACAATAACAAAAATAGGTAAAAATTGTTGTTGGACAACAAACTTTTATATAATTCACAAGTGTGAAAAAACTCCCAAAATCGTGGAATATTAACTCATGATTTGTTTTGGAGTCTCATGAATAAGTCATGGGCTTATGCTCCAAATTTTGAATAAATTGGACATATGGATCAGAAATTAAAATTCTGGTATTAACAAGTTATCAATATAAAAACGATTTTTGGAATTTACAACTGTTCATATAAAGGATACACTAAAGCTTATATTCAACAATGAATAGATGATTGGCCTATCCTTTATGAAACCTATGATGCTTTATGGCAAAACGACAAAAAATAAAATCGTATTCCCCAAGGATGTAGAGTGATTAGGACTATATATTTACGAACCATACTCAAGCAAGGCATAAGCGGTTCAATCTAAACACCCAATCTCGAGTTGAGATTTTCATTTAAGGGGGGTAGATTGTAACATCCTGATTTTCATGTAGCCATTTATATGCACACCTAAACATATACCTCTACCTCACAAGGATTATAGTAAAATATTAAACATAATGGATCAGTATAAATGGGACAAATAAATAAATTTTGGAGATGAAATTTTATTTAAGCGGGGCAGATTGTAACACCCCGAACTTTCAATACTTTCAATACCTGAGTATTGAAAGTTCTCAAGTGTTGCCATGAAATTTAACTTATTATGTACATGTGTATAATAGTAATCTAGCTATCCTAACCCCACATCTATTATCCAACATAAATCCGACCCTTAATCATGTGGTTTTACATATGCACATTTCCTTGACTAATCAGTAGTTAACTCTCTACCCATAATGATTTAGATATAAGTTATTATTTAAGAATTGTTTAGAAATGGGCATATAACCATGTAGAACCATAAGATTTCACAAAACTCCTAGATCCATAATAATTACAAAAATGCCATTAACCTAAACCCCTGAATTCTAGATCACATGTTTCCCATGACCTGTTTGATGTAAAATTTTATACCATGCCTATGTATCATAAGTTAACTATACATATCAAATGTCAGCTCTTATATCATTGTAAAAGTGACCCAATTGACAAATCAGCCCCTTAACCGTTGATTTTGGTGTCCATCGAGTAAAGAAACCTTGTGGGTAGGAGTAGGATATTTCCCTTCATATGGATGACTTAGATTGCCCATAATATGGACCAAGTGTGAAATATGAAGACCCTACTTTGGTTGGCTTTTCCTTAGGCGCAAAGTTATCCTGTCAAGGCATATAAACTCCTTATAAATTTGTAGCTTCCGATTTAATCACTTCCTTCCGTCCATCACAACTCAAATTTGGACCACACTTTAGTTTCAAATGACTACGAGATTATACAAAATTTAGCCCCCAAACTATGATCCTACACCATTGAATTTTGAAGCCAGTTCCTTCCTTTTGACGTAAAAGGTGAAATCTTAGATTTAGACTTTTGCCACCATCGATCAGCCACCAAATTTTTCCCAATAGTTTTCCTACCTGATTACACATTTACTCCAAAATTTAGCCCTAATCACTAAGTATTGACTGTTAATTAAGATCAAGTTCATTTTGGGCATCCGCTAGGAGAATTCCAAAGGTAAGCTTATCTAAGGATTCTGATATGCTTCATAATTGGGCTCATGAGCCAACACGACCTGCTTAGAACAATGAATGGAGCAGATTCTCGAAAAAAACATCATGATGGACCCCACCTTCACCACAGCCACTCACGAAGCCAAGGAGTCATGTGCAATCATGTGCATTGCATGTAACTACTTCCTATATTAGCTTGCTTCAACGATGAGCATCGTCCTCCCACCAAATGATCATATGGGCCACTCGGAGCTCGGATTTAATTCATATTTTGGCCCATGGCCTAACATTACCCTACAAAACAAATGAAGGGAGTGGATCCTCTTAAACATCATCACAAGTGGATTCCACCTGAACCAGCTAACAAATTAAGGTCGACACCTCCCTGCGTGCAATAACAGAGTCCAAGAATCACGTGGATTTCCTCCCACCGAACTCCTTATCTTGGCTCCTTCATCAAATTCGAGCCGTTTAAAATCTAGCAAGGAGAATTCCCACCCCACTAAACAACATTGGAGCTATGAAAGAGGTGATAAACACAACACCTCTTCTGCCACTCCGGAACTAAGCCGCTCTATGCGGAAGCCTTTCCACACAATTGTCGACCATAGGGCCCTTTAACCTTCGATATGACATGATCACGAGATCTATGTGGGCTATCCGAAGAACCTTCAATCATCAAATCAAAGGAAAAATGTGATGGCTGATGATCCACCATTAAAATCAGGATTCAATTTATTTCCTCTCTAGTGCAAGTGATGTGTTAGAGGTATCACAGCTAGTGTTCAAATATTTATCGTGGATGTAATGTGCTCTGGGTAGGCACCATCTTGGTTGACGCGTAATTCCTTGAGTTTGGGTAGTGGTGTACAAATCGATATAAGTAATTCACAATGCGTGTTACATCACTTTCGAGATTGGGTGTTGCAATAAGTCGTTCCATGAATAAATTGTGTCACGTAATTCATCCGACTCATGTGTTCTGCCACCTCAGGGTGTGCATAAAAATCCACGGTAGTGTTGGACACGCCGACAAATCTCCGTAGTTATGGGATGCAGGGCGAGTTGGGTTTTCTGTGAATTATATTCTACATTATGATGATCACTGCATATGATGAGCCTCACACACTTTTCTAGGCATACATTCATATATATATATATATATATATATATATATATATATATATATTAATTGCACATACTTATACCTCTCGTAGTGGTGGAGTATGAGACGTATCAGAACCCTTACATTACTTTTATGAATATCTTGAATTATTGTTAGTCTTAAGTGATAACCATCACTATAAGTAGGGCATTGACCCTCTCTAACTGTACAATTTATGCAAGTGGTGTATAGATTGAAGACCTAGAGGATCATTCCCCTATGGAAGATTATATTGAATGAATAAGAAAATAGTTTTACGATTTAGTTTTATATTTCTGCTTTGAACTCGATAATGTAATAAGCTCTCATTGAGAAAGCATTTGATAATTTGTTGAATTATTTTATTCTAATGAAATAATAAATACAGTCAATTTTATTCCCGTGAATGGTTACCTTCATGAATGTAACTGGATGTGATTTACACACACACACACACACACATATATATATATGGTGTGATTTTTACAGCATGCAATTTGTACATTATTAACACCCGAAATTCTCAGGCACGAGTATGTACTCAGTAGCGAAAATTCATGGCGTTATATAGGCTCAAGGCAATAGTTATCTTTTTGGATGCCCTTGCCAATCTGATTGAGCATTCTTTGTATATCTGTGAACATAGGTGTTTTATTTGTATTGTTTTGGACATTACTACCCTACATGGGCTTGCTATTGCAGTGTATGGATGATGGTATTTTGTTTTGGATGATCATGTCATATTTGGGCATCTTTGATGATATAATTATCTTTGTGGCATGATTTGTTGTTATCTCATAATTCATTGCACTTGATTCCTATTCTTTTAAAATTATGTGATTGACTATACTATCTTCTAAATCTGAATAGGTAATTAATTATCAAACTTCAGTATTATATGGTGCGTTGTTTATGTTACCAACCCTTTGCCAATCACTAACAAAAATAGGGAGAACCATACTCCCACCATTAGGTGTGAATTTGTTGTGAGTTAATGGTCATGCAGGAAGATAGGGGGAGTATCAACTCAAGACAACTCAACTCAAGCACCAAGATCGCGTCTTTGTATATTCATTGTAATTGAGTTGTAATATTGAAAGTCATGTAATCTTGAGTTGTATGAATCATCTAGGGTTTATTAGGGTTTTGTCATGTAATTGATAAAGGGGGAGATTAAAAGTGCCCTTATTTTTCCATGTATGTGAATGTTGAGTCATAATGTCAAGTGAGCCTCATATGAAGACTACACGACCAAAGACTCACCAAGTTGAAGAAGTTGAGTGTGCTTTACAGGTATATTAAGCCTCACTTCCCAAACCAAACTTATTAGGTATATGACCCACTTAAAATAAATATAAACTTTCCCAAAAGCATATTTGTAAAACCTTTGGTAAGCTTAGATTACAACTTGTTTAAAGTTTATGAAGATAGAAGCATATAGGTAAAATTCACATTCTGTCAGTTGTAATCAAAGTGAAATCGAGCAGCTTCAATGACATTGAACACCTATTCGATGGCATTAAAATAGAGGCCTATCAGTCCAACAACCAAACTGTGAAAATAATGGATAAGTTCGACAGCATCGAACCTACTTCGATGACATCGATCAAAGGTGTAATGCCCCAAAAATTGGGGGTCGAGCAGAAGCTCAACTCCTGAGTTCCAATGCATCATTTATACAACATAGATAATGATGATTAATTGTTGTCCATATTAGTACATTAAACATGAGTGAGATTATATTAAATCCACATACCATACTTTGGAGATGATTAAATTAAGCAAGCAGAAGACTGTGATAGATATATAAAGTATATAAGTGGTTATAAACCCCAGAGTATGATCATGTCACCAGGCTGAATATATACATGTTTGTTCCAAAATATACAAAATGACAAAGTGTAATGTCTAGCTAGTTTGTATCCCTATAATCCCGTTGATCAGTACATGGTCTACATAGACCCACCTGATAGCTGTATATAGGAGAACTCCTCCTCATCGTCGTAAAAGTTAGGCTCCACTTCATAAGCATCGCCATCATCTGTAACTAAAACAGAGTCTGGTTGGTATTTGAAAACACCGTCCTAGAGGGGGAGTGAGTGATCAACTCAGTGGTATATAAGGTAAAGGTTAACATGTTATCAATTCAATCAAGCAGTAATGGTAAAGCAGTACAATACTCATGTCCTAAGTACTCTTGTTAATGCAGGAATGATATTCTATAATGATGCATGCCCTCACTTGCACTCCCTCAGCGACACCATCTCACGGTCGCACATGCTACTCCCACTGTGCTCTTCCACACCAAAGGCACATGCAATGCGGTGCATGGTCGTGTTAGTCGAGTTCTTGATTAGGCTTATTCATACAGCAGATTCGAAAAGCTAAGGTACCTCTCTTTATATCATATACTCAAACAATGATCCATCTAGGGTTGTCAGTCTTAGTTAATCACATACGATAGGCAGGTTATAGGGCAACATCACCCCTGATTTAAAAGCAGTGGATAGGCAAGTTCAGGTCCCTATGGGAGGCTTGTCACCTCAGCGTAGGCCTAGTTTATACTTGAGGTCACTACAGGAAGGCTCGTCACATTAGTTTAGGCCGACAGCTCAAATACAGTGTCCCATATGCCATCATATTCAGTTCATGAGTTTGGATTACTAACTGGTCACTACAGAGAGGCTCATTGCCCCAGCGTAAGCCGACAGCTCGACCACGGTGTCCCATACACCACCATGCCTGGCTCACGAGTCTTAGCGGATCGTGGTGCCATGGTTGAAACAGGTTTGTATGGGTAAGTGGTACCTTAAATTCAAGCAGGAGTGTCCATACATGGTAAACACACAATAGGCCAATCAGGTTATTTGACAAGTTCGATTAGTATGAGCACATGCTAAATCAATCGACATGGAGTGCATAAGCACTCTACGTGGCCTAACCACTGTTGATAATCATCGTATGACTCGAATTTATCGAACGTATCCAATGTGGTGAATCTAGTTCGACCACTCAACCGAGAACCGTTACCGATCGCCTAGACTACATAGTAGTCCCAACCATACTCAATTACAATAAGTAATTATAGTCTAAACAACATTTAATCCACCAATTCAAGTAAAATTCTCATTCAGGCATTTTAACAATCATATTGCACATGTTATCATACATAGACATTTCATCCATAAATCACGTAGTAGCAAGATAGGTTATATAAAGGAAATCGTAACTATAGATAAGGAAATTGAGAACCCTATCTCAACACCCTCATTAAATACATTTCAACAAACATTTTATCATTCAGACATTTTATCAAACACTTAGACTACACATTTCAACGTACATATAATAAATTAGTTATAGCGTATATTATGGCAAATCCTTTCACCAAGGAGTTATCATACGTACAACGAACATGAATTCTAGATTAATAGTCATAGGAAGCATAAATCATAATTTCCTATTCATTCAAACATTTTAACAAACAAATGGAATGCATTTTCGTGTACAACTTAGTTTACACATACATAATATGTCGAAATCATCATAACTAAGTCATATCACAGCAATCAAGTCAAACATAAATCATTGCTAAAATTAAAAGCCTTAAAAACCATAACTTAAATGTTTATAGTTCACACCTTTCGTCGATACGCTTGTTACGAACTCGATTCGTACACCATGTCCTTGTCTATGGCACAACGACTACCTAAATATTGAAATAGGTTAGCTATTTCACCGGTTTCTCTATTTGAATTCCTAAAACAAATTAAGGTTAGGATTTCTTATCCAAAATGGATTTGGATTTGATGGTGTAGCGATGCGAGAGAGATGATTCGGCACGTGGAGTGGTGGGTGTGAATCCCAGCAATAAACTACAGATCTCTCACACTTCTCCTCACTCTTTCCTCCTCTTTTCTCTCTTCTCTCTCCTAGGGTTTTAGGAAATTCGTATGGAATGAGAGAGGGGTGGGTTTAGGGCATTATATAGGCCCAGAAGTGATGTCAATGGCCCCAGGGCCATGGTATGCTTAGGCTATAGCCAGAAGTCGTTTGTTTCAGGCCAACGGAGCTCATCTGGAGGTCCATTACCTGCATACGGTCTGGGGGAAGTTCCCTGACAATGGATCTATGCCAAGTTAAGATTTTGGTCTGATCAGATTAGTAGATCGATTGTGGAGGACTCGTTTCAATTCAACGGTCATCGTCACTCAATCAAGGCCACAAGTATACTAATGGGTGCAGGGAAATTTCCCTGATCCAAGGGTATAGTTGGGTCAAAATCTGATGGTCTAAAACCTTAAATTTAGCCTACAAGTGAATGGCCCAATTCACTTAAGTTTGAGTTTATTTTCTAAAGATATTCATGTTTCTTACACAGTTTGCTCCAGACTCAAGTTGTGCATTTCTGGATTCTATTTGGACTTGATTCCCGCGTTGGTTATCAAGCCTAGTAAGGCGGTTATAACCGTATAGTTTCGCGGTAATTGGACATTCGACGCGAGGTCTAGGTCTGATACGGAGTTTCAATGTGCTCCTAAGAGCAACTGAGTTTTAAGACTGATCCTAGGTTTCTAGGTAATGTTGGGTTGGTGATTCTATTAGTTTTGGGTCTTATGGTTCGTATAGATAGTAGTTCAAGATAACTCCCTGATTAATTTAACTTGGTACTTAACTAATTTTTGTTTAATTTATAAAGAATTCGATCCTTAGTGATTTTTGTTTGAAGTTATGCTCGGGTTTTTATACGGATTTTTTTGAGACGTTACAAAAGGCTAACTTTTTCTAGTAAACTTTGAAAAACTCTTAGTATACTCGATGCAATCGAATCCCTTTCGATGGCATTGAAGGAAGTTATTGATGGCATCGAACTCATTTTAATGACGTAAAAAATGGGACTAGTATGTCCAGCAAGCTTTCAAGGACAATCATATATTCTCAATGTCAACGAAAGTCATTCGATGATATCGAAATTCAAATTTTGATTACATAGAAAGGCTGTTCGATGGGATTGAAATATGGACTAAACAGTCCAGAGAGTTTTAATAGGAAAATCTATTTATTCTTGATGCAATTGAAATGTCTTTGATGACATCAAAATTCAAATCTCGATGGCATTGAAGCACGTTCGATGGCATCAAAAAAGTGCTCAACCAGTCCAGTAACCAAAGTGTATTTTTCAAGAAAAATCTCGATGGCATTGAGCCATCTCTCGATGTCATTGAAGGGCCTTTCGATGATGTTGAAGGATGTTTGATGGCATTGGACAGAATTGGTTCTGTAATTATTTGAAAATCTTAATGCAGGAAGCCAATGCAATCGAAGAAGGTTCAATGACATCGAAGGAAACTTCGATGGCATCAACAATGACAGATTTCTATCTATTTTTTACCATTAGGATTTGACTTTATATAAACACTTGGGTTGCTTCTATGTTTTTTGAGCGAGTATTAAAGAGAGCATTGAAAGAGTTATTACCTGAGCTATTACCCTTCCTCTCAAGCCCTCTTTATTATAGGAGTCATCATTTAATCCATGGCTTAAAGGAACTTATTGGTATATTCATTGCTCAAATTGAAGAATGAACTCCAACCTTCATTGATCATCCAACAACACTCTTTAATGGAAAATCATTGTGCTGGGATCCTTGAATGCTTAGCTCATGAGAATCTTCTCTAGATCTTAAATCCAAATCATTAATTAGAGTAGATCAAACCAAACATTAACCCAACAACCACAGTACCTCGATTAGAGCATCTGCAAGCAGTTGCGGTTCAAGGGAGTTGAAGACTCTTCACCACTAGGAAGATATTCAACAACATGTGTTGAAATGGGGCTCACTCACAAGTAAGTTTTTGAGTCCATTGTGTCTGAATCCCTTTCCTTGTGTAGGATTGGGATTCATAGTTTGGTTAAACTCGCTAAGACCTTTCGTAGGCCTCCGACAGGAGAATACGTATAGTGTCATTGTGTAGGACCTATTACCTTGTGTAGGCATTATATGTTGCCTTGTGTAGGCACTATAAGTTGTCTTGTATAGGCATAGAGTTTGCCTTGTGTAGGCATTACGAGTTGCCTTATGTAGGCACAGAGGGTTGTCTTATGTAGGCACCTTAGTTTAACCTTGTGTAGGTTGTAAAGGTTTATAGTTAACCTAAGTTTAAACCATTGGATAGTGAAATCAGGTACCCTTATAGGGATGAGTGCATCAGTCAGGAGTGAAGTAGGCACATAGTCGAACTACTATATATCAATACGTTTGTGATGCATTCTTTTGTCTATATTATGTTGATTCATAATATGATTAATTTTCGCACACTATATGTTTGATACATTGCAACTATTATACATTTCACTATCATATTTTTTGAGTGTGAATAGTTTTATGTTAATCCTGATTACTTTTATTTAAATTAGTAGCATTAATTTTTAAGTAGGATTAAGGTTTTAAAAGTCCTATTCAGCCCCTCTAGGATAATTGAGCATAATTCTATACTTCACAAATACAGGTTTACTGCAATTTCAAAAAAAAATAATTGAAAATCTAGAATCAGAAAATGAAAAAGTGAAATTAGAAAATGAGAAAGTGAAAACTAAAACTAGATGTAAAGAAGTCCAATCATACAGTAGAACTTAGTCGTAGGTTTTCCCAAAGTGATGAGAAACTAGGAAGACTTTTAGGTTTGGGAAGAAACTCTAGGGATAAGCAACACTTAGGGTATGAAAGTTGCAACTCTAGCCCTTCTCTTGTACCTCCTATTACTAAGAAAATAATTGCATCTAGAAGTAAAGAAAAAGATTCTCCTATCTGTCGTTCATGTGTAGACATAGGGCATTATAAATTTGTTGTCTTACAGTTAGATAGCCCCATTCCATTTCTGGTTCAAGCCATATTGGTAAATTTAAACCAACCAGAAAAATGATATAGAAACCAAGGAGTCCTCTAAACATTTTAAATGAAAAGGTGGAAAATTCTCACATCTCCTGGAATGACAAAAAGGATGGAGGAGTTGCTGAAAGAAGTGGTTCAATTGAATAAGAAGACCAAAAAAATTAGTGAATCAGGTGAATCTGGATTAGTTGCCCCATAAATCCAAAGCACCCATGAACAACTAGCCTAACAGAGAAATGTAAAAGAATACCTCCAAAGAAGGCTGTCACTAAATGGTTAGTAAAAAATAGAACTAATTGCCTTGTGATTCATACCGCACTTAAAGAAGGTAGTGGGTCAAAATGGTATCTTGATAGTGGTTGCTCCAGGCACATGACTAGTGACTGGACCCAATTTTTCAATTACATCAAATTTGATGGTGGGTCGGTTACTTTTGGAGATAGGAGAACCGACGAGATAATTAGACATGGGACAATAATTGGGCCTGGATTGCCCAAGATTGAGGATGTTCTTTGTGTTGAGGGATTGAAACACAATCTTTTGAGCATTTCCAAAATTTATCATAAAGAACATTTATTCACTTTCTTCGAGGATGTGTACAAGATCTTTGACCACATAATTAGATTAATTATGAAAGGCCTTCGCACAAGTGACAACTACTATGTGATAGAAAGCAGTGGAGAAAAAGCCCCATCCACAAGATGTCACATGGCCCAAGTTAATGAGTTTGAATTGTGGTAGCAAAGACTCGAGCATGTACACTACCGAAACTTGTCTCAACTCAGCTCGAAATATCTAGTGAGAGGACTTCCTAAGATAGGGAAGTAAGAAAAGGTTGTGTGCGGTGATTGTCATAAAGGAAAACAGATAAAAGTTGCACATAAGAAGACAATCACCATCGCAACCTCAAAACCTCTTGATTTATTGCATATGGGTCTAGTAGGTCCCACTAAAGTTGAGAACTATGGAGGCAAGAGATATTTTTTTGTAGTGGTAGACGATTACTCCAGATTCACTTGGGTCACATTTCTTAGGGATAAATCTAATGCATTTGAGATATTTAAGAAACTCTTTAAGGTACTCCAAACTGAATGAGGATATTACATCAATAGAATTCAGAGTGATCATGTAGGAGAGTTTCAAAATGACCAATTCCAAAGGTATTGTAATGAAAATGGAATCTGACATGAATTTTCAACTCCAAAGAGTCCACAACAAAACAGAGTGGTTGAAAGAAAGAATAGGGTGTTGTAAGAGATAGGCTTAGTTATGCTCAATAGTAAGAACATGTAAAAAAATGGGTTGAAGTCATCAACACCGCCTACTATATAATTAATCGAGTATACCTTAGAGCAAGTTTAAATAAAACTTCATATGAACTTTGGTGTGGAAAATAGCCTAGTGTAAAATATTTTTATCTTTGGTAGCAAATGTTATATTCTTAGAGAGAGGGAACAACTAGGTAAATTTAACTCTAAGAGTGATGATGGTATATTTTTAGGATACTTTTTAAACAGTCGCGCTTATTGAATCTACAATTTGAGGACCCTTACAATTCAAGAAAAAGCCAATGTGGTTGTTGATGACCAACCACATGACAAAAATGGTCCTACATTGATGTGGAGGATGATGTGGAACCATGCAATATAGGTAAATCAAATAACAAATCCACTTCTCCACATGAGTCTCCACTGTTGGGTGACATTCCAGTTATTAAGGATCATCCCCTCAATAAAATCATTGGATATCCTAAACTGACTTGGAAACTCAGCAATAGCTTGATGCTACATTTACTCATCTTTGCTTCACTTCGAAGGTTGAACTTGAGAATGTTGTGGAGGCACTCATAGATAAATATTGGATTGCAACAATGCAAGATGAACTGCAACAATTCAAAAGGAACGAGGTGTGGCAGCTAGTCCCTAGGCCACAAGGAACAAATATCATCGGAACAAAAATGGATTTTCAAGAACAAGTCCAATGAATTGGGAATGTGGTAAGGAACAAGGCAAGACTCGTTGCGTAGGGTTATTCGCAAATTAAGGGCATCGATTTTTATGAAACTTTTGCCCCGGTAGTGCATTTAGAGTCTATAAGAACTCTCATGTCCATTACATGTGCATTGCTATTCAAAATGGAAGTGAAGAGCGCCTTCCTTAATGGTGTACTTAAGGAAGAATTATAGGTTGAGCAACCTAAGGGATTTCTTGATCCCAAATTGTAACACCACGTACTTTTCAATACTCAGGTGTTACCATGTAACCTAACTCAGTATAAATACAAACCTGGTTTAAGTAAACATTACGTGCATTATAGTCTAAATCTGGCAGATGAAAGCAATCTCCAACCATATGTCAAGCTATCCATTCATTGTTATTCAAGATGGACCGTCATATCATTAGAGAGACCTATTTTTAGGATTTCAATTTCATTGATGGACAAATCCAACCAACCATTTTAGATTTAGAACCCTAAATCATAAGATCCACCATTCGAAATGTCCACAACACCTTATTGGTCAACTTATCATCTGATCATGCAATTGACCACCTAATTACAAAAAACAACCTCTAAAGACTCGAACAATAGATCCTTTGTTCATCTTGTTTTCAAAACTCTATCAGTAGATACAACACTTAAACATTATAATTAGGCCATTTGATCACTAAGTATACCGATGATTTACACCTAAATAAGGCTAGGAACACGTAGGAACCTTAAAGGTCAGATCCGAAGATGATCTAATCGTCAGATTGACGATAATCTGTAAGTAAGACCCAAAATCAAGTTGTATGGCCCACCTGAGTGTTGGATCCGCCCCATCATTGGTTAGATCTGCTACTTGAAACTATAGAACTTGCTAGACAGTGTGGATATCAGAAGAACATTTGTTGGGCCCGAATTACCAAATCCATTGTCCATTAATTCCAAAACCAAGCTGTGAATGACGCACAAGCTAAAATTATAAGACCTTATTACATGGGCTATAAATCCCACAACTCAGCACTACGTGGATAACCTTTGGACCCTAGGACCTTTTAGAAATAGATGGATTAAGATAAGAGATAATCCAGCCATTAGGTTGTTAGAAAGTGTCATCTTATCACACAAATTAAGTCTTGGGGACCGCCTAAGCTTTAAATCTGCCTAGTCATTGGTCAGAGGCTCTGATGGGGACCTCTAGAACGAATGGTCGGAGTAGATCCATCAAAACCATTTTGGTGGGCCTCACTTTAGGGGTCATGAGTACATAGCTTGTGTACTCTCACGCCGCACCAAACTAGCCTGGTCAAACCACGTTTGGCCGAGGCTACCCAAAAGAGGAAGGGCTCTTTCCTTCTTTCCCGCCAGCACTGGCTTGAACGAACGATTGCATTTGATCATCAGATGGCCCACCATATCTTACGATCCAGAAGATCAAAATCGTCCATTATGTGCAAGATGAAGGGCCTACCAGAACCTCGGCTGTTTCACACGAAAGTGCACATGTGTGTGGACACAACGATGGGCACAACTGAGCTATGTGAGTGTGGAATTTTCAAAAAATGGAAATCCTGTTCCACTGCTGTTAGGTTGGCGATCCGAGTAAGGAGGCATCCTTTAATCTCTACCATCAATTCGAGTAAGGAGGCATCATTCAATCTCGACCATCCATGTAATGCCATCCTAGACATTCAAACCAGAAAATGCGGATTGCTAGCTTTGTGAAAGGTATAAGATGGTTATTGAGAGAGCGGGTGAGTGGGAAGCCCTAGACTTAATACAGACCATTTATGTTTCATCCAATGGCTTGGGGGAATTAGGGCAATGCTATATAACAACTATCGGCAACTTTGTATTCGGCCTCAGCGGTAGACAAGGATATTGAATTTTATTTCTTACTATGCCATGATACAAGACAGTTGCCGATATAAAAACAACCTCTACTGGTTTATTTGCGATCATTTATATTTCCAACCCAACCGGCATTGAAATACCCGACAATGATAGTAGATGTGTCAAATGGGTACCACAAGCCGAAATTGGTAGTCCCAGCCACATACTCTATAATTCTTTTAACTACGGATAAATGTGATTCTTTAGGATCATCCTGAAATCTATCACATGCACCAACGCTAAATGCAATGTCTGGCCAACTCGCAGTTAAGTATAGTAAGCTACCTATCATGCTGTAGTACAAGTGTTGATCCACACTCTTCCCATTTGCATCTTTGGAAAGTTTGAGTGTAGTGCTCATGGGGGTATGATGAGTACATCCAAATTTGAGTCCAAATATTTTTACTAGATCTTTTGCGTATTTGGACTGACATACAAATATTCCATTAGGCATTTGTTTCACTTGTAGCCTTAGAAAGAAATTTAGCTCACCAACCATGCTCATTTCGAATTCAGATTTCATTAATTCAGTAAAATTATGAGCTACATCTTCACAAGTGGATCCAAAAACTATGTCATCCACATAAATCTAGGCAATGAGTAAGGTATTCCTTTTCTTTTACGTAAATAGTGTTTTATCAACACTCCCCCTACAAAAATGATGGTCGCGTCAAGCGCCCATAGCATGCTCAGAGTGCTTGTTTAAGACCATAAAGAGCTTTGCTCAATCGATATACATGTTGAGGATATTTGGAATCTAGAAATCCCTTCGGTTCTTCTATGTATACTTCTTCCTTAAGCACACCATTGAGAAATACGTTTTTATGTCCATTTGAAATAATTTGAATTGTAAAGCGCATGCAATAGACATGAGATTTCTTATAGACTCAAGGCGCGCTACAAGGGAAAATGTTTCATCAAAATCAATGCCCTCAATTTTTGAATATCCTTATGCCACAAGTCTTGCCTTATTCCTTACTAAATTCCCAGATTCATCAGATTTGTTCTTGAAGATCCACTTGGTTCTGATGATATTTGTTTCAAGTGGTCTGGGTACTAGATGCCACACTTCATTTCTTTCAAATTGTTGTAGCTCATCTTGCATAGCCACAATCCAATATTCATCTTAGAGTGCTTCTACAACATTCTTGGGCTCAATTTTTGAGGTGAAGCAGAGATGACTGTAAATACCCTTAAGCTGACGTCGAGTTTTCACACCGACATTAGGATCTCCAATGATTTGATTGAGAGGATGATCCTTAATGAATGCATGTTACTCAAAGGCAGAGGTTCAAGAGAAGATGTGGATTTGTTATTAGATTTACCTATAATGCATGAATCCACATCATCCTTTACATCAATCGAAGGACTGAATTCGTTAAGAGGTTAGTCATCAACAACCACATTAACGGTTTCTTAAATAGTAAGTTCCTTAAATTGTATACTCTATAAGCACAGTTATTAGGGGAGTATCCTAGAAAAATGCTATCGTCACTTTTAGATTCAAACTTACCTAGTTGTTCTCTATCTTTAAGAATGTAACATTTGCTACCAAAGACATAAAAGCTCTTTACACTAGGTTGTTTTCCATACCATAATTCATATGGAGTTTTGTTTAATCCTACTCTAAGATATACTTTATTAATTATGTAGCAGGCAATGTTGATAGGTTCGACCCAAAAAGTTTTAGCGATATTCTTGCTGTTTAGCATAACCGAGCCCATTTCCTGCAACACCCAGTTTTTTCTCTTGACCACTCCATTTTGTTGTGGTGTTTTTGGGGCTGAGAATTCATGTCAGATTCCATTTTCATCACAGTAATTTTGGAATCAATCATTCTCAAATTGCCTACGAAGATCACTTCATATATGTTTTATACAATAACCTTTCTCATTTTAAAGTCGTTTAGCCATCTTCTGGAATTCTTCAAATGCATCAAATTTTTCCCAAAGAAAAGCAACCCAAGTGAATCTGGTGTAATCATCCACCACTACCAGAAAGTACCTTTTTCTACTATGTCACTCAACTTTGGTGGGACTCACTAGATCCACGTGAAATAAGTCAAGCGGTTTGGAAGTTTCTATGGTGGTTGTCTTTTTATGTCCCATTTTGATTTGTTTTCCTTTGAGATAGTCACCCCATACAATTTTTTTCTTCCTTCCTTATCTTAGGGAGTCCTCTCAAAAATTTTTAAGAGCTTAGCTTAGCTAAGTTCTGGTAGTGTACATGCCTAAGTCTTTGGTGCCATAACTCGGACTCACTATTTAGAGTCATGTGGCATCTTGTAAATAGAACATTCTCCCCACTACTTTCAATTACGTAGCAATTATAACTTGTGCGAAGACCTTTCATAATGAACTTACCTGTAAGGTCCGAGATATTGCACACATCTTTGGAGAATGTGACCAAATGTTCTTGGTCGCAGATTTGCAAGATACTAAGGAGGTTGTGTTTTAGCCCTTCTATACAAAGAACATCTTCTATCTTAGGAAATTCATGACCAACTATTGTTCCTTTCCCAAATATCTTAGCGGAGCTCCCATCTCCAAATGTAACCTATCATGTGTCTGGAGCAATCAGTGTCAAGTTACCACTTAGAACTATTGCCTGCCTTAAGAGCTGTTTGAATTACAAGGTAATTGTTCATATTTTTTATTACCTATTTGGTGACAATCTTCTTTGGAGATGGTGTTTTGTTTTCACCATGGGCCTGTTTGGATTTTTCGAGCAATTGAACCAGATTCCCTTGTCTCATCAATTCTTTGGTTTTTTGATTCAGTTGAGCCACCTGATTTGATAACTCCTCTATGTTTTTTGTCATCTTAAGTGGAGTAAGATGTTTCCTTCCTTCATTTGATGTATATTTTGAAGGACTCTTGGAATTCTATATTGCTCTTCTGGTTGGTTTGAATTTAACAGAAAAGTTCAACCTAGAAGGGGATTGAGACCGACCAAATGTAAGACATTCAAACTTGTAATGTCCCAAGTACCCACATGAATGACAAATAGGAGTGTTTCTTATGTTACTTCCAGATGTAACATTTTTCTTAGTCACAGGTGCTGTAAGAAGGGAGCTTGATTGGCAATCTTCATATCCCAAGCCTCTCCTATCCTTCTGATTTCTTCCCATTTCTAGGAGTCTTTCTAGTTTTTCATTACTTTGGGAGAACTTATCACTAAGTTCAACAGATTGTTTTGATTTTTTAGCATCTAATGTCAGTTTACGATTTTCCTTTTTCACATGCATATTTTCAGTTCTAAATGTTCAGTCTATTTGTTTAATTTTTGTGTTTTAGATGTAAGGGATGATGTTGTCCTTTTAAGCTTGTCATTATTGTAAGTGCTATAGTTTTTATCCCTGTCTGTTGTCAAATTTATGATGACAAAATCACTATTATGTTATATATAACTTGCTTAAGTGAAGCTCTTTCAAAGATCAACATTCATGAACAAGCTAAGCTCACAACAAGAACTGCTCACAAGTACAAGGATCAATCTTGAATGAAATAACTGCTCACAAGACAAGACTCAAGCTGCAAGACTTCAAGAAGCGTTCAAGGCAGTTTGTACACTTTCAAGATTGAGCTATATCAAGGTTTGATCTACATCAAGACTTCAAGGCTCATACTTCAAGGTCTCAAGTTCTGAATGTTTCAATGTCCATACTTCATGGTTAAGGTTTGATTGACCATAGGTTGACCTTAGAAGTAGGTCATTTCGGATACATAAACCGAATGTTTATTTTACATGTGATTGGTCTGTTCTTCGACTAGTCCTAGGCCTTCTTCGACTAGTCCTAGACTTGCTTCGACCAGTCTAAGATATTCCTCGACCAGTCGTGAGTTTGTTACAAATTCCGGATAAAATCTGTTAGCCTTCGACTAGTCTAGGAATCTGTTCGACCAGTCGTAGGAACAGTGTCGACTGATCTTCGACCAGTCGTACAATCTTCGACTCGAAGTCCAGCGAAGATTTGCAGGACCTACGACCAGTCGTAGGAGACCTACGACCAGTCGTAGAACGGTCAAAGCAAATCCCGTCGGATTTTTCAAATATCTGTTAGTGCTTCGACTAGTCGAATAGCACTCTAGACCAGTCGAAGACCCGATCTTCTCACTTATAAATAGTGCACAAATCTCAGAAGAAATCATCGAATTAATTAAAGTATTCAAGCCAATCTTCGTCGAACTTCTGAGAGTTAATTCTGTGCTCCATCTAAGCTAAGTGTGCTTATTTAATATTCTCTTTCCTTAGCTTTATTTTAATTGATTTTGTTTCTGCTATTCCAATCTGATTTGATAAAGAGCAATTGTTATTCCCTTTCTTTGGAATCAAAATCAATTAAGGCAAGCCCTATTTGGTTTAATTTAAAATCTATTAGAATTAGAATCATTGTAATCGAGTACTGGACATTGAACTTGGACATTCAATCATCTACTTTGATTTGGTTCTACCGGGCTGCTACAACGAAGGAGATATTCAGGTATTTTACATATTGTAAATTCTTTTCTATTATTTTGGTTTCTTTCAAGATTTGTCAGAAAAATCTTGTTATATTGGTTATCTGAGGAAAGCCAGGAAAACTCAGAAGTGAGGTTTTTTAATTGTGTAAGCCCACATATAAAGACACAATTGTAAGGGTTTTGGGTGAACCTGGGAAAACCTATTTTTAGTGAACGCTAATATCCCCTGTGTGAGGATATTAGGAGTGGAGTAGCTTTTTGTGTGGCTGTTGTTTAACAGTTGGTGAACACACAGGCGAACCACTATAAACCCTTGTGTTGTGGTTGATTGTTTTATTCTTCTAATTTTTTATTCTTTTGTGGGATGTATGTATGGTGGTGAATGTTGTAATAGCTTAGAATTTATTTTCTGCTATTCCTTTATCAACTTGATTTTCAATTTCATTTGAAAGTTATTCCAGCAAGGTTGCCCTGCCATTTTTATGGTGTATGGCTGTCCCTAGAACAATACATTTTTAATTACAAGTTATTTCAATTTAGTTTATATTTATTTTTCTTTTCCTCTTTAGTTTGAGACTTGATACAAAGATCTTTCTAGGAATAAGGTTGTCCTACCATAAACTCTGTTTTTGGTGTAAGGTTGTCCTTAGAACAGCGTTTGTATCAACCTCTCAAGATCTGAATTTTGAGGTTATTTTAATTTACTGCATTGTGATTTACTTTGGCTATCATATTCATTTTAATTCCGCTGTCATAAGTTTTAATTTGGCACTGTCCTATTCACCCCCCCCTCTAGGACATGTAGCTTGGCCTTTTCAAGTGGTATCAAAGCCTAATAGCTCTTCTTTTATTCTTAGATTTAATTCCTGAGCTAACGATTTAAGCTATTTAAGATGTCAAATTTTGATAGCCTTTCAGTCACAAGGCCTCCACCCTTTGATGGCTCCAACTATGCCTATTGGAAAGCCAGAATGAGGATCTTCCTCAAATCAATGGATGAAAATGTGTGGCAAGCCACAGTGACTGAATGGAATCCTCCTATCATGGAAGTTACTGGGGTTGACGGTTCAAAATCAATAAAAGTCACACCATATTACCAATGGACCACCCTTCAGAAAAGTGAGAGTAGTGCAAATGCTAAAGCACTAAATGCAATTACTTGCGCACTATCACCGGATGAGTTCAAAATAATCATTTCTGATACTGCAAAGCAAGCTTGGGATATATTAGAAATGACACACGAGGGTACTACAATTGTCAAAAAATCTAAAGTCCAACTCCTCATAACCAGATTTGAAGAAATTCATATGGAGGAAAATGAAATGTTTATGGACTTTTACACTAGATTGAATGACATTGTAAACTCAATGTGGGGTCTTGGCGACAAAATCCCAGAAAGTAAAGTGTGTGTAAAAATATTACGCTCACTTCCTGAACGGTTCAATTCTAAAGTAACTGCGATCCAGGAACTTCGTGATACGGATAATATGAGGGTAGAAGAACTAGTTGGTTCACTACAAACCTACGAGTTAAACTTTAAAGCTCCTAAAGGAAAATCTATCGCACTAAAATCTTCTAAATGTAATTCAGAAGAAAATTCTGATTCAGAAGATGATATGGCTCTTTTAGCTAAAAAATTTTACAAGATTTTCAAAAGCAAGAAAAGGGTTGATTTTCAAAAATCAAATGACAAAAAGAAGTTTAGACCCAAATCTCAAAAATCTTTGAAAGATAGTCAATGTTACAACTGTCTAGAATATGGGCACTTAGCAAATAGATGTCCTAAAAGGGACAAACCCAAGAAGAAGGGTATGTTGGCTACATGGGATGAATCATCTGATTCTGAAGGTTCTTCTGAATCAGAAGATTCTGAAACTAAGTCGAGCAATGAGGTTAAAGCTCTTATGACTCTAGCCAAATTCACATTTTCAGATAATGACTCTACAAGTGAAGAAAATCTGAATAGTGAATGTGAAAATGAAGATGATCTTCAAGACGCTTACAATGCCCTATATAAGGAAAGTTGTAAAATTGCTGTCAAACTTAAACTTCAAAAAGAAAAGTTTTCTAAACTCAAAAATTGTTTTGATTCACTTGTCTTAGAAAAATCACAAATTTCAAATTGTTTTGAAAAATCAAAATGCGATTTGGAATTCAAAAACTTACTAATTATTGATTTAAAATCTGAAATTGAGAATCTTAAAACTGAAGTATTGTAAGTGCTATAGTTTATATCCCTGTTTGTTGTCAAATTTGTAGTGCCAAAATCACTATTATACTCTGTTATACATAACTTGCATAAGTGAAGCTCTCTCAAGGATCAACATTCATAATCAAGCAAAGCTCTCAAGTACAAGACTCAGGATCTTGAATGAAAGAACTGATCACAAGACAAGACTCTTGAATGCAAGAACTGCTCACAAGACTCAAGCTGAAAAGAAAAAGAAAGTACAAGGCAAGACTCAAGCTGAACTCAAGACTCAAGTTGAAAGTCAAGCTGAACTCAAGACTCAAGTTGAAAGTCAAGCTGAACTCAAGACTCAAGCTGAAACTCAAGCCACTTTCATGATTGAGCTACTTCAAGGTTTAGTCTACATCAAGACTTCAAGGCTCATTCTTCATGGTCTCTTGTTTCAATGTCCATACTTCATGATTGAGGTTTGTTTGACCATAGGATGACCTTAGAAGTAGGTCATTTCGGATACATAAGCCGAATGTTATTTTACATGTGATTGGTCTGTTCTTCGACCAGTCTTAGGTCTGCTTCGACTAGTCCTAGACTTGCTTCGACCAGTCTAAGAAAATCCTCGACCAGTCGTAAGTTTGTTACAAATTCCGGATAAAATCTGTTAGCCTTCGACTAGTCCTGGAATCTGTTCGACCAGTCGTAGGAACAGTGTTTCTGCATCTTCGACCAGTCGTAGAATCTACGACTCGAAGTCCAGCGAACTTTTGCAGGACCTACGACCAGTCGAAGGAAACCTACGACCAGTCGTAGGTGACCTACGACCAGTCGTAGGAGGGCTACGACCAGTCGTAGAACGGTCTGCGCTTATCCCGCCTAATCTTTCAAATATCTGTTAGAGCTTCGACTAGTCGTAGAGCACTCTAGACCAGTCGAAGACCTGATCTTTTCACCTATAAATAGAGCACGAATCTCAGAAGAAATCATCGATTTAATTATAGTATTCAAGCCAATCTTCGTCGAACTTCTGAGAGATAATTCTGCGCTCCATCTAAGCTAAGTGTGCTTATTTAATATCTTCTTTCCTTAGCTTTATTTTAATTGATTTTGTTTCTTATATTCCAATCTGATTTGATAAAGAGGAATTGTTATTCCCTTTCTTTGGAATCAAAATCAATTAAGGCAAGCCCTATTTGGTTTAATTTAAAATCTATTAGAATTAGAACCATTGTAATCGATCTTGGACATTGAACTTGGACATTCAATCATCTACTCGGATTTGGTTCTACCGGGTGCTACAACGAAGAAGATATTCGGTATTTTACATATTGTAAATTCCTTTCTATTATTTTGGTTTCTTTCAAGATTTGCGGAAAAATCTTGTTATTTTGGTTATCTGAGGAAAGCCAGGAAAACTCAGAAGTGGGGTTTTTTTTTAATTGTGTAAGCCCACATATAAAGACACAATTGTAAGGGTTTTGGGTGAACCTGGGAAAACCTATCTTTAGTGAACGCTAATATCCCCTGTGTGAGGATATTAGGAGTGGAGTAGCTTTTTGTGTGGCTATTGGATAACAGTTGGTGAACACACAGGCGAACCACTATAAACCCTTGTGTTGTGGTTGTTTATTTTATTCTTTTAATTTTTTTTATTCTTTTTGTGGGATGTATGTATGGTGGTGAATGTTGTAATTATTTCAAGCTTTGTGAGAATGTTGTAATAGCTTAGAATTTACTTTCTGCTATTCCTTTATAAGCTTGATTTTCAATTTCATTTTGAAAGTTGTTCCAGCAAGGATGCCCTGCCATTTTTATGGTGTATGGCTGTCCCTAGAACAATACATCTTTAATTACAAGTTATTTCAATTCAGTTCATATTTATTTTTGTATTCCTCTTCGATTTGAGACTTGATACAAAGACCTTTCTAGAAATAAGGTTGTCCTACCATAAACTTTGTTTTTGGTGTAAGGTTGTCCTTAGAATAACGTTTATATCAACCTCTCAAGATCTGAATCTTGAGGTTGTTTTTCTTTCCTGCATTATTATTTAATTTGGCTATCATTTTCTTTATTATTCCGCTGTTATAAGTTTTTATTTGGCATTGTCCTATTCACCCCCCCTCTAGGACATATAGCTTGGCCTTTTCAAGTATCTTCTCTTCTGAGTCTAAAGGACACATGGAAATATGCCCAAGGTGATCCAAAGTTAGAGAAACTTTTATCCGGATTAAGAAAATATGGCGATCGATCCGGGTTGGGCTATGATAAAATTTTACCTCCTAAACAAAAGTATACTCCTATGTTTGTTAAAGGAGAGTCCTCAAACTCAAAAGGGAAAAGTACTTATCAAGATTTTTCTAAAAATTCAAAAACTTTTCAAAAACCTAGAAACAGCCATTTCAACTTTAATCAGAAACGAAATCCACTAGCTGAAAAGATAGTTGATTTACTCAAGGAGCTCTTAAAATCTAACTCTATAGGTCATTCCTACAAATGTACACAAAAGAAGACCAACTATGTTCCTAAACCTAAAACAGTTATGAAATGGGTTCCTAAAGTCACCTGCTTAGTTGCTCACACTACTTTCAAAGCAACAAGTCATTCAAAGTGGTACCTAGACAGTGGATGCTCCAGGCATATGACAGGTGACAAAGCTTTATTCACCGATCTGAAAGATATGACTGATGGTTCATTCACATTTGGTGATGGTAGCAACTGCAAGATTATAGGCCAAGGTACGGTTCAACTTTTTAATCTTCCTGTGTTTAAAAATGTTTTATACGTTGAAGGCCTAAAGCACAACTTGCTTAGTATATCACAAATATGTGATAATAACCATAATGTTCGGTTTTCTAATCAAAGCTGTGAAATACTAAACAATAAGGGTTCTGTAATATTAACTGGACGTAGAACGTCTGAAAATTGCTATATTATTAGTGAATCCAGCTCATCTAATCAAACATGTTACATGGTCCATACAGACGAGACTGATTTATGGCACAAACATCTTGGACATGTACATTATCGAAATTTATATCGATTGAGCAAACGAGAACTTGTAAGAGGTTTACCCAAACTTCAAAAATTAGATAAAATATGTGGTGAGTGCCAGATAGGCAAACAAACAAAGAACTCACACAAAAAGGTGAATTCAAATACCACATCTAGACCACTCGAACTTCTCCACATGGATCTGATAGGACTTACCAGAACAGAAAGTCATGGTGGTAAAAAGTATATCCTTGTAATAGTTGATGACTTTACCAGATATACATGGGTAGTCTTCTTAAGGGACAAATCTGAAACCCTTGAAGAAGTAAGAAAAGTTCTCAAAAGGATTCAAACTGAAAAATCTTCTCAAATCAATAAAATTCGTAGTGATCATGGATCTGAATTAGAGAATAGCAATTTTGAGAAGTTCTGTACCGACCAAGGAATATTACATGAATTCTCTGCTCCCAAAACTCCACAACAAAATGGAGTTGTTGAAAGAAAGAATAGGGTGCTTCAAGAAATGGCTAATGTCATGTTGAATAGCATGAAGCTCTCTAAAAATCTTTAGGCTGAAGCAGTCAACACAGCTTGCTATATTATTAACTGAGTATACACTAGAAAAGATAATAATAAAACGGCTTACGAATTGTGGTTCAATAAAAAGCCTACTGTTAAATACTTTCGAGTTTTTGGCAGCAAGTGCTATATTTTACATGATCGTGAAAATTTGGGAAAATTCGATACGAAGAGTGATGAAGGTATTTTTCTAGGATATTCTTTAAACAGTCGAGCTTATAGAGTTCTGAACAAAAGGACTGGTGTGATTCAAGAATCCATTAATGTTGTCATTGATGATCACTTAAACACACCAATTTCTAATTCAGATAATGATGAAGTACTAATCATTGATAAACCTGATACTTCATCGAATCAGATTGATTCTGAGTTGAGGACTGTTAAAGATCATCCAACCACACAAATTCTTGGAAACCCTCTCACCGATGTTCGCACCCGTAGACAACTTGAGGATATATGTAATTATGTATGTTTTACATCCTAAATTAAACCATCTAACGTAAAAGAAGCTCTGGCTGATGAGAACTGGATTGTTGCGATGCAAGATGAACTCAACCAATTCGTAAGAAATGATGTTTGGTATCTCGTACCAAGACCTAAAGATAAACACATCATTGGAACAAAATGGATTTTAAAAAATAAGTCTGACGAATGTGGAAATATAATTAGAAACATGGCTAGACTGGTGGTACAAGGTTATACTCAAATTGAAGGGATTGATTTCGATGAAACCTTTGCACCAGTAGCACGTCTTGAATCTATCAGACTATTTATGTCCATTGCATGTTTTAGAAAGATAAAGATCTATCAGATGGATGTGAAAAGTGCTTTTCTAAATGGCGATTTACATGAAAAAGTCTATGTTGAATAGCCAATGGGTTTTGAAGATTCCAAAAATACTGATCATGTATATCGGCTTAAAAAGGCACTTTATGGATTAAAACAAGCACCTAGGGCATGGTATGAGAAACTAACGAAATTTCTTTTAAGTCATAATTTTCAAATGGGATCTGTTGATAAAACTCTGTTTGTTAAGAAACATAATGATCATATCTTAATGGTGCAGATTTATGTTGATGATATTATTTATGGATTAACTTGTACTGACTTGACTACTGAGTTTGCAGATTTGATGAAATCACAGTTCGAAATGAGCATGGTTGGGGAATTGACTTATTTCCTTGGATTGCAAGTAAAGCAACAACCTGAAGGAATATTCATTTCTCAATCTAAGATTGCCTTGAATCTAATCAAGAGATTTGGATTTGAGAATGGCAAGAATTTCGATACTCCTATGAGTACTACCCTAAAACTATCAAAAGACTCTAATGGTAAAAATGTTGACTCAAAACTTTATTGGAGTATGATTGGTAGTTTGTTATATTTAACTACTAGTAGACTTGATATTTCTCTAAGTTTTGGTATTTGCGCAAGATATCAATCTGATCCAAAAGAATCTCACTTGATTGCTGTCAAGCGAATTATTAGATATGTCACAAGTACTGTAAATCTTGGTCTCTGGTATCCTCATGAAACCAATGTCCAATTAGCTGGGTACTCGGATGCTGACTGGGCTGGTAATCTAGATGATAGAAAATCAACCAGTGATGGTTGTTTTTACATTGGAAATTATCTAGTTTCCTGGTTTAGTAAGAAACAAAATTCTATATCACTTTCAACAGCTGAAGCTGAGTATATCGCAGCACAGCTTGTTTGGATGCAACGAATGCTAAGTGGTTATGGAATTAAACAGGATTCTATGTTATTACATTGTGATAATTCCAGTGCGATAAATATTTCAAAAAATCCTATTCAGCATTCTCGTACTAAGCATATTGACATTAGATTTCATTATATAAGGGAATTAGTAGAAGAAAAAGTTATATCTCTAGAATATATTCCTACTGAAGATCAACGTGCTGATATTTTCACAAAACCTCTTGATAAAAGCAGGTTCAAAAAGATGAAATTTGATCTTGGCATGTGCATTTTAAATTGATAATTTATACCTTCTTGTATAATATTGTATATATTTGCTAGATTGAATTCCAATTTTTGTTTAAATTGTAAGAAAATTGATTTTTTTTTGGGTTTATTCGACCAGTCGTGAGTATACACGACCAGTCGTACTACGACCGGTCGTAGATACCCACGACCAGTCGTGGAACACGGGTTCACTTCAAATTGGGGATTTTTTCACTTTCTTCCTCATTTCTTCTTTCTTATCCTTAGAGCCGAACTTTGATCCATCATATGTTAGGGACATTAGATCACGTAATGTTATCGTTGAACATCCTATTGATGTCAATCATATTGCTCCTTTTAACATCCTTCCTATGCTTGAAGCTGTAGGTTGGGTTAACTTATTGCATTGGGGTGGGCCTGCATACCGGTCCATTGCCCAATCCATGTTTACATGTATTAGTGCATTTTCACAGGATAATTTAACCTTTCAAATTTCTACAAGAGAAGGGCCTTTTGACGTTTATCGTCACTTAATTTCAGCCCTTATGAAAATTCCTGTGAATGATGAGGGTATTCTTATCCATAATTTAACCGATAAACCCTCAATGGCTGAAAAACGCATGATCACTAGAGACTTGTGCAATATGGATGTTCAATGGACTCAAAAAGGGAATGTGCTCCCCGCAAGGTATTTGTTACCCAAATACAGAATTCTCCACAGAATCTTTGTGTCTAATCTGTATCCTCGTTCAGGTAATAAATTTGATTTGACTTCATTTATGGTTCGTGTTATCCATGCTATCTCAAATGGTACTCAGATTTGTTTGTCATCCTTAATCTGTCATTTCATTATTCAGTTTCGACTCCATCCTGGTCATAGTACATTCCTTTTGCCTATTTTATGACTGTATTGGCTACTCATATGTTAGTCGATATGCCTGTTGATGAAGCACCTATCCATCATCTGATCTTCAATAATACAAATATCAATAAGATGAAGTTGGATCTGCTTCCTGAACAAGGTGGTGGTGGTGGTAGTGGTCCTGAAGAAGCTGGTGTTGACATTAATATGGATGACATTTTTGAGGAACTGGATTCTGACTCAGCAAATGATCCAGATTTTGTACCATCTGATGTTGATGCACGTCTGAGTGCATTAGAGGGTAAAGTTGAGGATATAAATGTTAAGTTAGAAAACATGTCTGTGGCTCATGATTTGCAATTCAAGTACATGCGCAAATATCTTAGGCGCTTGAACAAAGGCATGCACCAACTTGACCCTTCTATTCCTGCTCCTTCATCAAGTTCTAGTTCTGACTAGTCTTTATGAGACTTCTGTTCTGTAATAACTTTATTACTTCGCACTTGTTTGCTTGAGTTTGAGTTGGATTTTATGCTGGATATTTGTTCTTGATGTAATATTTATGTTGGATATATGTGATGCTATCTTGAGTATCTCTATGAATCTTTTGCTATACTCTCTTACTTCCTCATGTTTCCTCTCATGACTTCCTTTATTTAGTTCTCCTTTGTCATATTGTGATAAAAAGGGAGAGAATGGTTTGATCTTAATGTGATTATGAGAGGAGTAGCATTGGTTATGTTACACAGGGGGAGTGGGGAGTCAAGGGGAGTATATGTTTGATTTGGAATATATGTTTGATCTTATTGAATGAAACTGGTTGAATGTTGAATATTGAATATTGATTTGCAGGTATTAACCAGTTGTTTTACTTTTGTTTGGTTATGTGTTTTGTCACTAATTTGACAAAGGGGGAGATTGTAAGTGCTATAGTTTTTATCCCTGTCTGTTGTCAAATTTGTGATGACAAAATCACTATTATGTTATATATAACTTGCTTAAGTGAAGCTCTTTCAAAGATCAACATTCATGAACAAGCTAAGCTCACAACAAGAACTGCTCACAAGTACAAGGATCAATCTTGAATGAAATAACTGCTCACAAGACAAGACTCAAGCTGCAAGACTTCAAGAAGCGTTCAAGGCAGTTTGTACACTTTCAAGATTGAGCTACATCAAGGTTTGATCTACATCAAGACTTCAAGGCTCATACTTCAAGGTCTCAAGTTCTGAATGTTTCAATGTCCATACTTCATGGTTAAGGTTTGATTGACCATAGGTTGACCTTAGAAGTAGGTCATTTCGGATACATAAACCGAATGCTTATTTTACATGTGATTGGTCTGCTCTTCGACTAGTCCTAGGCCTTCTTCGACTAGTCCTAGACTTGCTTCGACCAGTCTAAGATATTCCTCGACTAGTCATGAGTTTGTTACTAATTCCGGATAAAATCTGTTAGCCTTCGACTAGTCGAGGAATCTGTTCGACCAGTCGTAGGAACAGTGTCAACTGCTCTTCGACCAGTCGTACAATCTTCGACTCGAAGTCCAGCGAAGATTTACAGGACCTACGACCAGTCGTAGAACGGTCAAAGCAAATCCCGCCGGATTTTTCAAATATCTGTTAGTGCTTCGACTAGTCGAAGAGCACTCTAGACCAGTCGAAGACCCGATCTTCTTACTTATAAATAGTGCACGAATCTCAAAAGAAATCATCGAATTAATTAAAGTATTCAAGCCAATCTTCGTCGAACTTCTGAGAGTTAATTCTGTGCTCCATCTAAGCTAAGTGTGCTTATTTAATATTCTCTTTCCTTAGCTTTATTTTAATTGATTTTATTTCTGCTATTCCAATCTGATTTGATAAAGAGCAATCACAACCAAAAAAATGAGCAAAGGCTGCGGTCTATAGAGGTCTATGGCTACGGATTTAATCTGTAGCTAAATAGCTACGGATTTAATCCGTAGCTAAAGCGTACTTAATCTGTAGCTAAAGCATACCTCCCCATAAGACCTTATTAGAGACTGACTATGCTTAAGGGGCTTCATGGGGCCCATTGTAATATATTTGTTTTATCTAATCGGTCCATCAATTTTGAAATATTATTTCAGTCCATGGGATAAAAAATTAGAAAGATCAAAAGTCTAAGTGGACCACACAATGAGAAAGAATAAAAAATAAATTTATATCGTTAATATGTGGTGTGGTCCACCTAAATATTAGATCTGAATCATTTTTTAAATAAACCATAAAAAGGAGCCATTAAAATGAATCGACGGAGTGGATAGATAAAATACACAACGGTGGGCCCCACAATTGAAACAAAATCCAGACGGTGATGTCCGTCACCCCTAAAAATAATCCCGAACCGCACTCCTCACCCGCGCGCACCCAAATTCCCAAAACCAAAACCCCCGCTCTCTCTCTCTCTCTCTCTCTCGCACTGACCCTCTCCCTTTCCCTCTCCCTCTCGCGATCTCTCGCACTCCCTCATCCACTCTCTATCACTCAGTCGCATTTCCCTCTCTCTGTTTCCCAATCTCTCTGTCTCTCTCGCTAGGGTTTTCAAAACCCCCTTTCGCCGCAAACTCAACATTGATCTGTGAGCACATTCCGTGCTAGGGTTTTCAAAAGCCCTTTCATCCAACCCTCGTCACTGCCCCGGCTCATCCACCAGCCGCAGCCCCTGTGACCACAGCCTTCGTCGGCAGCCACCGTCCCTGTTCGTGTTTGCTTGATCCTCCTAGGAGTCCCAGGTGGTTAGAAGTTCCAGGCATTTAACAATCATCTGATTGCAATTTCTTCTTTGCTTAGGTACGTGATGATGAATCTATTTTTGTATTAAATTTCTATGCAAGGATGAAGATCGATTGAGAGGGGCTCTCAAGATTATTATGATTATTATTTTTTTTTGTATTGATTTTCTTCTTTGCTTCTGATTTTTTGTTGCTTCAAGATGAAGATCGATTGAAAGGGGCTCTCAAGTTTGCAAATGCATGTGGGGCATTGACTGTGATGGAGAGGGGAGCTATTCCTGCATTACTGACTAGAAAGGCCGTGCTTGATGCCTTGCTTCAGCTTGCTGCATATAGCACTCAGTTGCTAGACAGGTGGTGCTTGATAACTTGCTTGAGCTTGCTGCATAGATCTAAAGACATAGTCTCCCTTCACAAGGTAGTAGTTGAAACGTTCCTAATGTTTAATGATGCAAGCCAATGCAATTTGGGGATTGCAAGCATGCAAAATGCAGGCCATCTCAATTGTTGATAAATTCCCCATTTAAGCTTTATTTTGGGATTTTTAGATTTTGGTAGGATCCTATAGATTGATGTAGCAATAAGAATAAGATCGCTTGATGCTTCATATCGTGCTGTCAATTGTCATTTGATCCTAGATATGATCCTTGTCAGCCATCCATTGCATGTAGTCATGAGTAAGAATGTGGATCATCATAGTAGTTAGTAGTAGTGATGAGTCAACATATGTGAGCCACCATTTAAGATGTTGGAACTTGGAATATAGCCATATGTGGGCATGAATTTGTATTTGCTGGAGATGAGATTGGATAAGCTATTTTTTAGGCATGAATTTTATTTGAATAATGTTGTATGTTGAAGTGTTATTGTTGTAAAAGGATTATGAATGATAACAATCTTTTCCAAAGGTGTTGTTTCAAAAAAAAATGCAAGGAAAAAATGTTGACTGATTGAGGATATGATATTGAATTGTGGTAGGTGGCTAAAGGCACCCGTTCTGATCTGATCCACTATTGTAAATGTTGTGTGTATTATTCATTGATATGGAACTAGTCCACAAAAGAGAATATCTTTGTATAGTTGTATTAGTTATATACATATCTCCAAGATACCATTTGTCGCTTCTAGTAATTCTACTAACCTGCTCTATGATGAGTCTAATGCTGGGATCAACTACGGGATGTGGGTGTACTTGGTTACTGTTGAAGCTTGCTTTAGCACTTGGATGGTCTCAAATTCATTGCAATGCATTTGCTTGTCTCAAATAAAAGGCCTTTTCTCCTAACAACTTGTTCTGGGTATATCTTTTCTTATATCTTTGCATTATTTTATTTCTCTGAATCCTAATTTCTGAACTGGGTTATTTTTATTTTAAAGACCTCTCAGAGACAGGCAACGAAGAGACAGAACTTAGCTGTTCTGAGGGAGATGATTCATCATGGATCTCTTGGTTCTATGGCTTGAGACGAAATGAGCTCCTTTGTGAAGTTGATGAGGATTATATACAAGATGACTTCAATTTATGTGGACTGCAAGGACAGGTTCCCTATTATGATTATGCCTTAGATATGATCTTGGATGATGACTCTTTCAGTGGATGATTTTAGTCACTAAATCTTAGTACTAATGTGTGTACAATTGCCATTGATGGCCGCAGGTATCAGGATATTGCATCTAGGCTCATAGATCTCTCCATTATCACTTGCACGCAACTTGCAGATAAGCTCTGGAATTAGAACTAATAGACTGTATTTGCATTTTGCAACTTTCAGGTATCGAATCTGTTTATAATTTCTATCCGTTCATTTATATATATATATATATATATATATATATATATATATATATATATATATATATATATATATATATATCCTTCATACAAAACTTCACTCTTTGACTTCTTATTAGCTACTAGCTACCATTCAAAAAAAAAAAAAAAAAAAACCTTAGAATCTGACTTCATAGTACACTAAAAGCGGTTGCACTGATTTGAATTTATTTTGCTTGTTCAGTTGTATGTGCCAAGATAAAGTTCAAAATGTGAATATACAACTCATTTCTAAGGTTTCAATGGTTGATCTTTTTATAAACATTTGCTGCACGGGCATGTCAAATTGTGCTTTGAAAATACGGCTGATTCAAGTTTAGGTCATTGAGTTTTGCTTGATTGATTTATGCATCAAGGCTACTAAGAAGTCAGTTCCCAGTCACTATTTGCGTCTAGTTACAGACTCAAGAGGTAACAGTGAAGCTGGAAAAGAAGCTAGAGGATTTGCATTTTTAAGACAAACACGTCATCATTCCAAACCATCTTCATGTCCCTGAAGCTGAGAGAACTGGAGCGAGTCTCGGAAGCTTTGCTGCGAGTCTCGGGCTTAATGCAATCTTCACAAATGGCCCAAATACTGACAAGAGCTCTACACCTTTGTCTGAGTCATCTTAGGTGATCGAAGAGTCAGCTAAGGAGCCTTCTTCAAGGTCTGAAACTTTTTCCCGCCTGTTATCACTTTTCCTATCATGTGTAGAGTAGTTTTGAGCTCTTTTGGCTCATCGTATTACAAGGGATGTTTGTTCATCTTACATGGACTGAAATTCACAAAATACATGGATAGTGTCAGCTGTAATGAATAGTGTCAACTTTTTCTTCTATTTTCTTTTGAGCGTGGATGGTTGGAATACATGTAGAATCTTTAAATCTACACATGCATGCCATAGTTCAATTTTTTGCATCTCATTTTCATTTTTTGTTAACTTTCTATTTTCAAGTAATTTTTGGAATGAATGGTGTCAATTCATAAAATTCAGCAAAATTAGTATTTCTTTTCTTCTTCTTTTGAGTGTGGATGGTTGGAATACATGTAGAATCATTAAATGTACAAATGCATGCCTTCGATCAGATTTTTGCATCTCATTTTCTATTGTTTTTATATTTTATTTTCAGCTAATTTTTCAAATGAATGGTGTTAGTTCATAAAATTCAGCCAAAAAAAAAGAGAAGATTTTTCTTTTCTTTTCTTTTCTTTTGAGTGTGGATGGTTGGAGTACACATAGAATCATTAGATCTACACATGCATGCCTTAGCTCAGATATTCACATCTCATGTTCTATTTATTTATAATTGTTTATTTTCAGATAATCTCTGTAATGAAATGTGTCACTTCATAAAATTAGCAACTTTTTTTCTTTTCTTTTGAATGTGGATGGTTGGAATATATGTAAAATCTTTAGTTTTACAAATGCATGCCTTAAATAAGATTTTCACATCTCGTTTTCTATTTATTTATAGTGATTGGGACTGTGCACCGGTTGTCACTACATTGGTGAGCAATGAGCCAAAAATGACAGAGATTGGACTGCTCTAGTCCACGTTCTGATTGAGAACTTGATTTCCATGCAAGAAAAGGTCAATGACAACTGCTGTATTTTCTGGCGATGGCTCTGTTCTAGCTATATTGTTGCAGAGGATATTGTCACTTTATGGGACCTAGACACAAATGTTCTTGTAGCTGTAATTGGAGAGACTCTTACAGTGATTGTCTGAATATCATTATCGAATTGTGTTGTGTGTGCAAAGAAGACATTTGCTAGCTGTAATTGGAGAGACCCTACAACTTTGCATGTCTTACACTTGTGTATGTTTATTCCTTCTCTTTCACCTCTATATGTTGGTTCTTTCTTTCTTATTCTAGGTCGTTGCTGAAAAATTACTGATGGTTATCATACACATTAATTTGACGTGAAAGCTACCAGAAGAGATGTGGCCTTGGTGCAAAGAAAGAGTGCCACAGAAAAAGTTCATTTTTTTTAGTGTTTTTTTATGCAGAATTCTCTATTTTCATTGATGATTTCATTGCTTTTCTTTGGAAATTGGTTTGAGATCTGTTTGATAGTATTTTGATATTTGATAAGTTGAATTCTTGAAGAAGCGATGACCAAGAAAAGGAGGCGGTTGATTGATAAATAGCCCGATGGCAGTAGTGGAGGTGATTCGAGTGGGAGCCATGATCTTGAAACACAACTCAAGCTTTATGGTACGGGTTTCAAAGAACTCAAGTGGGTTTTTCTTTTCTTTTCCTTTTTTTTCCACTTTTCTTTCTGGAAGACTTTGAAATGGCATTCGGAGTACTCCTGCAGGAGGCTCTCTAAACCAGGCCTTAATTAGACCTGCTAGGCAATGAACATCAATGTCATCAGGTACAATGCCCTTGTTCAGCTGGTCCCTCACATTTTCTTCCTTGCTGTTCTCGGGATTAATCATGTAACAATGCTTTGTATAATGATTGGGAAGTTATTGCATTGTGACTTTGTTTCTGGTTGAGATAGTTTATGTTATTTTTTGTGCATGTTGATATCATTGAGTTGGTAATAATACCATAGTGTATCCTGCAAGACCTTCATGAATTGTCTTGCAAATGTTGCTCATATGTTATTGTAATGTTAATGTGCAAGTAGAGTCACAGACAGCATATCTCCATTTATTTACTACAATAGTTTGTAAATCCCTCATAGTAATGCCATAAAAAGTAAAAAAGAAAAAGAAAAAAAATCCTTACCGCCACACCTAAATTGTAACTTAGTTGAGCACTCTTTTTAGTTTGACTTGTGGCTTGATTTTTACTTGCTTATGTTGCAAAAGTTGAATACATTGAAGTAGGGAATGTGCTCTAGTTACACTTCATATAGGGGTGTTGTTGTGTGTAAAGTAGGTATATGATTCCATTCCATGAAATTTGGTGGCATGTTTTATTTATTGTTGGATTTGACTGTGATCAAGCAATCTCTTTCAGATTATTTTAATGTTCATAGGGTGAAATAGCTTTCCATCATTTGAAAAAGAATGCAAAAGGTTCCGAAGTCATTCATGGAAGTACATGTAAAACTATTAGCATTATGAGGATTAAATTGATTGCTGGGAAGGTGTGTGCTTTCTATGTGGAATCTCAGAATAGATGATCTTCAATTTTTCATTTTTCCAATTCACAGTGTCAATTGATTTCTTTGCATTCTTTGCAATTGCCAATGTATAATTTTACATCACAAGTGTTGAATGAACATCTGGCTATGGGGAAGGTGGATGAGTTGCATCCTGACTTGACAGTAGACACGCTTGGAATCTTGCATCCTGCAAACAAATTAATTCATCAACTTCCAATGGTAAAACTTCAGCCTGCTGCCACTTCCCTTGAACCACCCACTTATTTTGCACAAGTTGTGACAATGTGTTTGTTACAGGTCAGTGCATACTCATCCTTTGTAAGGATGGTGGGAGTTGGAATTGGTTTGGAGCAACAAAGAAGGAAAATGGACCCGACGACTAATGAACCGTAGTTCACAAAGTGCACTAGAGATTTCATTGGCACAGTTGATTACATTTTTTACACAGGTAAATTTCCTCGTTGCAAGATGACTTTGCCTGAACTTTCTTTCCCTTTCTCTTGCCTTTAATATCTGTATTATGTCATTTGTTATTTATATATATGGTTCAAATATTGATAAAAACTTCTACTAGTTGGAGCTTTGTGATCCAACACATATGGTGAGCCCTGAAAGTTCAGCAAAGCCAGCAAGTTTACTGTGAATGACGTTCACAATTCAATTAAAATTTAGCATGTGTGCAGAGAACAATTCAATGGGAAAAAAAATATGATCTTGGATGATTCAAAGTCAACATGGTATTATCTATGGATCAGTAGAAAAAAAAATCAGGTTTCAAAAAATACGTACAAATCCACATATAGAATCAGGTTGGGAAAGACACAAAAATCAACACCATTTGGCAAAAGAAATCTGATCACCTAGAAGAAGAATCTGATTTTTGGTGATAGATTTAGCAATTTACACACAAGAAAATTAAACAACTAAGGATCTAGGTAGGGAAAAATTCACCAAGCTCTAATTTGAATTTGGGAGATAAATTTTACATATAAGATAAATTCATCCAGCAACTCAGAATCTGATTCTGAAAGACAAATGGGTCTTCGGTCTAGTTCTTTTTCATGGCCTGATTGGTAGTTCTTTTTCATGCTTCTGAGTATATGGTTCTTCTTCTTCTGTTTTTTCTTTTTGCTAGTGCTTACCCTTATTTTTGTTTACTTCCAAATTCCTATCGCAAAGAAATAACTGCTTGTTTTATGATGGAGAAGGGAAAAAATAGAGAAAAATCTGATCATTTCATATTAGTGTGTGCATCTCTACTGTTAGTACTGGTCTGGTCCTTTTCTTGTATGTGGGAGTGGTGATGGCATGTGTTGTTTTCTTTTTTATACAGACAAATAGGTTCTTGGCAGCCAACTTTTGGAGTGTGCTATACTATTCACATCGACTGATGTACAGGGCCCCATAATTTCTCTCCTGTGTTATTTTATTTACACCCCATCAATGAGTTCAGAGTTCGAACTCATGCTTTTGAAAAATAGAAAAATGGGAATATTAGTAAATATGGATTTTCTTGTTAAGAAGAAAATGGAAGGTAAAGAAGAGACATAACTGAAACTTTACACTGTGAAAAGTAATATTAACCATCTTACATTTAAATCAATATTTCATCCAAAGGCCAAGATGTAACGACCTTGGAATTTTTTGTGCTTATCTTTCCTTAAGTAGTTGTTTTGGGGTAATTAGTGCTTTACTCGATTGCTTGTGAAATTCGTATCAATCACTTTAAATTGTATCTGCATGGCTCTAAACGTGTAGATTAGTGAGCGCTACGTTACTCTGAAATCTGGGATCCATCGCTAAATCCAGTTGTTCTGGGGAATTTTTGGAAGATCTGGATCGGACCTAGACCGCGCGTCGAAAGTCCGATAGCGATGATCTTAGGTTGTTGCGGTCACCGAGTTGGGCTTGATCTTCACCTCGAAAATCAAGTCGATCTGATGTTCTGGGTCGATTTGGTTGAGCTCGGAGTGAAGAGTGTGAGAACGGTTGGAATTTAATAAGCTTTTTATGAAATCTGAGTCGTGTCGCTTGCGCGACAATTTTAAGCTATCTGACCGTTGGATTCTGACCCAATTTCACCCTCTGATCAGGATGGTTGGCCCAGGCATATCCTAGTGCTTGTGGACCTGATCGAGATTCCGTGACCGTTGAATTGAGTGTGGTCCGCCACGGCTGATCTGAAGAGCCGGTCGGTACGAAAACTCAGCCTGACCTAGATCCATGGTCAATGAGCTTAAGTCCGACCTTTCGTGGTTATAGGCCCACCAGAAGTGCTTCGTTGGATCGAGAAAGGCGTGCTTTGGTTATAACCTAAGTATACCTTGACCCTGGGGTTATTTCCATCATTTTAAGGTCTATATATAGTCCTTAAACCCTAGCTCTCATTTCCATACGAATTTTCTCTAACCCTAGCTTGGAAAGAGAGTGGAAAAGAGAGAGTTAGTGAGAGAGATTGGTTGGTGAATCATCTTGATTCTTCCTTGTTCTTCTTCACCTTTGAACCTTTACTTTGAATCGTTCCTCTGACGATTCTGAGTTCTTTTGGGGTAAGTTAACCTAACCCTAACCTGTGTTAGAGCTTAGATTAGACTTGGTGTTGTTGTATCTCATTTCTATCCTTATTTTAGGGTATTCTAGCGCCGTTGACGAAGACAACTCGTCTAAATCAGTTCGGCGGTTCTTTCTTCGCTTAAGGTGCGGACTTTAAGTGTATAGGTTATGGTTTTCAAGGCTTTCAATCCCAGTTAGTGATTTATTCTTGTTATGGATGAGATTTCACATGTCAAATGTTATGTTTACATTGCTTTCCTGATATGCATGTGCTATATTGAGATTTGTGTATTTTAAGTGTATTTATAAAGTACCGTATACGTATAAAATACGCACTTGTGTTTGCCATGATTATTGGTCATGTATGTATGCTAGATGCATGTATGACAACTCCTTGGTAAAGGGAATTGTCTAAGTACATGTATTCCAACATACGTCATGTATGTTATTCCTTGTATGCTAAGTGTTTGTAGAAATGCATGAATGACCTAAGTGTAATTGATTACACTAAGTGTGGGCGTTGAGAAGTGATTCTTAATACTTCTATGGATGCGCATGATTTCCTTTATGCATTTACATTCCAAGTTATTTAAATTCAAGCATTCCTATGCTTACATTTATGTTAAGTTGATATTCTTCAGATGTGTATGTAACATGATTTGAGTTATTGTTCCGTTATTGTTTTACATTCCTTATGAATATCTGTAGTAGTGTAGGATATTTGGGACTATGCCTTAGTCCAGGAGATCGGTAATTGACCCTATATTCGTGGTTGAGATTGCTTTCGCCACGTAGGACGTATTAGACGAACCCGAGCCGTATTAGAGTTGGCGGCAGTGGTTTGGCCACGCGGAGTGTTTGCGCACTCTATGTCGTTCAATTCAACGTGCGCTCGTGCTAGTCGAGTTCGTCAAGTAACCCGATTGTCCGATGTATGTTAACCATGTATGGACGCTACTGCTTGAATCTAGGGTACCGAACTTACCGGTGAAATCCTAATAACCATGGTACACGATCCGCTAAGACTCATGAGCCGGACATGGTGGTATGGGACACCGTGGTCGAGCCGTCGGCCTACGCTGGGGTGACGAGCCTCCCCGTAGTGACCAGTGAGCAACTTAACTCGTGAGCCGATTATGGTGGTATGGGACACTATATTCGTCTTTGTCGGCCTACATTGATTGGTGACGAGCCCTTTGTAGTGACCTCGAGCATACCTGGATACCGCAAGGAGGTGACGAGCTGATCTGTGGTAGTAAGGGCATGAAAGGCGTGCATTGATTGGTGACGAGCCCTTTGCTACGACCTCAAACATATTGTCGTATGAGATGTCTAGGATTGACGACCCTAGTATGGATCACTGTTTGGATGGTGATATGAGGAAGGTATCTTAGCTTCCCAATCCTGTTGTGTGAAATGGACTAATAACAACTTGGTAATCATATCCATGCACCGCATTTGCATGTGCTTTGTAGATGTGGCGCACTTTGAGGCGATGTCATGCGTAACGTAAGATGAAGACGCTGAGGGTGTACGCGTGAGGGCACGCATCATATTGCATTCATACTTGCATTAACAAGAGTACTTAGGATTTAATTACTTATCCTGCTTTATCATTACTGTTTGATTGAACTGATAACATGTTAACCAGTGCCTTATTGTTCCACTGAGTTGATCACTCACTCCCACGTTTCTGGGGCGGTGTTACACACCCACCAGACTCTGTCTTAGGCCCTGATGTTGCAGATGTGGATGCGACGTCTGAGGCAGAGCGGGAGCTGGATGACGACGAGGCTGCCTTCTCCTATATGCAGTTTTCAGACGGGTTCTAGCGAGCCTCGGTCTGATGCGCGGGATTCCTGGGATATTTTGGGGACTGAAATGATGTAACTTGTACTTATAATTTTGTTAAAGAACACTTTTACACGATCTGGTTGTATATGTAATTCAGGGACTTACACTTGCACACATATTTTACTATAAGTCTTCCGCTTGCTTTATTCACTTATCCCTGAATCATATCTGCGTTTTGGCTTAATCTATCCCATGTTTATGTGCTAATACAGTCAACATACATCATTCATTAATTATGTTGCATAAGTGATGTTTTGGAACTCGGGAGCTGAGTTATGCTCGACCCCCGAATTTCAGGGCGTTACAAGTTGGTATCAAAGCATGATCTGGATTAAACCAGACCTGGGTTATGGTCACACACCGCACGTTGTCGCCACTATAGTATAATTGGGTACGGGTCTATCATCGCTTTGTGTTTGTGCTCCGTAGTTTCTATCGGCGAAAGTTTCCTGAAAACCTTTGCCGAGATCGAGTCTGTACTCCTACCTGATCACACACAGCGACCCGAAATCTTTCCTAGACCCTCTATTAATGAGTGTAGATGGTCTATCTTCCCATTATTCATCTTTAAACCTTCCAGAAATCGCCGGTTGAACTAGATTTCTGTCAGAATGACCCGATAGGCTTCAAACTACACAAGGGGCCAATCGGGGCATTTTCTGTGCGACCCAGGGGGGGAACCACATCATTTGGACCAAGGAGGACCAGGAGGACCTCGCCAAATCGGCGAGGCATCTCCGATATGTCCAGAGACCGGTGATGTCATCGCCGGTTCGGCGAGGGATCGTCGGTCGGCGGGCCAGGCGGGCCGGGCCGACGCGGGCCGATCGTCCCTAGGCTCAATGTGGCCCACCCCTCCACGGTTTTCATTTTAAAACCCTTCCATTTACTTCCTTCCTTCACAACACCCACCTCCAAGCTTTCCTTTTCTCCCAAAACCTCTCCAAACTCTCCCAAATCTCTCCCAAATCTTCATCTTCCTCCCATTTTCGTGCAAACCCATCACTCCATTCTCAAATCTTCCATTCCATTGCTGATTTCTCCATCTTTCCCTCTCATTTGAGCCCTTTCATTCCCTTTTTGGCTCATAGTTGTGTGGAAGCTTCACCATCTTCCTATTTCTCTCTTTCTCTCATTTCTCATGGCCCTCTTTGAGATTGTGACGGCCATCTTTTCCATTTCTTCCCTTCTTTCCTTGATGGGGAAGAAGAGAGCGCCCGTGGATGAAGCCGGGCCGAGCCGCCCAACCCGTGCACGGAGGCCGAGAGGTGCCGCCGCTAGCACGTCCGCCACGCGCGAGTTCCAGACGAAGCGGGACCTCGATCCTCGAGCTCCTGTCAGTAGGACCTTGTTGGCGGAATTGTCGCATGGAGTCTATGAGGGGCGTAGAGTCCTTTTTGAGGCTCATGTTGATCCGCGGCTCTTTGGAGAGTTCTTTTTGTTGGAGCGCCTAGAAGGGGCCGGTTGGGGTCCCTTGTTCGAAGGCGAGTATCGCGCGAATGCTAGCACTGTTCGGGCCTTTTATGCCAACATTCTGGAGCCTTCGCTGGATCCTCTGCAGTTCAAGATTCCCTGTGGTAGCGGTCGAGTTGGAATTGTCAATGTTGCTTTGATATCCCGACTCTTGAAGGTGCCACTTGGGGAAGTACATGCCAGCGAGAAGAATGTGGACAGTGTGCGCGAGAGGGATCGTCGCACCCGATCCTTGTGTGGTCGTCTGGTTGAATGGCAGCCGAATAGGAGTCTTCTGGCTTCTTTCATGACGGACGACTTCCGTTTGCTTCACCACATCTTTACGTTCAATGTATATCCAAGGTGGAGCAACCGCAGCGAGTGTACGCGCCTGATGGTAGATTTTCTATATCAGGTGGGGCAGGATGCGAAGTTGTGTGTGCCGACGTACGTCCTGCGTCAGATTATTCTCATCGCTCGTTCGAGTAGACGGACCGAGTCTCTTCCCTTTGGCCGCCTTATTTGCAAGATCGCACATGAGTTCGGCTATAGGCTTGGAGCTGAGAAGCCGGTCCCTGTTCGCTATATCAACTTGAGGACCCTTAAGCTGATGGAGGTTGGTTCTGGTCGGCTTGCCTCTGAGGGTGAGGCCGGGTCTGAGAGTGGTGATGATGAGAGTTATGCTGAAGGCGGTGCGGAGTCTGAGGAAGAAGCAGAGCAAGACGAGGAAGAGATTGAGGCACAGGATTCGAGTGATAGCTCTCCTCCTGTGGTGCCAGAGCAGGGCGCAGAGCAGGTTGCCAGAGATGCCCGTCTTACACGGCTTGAAGAAGGGCAAGCTGCTTTACGCCAGGAGATGGTTGATCTTCGAGGCTTGGTTAAGCACAAGTTCAAGAAGATGTCCCGGACTTTGAAGTCTATCCTGTGTTGCTTGCAGGATAAGGGTGCTCCGCCTCCATCTCCTGATTCCGACGAGTAGCATCGTCGTGGCCGTCTTTGCTTTGTTGTGTTTTTCTTTTGTGTGTAGCCGTTGTTGGCTTGTAGTTGGAGTTGTTGTAGTGTGGTAGCTGTTAGTGGTTGTAGTTGTTGTGGTTGTTTGAAGTGTTAGATGTTGTTGTTTTCATGCTTTCCTAGTCGTGATTCATGTATTGCTGCACTACTTGTATTGCGACGATTTTGGTTAATGGAATGCATGTTGTTTGTTTTTGGAGTTGTGCTGTGTTGTTGTTGTGTGGATGGATTATGTGACTTAGAATCTGACAGGTTGCATCCTTTGATTTAATGTAGGGATGCCTCCTAAGGGTTCGAAGACTTCGGCCCGTCTTTCTCTGATTGAGTCGCTTGCTGGGGTTCCTCCCTTGAGCGATAGCCAGTCAGATCCACAGGCGGGTCCATCTCGTGCTGGTGTTGGGTCGACACCTATGGCTCCTCCAGTCACACCCTCGGTTCCTGAGCCGAGCCATGCACCTTCTTCTACTTCACCGGTTGATAGGTTTGAGCAGATGATGTTGTTGATGCAGCAGCAGCAGTTTCAGCAGCAGCAGCAGGAGTTCCTCTCCTCCATGGCTGGCATCTTTGCTCAGTCAGTAGGGGCGACTCCACCTGTTTCACCTATGCCTCCATCTGGGAGTGCCAGTGCCAGTGTTAGTGTCAGCGGCACATTCGAGCGATTCCAGCGCTTGCGACCTCCTACTTTTGCGGGTTCTCATAGACCCGAGGAGGCCGAGTATTGGATTGACCGCATCTCTAAGATGCTGAGGCCGTTGCACTGCTCTGAGGTCGAGCAGGTTGAGCTTGCCACCTTCATGTTTGAGAAGGAGGCCAGTTTGTGGTGGGACAGTGTGCTTCGCACTGTCGAGGAGGACTTCGTGTGGTCGTGGCAGGCGTTTGAGGCGCGCTTCCACGAGAAGTATTTCGGTGCCGTACCGACATGAGAAGGAGAGTGAGTTCCTTCGCCTCCGCCAGGAGGGTTGTTGGTGACGGAGTATGAGAACCGGTTCACTGAGCTATGTCGGTATGTGCCCTTGATTCTGGGTGATCAGCCGATGAGGATGAGGCGTTTCTCTGAGGGATTGAGACCTGAGATCCGATCGAAGATTTGCTGTGCCAGCATTTCTTCATATGCGGAGCTAGTGAGCATGTCCTTGCGAGCAGAGCAGGACGGAGATAGAGCGTCCCGCATGCGAGCACCGATGCCTCCTAGGCCGCGACCGGATTTTCAGGGTGCACCTTTCCTTGGCAAGAGGCCGCGTGTTGATTCTCCTCCTAGGCGTTCAGCGCCGCCCGCTCAGCAGATGAGAGCTGATCTGAGATGTTCTTATTGTGGGAAGGTGGGGCACTTGGACCGTTTCTGCTTTTCCCGTATGCGAGCAGGTGGTTTTACTCCACCGCAGAGGGTTAGCCGTCCGATGCCTCCGGTTATTTCTCCTCCTCCTCTTCGATCAGCGCCAGCTCATCCATCCTTCAGTAGTTCCTGGTTTCAGGCCACCTCATCGGCCCATGGTTCCTCCGCCGAATCGTCGCAGCAGGCTCGTGTTCATGCGCTTTCAACTATGTCTGACTTGGTGCCGAGGTCCTTTGAGGTGACAGCGCATATTGAAGGTATTCCCGTTTCTGTGCTAGTGGATACAGGGTCCACTACTTCTCTTATTTCTTATGCGGCAGTTAGGCGTTTGGGTTTAAGATCTGTTCCTATACCTGGAGTGACGCTTACTACCGCTACGGGGATGTCCTCTGCCTTGGACAAGCGTTGTATGGATTGTTTGGTCGATCTGGGAAGTGGATCGATCCGTGTTGATTTGCTAGTCGCACCGCTTTATCACTACGATGTTATTATGGGTATGGATTGGCTCACGAAGATGCGAGCTGAGATTGATTGTGAAGCGAGATCAGTGACGATCCATGGACCTGAGGGCGAGATTGTTACTTTCCCGGTTCAGGTCAGTTACCCTATTCGTATTGATTTTTATTCTTCTCTGTTGGAGAGTTCGGCCGAGTCGGCGTTGGTTAGTACGCCGGTGGTTCAGGAGTTTGAAGATGTGTTTGAGTCGATTCCTGGATTACCTCCTCAGCGTGAGATTGATTTTGCTATCGATCTTATGCCTGGTGCGGCGCCCATTTCTTTACCCACCTATCGGATGCCTCCGAGTGAAATGGAGGAGTTGAGGAAGCAGATAGATGGTTTGCTAGAATTGGGTTTTATTCGGCCCAGTGTGTCTCCTTGGGGAGCGCCTGTTTTGTTTGTGAAGAAGAAGGATGGTTCCTTGCGATTGTGTATTGATTATCGCAGGTTGAATCTGGTAACTGTGAAGAATAAGTACCCTTTGCCCAGGATTGATGATCTGTTTGATCAGTTGAAGGGGGCACGGTACTTCTCGAAGGTTGATCTGCAGTCAGGGTATCATCAGTTGCGCGTCAAGGATGGAGACGTGCAGAAGACCGCTTTTAGGACCAGCTTCGGTCATTATGAGTTCCTTGTGATGTCGTTCGGTCTGACGAACGCACCGGCCGTGTTCATGGATCTGATGAACAGGGTATTTCGGCCATTCCTGTTTCGATTCGTCATTGTATTTATTGATGACATTTTGATTTATTCGACGAGCCGGGCAGAGCACGAGGAGCACTTAAGAGCGGTTTTGGGTACTCTTAGGGAGCATCAGCTTTTCGCACAGTTCAAGAAGTGTGATTTCTGGAAAGAGGAAGTCAAGTTCCTGGGACATGTGGTGTCCAAGGACGGGATAGCCGTCGACCTTGCCAAGGTAGCTGCAGTGCAGGACTGGAAGCAGCCTGGTTCAGTTACTGAGGTGAGGAGCTTTCTTGGCCTTGCAGGCTACTATCGACGCTTTATTCAGGACTTCTCGAAGATTGCCAGACCGTTGTCGCAGCTGACACGGAAGGATTTGAAGTTTGCTTGGAGTGAGCAGGCGGAGTTAGCTTTTCAGGAGCTGAAGGACAAGTTGACGTCCGCCCCTGTGCTAGTATTGCCAGAGCAAGGGGTTAAGTATATTATATATACTGACGCCTCTCGCGTTGGTCTGGGTTGTGTCCTTATGCAAAAGGACAGGGTGATTGCTTATGCTTCGCGTCAGTTAAGGAAACACGAAGAGAATTACCCTACGCACGACCTGGAATTGGCAGCTGTCATCTTCGCATTAAAGCTTTGGAGACATTACCTCTATGGTGAGGAGTTCGAGCTCTTTTGCGACCACAAGAGCCTTAAGTATATATTCACGCAGCGTGATTTGAATATGGAGGAGTGGATGGAAACATTGAAGGACTTCAAGTTCGATGTTTCTTACCATCCTGGTAAGGCGAACCTTGTGGCAGATGCGTTGAGTCGCAAGAAGGCTTTGGAGTTTGCGGCTCCGCTGATGATAGCAGAGTGGGAGATGTTGGAGTTCGTGCGCGATTTTGAGCAGAAGCTTACGGTGGTTGAGCCGTATGAAGTTATCGCACACATTCGTGTACAGCCCGTTATCGACGAGAGGATCGTTGCAGCTCAGGCAGATGATGAGCTTTTGGTGAAGATGAGGCAGCGGGTTGGTACAGATGAGAGCTCCGACTGGAGTGTTAGTTCTGATGGGGGCCTACGTTTTCGTGGCCCGTTATGTGTTCCTAACATCCCTGACTTGAGACGTGAGGTTCTTGAGTTAGCCCATAGTTCTAAGCTTGCGATGCATCCAGGTAGCACGAAGATGTATCAGGATATGAAGAGGTCTTATTGGTGGGACAATATGAAGGTCCAGATTGCTGAATTTGTTTCTCGTTGTCTCACGTGCCAGCAGGTCAAGGCAGAGCATCGTCGACCTCCTGGGTTGTTGCAGCCCATGCCCATAGCTGAATGGAAGTGGGATTTCATCTCTATGGATTTTATTTCTGGGTTGCCGAGGACGAGAAAGGGATTTGACTCTATTTGGGTGATCGTCGATCGATTAACGAAGTCGGCGCATTTCTTACCGATCAGAGTCACTTACTCTGCAGACGAGTTGGCTAGGTTGTATATCAAGGAGATAGTGCGTCTGCATGGAGTTCCCCTGGAGATTGTGTCTGATAGAGACACGCGTTTTACATCTATCTTCTGGACTCGTATCCAAGAAGCGATGGGTGTGAAACTGAAGTTCAGCACCACGTTTCATCCGTAATCAGATGGGCAGACGGAGCTCGTGAATCAGGTCCTGGAAGATATGTTGTGAGCTTGTGTTTTGGATTTCAAGGACAGTTGGGATGATTGTTTTCAGTATGCAGAGTTCGCGTATAATAATAGTTTCCAGGCGAGTATCGGCATGGCTCCCTATGAGGCGTTGTATGGTCGCCCATACAGAGGACCACATTGTTGGGCAGAAATTGGTGAGCGTAGTTTGCTTGGCTCGGAGTTGGTGCAGGTGACTTCAGAGAAGGTTGACATCATTGGACGTCGACTTCTGACAGCGCAGAGTAGGCAAAAGAGTTATGCTGATACGAGGCGTCGACCGCTTGAGTTTGAGGTTGGAGACCATATGTTTCTGAAGGTCTCTCCTATGAAGGGAGTTCTGCAGTTCGGTAAGAAGGAGAAGCTGACGCTAAGATTTATTGGTCCATTTCAAGTTCTGGATTGAGTGGGAGCGGTAGCATAACGCCTTGCTTTGCCCACACCTCTTGCGGGCGTGCATAACGTATTTCATGTTTCTATGCTGAAGAAGTACGTTCCTGATCCTTCGCATATTATCAGTTGGGAGCAAGTGCAGTTGAGTGAGGATGCCACTTATGTACTGCGACCGACGCGTATTCTCGACAGGAAGGAGCAGGTACTGCGTAGCAAGGTTATCCCTCTCGTGAAGGTGCTATGGACGCATCATGGCGTAGAAGAGGCTACTTGGGAATCTGAAGCTGAGGTAAGACCTACCATCTGATCCTTGAGGATTATACGAAGGTATGAATTTCGAGGACGAAATTTTCTTTAAGGGGGGTAGATTGTAACGACCTTGGAATTTTTGTGCTTATCTTTCCTTAAGTAGTTGTTTTGGGGTAATTAGTGCTTTACTCGATTGCTTGTGAAATTCGCATCAATCACTTTAAATTGTATCTGCATGGCTCTAAACGTGTAGATTAGTGAGCGCTACATTACTATGAATCCGGGATCCATCGCTAAATCCAGTTGTTTCGGAGAATTTTTGGAAGATCTGGATCGGACCTAGACCGCGCGTCGAAAGTCCGATAGCGATGATCTTAGGCTGTTGCGGTCACCGAGTTGGGCTTGATCTTCACCTCGAAAATCAAGTCGATCTGATGTTCTGGGTCGATTTGGTTGAGCTCAGAGTGAAGAGTGTGAGAACGGTTGGAATTTAATAAGCTTTTTATGAAATCTGAGTCGTGGGGCGTGGGGGACGATTTTAAGCAATAAGACCGTTGGATTCTGACCCAATTTCACCCTCTGATCAGGATGGTTGGCCCAGGCATATCCTAGTGCTTGTGGACCTGATCGAGATTCCGTGACCGTTGAATTGAGTGTGGTCCGCCACGGCTGATCTGAAGAGCCGGTCGGTATGAAATCTCAGCCTGACCTAGATCCATGGTCAATGAGCTTAAGTCCGACCTTTCGTGGTTATAGGCCCACCAGAAGTGCTTCGTTGGATCGAGAAAGGCGTGCTTCCTAAGTATACCTTGACCCTGGGGTTATTTCCATCATTTTAAGGTCTATATATAGTCCTTAAACCCTAGCTCTCATTTCCATACGAATTTTCTCTAACCCTAGCTTGGAAAGAGAGTGGAAAAGAGAGAGTTAGTGAGAGAGATTGGTTGGTGAATCATCTTGATTCTTCCTTGTTCTTCTTCACCTTTGAATCTTCACTTTGAATCGTTCCTTTGGCGATTCTGAGTTCTTTTGGGGTAAGTTAACCTAACCCTAATCTGTGTTAGAGCTTAGATTAGACTTGGTGTTGTTGTATCTCATTTTTATCCTTATTTTAGGGTATTCTAGCGCCGTTGACGAAGACAACTCATTTAAATCAGTTCGGCGGTTCTTTCTTCGCTTAAGGTGCGGACTTTAAGTGTATAGGTTATGGTTTTCAAGGCTTTCAATCCCAGTTAGTGATTTATTCTTGTTATGGATGAGATTTCACATGTCAAATGTTATGTTTACATTGCTTTCCTGATATGCATGTGCTATATTGAGATTTGTGTATTTTAAGTGTATTTATAAAGTACCGTATACGTATAAAATACGCACTTGTGTTTGCCATGATTATTGGTCATGTATGTATGCTAGATGCATGTATGACAACTCCTTGGTAAAGGGAATTGTCTAAGTGCATGTATTCCAACATACGTCATGTATGTTATTCCTTGTATGCTAAGTGTTTGTAGAAATGCATGAATGACCTAAGTGTAACTGATTACACTAAGTGTGGGCGTTGAGAAGTGATTCTCAATACTTCTATGGATGCGCATGATTTCCTTTATGCATTTACATTCCAAGTTATTTAAATTCAAGCATTCCTATGCTTACATTTATGTTAAGTTGATATTCTGCAGATGTGTATGTAACATGATTTGAGTTATTGTTCCATTACTGTTTTACATTCCATATGAATATCTGTAGTAGTGTAGGATATTTGGGACTATGCCTTAGTCCAGGAGATCGGTAATTGACCCTATATTCGTGGTTGAGATTGCTTTCGCCACGTAGGACGTATTAGACGAACCCGAGCCGTATTAGAGTTGGCGGCAGTGGTTTGGCCACGCGGAGTGTTTGCGCACTCTATGTCGTTCAACTGAACGTGCGCTCGTGCTAGTCGAGTTCGTCAACTAACCCGATTGTCCAGTGTATGTTAACCATGTATGGACGCTACTGCTTGAATCTAGGGTACCGAACTTACCAGTGAAATCCTAATAACCATGGTACCTGATCCGCTAAGACTCATGAGCCGGACATGGTGGTATGGGACACCGTGGTCGAGCTGTCGGCCTACGCTGGGGTGACGAGCCTCCCCGCAGTGACCAGTGAGCAACTTAACTCGTGAGCCGATTATGGTGGTATGGGACACTATATTCGTGCTGTCGGCCTACATTGATTGGTGACGAGCCCTTTGTAGTGACCTCCAGCATACCTGGATACCGCAAGGAGGTGACGAGCTGATCTGTGGTAGTAAGGGCATGAAAGGCGTGCATTGATTGGTGACGAGCCCTTTGCTACGACCTCAAACATATTGTCGTATGAGATGTCTAGGATTGACGACCCTAGTATGGATCACTGTTTGGATGGTGATATGAGGAAGGTATCTTAGCTTCCCAATCCTGTTGTGTGAAATGGACTAATAACAACTTGGTAATCATATCCATGCACCGCATTTGCATGTGCTTTGTAGATGTGGCGCACTTTGAGGCGATGTCATGCGTAACGTAAGATGAAGACGCTGAGGGTGTACGCGTGAGGGCATGCATCATATTGCATTCATACTTGCATTAACAAGAGTACTTAGGATTTAATTACTTATCCTGCTTTATCATTACTGTTTGATTGAACTGATAACATGTTAACCAGTGCCTTATTGTTCCACTGAGTTGATCACTCACTCCCACGTTCTGAGGCGGTGTTACACACCCACCAGACTCTGTCTTAGGCCCTGATGTTGCAGATGTGGATGCGACGTCTGAGGCAGAGCTGGAGCTGGATGACGACGAGGCTGCCTTCTCCTATATGCAGTTTTCAGACGGGTTCTAGCGAGCCTCGGTCTGATGCGCGGGATTCCTGGGATAATTTGGGGACTGAAATGATGTAACTTGTACTTATAATTTTGTTAAAGAACACTTTTACACGATCTGGTTGTATATGTAATTTAGGGACTTACACTTGCACACATATTTTACTATAAGTCTTCCGCTTGCTTTATTCACTTATCCCTGAATCATATCTGCGTTTTGGCTTAATCTATCCCATGTTTATGTGCTAATACAGTCAACATACATCATTCATTAATTATGTTGCATAAGTGATGTTTTGGAACTCGGGAGCTGAGTTATGCTCGACCCCCGAATTTCAGGGCGTTACACAAGATGACATGTTTGGAAAAATATGTTTCACTAAGTTAACTTACATTTACATCATTATTTCATTCTTTTTCTTATATATTTGGATATTTATTCTTTAAATGTTTATGATTATGATTGGGTGGGTAGCTGAAAGCCCTACCAACTGTCATCCATGATTTGTCAGTAACTCCAAATGCTACCTCAAAAATAGAAGGATAGTTCTCTTATATGTTTGAATATTTTCAAATCTTTCATGATTCCACGGGCAATTATTCATCCAGAAGCAATCATTTTTAAATATTTGATTTGTTAACTAGTGTAGGCAGCCTTTATTGGGGAATGTAATGCATCATGAATGCCAATAAGCTGGAGCTGGAGTATTCATGTATTTGAAGTGTTGCTTACATGGTTCAAGAGTATTTATGTTAACCTTTGTTCTTTGTAGGGAATTGGTTCCATTTCTAATTAATGATTTTTAGAATCAAAAGGATGTAGCAGGAAATGAACTTATATAAGATCTTGGAAATGAACCTAGAAGATGAAGCATTTTAATGGTTATTCATTGACTTTTTTAGATCTTGGAAATGACCTAGAAGATGAAGCTGAGGAAGATGGTGCCGATGTTGATCTTGACTCATGAAGGAAGGGGAAGTGTGTCGTTCTATAAACATCTACAAGCCAAGTGAGTTTGGATTTCTTTTTTCAGTGATTCAATATCTCTTGGATTGCTTTATCTGGATTAGACTACAGAGTTTACCTTTTAGACACAGTGTCAAAAGGTTAATCTGTTGGTTAATGTAATTTAGTAATCAGCAGTTTGTATTGTCTAGTGCAATGTGATTTTTGTATGGTCCATCATACCATCCATAACAGGGCCACTAGATGCATAGTGTACAGATCTCATCTTCTTCATGTGTGCCACTTTATGGGACTGTTCAATATACATGGAAGGCCAATGGAAGCTACTAACACCATCCTCATTATAAAATCCTAATAGTGAGTTGCCATCAGAGAAACTCTGACATGTTCAAAAACTCGAGAATTTAGATTCGATGTTCAGCCGGGTCTTAAAGTGATTAGATCTTACTGTACATTTGATAACATGTATACTTATATGTTGTTGGTTTTGATGATGCTAATTATCTATGATATGTAAAAACAGATGGTGGTGAGAAAATAAACCCACACTCAAAGGGCTGGGATCATCTGATTTAGCCTACCCTTTTATGTAGTATTTGTGAGATGGCATGTAATAACCTTGTTGCATGCCATGCCACCTAATTTTCGATTCGCTTAATTGAAACTTTTGATTGTTCATTAATTCAAAAGGTCTCTCCATGGACATGGATTGGCTGGAATCTTCTGTGGGTAGAGTGTCTAGTTTCTAGCAGCGGTCTGGATCTAGAGTGTCTAGTTATCACCATATGTACGGTCTGGATCAATGAAAGTTGGGCTTACATGGCCCTCATCTATAAAGATTACTGGTTTTTTCCCCCTAAATTTATATGTTGAAGTAAATGACATGAATTGGTTGTGATTGTTTTTCTTTACATTGAATTCAACTATATTTTACCTGTATGTAAATAGTAAATAGTGAAATTCCTGGATTCTCTGCCATTTTACTTACTGCAGAGATCTGCTAAGATGACAGAGCCTTCTAAGGTTATTCATGTCCAAAATGTTGGCCATGAAATATCTGAGGTATTTCATACCATCTCTTTTTATTTTGAGCGTTGAAACTCTAATTACAATTTGTCTTCATAGTTGTTGCCTTTGCACCTGTTTCTGTTTTTCAGAATGATCTGCTTCAGCTGATTTTTCAGGTGAGATGAACGAGTTTCAAAACAAAACAGTCTGCGGTTTTGAGAAGCGATCGATTCCTAGGATGTATGTGTCTTTCAGGGGTCATCTGCACCTTGGAAGCATACAATGGAAGGTAAGGAAAACCCTCGAGTTCTCTTCTTTGAATCATGATTGGAGTGACCTGGCCATTTGGACAGGCCGTATTTATGAACCGCTGCTCGAAATTGATGGAGCAGACCTGGATGTGCGTCGGAGCTATCCGGAAGAGCGGGGGTCCCTGGAAGGTGGGAACCGCTATTATGACCATGATGAAGCTGTCCATTTGCTATGGACAGCATTGGAGGGGCCTGGCCATTTGGACAGGCCGTGTTTATGTATTTGATCGAAATTAATGGAGCAGACCCGGATGTGCGTCGGAGCTATTCGGAAGAGCGGGGTTCCCTGGAAAGAGGGAACCGCTATTATGACCATGATGAAGCTGTCCATTTTTTATGGACAGCATTGGAAGGGCCTGGCATTTGCGTCGGATGGCCGTGTTTATATCTGTATTTGCAGGGACCATACCTTTAACCTAAACCAAAACCTATGACCTAAAACCTTAACCTATAACCTAAACCTCAACCTTAACCTAAACCTAAACCTTAACCTAAAACCTAAACCCTAAACCTAAACCTAAAACCTAAATGTATTCTCAAATCCCTAAACCTAAACCTACACCTAATCCTAATCTTAACTCCCTAACCTAAACCTATACCTAAACTTGAAAATACAAACATAAACCCGATCCCGAACCCGAACCCGATTTTCTAAACCTAAACCTTAACCTATTCTCAATTCCCTAAACCTATATCTTATAACCTAAACCTATACCTAAACCTAAACCCTAACCTATACCTATAACCTAAACCTAAACCCTAACCTTAACCTAAACCTATAACCTTAACCTAAAACCCAAACCTATAACCTAAACCTAAATCAAAACATATAACCAAAACCAAAACCAAAACCAAAACCTATATCCTAAACCCGAACGCATTCTCAAATCCTATAACCTATAATCTAAACCTAAACGTAAACCTAAAACCTATAACCTAAACCGTTAACCTATAACCTAAATCAAAACCTATAACCTAAACCAAACTTAAACCTAAACCTAAACCTAAACCTATAACCTAAACTCAAATCCCTAAACCTAAACCTAAACCTAATCCTATAACCTAAACTCAAATCCCTAAACCTTAACTTATAACCTAACCTAAACTTATACTTATAACCTAAAACTATTCTCAAATCTCAAAACCTATAACCTAAACCTAACCTTTCCCTAAACCTATAACCTAAACTCAATTCCCTAAACCTAAACCTAAACCTATAGCCTAAACTCAAATCCCTAAACCTTAAACTATAACCTAACCTAAACCTATACTTATAACCTAAAACTATTCCCAAATCCCAAAACCTATAACCTAAACCTAACCTTTCCCAAAACCTATAACCTAAACTCAATTCCCAAAACCTAAACCTACACCTAATCCTAATCTTAACTCCCTAACCTAAACCTAAACCTAAACTTGAAAACCCAAAACTTAAACCTAATCCCGAACCTGAACCCAATTTCCTAAACCTAAACCATAACCCATTCTCAAATCCAAAAACTTATAACCTAAACCAAAACCAAAACTTATAACTTAAACCCGAACCCATTCTCAAATCCCAAAACCTATAACCTAAACCAAAACCTATAACCTAAACCCGAACCCATTCTCAAATCCCAAAACCTATAACGTAAACCTAAACCTTAACCTAAACCTATAACCTATAACCAAAACCAAAACCTATAACCTAAACCAAAACCAAAACCTATAACCTAAGCCTGAACCCATTCTCAAATCCCAAAACCTATAACCTAAACCAAAACCAAAACCTATAACTTAAACTTGAACTCATTCTCAAATCCCAAAACCTTTAACCTAAACCTAAACCTTAACCTAAACCTATAACCTATAACCAAAACCTATAACCTAAACCCGAACCCATTCTCAAATCCCTAAACCTATAACCTAAACCTAAACCTAAACCTAAACCTTAACCTATAACCAAAACCTATAACCTAAACCCGAACCCATTCTCAAATCCCAAAACCTATAACCTAAACCTAAACCTTAACCTAAACCCATAACCTATAACCTAAATCAAAATCAAAACCTAAACCTATAACCTATAACCTAAATCAAAACCTATTACCTTTCCCTAAACCTTAACCAAAACCTATAACCTATAACCTAAATCAAAACCAAAACCAAAACCAAAACCTAAAACCTAAACCTTTAACCTATAACCTAAATCAAAACATATAACCTAAACCAAAACCAAAACCTATATCCTAAACCCGAACCCATTCTCAAATCCTATAACCTAAACCTAAACCTAAACCTAAACCTATAACCTATAACCTAAACCAAACGTATAACCTAACCCAAAGCCAAAACCTATAGGCTAAACCCGAACTCATTCTCAAATCCAAAAACCTATAACCTAAACCTTAACCTAAACCGTTAACCTATAACCTAAATCAAAACCTATAACCTAAACCAAAACCAAAACATATAACCTATAACCTAAACCCGAACCCATTATCAAATCCCAAAACCTTAACCTAAACCGAAACCAAAACCTATAACCTAAATCCGAACCCATTCTCAAATCCCAAAACCCAAACCTAAACCTAAACCTAAACCTAAAACCTAAACCTAAACCTATAACCTAAACTCAAATCCCTAAACCTAAACCTACACCTAATCCTATAACCTAACCTAAACCTATACTTATAACCTAAAACTATTCTCAAATCCCAAAACCTATAACTTTTACCTAACCTTTCCCTAAACCTATAACTTAAACTCAATTCCCTAAACCTAAACCTATACCTAATTCTAAACCTATAACCTAAACTCAAATCCCAAAACTTTGACCTATAACCTAACCTAAACCTATACTTATAACCTAAAACTATTCCCAAATCCCAAAACCTATTACCTAAACCTAAACCTAAACCTAAACCTATAACCTAAACTCAATTCCCTAAACCTCAACCTAAACCTAAACCTAAACCTATAACCTAAACTCAATTCCCTAAACCTAAACCTAGACCTAATCCTAAACCTATAGCCTAAACTCAAATCCCTAAACCTTGACCTATAACCTAAACCTATACCTATAACCTAACCTAAACCTATACTTATAACCTAAAACTATTCCCAAATCCCAAAACCTATTACCTAAACCTAAACCTAAACCTAAACCTATAACCTAAACTCAATTCCCTAAACCTCAACCTAGACCTAATCATAAACCTATAGCCTAAACTCAAATCCTTAAACCTTGACCTATAACCTAACCTAAACCTATACTTATAACCTAAAATTATTCCCAAATCCCAAAACCTATTACCTAAACCCATTCTCAAATCCAAAACCTATAACCTAAACCTGAACCCATTATCAAATCCCAAGACCTATAACCTAAACCAAAACCAAAACCTATAACCTAAACCCGAACCCATTCTCAAATCCCCAAAACCGAAACCGACACCTAAACCTAAACCTAAACCTAAACCTATAACCTAACCTCAACCTAGACCTAAACCTAAACCTAAACCTATAGCCTAAACTCAAATCCCTAAACCTTAACCTAGACCTAGACCTAAACCTAAACCTATAACCTAAACTCAAATCCCTAAACCTTAACCTAGACCTAAACATAAACCTAAACCTATAGCCTAAACTCAAATCCCAAAACCTTAACCTATAACCTAACCTAAACCTATACTTATAACCTAAAACTATTCCCAAATCCCAAAACCTATTACCTAAACCTAAACCTAAACCTAAACCTATAACCTAAACTCAATTCCCTAAACCTCAACCTAAACCTAAACCTAAACCTATAACCTAAACTCAATTCCCTAAACTTCAACCTAGACCTAATCCTAAACCTATAACCTAAACTCAAATCCCAAAACCTTGACCTATAACCTAACTTAAACCTATACTTATAACCTAAAACTATTCCCAAATCCCAAAACCTATTACCTAAACCTAAACCTATAACCTAAACTCAATTCCCTAAACCTCAACCTAAACCTAAACCTAAACCTAAACCTATAACCTAAACTCAAATCCCTAAACCTCAACCTAGACCTAATCCTAAACCTATAGCCTAAACTCAAATCCCTAAACCTTGACCTATAACCTAACCTAAACCTATACTTATAACCTAAAACTATTCCCAAATCCCAAAACCTATTACCTAAACCCATTCTCAAATCCAAAACCTATAACCTAAACCTGAACCCATTATCAAATCCCAAGACCTATAACCTAAACCAAAACCAAAACCTATAACCTAAACCCGAACCCATTCTCAAATCCCCAAAACCGAAACCGACACTTAAACCTAAACCTAAACCTAAACCTATAACCTAACCTCAACCTAGACCTAAACCTAAACCTATAGCCTAAACTCAAATCCCTAAACCTTAACCTAGACGTAGACCTAAACCTAAACCTATAGCCTAAACTCAAATCCCTAAACCTTAACCTAGACCTGGACCTAAACCTAAACCTATAGCCTAAACTCAAATCCCAAAACCTTAACCTATAACCTAACCTAAACCTATACTTATAACCTAAAACTATTCCCAAATCCCAAAACCTATTACCTAAACCTAAACCTAAACCTAAACCTATAGCCTAAACTCAATTCCCTAAACCTCCACCTAAACCTAAACCTAAACCTATAACCTAAACTCAATTCCCTAAACCTCAACCTAGACCTAATCCTAAACCTATAACCTAAACTCAAATCCCAAAACCTTGACCTATAACCTAACCTAAACCTATACTTATAACCTAAAACTATTCCCAAATCCCAAAACCTATTACCTAAACCTAAACCTAAACCTAAACCTATAACCTAAACTCAATTCCCTAAACCTCAACCTAAACCTAAACCTAAACCTATAACCTAAACTCAATTCCCTAAACCTCAACCTAGACCTAATCCTAAACCTATAGCCTAAACTCAAATCCCTAAACCTTGACCTATAACCTAAACCTATACCTATAACCTAACCTAAACCTATACTTATAACCTATAACCTAACCTAAACCTTGACCTATCCCTATACCCAAACCTACACCTAATCCTAATCTCAACTCCCTAACCTAAACCTAAACTTGAAAGCCCAAACCTAAACCCGATCCCGAACCCGAACCCGATTTCCTAAACCTAAACCTTAGCCTGTAATCAAGTTCCCAAAAGCTATAACCTATAACCTAAACCTTAACCTAAACCTAAACCAAAACCTATAACCTAGACCTTAACCTATAACCTAAACTTAATTATAACCTATAGCCTAACCTTAACCTAAACCTATAACCTAAACCTAAACCAAACCTAAACCTATAATCATATGGTGAGACCATTTCTTTTGTGTCAATTTCATTCCTCTTTGAGTTTTTTTTTAATTCATTAAGAAAAAAATGGTTATACGTGATGCACTTCTTTTACTTTCTTTCTTTTCTCTAATGGGCATTCTAATTTATGAATGACATGACTGTTTGTAGGATGATGGAATATACGAAGCTGCTGAAATTCGGTGAAGTCGAGCACATTTCTCTAATGAAGCCAAAGATTTGTATTTTCAGCATTATTGTATTTGTAACTGTAATTGATTGTAATTGTAATTAATTGAACGAAGGATTGTTATTGTAATTGAATGAATGAAGGATTGTAATTGTAATTGAATGAATGAATGATTGTAATTGAATGAATGAATGATTGTACAGGTGGTAATTGAATGAACAGGTGGTAATTGAATGAACAGGTGATTTAATTTTTCAATGTACAAAATAGCTACGGATACTGACCGTAGCCAATAGTCAGACAGGTGTAGCCTTTTTAATTTTGGCATATTGCTACGGACTTTCAGCTACAAATAATATCCGTAGCTGTTTGAAGTTTTTGCTACAGATATAATTGCTATGGATTATATTTGTAGCTATTTAACACATAGCTACGGATTAAATCCGTAGCCAATAATCAGATAGGTGTAGCTTTTTAAATTTTGGCCTATTGCTACGGACTTTCAGCTACAAATAATATCCATAGCTGTTTATTTTTTTTGCTACAGGGGAAAAGGCTACGGATTTAATCTGTAGCCATAGGCCGAAGGCTACGGATTTAATCCGTAGCCATAGGTTCCAGACATATCGTTATGGCACCTACGACGACGGTCGTGTTACGGACTAGCTACGGACTTAATCCGTAGCCTTAAGCCTATGGCTACGGATTAAATCCGTAGCCTTTGCCCATTTTTTAGTAGTGAATTGTTATTCCCTTTCTTTGGAATCAAAATCAATTAAGGCAAGCCCTATTTGGTTTAATTTAAAATCTATTAGAATTAGAACCATTGTAATCGAGTACTGGACATTGAACTTGGACATTCAATCATCTACTTTGATTTGGTTCTACCGGGCTGCTACAATGAAGGAGATATTCAGGTATTTTACATATTGTAAATTCCTTTCTATTATTTTAGTTTCTTTCAAGATTTGCCAGAAAAATCTTGTTATATTGGTTATCTGAGGAAAGCCAGGAAAACTCAGAAGTGGGGTTTTTTAATTGTGTAAGCCCACATACAAAGACACAATTGTAAGGGTTTTGGGTGAACCTGGGAAAACCTATTTTTAGTGAACGCTAATATCCCCTGTGTGAGGATATTAGGAGTGGAGTAGCTTTTTGTGTGGCTGTTGTTTAACAGTTGGTGAACACACAGGCAAACCACTATAAACCCTTGTGTTGTGGTTGATTGTTTTATTCTTCTAATTTTTTATTCTTTTGTGGGATGTATGTATGGTGGTGAATGTTGTAATTATTTAATTCAAGCTTTGTGTGAATGTTGTAATAGCTTAGAATTTATTTTCTGCTATTCCGTTATCAGCTTGATTTTCAATTTCATTTGAAAGTTGTTCCAGCAAGGTTGCCCTGCCATTTTTATGGTGTATGGCTGTCCCTAGAACAATACATTTTTAATTACAAGTTATTTCAATTCAGTTTATATTTATTTCTGTATTCCTCTTCGGTTTGAGACTTGATACAAAGATCTTTCTAGGAATAAGGTTGTCCTACCATAAACTCTGTTTTTGGTGTAAGGTTGTCCTTAGAATAACGTTTGTATCAACCTCTCAAGATCTGAATTTTGAGGTTATTTTAATTTATTGCATTATGATTTACTTTGGCTATCATATTCATTTTAATTCCGCTGTTATAAGTTTTAATTTGGCACTGTCCTATTCACCCCCCTCTAGGACATATAGCTTGGCCTTTTCAAGTTCCAACTTGCTTTTGGGATATTTATCAAGTGAGTATTTATTTCTAGTATTTCATCTAGATCATTTTGCAATTGTTTGTTCTTATTTTCAGCAATGCCAAGTTTTTTAAGGACACTTGTGCTATGGATGTAAAGTTGATCATAAGCATCATGTATGTTTTCTTGTTCTTCTTTTTCTTTCTCATCATCCAAGGAGGGTGCTTCTATAGCTTCTTGCTCATTTATTTCCTCATTGTCTTTTGGATTGGGAATGATAGTGGTGGTGAAGGCCATATGTATTTTAAAGACTTTTGGTCTTCATCACTTTCAGAATCACTAATTTCAGAATTGGACTCTTCAGTGTCATCCCATGTGGCTGCCAGAGCCTTTCTTTTTGATTTCTTAGTAGGACATTCAGTGGATAAATGACCATACTTCTTACAATTATAACATTGAGGTTCATTGGACTTTCTAAAAGATTTACCTATTTGGTGTTTGTTGTCTAATTGTTTCCCCTTGTTGTTGAATTGTCTACCACGGTTCTTGTTGAAGAATTTTTTAAATCGTTGAGCCAAGAGAGCCACTTCTTCATCACCATCTTCATTTTCACTTTCCTCTTCCTCTATCATAGTCATGTTCATAGAGGCCTTGAGAGCATTATTTTTGGATTTCATGGGTGGTTTGAAGTGTAGCTCAAAGGTTTGTAGGGAACCTACTAGTTCTTCTACTTTCATTTTATCGATGTCCCTACATTCTTCAATTGTGGTAACTTTGGAGTTAAAACGTTATGGTAAGGATCTGAGAATTTTCCTATAGATTTCAGATACCAGAATTTTCTCTCCTAGTCCACCCATGGAGTTGCATATGATATTTAGTTTTGTGAAAAAGCTCCAAAAATGTCTCATGTTCCTCCATCCTGACGTGTTCAAATTATGATGTCAAGAGTTGCAGCTTAGATCTTTTTACTATGATAGTTCCTTCATGGGTTGTTTCTGATAGATCCCATGCTTCTTTTGAGGTCCCACACATGCTAATCTGATTAAATACTTCTTGTGAAACTGCACAATAAATGGCATTCATGGCTTTGGCTTCTTAGGTTTTCTTCTCTTTATCAAAAGCAGTCCACATCTCTTTTGATTTTGGTTTGGTTAAAGTTGTGCCATTTTCGAGTACCACATGTTCGGCTCGTGGCTCATATCCATTTTTAAATGTTTCCCAAACATCATGATCTAGAGATTGCAAAAAATAGTGCATTCTTGCCTTCTAGTACGCATAATTTGAACCATCAAATATAGGAATTCTAGAAATAGATGTTCCCTCTCCTTCAGCCATAACTTTCAAATTCAGTTAAGATCTCTCTCTAGGTTGTTAAACTCTTTGAAGAGGAACTTGCTCTGATACCAATTGAAATTATGGTTTAGACCACTACTATTGAAGTATGAATGTATGATTAAGGTCCTAGAGGGGGGTGAATAGGACTTTTCAATAATTATGCCAATTTAAAAATCCTTATTACAAATCTTAAACTAATCTCCGATTAAACTAAGCAAAGCAATCTAACTATAAAGGCTTCCAAGCTAATAGAGGATCCAATCTTATAAACTTCTAAAGATGTATCAATCAACCAACTAGTTTATAGCATGGTGAACATGTGTGAATGGAATATGCTACTTTTCAATCTTAAGCATTCATCTTATCATGCATACATATTTAAGCATTCAATCATATAAGCATGAATTAAACAAATGCATAAATGTTAATCCCAAACAAGAGCATGTATAGTGGTTTAGCTGTGTGCCTACTCCACTCCTGGCTAACTCACTCTCTCCTAGAGTGTGCCGGATTTCACTATGAAAAGGTTTTAAATCAGATTTACCTCAAACCTTTACAACCTACACAAGGTATTGCCTACACAAGGCACTCATTCAAGCCTACACAAGGCTATCACATATACCTACATAAAGCATTAAATCCTACACAAGGACACTATACGTATTCTCTCGTCGGAGGCCTACAAAAGGTCTTAGCAAATTTGTGAAACAAACTTTGAAATCAAATCCTACACAAGGAAGAGGTTTCAGGATCTTTGGACTCTTGTACTTACTTGTAAGTGGATGAGACCTTCTTGTTGTAGCTTGGGGGTTCCCTAATTTCTACTTTGTTGATCTTCAATTAGCTCCTAGATGCTCCATCGATCACGATGTTGTGGTTGTCCTGATGCTTCAGCTTCACAATCAATTTCCTTGTATATGATGCTCCTTTAGGGTAAACAAGGTAATGTGAGTGAGTTGAATCTCCTATAACTAGTTGGTAAGTGGATTTCCCAGGGGATTTAACTGATGGATGCTTCAGACTATTACAGAGACTAAGAATATACCAATAGGTTTGGTCTCAATACTCTAGAGAAGGCTCGAGATCATGTTCTTCACTAATAGGAGCTTTCAATGCTCATTAAGGTGAGGAATCACAATGATAAGAACATGAATCTCATATGGATATTATCTAGGATGATTTGGTTAAGCTTGGGATCCATTAGGGACTCTAAGATACCTCAATCCATGATTTATGCAAAGATTTGGATGCCCTTTTTATAGGAAAAAGGTTCCAATAGATTATGACGACTATATTTCGGTCCTACCAAGAGGTCCTTTGGTCAGACCGAGCTATCATTGGTTAGACTGAATTATTGCTCGATCGGACCGAATAAAGTCCTCAGGTTGCTGGACACTTTTGGTCACTTTTGGTTGGACTGAGGCTTATCTTCAGTTGCAGTCGTTCGGACCGAATTAACTTCAAATCTTATTGGACTGTTTTGGCCTGTTTCAGTCGGATTGAAGGATTTTTTCGGTTAGACTGAAGGTGCCATTCAGTCGGACCTACTCCAATCGAAGTAGAGACAAATTTTCTTATATAAGTTTTTATCCTACAATAGCCATGTTCGGTTGAACCAAAGGTTGTTGTTTTTCAGTTTCTGTTTTAACAACTTCAAACTTCTAAGGCCAAATCTAAGGAGATAGGAATTATGAACTTTTATGGCTTAAGGGATGATCTAGATGAGGTTTTCTATTTGGGTCAGGGTCATCTAAAGGGTATAAGTTTGTTTTGTTTTGAGGATTGGAATTAAGGAGCATCTTTTTAGCTTGTGAGTGTTACATGATGCTTCTACTCCAGCTGCATCTTCGATCCTCATTTTCCAAGGGCTCACCAGACTACTTGACACAACAATTCACGTGATTGACAAATAAGTGTGCAAGAATGAGTGCACTAACAGGTTCTTCTTGAAGGGTTTAACAACGTTGAGGGAGATCCTAACTGAAGTACAAATTACCCCTAAAGGAGAGGGAAGGGTCATGGCCTACAATACTATTCTCATTTCAAATCTAATTGATAGTAAGAAGATAAATGAGCAAGAAATCAACATGGCATTCATCTCAGATTAAGAAGAAAACATACATGATGCATATAATCAACTCTATAGTCACAACATTAATGTCCTTAAAAAGCTTGGCGTTGTTGAAAATATAAACAAGCAATTGCAAAAAGATCTTGATAAATCATTAACCATAAATACTTACTCAATCAATGATCTTCAACAATATCATGTCGACAATGACAAGCTCGAAGGGACTGCAACATGTCATGTTTGAGAATTTTAAAAAGTAAACATACAAATAAATCATTTAAAATCTGAAAATGACAAAATGAAATCAGAAAACTCACATCTAAACTCTGAAAATCATAATCTGAAAGTAGATGTAGAGAAATCAAAATATTTAGATGAACTTAGTCACAAGTTTTCCCACAGCAATGAAAAACTAGAAAGACTTCTAGGGTTAGGAAGAAACATTCGGGATAAGAGAGGACTAAGCTATGAATCACACAAATCAAGCCTTTCTCTTGCATCACCTGTGACTAATAAATGTGTTGCCTCAAAAAGCAACACAAGAAACACTCCTACTTGCCATGTGTGTGGGGATTTAGGACATTACAGATTTGAATGTTTAATCATTGGTAAGTCCCACTTCACTTCCAGGTTGAACCACACAGGAAAATTCAAAACAACTGGAAAAGTAACGCAAAAGTCAAAGAGCTTTTCAAAGAACACATAAAAAGAAGGAAAACAATATCCCACTCCACCTAAAATGACTAAAAGGATGGAGGAGTTATTAAATTAGGTAACCCAATTGAATCAGAAGACCAAAGAATTGATAAAATAAGGAAATTTTGCTCAGTTATCCAAAAGATCCAAAACACATATTGTTTATCAACTTCAAGGAGAAAATCAAAAGACAACATAATCTCTAAAGAAGATGACAAGCAAGTTGGTGATAAAAAATAAGAACAACTGCCCTGTAATTCATACTGCACTTAAAGCAGGTAATAGTTGAAAGTGGTATCTTGATGGTGGTTGCTCCAGACATATGACAGGTGACCGAAGCTAGTTTTGTAATTATTTAGAATTTGACGGTGGGTTGGTCACATTTGGTGATGGGAGCTCTACCAAGATAATTGGACAGGGGACAATAGTCGGGCCAGGGTTGCCCAAAATTTAGGATGTTCTTTGCATAAAAGCATTAAAACACAATCTTTCAAGCATTTCGCATATTTGTGACAAAGAACTCCCAGTTTCATTCTCCAAAGACATGTGCAAGATCTTAAACCTCATAAGTAAACTAATTGTTCACCACCCCAAGTGTAGGGTTGCGATGTAGTAATAATGTCGGTGAGACCAAGGTCGAATCCACATGGACTAATCTCGTGTCTTCTAAGAGCAACTAGAACTAGAACTAGAAGAAGATGTTTATCTAAATATGAATTGATTGAGAGAGTAATTGTGAATTATTTAACTAAAGCTAGTAAATTCGAAGGTGGGAAACTAGGGTTTCTAAGGATCCACATGTAGAGATCAGGGAGATTTATGCTTGATTCAAGTCACAAGATAGGAATCGGAGTCCCATCCTATCTAATTGGAAGATATCTCAGTAAAATCAAATTTGAACTTCCTTTGACCTAATTCTCATGGATGAGAGGTGTGAGAACCGGAAGTGATTCCATCACAAAACCATGCCCATAAGACGATAGCTAACAACAGGATTTGCCAATCCCACAACTAATCATAGGAGAATTAGGAAGATTAGGTAGGATTCTATCACCCAACCATACCCATGGGATGCTGGTGAACAACGAGATTGCCTAATTTCACAATCTCGATACTTGAAAATAACATACTCAAAGCTATCATAGATCTATTATAATTTGAGTCACAACAAACCATTAAACACTGAAAGTATTCCTTATAATCAAACTAGAATCAAAGATAGTTCAACTTAAACATGAATCAAAGTAATAGAAAACATCCTATCATGCTACAAGCTTCACCTCTTAGCCCTAACTAAGAGGTTTAGCCAACCACATATATGATTGAACTAGAATCTCTTAAGAAAAGCATAAAAACAACTAAGGAATCGGAAGAAAACTCTTAGCGATGGCTTCTCCACACTTTTACTCCACTCCATAAACCCTAAATGATGCCTAGGGATGCTTTAGGGACCCCTATTTATACTTTTAGGCCTTAGACTTTCATACAAAGTGGAAATTTTTGGAAACCGTCTCAAATTTACGCAGTCCGCATAAAAATTGCGTAACCCTTGACTGGTCGTGGGCCGTCGTCGACCGGTCGAGGGTCTCCTTCGACTAGTCAAGCAACACGAAGATTTAGAAGTTTTACAGGCTGGAGTTCGAGTTGAAACACCTTCAACCAGTCAAGCAGAGTCCAGGACTAGTCATGCGTACGCAGGACTGGTCAAGTCGAATCAGATGGCCAAATCTTACTTCTAAACTCTGAATTTCTTCATTCTTGACTTAATTTTCTTAGATCCTCCGTATGTGCATTCTTCATTCTTGGTTTCATTAGATCCAATCTTAGCTTTGGTGATTCTTAAGTGTTAAGTTCATGCTTTTTAACATCCTTTTCAATCCAAGCTCTTGAATTCACCTTACAATACAAACATGATTAAAATAAAACATTAAGCATTATCATGTTCATAAAACCAAGTAATAAATAGGGTCTAATATGCAATATTTGACCCTCAACACAATCCCCAACCAACATTTTGTTAGTCCTGAGTAAAGTATGCAAAAAATGAACTTTAATGCACAATGTTCAAACCTTTTTAGAAAATAATCTTTTGTGTAATCAAGTATGAATGAGTAGACTCAAGATGAGAAATTGAGATTTTGAAAACCTAGAGTTGAATCACATAAGTAATCAATCTAATAAGTCCTTTATCTATTAGGTCAGAGCGTAGTTCGTATATCAAGTTTTTCAAGTGCTCAGTGAAAATACTACCTTTTCGTAATGTTAGCCATGGTCATCACTTCAAGATTGGTTGAAAACTTGAGTACTGATTCCAAACTTATCCCTTTTTCCTTCTTTTTTCAGTTTTTGATTTTATAGCAATGGTCATTTGTATTTATTATTCTTCTTTAGACATTACATCCTTTTCAAAGGCATTTTTCATTCCCCTTAAAGATGTTGTCATTTTTCATTCTTTATGACCTCTTTATCGATCAACTATTTTTTAACTGGTTCTTTTTCTTCTTTTAAGGTGGATAAAATTCTCTAGACTTGGTTCTCAATATCTTTCAATGATCATCATACTAACAATCAGAAAGTCTAGTACTATTCATAGAAAACAATTTGAATAACATAATATTCGAACTTACTCTTAATCAATTGAATGTAAGAACCACAAGTGATAGGTTACTTAGTTGCTCCAACTCCAACAATTCAAAATTCGATTTCTATCCTATCATCATACTCAAAACAATCTTAAATACACAACTTATCACTTTCCAAACAGATAAACATTGAAAATTTTTCAATTAAAAAATTCTACAATTTTTTGCTCAATACTGAGAAAACACGGATTAGGTAACCTAATCTCCCACCCCCAGCCTGAAATCGACATTATCCTCAATGTAAAAGAAATAAGCATTCAATGCAAAAGAGACTATGTAATTGAAAAAGAGGTGATGGAAAGATAATACCTGATGAAGAAATTTTGTGGTTTTTTTTCCAAAGGATCTCAGCATGAAGGTGGTTAGCACAAGAGTTAATCAATCGAAACGCAAATTATCCTAAACGGCAGAAGCAAACTATCCTAGAACGGCAGAAAACAATAAACCTAACTATACCTCCATTAGACTAGGAGATCAATCCTGATAAACAGGATCATTCAGAGGTATGAACATGTCCTCTAAATCAAATTTCCCAACAAATGGCTTTAATCGATGTCCATTCACTTTAAATTCTTTGCCATTGTTCAGATCTTGTATCTTGACTGCCCCATGAGGATAAAATTAGTAATAATGAAAGGACCAGTCCAACGAGATTGGAGTTTGCCTGAAAAGAGATTTAACCAAGAATTATATAAGAGGACTTCTGACTTAGTGTGAATGATTTCCAAAGAATGTGTTGGTCATGAAACACCTTCATCCTATCCTTGTAAATTCTTGAGTTCTCGTACGCATCATTCCAAATTTCTTCGAGTTCATTCAACTAAAGTTTGCGTATGAACCAGCGTTGTCTAAATTGAATTTCAAAAATTTTAATTGCCCAGTAGGCTCTATATTCCAACCCCACAGGCAAGTGGCAAGCCTTCCCATAGATAAGTCTAAAGGGAGACATTTAAATAGGGGTCTTAAATGTGGTACGGTAAGCCCATGAGGCATTAGTCAATTAGATTGACTAATCCTTTCAATCAGGGTTAATCATTTTCTCCAAAATGTAATTGATTTCCCTATTAGAAATCTTAGCTTCCCCGCCTATTTGTGGGTGGTATGGTGTGCTCACCATGTAAGAGATGTCATATTTCTTCATTAAGTTCGCAATGGCGTATTACAAAAATGTGAGCCCCCATCACTAATAATGGCTCGAGGCATTCTAAACTGGGAAAGGATTTTTTTTTAAAGAATTTAATGACCGTTTGATGGTCATTGTTCCATCACGAAATCAGTTTAACCTATTTAGTAGCATAGTCTAAGGCAAACAAAATATATAAATTTCTAAAAGATTGGGGGAATGGTCCCATGAAATCAATGCCCTAGTAATCAAATGCTTCAATGATCAAAATGGGGTTCATATGCATCATATTTCGATGGGACAATGCTCTCAACTTCTAACAATGCTTATAAGACCCGTATCCTAGACCATATCATTCTAAAGACTTTCGCGGTCCTCCCAGTTAAATTCTGGTGACCCACAACCTGTAGTTGGTGTTTGCGCGTGACCCTAAGTCACATCCCATATACCCGATTCAACTTGACCCGAAACTTGTACCCTAGTGACCGTGCCGTCATCGTGGTACTAACGCCGCCATGCATCGATGCCAAACCCAGGCCAGGAGTTGTAGGCCCACCTTCATTTCGAGGAAAACGCTGCACGTTGTGAACTCCGAGAGAATCTCTACAATCTATCAAATCAATCCCATCAATCAATCAAGTACAACACCCATGCCTCTCTTACTAATAAAGCATGGTACCCCTCTCTCTCCTATCCCTAAAGTTAACCTTTCTTACAACAACCCATCCCTCTCCTTACATCTCCTCTCTCTCTCTCTCATTTTCTCCACCATTATTCTAAGCAACCTAAGGAGGGGTGAGTATTTAAGCTCTAAGAGAGAGCTAAGAGTGTGGCCCACCTTCCTACCCCCTCATCTTTCATTCTAGCCCTTCAATCTTCATCATCCTCCATCACAATCGAAGCCTAGGAGTTAAGGAGTCCGAGGAGCCTGGAAAAAGCGAAATTGGTGGGTGATTTTAGGATTTCCACCTTGAGTTGTTGATTTAAGGACCCACATATCATTGGGACCCATCTTAATGTATATATTGTATGGTTAGGGAGCTCATAATGGCGGAGCTCCCTCCACCACACGATTTGATATCTTTCTCTCTCTTTCCCTTGTTTGTGGCCCACCATGATGTATGAATTTTATCTACGCCCTCCACTAGATGGCCCACCCTATTAGACTGTTCAGCGGACGAGCTTGCTGCCTGTCCGTCTAAACGGGCCCAGATGTAGGGAAAACATAAATATTAGCTTTATTCAAGCTATGGTAAGCCACTACATGGACTCACCTTGATGTTTATGCCATCCTCACCATCCGTGGATGGTGGGATGGTGTGTTTTACATCCAGGCTGTCCGTCCAGCGTTCCTGAACATTGGACGCTGCAGTTTTCAAATAAATATAATATATATATATATAATCATATGGTGGCCCATGTGGGACCCACCTTGTATGACAACTGATTAGCTGGAGTATCCCACACCAACTATATAGCTGATGTATGACGTCAGCAAGTTTTGTGGCCCACCATGAGGCGTGTGAGATCCACACCATCCAGCCACATGGATGGTGGATCCCACCATGAGGTATATGATATATCCTAAACCAACCATCCTTTTGGCACATGTGGGGCCCACCCACATGTGTTGCATATGTGGGATGGGACCCACCTTAATGTATATGTTCTACATTTACACTGTCCATCTGGACGGTGTAGGTGTGGGGTGCACCATGATGTTTCTGTTATCCAAGTCGTCCATCACCTTGGGCTGGGCATGGTACCCACCCCAAACATGCTGTACATGTGGGGGTGGGGCCCACCTTATATGTATACATTGTATATCTAGCCGTCTATCTAGATAGTAAGGCCCACCTTGATCGTATGGATTTTGTAGCCACACCATCCGTCCATTTCCTGGACGTGGACCCACCATGCCACGTGTGTTTCAACTGCACCATCTGTCAATTTTCTGGATGCAGCCCCCACCATAACATATGTATTCTATCTACACCGTCCAGTAGCAGTAGGATCCACCCGATATGTTTCATCCATTCGGTCCAGTGGCAACTGGCCCATTGTGATGTATATGCGGCCCATATTTGAGGCCTAATGTGATGTATATGCAGCCTGTATTTGAGGCCCATCATGATGTATATAAGGCCCGTATTTGAGGCCCAATGTGATGTATATACAGCCCATATTTGAGGCCCATCGTGATGTATATGCAGCCCATGTAATGAGGCCCATTGTGATGTATATGAGGCCCATATATGAGACCCAAGTGACATATATGTGTCCCATATGATGAGGCCTGATGTGCTGTCTATGAAGCCCAAGTGATGAGGTCCATTATGATGCAATTGAGGGCTAGGCGATGGGGCCCATTTTGATGTATATTAGGTCCGTGTGAGCAGCCCATTGTGATGTATATTAGGCCCATGTGAGCGGTCCATTGTGATGTATATTAGGCCCGTGTGAACGGCCCATTGTGATGTATATTAGGCCCATGTGAGCAGCCCATTGTGATGTATATTATGCCTGTGTGAGCAGCCCATTGTGATGTATATTAGGCCCGGTGAGCGGTCCATTGTGATGTGTATTAAGCCCATGTGAGAGGGCCATTGTGATGTGTATTAAGCCCATGTGAGAGGGCCATTGTGATGCATTTGAGGCCCACTGTGATGTTTATTAATCCCATGAGATGCGACCCATTGTGATTTATATGAAGCTCATGCGATGCGGTCCACTTGATGTTATGAGGCCCATGTAATGCAACCTATTATGATATGAGAGGCCCATTATGTTGTATGTGAGGCTCTTATGAGAGGCCATGGGTGTAACGACCTTGGAATTTTTGTGCTTATCTTTCCTTAAGTAGTTGTTTTGGGGTAATTAGTGCTTTACTCGATTGCTTGTGAAATCCGCATCAATCACTTTAAATTATATCTGCATGGCTCAAATCGTGTAGAGTAGTGAGCGCTACGTTACTCTGAAATCTGAGATCCATCGCTAAATCCAGTTGTTCTGGGGAATTTTTGGAAGATCTGGATCAGATCTGGACCACGTGTCGAAAGTCCGATAGTGATGATCTTAGGCTGTTGCGGTCACCGAGTTGGGCTTGATCTTCACCTCGAAAATCAAGTCGATCTGATGTTCTGGGTTAATTTGATTGAGCTCGGAGTGAAGAGTGTGAGAACGGTTGGAATTTATTAAGCTTTTATTGAAATCTGAGTCGTGTCGCTTGCGCGACGATTTTAAGCATTCTGACCGTTGGATTCTGACCCAATTTCACCCTCTGATCAGGATAGTTGGCCCAGGCATATCCTAGTGCTCGTGGACCTGATCGAGTTTCCGTGACCGTTGAATTGAGTGTGGTCCGCCACGGCTGATCTGAAGAGCCGGTCGGTATGAAAACTCAGCCTGACCTAGATCCATGGTCAATGAGCTTAAGTCCGACCTTTCGTGGTTATAGGCCCACCAGAAGTGCTTCGTTGGATCGAGAAAGGCGTGCTTTGGTTATAACCTAAGTATACCTTGACCCTGGGGTTATTTCCATCATTTTAAGGCCTATATATAGTCCTTAAACCCTAGCTCTCATTTCCATACGAATTTTCTCTAACCCTAGCTTGGAAAGAGAGTGGAAAAGAGAGAGAAAGTGAGAGAGATTGGTTGGTGATTCATCTTGATTCTTCCTTGTTCTTCTTCACCTTTGAACCTTCACTTTGAATCGTTCCTCTGACGATTCTGAGTTCCTTTGGGGTAAGTTAACCTAACCCTAACCTGTGTTAGAGCTTAGATTAGACTTAGTGTTGTTGTATCTCATTTCCATCTTTGTTTTAGGGTATTCTAGCGCCGTTGACAAAGACTACTCGTCTAAATCAGTTCGGTGGTGCTTTCTTCGCTTAAGGTGCGGACTTTAAGTGTATAGGTTATGGTTTTCAAGGCTTTCAATCCCAGTCAGTGATTTATTCTTGTTATGGATGAGATTTCACATGCCAAATGTCGTGTTTACATTGCTTTTCTGATATGCATGTGCTATATTGAGATTTGTGTATTCTATGTGTATTTATAAAGTACCGTATACGTATAAAATATGCACTTATGTTTGCCATGATTAATTGTCATGTATGTATGCTAGATGCATGTATGTCAACTCCTTGATAAAAGGAATTGTCTAAGTGCATGTATTTCAACATACGTCATGTATGTTGTCCCATGTATGCTAAGTGTTTGTAGAAATGCATGAATGATCTAAAGTGTAACTGATTACACTAAATGCGGGCGTTGAGAAGTGATTCCCAATACTCCTTTGGATGCGCATGTTTTCCTTTATGCAGTTACATTCCAAGTTATTTAAATTCAAGCATCTCCTATGCTTACATTTATGTTAAGTTGATATTCTTCAGATGCGTTTGTGCCATGATTTGAGTTATTGTTCCATTACTGTTTTACATTCCATATGAATATCTGTAGTAGTGTAGGATATTTGGGACTATGCCTTAGTCCAGGAGATCGGTAATTGACCCTATATTCGTGGTTGAGATTGCTTTCGCCACGTAGGACGTATTAGACGAACCCGAGCCGTATTAGAGTTGGCGGCAGTGGTTTGGCCACGCGGAGTGTTTGCGCACTCTATGTCGTTCAATTCAACCTGCGCTCGTGCTAGTCGAGTTCGTCGAATAACCCGATTATCCGATGTATGTTAACCATGTATGGACGCTACCGCTTGAATCTAGGATACCGAACTTACCAGTGCAATCTTGTTAACTATGGTACTTGATCCGCCAAGACTCATGAGCCGGACATGGTGGTATGGGACACCGTGGTCGAGCTGTCGGCCTACGCTGGGGTGACGAGCCTCCCCGTAGTGACCAGTGAGCAACTAAACTCATGAGCCGATTATGGTGGTATGGGACACTATATTCGTGCTGTCGGCCTACATTGATTGGTGATGACGAGCCCTTTGTAGTGACCTCGAGCATACCTGGATACCGCAAGGAGGTGACGAGCCGATTTGTGGTAGTAAGGGCATGAAAGGCATGCATTGATTGGTGACGAGCCCTTTGCTACGACCTCAACTATATGATCGTATGAGATATCTAGGATTGACGACCCTAGTATGGATCACTGTTTGGATGGTGATATGAGGAAGGTATCTTAGCTTCCCAATCCTGTTGTGTGAAATGGACTAATAATAACTTGGTAATCATATCCATGCACCGCATTTGCATGTGCTTTGTAGATGTGGCGCACTTTGAGGCGATGTCATGCGTAACGTAAGATGAAGACGCTGAGGGTGTACGCGTGAGGGCACGCATCATATTGCATTCATGCTTGCATTAACAAGAGTACTTAGGATTTATTTACTTATCCTGCTTTATCATTACTGTTTGATTGAACTGATAACATGTTAACCAGTGCCTTATTGTTCCACTGAGTTGATCACTCACTCCCACGTTTCTGGGGCGGTGTTACACACCCACCAGACTCTGTCTTAGGCCCTGATGTTGCAGATGTGGACGCGACGTCTGAGGCAGAGCGGGAGCTGGATGACGACGAGGCTGCCTTCTCCTATATGCAGTTTTCAGACGGGTTCTAGCGAGCCTCGGTCTGATGCGCGGGATTTTTGAGATATTTCTGGGGACTGAAATGATGTAATTTGATACTTATAATTTTGTTAAATAACACTTTTACACGATCTGGTTGTATATGTAATTCAGGGATTTACACCTGTACACTTTTTACCATAAGTCTTCCGCTTGCTTTATTCACTTGTCCCTGAATCATATCTGTGTTTTGGCTTAATCTATTCCATGTTTTATGCACTAATATAGTCAACATACATTCATCATTAAATATGTTGCATAAGTGATGTTTTGGAACTCGGGAGCTGGGTTATGCTCGACCCCCGAATTTCAGGGCGTTACAGTGGGCCCCACTATATTTTTGGACCTATGAGGGCCACTCCTTGGGAACAATGTTGGTTGAATGTCCACATTGATGGCCAATGATGGTTAAATATCCACATTGTGACCTTCCCTTAGGCCTCGTTAGGCCCATTCTTGATATAAGTAGGTCATTTAGGCCCATCCTTGCTATAAGGAGAGTACATCATCATCATATAACATGCTTAGTATAGCTCCACAATCCATGCCCATGTGCATCATATGTATGCGTGATATGAGGATTGTTTGATCATAGCACATACCGTAGGGCGGATTATTATTATGGGACTCCCTAAGAGACAGAGTTGCCCCACGTGAGCACGTGGTATGCACAGTTTTAATACATGACCGGATGGTATGACTCATGATCTCGCATTTTGTGATATGACCATCGTATGCCCTAGCAACTTCAAGGTTGTAGCTTCCAGAGGCATGTCATGGATGGTCAGATGGGACACGGAAAATGTTTGGTTCGAGCATCTGAACATGTTGGATATCCGTGGGAGAAAGTTCCTAACCTCCGTGGCTAAGAGACGTTTTAACATCTAGACCGAGTGGATATACATGAGCGCCCGAGTACCGAATACCAGTAGGACACATCTCCTACTGAAAGGGGTGTGGCCTTATCCGCTGAGTGAAGGGCTGTAAGCTAGGTTGAGTTTGACCAGATCCCAAATGGGTCCGCTATTGACGAGCCGGCTAGGCATTGGTATACTGCTGGCAGGTAGGTAGTGAGATTTTTTCCACTTGCATGGCTATGTGGCTAGGGAGGCGGAAGCCAGTGTAGAGTGTACTAGACCCTAGTGATGATCTCAAAGATGTATGGTACTGATATATGGACTTATTGAGTAGGAGTTGTATACTCAGCATTTTACTCATTCATTCATTCATTCACTATCCACTCGGGCTGGTGGTGCATAATTAATTGTTATGTGTACCTTCGCATTGGCCAGGATTTGGGTTGGGGCGCCCAACTAACCTGAGATTAGGAGTTCACCACATTGAGTCTACCTATCCAAATTTAGGTATGGGACTGGCTTGGATAGAAGTCCCTTATGATAAACCCCATCACTTGCGATACTACGTACTATCATCCCGGCTTCACACTTTAGCTTGGTCATTTCATTCGTACCTCATATTGTACTACATCCGCGGCATGTGACATTTTGGGTTGTTATGTTTCTATATTTATATGGCTTAGATGAGGTTGACGATATTCGTGGACTCGTTAGGATTTCCATATTACATTACATCTTCAATAAATGATATTTGGTTTACTATATCTCCGCATTGCATAGCTGATCTACATTACTTCATCAGTAGATGATATTGGCTTGTTATGTTTTTACATCACATAGCCTGAATAAGGCTGATGGTATTTATGGACTTATCGGCATGTTTCCACATTACTCTGATATTACATACTTGACACTTACCTTACACACACGCTTACACCACCCTCTAAACTTTCTATAAGCTTATGCACCATAGATGCGTGCAAGTGATGTTAGATCGCAGTAGTACAAAGGAAGGATTGTGTAGTTGAGTTTTTGGAGTTCTGATAGCTATATTTGTATTTCCCTTTCCGCATTATGCTCAAAGTTTTTGATATAGTGGATATGTGGTGATGTTGCCTTTGTGATTTGGGTAAACTTGTGGTTATGCTTCTTACGAGATAAATATACATTGAAAAATACTCCTTGTAGGATCCCAGGATCGGAAACCTAATGTATGGGTATTAAGAGCTAAGAATGGGGTACTATGGAGGCTGTCAGCATCGGATTCATTAATCAAAAATTTTGTGAGCCCGATTTTCGAGTTTGGGGGCGTGACAATACTCATAAGCTTTACGAAACTCATGAGTGTCCCTGAACATAATGAGCCAGTAAAAGTCACACTGTCAAATCTTAGTCATGGCCTTTTTAGCAAAAAAGTGACCACTATAGGCCTAAGAGTGACAAAAGGAGATGACACTTTGATGTTCATTGTCTAGCACACAACTCCTTAAGATTTGGTCAGGGCAATATTTAAATAAATATGGATCATCCCAAAAAAACTTACGAACCTTGGTGAAGAATTTTTTTTCCTATCTTGTGTAGTCCAATGTGTTGGCGTACAACTTGTGGAAAGGTAATTAGCAATATCAGCAAACCAAGGTGAATGTGAGACTTTGAACAATTGTTCATCAGGGAACATGTTATTTATATGTGTTGTCTCAAAGAAATCAGAGAGACAAGGTGGGAAAGATGGTCAGCCACTACATTCTCTACTACCTTTTTATCTTTTATTTCCAAATCAAATTCTTGGAGTAGGAGGATCCATCTAATCAGGCGGGGCTTAGCATCATTCTTAAAAAGAAGATACTTGAGCACTGTATGATCTGTGTAAATGATGATCTTTGATCCGATCAAGTATTACCTAAATTTGTCTAAAGCAAATACTACGGGTAAGATTTCCTTTTCCATAGTAAAGTAGCTCACTTAGGTAGGATTTAGAGTTCTACTTGCATATGAATAATGTAGGGCTTCTTTTCTTTTCTTTTCTCTGGCCTAAAACTGCCTTAAAAGCATAGTCAGACGCGTTATACATAAGTTCAAAAGGAAGGCTCCAGTTAGGTGGCTGCATAATAGGTGTTGTGGTTAACATGCCCTTGAGCTTAGTAAAAGCTTCCTGGCGTTGCTCAGTCCACTCGAATGGTGCATCCTTTTGAAGTAGATTACATAAAGGACGAGAGAGGTGACTAAAGTCCTTTATGAATCTCAAGTAAAAACCACCGTGTCCTAAGAAGGATCGCACATTTCATATGTTCTTGGGTGGAGGTAGGTTAGAGATAAGATCAATTTTAGCCTTCTACCTCAATTCCCTTTGACGAGATGATGTGTCCAAGGACAATTCCCTTTCGAACCATGAAGTGGCACTTTTCCCAATTCAGCACATTTTTCAAAATTTCCAAACATTCGCTGAAGGATGGATGAAAGACCGAGAAGTCATCCATAAAGACCTCTAAATATGCCCCACCATGTCAGAAAAAATACTCATCATACAGCACTGAAAGGTGGAGGGGGCATTACACAGTCCGAATGGCATCCTTCGGTAAGCAAAGGTACCAAAAGGACATGTGAACGTAGTCTTTTCTTGGTCTTCAAGGGCTATCTCAATCTGATTATAGCTCTAATATCCGTCAAAGAAATAGTAATAGGAATGACCAGCTAGCCTTTCCAAAATTTGATCGATAAAGGGCAAAGGAAGGTGGTCCTTCCTCGTGACGGTATTGAACTTCCTGTAATCAATGCACATTCTCCAACTAGTAGTAACTCTAGTTGGCATGAGTTTATTATTGGCATTGGCTACGATGGTGATTCCGGACTTCTTAGGAACCACCTAAGTTGGACTCACCCATTGGCTATCGGATATAGGGTATATGATACCCACATCCAATAGCTTAAAAACCTCAGCCTTCACCACTTTCTTCATGTTTGGATTTAGTCTATGTTGTGGTTGTCGTGAGGTCTTTGCATTATCCTTTAGATGAATGTGGTGAGTACAAATCCAATGGTCAATTCCCTTGAGGTTCACAATCGACCATCCAAGGGCTCCTTTGTGCTCAATAAGAGTAGAGATGAGCATACTCTCCTATTCTTGCTTAAGGTGGGAAGAAATCACCACTGGGTATGTCTTATCTTGACCTAAATAGATATATTTCAAATCAGAGAACAAAGGTTTTAGGTCAAGCTTCGGTGCTTTAAGGTTAGACAGTAGAGGCACTACATCAGTTTGGGGCAATTCTTCAAATTGTGGCCTCCACCGGTTAACTTCAAGTATCGGCACATCATCAAGCATGGCACCCGTCTCCTTAATCATAGCATCATCAAAATCTTGGGAATTGGCCATGTACGTCTCTAGAGGGTCAGATAATAAGGTCAAAAGTGTTCTATCTTCCGCGAAAGACTCAATCATCTTAATGCCGTGAAAATCGTCATCATCCTCTAACTATTTTCTTGTGTTGAAAAAGATATTTAACTCCAATGTCATATTCCTGAAAGACATACTCATGACTCCATTCTTACAATTAATGATTGTGTTTGAAGTGGTGAGGAATGGACGACCAAGAATTATAAAAATTTGAGTGCTCATGTTACTGATGGGTTGCGTATCCAGGATGATAAAATCTACCAGATAGTAGAATCTCTCAACCTGGACCAACACATCCTCAATTATCCCCTCGGTACACAAACTGAGCGATCAACAAGTTGTAATGTGGTTAGGGTGGGTTTGAATTCATCCAAACATAACTGTTTGTAGAATGAGTAAGGGATCAGATTTATGCTCGCTCTTAAGTCAAGAAGTGCGTGCTCAATTCGGTAGTTCCCAATTATGCAAGCGATGGTTGGGCTATCGAGATCTTTTTACTTTTGTGGCACATCTTGCTTTTGGATGACACTCACTTTTTGTTAGAAAATTTTTCTTTTTGATACTTTATCATCTTTCAGTCTTACACAACTCTTTCAGAAATTTGGCATATGAAGGAATTTGTTTTACGGTATTAAGTAGAGGAATATTGACCTTCACTTATTTCAACTCCTCTAGAATATCCTGGGAGTTATAGAGAGGCTTTGGTGTAATTAGTTGTCGGGGGAATGGTGCAATCGATTTGCCTTAAAGTTTCAGTTCTAATTCTTATGGAGCGGTGCTAGGTCTATCATCTTTGTCCTCTTCCGGGTCCTTATGCTTTTCAGCCCTAACCGGAATAGTTTTGTCAACAGTCTTCCCACTCCTAAGAGTGGTGATAGATTTAGCATGCTCCATCTGATTTAAAGAGCTTGGATCGCTAACTTCATATTGTGGTTTTGGAGTGGGAAGAGGTTGAGCTGGAAGGCTCCCCTTATTCCTAATCATATTCCATGTGTCAAGCCCTTGTATGGCTTTTGTAAGGTCTTGAAAGGATTGTAGCATCCCCTGATTGAAAATCTCTTGATTTTGAAGATGTTTTAGAACCAGATCCTCTTAAGGTTTCCCTTGATTTGGAATTTGGTTGAAGAAACCTTGAGGGGTAGCAGTTTGTCCATTCCTCCAACTGAAGTTTGGATGATTTTCCCAACTATGATTGTATATATTGGAGGTAGGTCCATTGAAAGGTCTCTGGTAATTATTCACGGCATTAGATTGCTCATTCAACACCTCTCGAAAGGCAGGTATTGTTGGACAATTTTTAGTTATGTGAACGTTGCAAGCACAAATACAGCAAATAGTCTCCTTAACCTTATCCTTCATTAGTTCCATGGCCTCGATGTTCCTTATAAGATTAGCCACTTTAGCATTGATATCATCATCATCTTTCAGAAGGTATAATCTGTAAGTGCAATAGTTTATAGCCCTTTTTGTTGTCAAATTTGTGGTGCCAAAGACCCCATTATGAAGCTTGCATCTATGAAGAACAATGCACTACTCAAGATCAACTTTGTTTAATAAGCACTATTCACAAGTCAAGAATCTCAAGAAGCTTTCAAGTTCAACCTCAAGATCTCAAGAAGCTTTCAAGTTTGAGCTCCATCAAGACTTTAAGTCTTGCTACTTTCAAAGGTCTCTTGTCTCTAAGTTTCAATGTCCTTACTTCACTATTAAGGTATGACAGACCTTAGGTTGACCTTTGGAGTAGGTCATTCTAGATAAATAATTCATATGTTTTATATATGTGAGTTTAGGCTGTTTTAAGACTAGTCCTAAACCTTGTTCGACTAGTCCTAGCATTGCTTCGACATGTCTAAGCATTTCCTAGATTAATCGTAAGGTTGTTGCAAAATTTTGATATTTTCTGTTTGGCTTCGACTAGTCTTAGGGACTATTCGACTAGTCGTATGAATAATATCGATTGTTTCTTCAACCAGTCGTAGTCCTACGACTCAATGTACAATGTTGAAATTCTACAAGCTTCGACTAGTCGTGTGCAACCTATGACCAGTCAAAGGGGACCTAAGACTAGTCGTAGACCACCTACGACCAGTCATGAAACCGCCAAATCTTATTGCACCCAAATTTTTAAATATCTGTTGGTTTTACGACCAGTCGTAGAGTTCTTTAGACCATTTGAAGACATAATTTGCTCACCTATAAATAGAGCACGAACCTCAGAATAAAATAAGTAATTGAAGATAATTTAATTCGGCCTTCTGAGAGATATGTCTGTACTCCATTTTAAGCTAAGTGTGCATATTTAATATTCTCTTTCTTTAGCTTTCCTTATTTGATTTTGTTCCTGTATTCCAATCTTATTTGAAAAGTGGAATTGCTGTATTTCGTCTTCTTGGAATCAAAATCAAATAGAGCTACGCCCAATTGGTTTAATTTAAAATTTGTTAGAACTTAGAACTATTACAAAGAGAGTATTGGACATTAAACTTTGACATTCAAATCTCTACTCTGACTTAGTTCTTCTAGGCTGCTACAACGAAGGAGAAATTTAGGTATTTTACATTTATGTAATTTACTTTCATTTGGTTTTTCTTTTGGGATTTGCCAGAAAAATCTCATTGTATTGGTTATCTGAAGAGAGCTAAGAAAACTCAGAAGAGGGGTTTTTTTTATTGTGTAAGCCCATATAGAAAAACACAATTGTGATGGTCTTTGGTGAACCTGGAAAACCTATCTTTGATAGTGAACGCTGATATCCCCTGTGTGAGGATATTAGGAGTGGAGTAGCACTGTGTGGCTGTTGTTGAACAGTTGGTGTACGCATAGGCGAACCACTATAACTCTTTGTCTTATGATTTGAATGCTTGCTTAAGTTTTATATCTCTTTTTGTAATGACCCTGAAAATTTTATGCCAAGACCCGAGTACTACCTCTATTTTCCTTAGAAGCTTATTGGGGTAATTAGCGCTAAACTCGATTGCTTGTGAAATTTGCATCAATCACTTTAAATTGGATCTGCATGACTCAAAATCTGTAGAATAGTTAGCGCTAGGTTACTCTGAAATCGGGGATTCATCGCTAAATCCAGTTGCTCTTGGGAATTTTTAAACACTTTGGATCGGACCTGGACCGCGCGTCGTAAGTCCGATAGCGATGATCTTAGGCTGTTTTGGTCACCATGTTGGACTTGGCCATCACCTCAAAAATCAAGTCCAGTTGATGTTCTGGGTCGATTTGATTGAGTCCAAAGTGAAGAGTGTGAGAACGGTGAGAAATTAAATAAGATTTTATGAAATCTGAGTCGTGTAGCTTGCGTGACGATTTTAAGCAATCTGACCGTTGGATTCTGACCCAATTTCACCCTCTGATCAGGAAAAATGGCCCAGGCATGTCCTTGTGCTTGTGGTCCTGATCGAGTTTCGGTGACTGTTGGATTGAGTGTGGTCTACCACGGCTGATCTGAAGATCCGATCGGTACGATAACTCAGCATGACCTAGATCCATGGTCAGTGAGCTTAAGTCTGACCTTTTGTGAAAAAAGGCCCACCGAAAGTGCTCTGTTGGATCGAGAGAAGCCTGTTTCGGTTATAACCTAAGTATACCTTGGCCCTGGGGTTATTTTCATCAATGTTAGGCCTATATATAGACCTTAAAACCCTAACTCTCTTTTCCATACGAATTTCTTAACCCTAGCTAAGAAAGAGAGAGGAAAAGAGAGAGAAAGTGAGAGAGAAGTTGGTGAATCATCTTAGATTCTTTCTTATTCTTCTTAATCTTTAAACCTTCACTTTCGAATCGTTATTCCAGTGATTTTGAGTTCATCTTTGGGTAAGTTAACCTAACCCTAATCTATTTTAGAGCTTAGAATAGTTTTCGTGTTGTTGTAGCTCATTTCTATTCTTGTCTTAGGTTGTCCTGTCGCCGTTGACGAAGACATATCGTCTGAATCAGTTCGGTGTTCTATTTCTGGTCTAAGGTGCGGACTTTAATCGTATAGGTTATGGTTTTCAAGGCTTTCAATGCCAGTGAATGGTTTATTCTTGCTATGGATGAGATTTCACATGCCAAATGTTATGTTTATTTTGCATTCCTGATATGCTTGTATTACATTGAGATTTGTGTATTCTATGTGTATGTATAAAGTACCATATACGTATAAGATATGAACATGTGATTGCCATGATTATTTGTCGTGTGTTCGTGCTGGATGTATGTGTGACAACTCCTTGGCAAAAGGAATGGTCCAAATGCGTGTATTTCAACATGCGTCATGTATGTTGAACAATGTATTCTAAGTGTTTGTAGAAATGTCTGAATGATCTATAGGGTATATTAACCTCATTGCGGGCGTTGAGAAATGATTCTTAACACTCCTAATTGATGTGTATGTTTTACCTCATGCTAGTCATATTCCTTGTTATTTACGTTCAAGTATTACTTATGTGAAAATCCATGTTAAGTTGATATTATTCAAATGCTTACATACTACATGAATTGAGTTGTTGTTCCATTACTCTTCTAAATTGTATATGCATACCTGTTGTAGTGGAATGTGTTTGGGACTATGAATAGTCCAGGAAATCGGTAATTGGCCTTGAGATCATGGCTGAGGTTGCTTTCGCCACGAAGGACGATATTAGACGAACCCGAGTCGTATTAGAGTTGTCAGCAGTGGTTTGGCCACGCAGAGTGTTTGTGCACTCTATGTCGTTCAACCCAACATGCGCTCGTGCTAGTCGAGTTCGTCAAGTAACCCGATTGTCTGATGTATGTTCACCATGTATGGATGCTATTGTTTGAATCTAGGCTACCAAACTCACCGATGAAATCCTATTAACCATTATACCTTGATCCGCTAAGACTCATGAGCCGGACATGGTGGTATGGGACACCGTGGTCAAGCTGTCGGCCTACGCTGGGGTGACGAGCTTCCCCGTAGTGACCAGTGAGCAACCAAACTAGTGGGCCGATTATGGTGATATGGGACACTATATTCATGCTGTCGGCCTACATTGATTGGTGACGAGCCCTTTGTAGTGACCTCGAGCATGCCTGGATACCGCATTGAGGTGACGAGCCTTATTGTGGTAACGAAGGTATGATAGGCGTGCATTGATTGGTGACGAGCCCTTTGTAACAACCTCAAACCATATGATCGTATGAGATGTCTAGGACTGACGACCCTAGAATGGATCACTGTTTGGATGGTGATATGAGGAAGGTACCTTAGCTTCCCAATCCTGCTGTATGAAAAGGACTAATAACAACTTGGGAATCATGTTCATGCACCACATTTGCATGTGCCTGGAAGACGTGGCACACTTTGAGGCGATCTCATGTGTAACGTAAGATGAAGACGTTGAGAGTGTACGCTCGAGGGCACACATCATTCTTCATACATCCTTGCATTAACAAGAGTACTTAGGACATGTTTGATTGTTCTGCTTTATCATTACTGCTTGATTGAACTGATAACATGTTAACCTTTGCTTTATTATTCCACTGAGTTGATCACTCACTCCCACGTTCTGGGGCGGTGTTAAACACCCACTAGACTCTGTCTTAGTTGCAGATGTTGATGAGACCTCTGAGGCAGAGCAGGAGATCGAGGATGATAAGGCTGCATTTTCTTTCATGCAGTTTTCAGGCGGGTTCTAGTGAGCCTTGTTCTGATGCGTGGGATTCTGGGATTCCTTTTGAGATTAAATGATGTAATTTGACACTTATAATTTTGATAGCAACACTTGTAATATGATCTGGTATGTGTATGTATTTCAGGGATTTACACATGTACACATATATTTCTTTAAGTCTTCCGCTTGCGTTCTTTACTTATCCTTGAATTATATTTACAATTTGGCTTAATCTATTCCATGTTTTATGCACTCATACAGACAACATACATCCATCATTCAATATGTTGCATAAGTGATGTTTTGAAACTCGGGAGCTGAGTTATGCTCGACCCCCGAATTTCAAGGCGTTACACTTTTCATTCAGATTTGTGGAATGAATGTGTGGATGTGAATGTTGTAAAATTTACATTTCAAGCACAGTGAGAATGTTGTAATAATTTAGTTTTAAATTCCTGTAATTTATTTCAATTCCTTACTATTTATTTATTCCTCTCCGATTTGAGTTTTTGATATAGAGGACGTTCTAGAAATAAGGTTGTCCTGCCATAAACCCTTGGTTTTTATGGTATAAGGTTGTCCTTAGAACTGAATTCGTATCAACCTCTTAATACTTGTTTAGTGAGGTTGCTTTTATTTTAGCATTGTGATTTGATTTAGTTTATTTGTCTATCTTTCTTTATTCCGCTATTAAAGTTCTATTTTATCATCGTCCTATTCAACCCCCCCCCCCCTCTAGGATGTATAGCTAGGACATTTCAAGTGGTATCAGAGCCTAATAGCTCGCTCTTATTGCTTTTTATTTAGATTTAATTCCTGAGCTAACGATCTAAGCCATATATAAGATGTCAAATTTTGATAGCCTATCAGTCACTAGGCCTCCACCCTTTGATGGCTCCAACTATACCTATTGGAAAGCCAAGATGATGATCTGCCTCAAATCAATGAATGAGAGTGTGTGGCAAGCCACAGTGACTGAATGGAACCCACCTACCACTGAAGTGACTGGTATTGATGGTTCAAAATCAATGAGAATAACACCATATTTCTCATGGACCACCCTTCAGAAAAATGAGAGTAGTGTCAATGCAAAAGCACTAAATGCAATCACCTGCACACTATCATCAGATGAGTTCAAAAGAATCATATCCTGTGATACTGCAAAGTAAGCCTGGGATATATTAGAATGACACACGAGGGTACTACAATTGTCAAAAAATCTAAAGTCCAACTCCTCACAACCAAATTTGAAGAAATTCATATGGAGGAAAATGAAATGTTTATGGACTTTTACACTAGATTAAATGACATTGTAAACTCAATGTGGGGTCTTGGCGATAAAATCCCAGAAAGTAAAGTGTGTGCAAAGATACTACGCTCACTTCCTGAACGGTTCAACTCTAAGGTAACCGCGATCCAGGAACTTCGTGATACAGACAATATGAGGGTAGAAGAACTAGTTGGTTCTTTACAAACCTATGAGTTAAATTTCAAAGCTCCTAAAAGTAAACTATCGCTCTTAAATCTTCTAAAGACAACTCTGATTCTGAAGATAATATGGCTCTTTTAGTGAAAAAGCTTTATAAGATTCTCAAGAGTAAAAAGAGGGTTGATTTTCAAAAATCAAATGATAAGAAAAGTTCAAAACCCAAATCTAAAACTTGGAAGTCTTTAAAAGATAGTCAATGTTACAACTGCTAAGAATATAGGCATTTAGCAAACAAGTGTCCAAAAAAGGACAAAGCTAAAAATAAGGGTATGTTGGCTACTTAGGATGAATCATCTAATTCTAAAGCTTCTTCTGAATTAGAAGATTCTGAAACCGAGTCGGGCAGTGAAGTTAAAGCCCTTATGACTCTAGCCAAATTCACTTTTTCAGATCATGATGTTTCAACTAGCAAAGAAAATCTGAATAGTGATTATGAAAATGAAGATGATCTTCAAGATGCTTACAATGCTCTATACAAGGAAAGTTGTAAAATTGTTGTCAAACTTAAACTTTAAAAAGAAAAGTTTTTTAAACTCAAAGAATATTTTGAATCTCTTGTTTTAGAAAAATTCCAAATTTTAGATTGTTTTGAAAAATCAAAATGTGATTTAGAATTCAAAACCTCCCTGATTAAAAATCTAAAATCTGAAAATGAGAGACTTAAAAATGAAGTATCTTCTCTTCTGAGTTTAAAGGATACATGGAGGTATGCCCAAGGAGATCCAAAGTTAGAAAAACTTTTATCTAAATCTAGAAAATGTGGCGACAGATCCGGGTTGGGCTATGATAAAAATGTTCCTCCTAAACAAAAGTATACTTCTCCTAAATTTGTAAAAGGAGAGTCCTCTAACTCAAAAGGGAAAAATACTAGTCAAGGTTTTTCTAAAAATACAAAAGCTTTTCAAAAACCTAGAGGTAGCTATGTCAACTTCAAAAATCAGAACAAAAACCCACTAGCTAAAAAGATAGTGGATTTACTCAAGGAGCTCTTAAAATCTAACTCAGTAGGTCATTCTTATAACATCAGTCAGAAGAAGACCAACTATACTCTTAAACCCAAAACAGTTCTGAAATGGGTTCCTAAAGTTACCTGCTTAGTTGCCACACCGCTTTCAAAGCAACAAGGCATTTAAAGTGGTACCTAGATAGTGGATGCTCCAGGCATATGACAGGCGACAAGGGCTTATTCACTGATCTTAAAGATATGACTGATGGGTCAGTTACTTTTGGTGATGGAAGCAATTGTAAGATTATGGGACAAGGTACAGTTCAACTCTATAACCTTCCTTTGTTTAAAAATATTTTGTATGTTGAAGGACTGAAACATAATCTTCTAAGCATATCACAAATTTGTGATAATAACCATAGTGTTTGGTTTTTGATCAAAGCTGTGAGATTCTAAACAACAAGGGTTCAGTAATACTAACTGGACGTAGAACGTCTGAAAACTGCTATATTATTAGTAAATCCAGTTCATCTAATCAATAGTGTTACATGGTCCATACAGACGAGATTGATTTATGGTACAAACGTCTTAGACATGTACACTACCGAAATCCATATCGATTGAGCAAACGAGAACTTATAAGAGGTCTACCCAAACTACAAAAGTTAAATAAAATATGTGGTGAATGCCAGATTGGTAAATAAATGAGAAAATTACACAAAAAGGTGAATTCCAATACCACATCAAGACCACTCGAGCTTCTCCATATGGATATTGTAGGACCTACCAGGATGGAAAGTCGAGGTGGAAAAAGATATATCTTGGTAATAGTAGATGACTTTACCAGATATACATGGGTTGTCTTCTTAAGGGACAAATCAGAAACCTTTGAAGAAGTAAAAAAGGTTCTCAAAAGGATTCAAATTGAAAAAGGTTCTCAAGTCAGTAAGATTCGTAATGATCATGGATCTGAATTTGAGAATAGCGGTTTTAAGAAGTTCTGTAGTAACCAGGGGATATTACATGAATTCTCGGCACCCAAAACTCCACAACAAAATGGTATAATTGAAAGGAAAAATAGAGTGCTTCAAGAAATGGCTAATGTCATGTTGAATAGTATGAAGCTCTCTAAGAATCTTTGGGTTGAAACAGTCAATACAGCTTGCTATATCATTAACCGGGTTTACACTAGTAAAGGTACTAATAAATCGGCTTATGAAATGTGGTTCGATAAAAAGCCTACTGTCAAATACTTTTGAGTTTTTGGCAGCAAGTGCTATATTTTACAAGATCGTGAAAATCTGGGAAAGTTTGATACGAAGAGTGATGAAGGGATCTTTTTAGGATACTCTTTAAACAGTCGAGCTTATAGGGTTCTAAACAAAAGGACCGATGTGATTCAAGAGTTTATCAATGTAGTCATTGATGATCACTTAAACACACCAGTCTCAAGTTCAGATAATGATAAAGTTCTAGTAATTGATAAATCTGATACTTTATCTAATCAGACTGATTCTAAACTGAGGAATGTTAAAGATCATCCAACCACACAGATTCTTGGAAACCCTCTCATTGGTGTTTGTACTCGTAAACAACTTGAGGATATATATAATTACGCATGTTTTATATCCTAGATAGAACCATCTAACGTAAAAGAAGCTCTTGCTGATGAAAACTGGATTGTTGCGATGCAAGAAGAAGTTGACCAATTTGTGAGAAATGATGTTTGGTATCTCGTACCTAGACCTAAAGATAAACACATTATTGGAAAAAATGGATTTTCAAGAATAAGTCTAACGAGCTTAGCAATATAATTAGAAACAAGGCTAGACTAGTGGTACAAGGTTACACTCAAATTGAAGGCATTAATTTTGATGAAACCTTCGCACCAGTAGCACGTCTTGAATCAATTAGACTTTTTATATCCATTGCATGTTTTAGAAAGCTTAAGATTTACCAAATGGATGTGAAAAGTGCTTTTTTAAATGGTGACCTGCATGAAGAAGTCTATGTTGAACAACTGATGGGTTTTGAAGAATTCAAAAATGTTGATCATGTGTATCGCCTTAAAAAGGCACTTTACGGTTGAAAACAAACCCGTAGGGCATGGAACGAGAAACTAACAAAGTTTCTATTAAGCCATAATTTTTAAATGGGATGTGTTGATAAGAACTGTTTATCAAAAAACATGATGATCACATTTTAATAGTACAAATTTATGTTGATGATATCATTTATGGATCTACCTGTACTGACATGACTATTGAGTTTGCAGATTTAATGAAATCTCAGTTTGAAATGACCATGGTTGGGGAATTGAATTATTTCCTTAGGTTGCAAGTAAACCAAAAACCTGACGGAATGTCTATTTCTCAATCTAAATATGCTATGAATTTGATTAAGAGGTTTGGATTTGAGAATGGTAAGAAATTTGATACTCTTATGAGTACAACCTTGAAACTCTCAAAAGATTCTAAATGTAAAAATGTAGATCCAAAATTATATCGTAGTATGATTGGTAGTTTACTGTATTTAACTGCTAGTAGACCTGATATCACTCTAAGTGTTGGTATTTGTGCTAGATATCAGTCTGATCCTAAAGAGTCGCACTTGACTGCTATCAAACGGATTATACGATATGTCGCAAGTATTGTTAATCTCGGTCCCTGGTATCCTCATGAGACTAGTGTTCAATTAGCTGGGTACTCGGATGCTGAATGGGCTGGTAATCTTGATGATAGAAAATCAACCAGTGGTGGTTGCTTCTATATTGGAAACTGTTTAGTTTCTTAGTTTAATAAGAAATAAAGTTCTATATCACTTTCAACAGCTGAAGCTGAATATATCGCAGCTAGTAATGCGTGTACACAGCTTGTTTGGATGAAACGTATGCTAAGTGATTATGGAATTAAACAGAATTCTATGTTATTATATAGTGATGATTCCAGTGCCATAAATATTTCAAAAAATCCAATTCAGCATTCTCGTACTAAGCACATTGACATTAGATTTCATTATATTCGAGAATTAGTAGAAGAAAAGGTTATATCTTTAGAATATATCCCTACTGAGAATCAACGTGCTAACATTTTCACTAAATCACTTGACAAAAGCAGGTTTAACAAAATGAAATTTGATCTTGGCATGTGCATTTTAAAATGAGCATTTATGCTAATTTGTATCATAGTGTATATAATTGCTTGATTTGTTTTCAAATTTTTGAATATAATGTTGGAAATCAATTTTTCTGGCCGGTACTCGACTAGTCATGAATCTACACGACCAGTCATGTTACGACTAGTCGTGTACATCCACGACCAGTCATGAATCGTGTGAATCTCTTAAATTTTGGGGGAAATGCTTCTTCTTCTTCATTTTGTCTTCACTCTCCAACAGGCCAACGCACGACCAGTCGAACCCATCCTTCAAAATCTTCAAGGTTAGTGCTCTTTTTGCATTTTTCTTATAGATTTAAGTCTAGATGTCTTCTTTTTTCTCTTGAAGTTATCTATTTCAAATTTCTTTGAGATTTTGAGTTTTTCTTGGGTAAAATCTGATTTGAGAAAACCCACTTCTCAATCCTTTGCAACTCTCTATTTCCTTGAAATCCTTGTTGCAAATGGCATCTAGAGGTAAAAAAATAACATCACACGTTCCTTCTTCTTCCTCTAGATCAGCCCCTATTACTAAGCGTCATCTTCGGGCTCCCGAGGACAATCCATCCTACATTCGGGACATAAGATTACATAATGTTATTGTTGAACATCATGTTGATATTAATCATGTTTCTCCATTTGAGATCATTCCTATGCTCCAAGTTGTAGGTTGGGATAACTTATTACATTGGGGTGGGCTAGCATACCGGTCCATTGCCCAGTCCATGTTTGCATGCATATGTGATTTTTCATTGAAAAATTTATCTTTTAAGATAACCACTAGAGAAGGACCATTTGACGTTGACTGTCATTTGATTTCAGCTCTTATGGAAATTCCTATGAATGATGAGGGCATTCCTATGCATAACTTATCTGAAAAACTCTCTGTATCTGAAAAATGTATGCTCACAAAAGATTTATACAATTTGAATGTTCAATGGACTCATAAAGGGAATGCGCTTCCTTCAAAATATCTGTTACCCAAATACAGAGTTCTTCACAAAATCTATGTCTAACTTGTATCCTCGATCAGGTAATAAATCTAAATTGACTTTCTTCATGGTCCATGTTCTTCATGCTATTGCTAGCGGTGCTCATGTTTGTCTACCATCCTTGATTTGTCACTCCATTATTCAGTTTCGACTCCATCCTGGTCATAGTGACATTCCCTTTAGATATTTGATGACTGTGTTGGCTATGCATATGTTAGTCGATATGCCGGTTGGAGAGGCCCCTATCCATCATCTGATATTTAACAATTCTAATATCAATAAGATGAAGCTTAATTTCTTTACTGGTCAAGGTGTTGGTGGTGGCAATACTGAAGTTAAACGTGAAGAAGAAGTTAGTGATTTTCCTCCTAATGATATCAACATGGATGATATATTTGAAGAACTTGAATCTGATTCTAGAAATGATTCAGATTATGAGCCTTCTGAGTTTGATACACGTCTACGTGCATTGGAAAATAAAGTTAAGAATAAGAATGTTAAGATGGAAAACATGTCTGTTGCCCATGATTTACAATTCAAGTATATGCACAAATATCTTAGGCGCTTGAACAAGGGCTTGCATCAACTTGATCCTTCCATCCCTGCTCCTTCATCTGGTTCAGATTAGTTATTTTAAGTTAGTTGGTTTGTTATAACTTTATTACTCTTGTGTTAGCTTAACTGGATTTGAGACTGTATCTATTTTTGACTTAGCTCTGTATATGAATTATGTGAGTTGTTTATGTTGGTTAATCATATCTTGTCTTGTTTTCACTCATATATCTCTTTCCTTATTTCTCCTCAGCCATTCGTTCTATGCTTCCTTTGTCCTATTGTGACAAAAAGGGGGAGAATGGATATGGATGTGATGTGTCTAATGATTGATTATGTTATGAGGAGGGAGTAGCATTGCGTTTTTGATGTATGTTACTCACGAGGAGTATGTGCAGTAGTGGATTGTATGTTATTGATTTACAGGTTTGTAGGATCATGTATGCCGGTTGATAACAACTGGTACATGATATAACAACTGGTGCATGATTCTTTAATCAGATATTTTGTGTTATGTAACATATCTTGGAAGTGTGTTTTGTCACTAATTTGACAAAGGGGGAGATAGTAAGTGCTATAGTTTATGCCCTTTTTGTTGTCAAATTTGTGGTGCCAAAGACACTGTTATGAAGCTTGCATCTGTTAAGAACAATGCTCTACACAAGATCAACTTTGTTTGACAAGCACTGTTCACAAGTCAAGAATCTCAAGGAGCTTTCAAGTTCAACCTCAAGATCTCAAGAAGCTTTCAAGTTTGAGCTCCATCAAGACTTCAAGCCTCGCTACTTTCAAAGGTCTCTTGTCTCTAAGTTTCAATGTCCTTACTTCACTATTGAGGTATGACTAACCTTAGGTTGACCTTTAGAGTAGGTCATTCTGGATACATAATTCATATGTTTTATATATGTGAGTTTAAGCTGTTCTAAAACTAGTCCTAGACATTGTTCAACTAGTCCTAGCACTACTTCGACCTGTCTAAGCATTTCCTAAATCAGTCGTAAGGTTGTTGCAAAATTCAGATATTTTCTGTTTGGCCTTTACTAGTCTTGGGGACTATTCAACTAGTCGTATAAACAGTGTCGACTGTTTCTTTGACTAGTCGTAGTCCTGCGACTCAATGTACAACGTTTAAATTCTGCTAGCTTCGACTAGTCGTGTGCAACCTACGACCAGTCGAAGGGGACTTATGACCAGTCGTAGACCACCTACGACCAGTCGTAAAACCGCCAGATCTTATCACGCCTGAATTTTCAAATATTTTTTGGTTCTACGACCAGTCGTAGAGTTCTTTAGACCAGTCGAAGACGTGATTTGCTCACCTATAAATAGAGCACGAATCTCAGAATAAAATAAGAAATTGAAGTTAATTTAATTTGGCCTTCTAAGAGATAAGTCTGTGCTCTATTTTAAGCAAGTGTGCATATTTAATATTCTCTTTCTTTAGCTTTCCTTATTTGATTTTGTTCCTGTATTCCAATCTTATTTGAAAAGTGGAATTGTTGTATTTCATCTTCTTGGAATCAAAATCAAATAGAGCTATGCCCAATTGGTTTAATTTAAAATCTTTTAGAACTTAGAACCATTACAAAGAGAGTATTGGATATTGAACTTTGACATTCAAATCTCTACTCCGACTTGGTTCTTCTAGGCTGCTACAATGAAGGAGAAATTAAGGTATTTTACATTTATGTAATTTACTTTCATTTGGTTTTTCTTTTGAGATTTGCCAGAAAAATCTCATTGTATTGGTTATCCAAGGAGAGCTAGGAAAACTCAGAAGAGGGGTTTTTTTTTTAATTGTGTAAGCCCATAGAGAAAAATATAATTGTGAAGGTTTTTGGTGAACTTGGAAAACCTATCTTTGATAGTGAACGCTGATATCCCCTGTGTAAGGATATTAGGAGTGGAGTAGCGTTGTGTGGCTATTGTTGAACAGTTGGTGTACACAAAGGCGAACCACTATAACTCTTTGTCTTGTGATTTGAATGCTTGCTTAAGTTTTATATCTCTTTTCATTCAGATTTGTGGAATGTATGTGTGGATGTAAATGTTGTAAAATTTACATTTCAAGCATAGTGGGAATGTTGTAATAATTTAGTTTTAAATTCCTGTAATTTATTTCAATTCCTTGCTATTTATTTATTCCTCTCCAGTTTGAGTTTTTGATACAGAGGACATTTTAGAAATAAGGTTGTCTGCCATAAACCCTTGGTTTTTATCGTGTAAGGTTGTCCTTAGAACTGAATTCGTATCAACCTCTCAATACTTGATTAGTGAGGTTGCTTTTTATTTCAGCATTGTGATTTGATTTAGTTTATTTGGCTATCTATCTTTCTTTATTCCACTGTTAAAGTTTTATTTTGGCATTATCCTATTCATCCCCCCCCCCCTCTAGGACGTATAGCTATGCCATTTCATAATCTACCCATCTCCTTTGATTGAGTGGGCTTATAAGTGGTGCTTGATTTTGGGTAAGTGTCCCATGATTGTGCGTTTTCGGCAAGTCTGTCCAAGTAGTCCCACACAACATCGACATTTTTATTCATGAATTCGCCATTGCACATTGTCTCAACCAATTAGCACATGGAAGATATCAGTCCATCATCGAAAAAGTGTGTAATGCGCCACATTTTAAAACCGTGTTATCGGCATGAACTGACAAGATCCTTGAACTATTCCCAACATTGGAAGAATTTTTCATCCTCCTTTTAGGTGAAGTTCATGATTGTCTTTCTAAGGGTGTTCGTTTTATGATGTGGAAAAAATTTCTTTATGAATTCGCTTATCTTGTCATTTCATGTGCCAATAGATCTGGGATGTAGTGAATGCAACTACGTCTTAGCTTTCTCTTTCAAAGAAAAGGGAAAGAGTTTCAGTCTGACTGTGTCCTCAGACACATTAGGAAAATATGAAGTGGCTGTGATTTCGTCGAACTCTTTTAAGTGCAGATATGGACTTTCAGATTTAAGTCCATAGAATTTTGGAAGGAGTTAGATTACCCCTGGCTTGATATCCATGTGTCCTGTATTTTTTGAAAAAACCATGTATAAGGGCGTGCTCACTCCTGCTGGTTGTAAATAGTCTCGCAAAGTACAAGGCAGGGGTGGTTGTTGCACCTCATTCTCATCCTGGACTTCCACAACTCAAGGTTAAGGTTGTCTTCCCAGTTGATTTACAGTCATAACCTCAATTAACTCTAATGATCTTGAGTGGTGTCTAATCCTGTGATGGATAGATAACCCCTCAACCAGTCCTCCTTCACTCAAAAGACGTCGAGTGTTATCACAAACCCACTTGGGCATGAAACACTCTCAGCCCTCAATTTCAGATTCTAACCTAAACTTAAAAGAAAGTTGGGAAATAGAAATCTATAAATAGAAAAAGAGAAGGAATTAGAAAGAAGTTACCAAATTAGAAGTTCCTAATTTAAGATCCTACAAAACAAAACAAAACAAGTTAGTTTCTAAAAACAGAAATTCTAAAATTAGAAAGTTTCTAAAAACGAATTAGGAAAGTAAACTAGTTTCTAAAAATAGAAAATAGAAAGTTTCTAAAAAGAGGAAAGTTTCTAAACCTAGAGGTAGAAAGCTAAGTTAGTTTCTAAAATAATTCAAAAAACCCTAATCCTAAAAATAGAAGCTAGAAAAATCCCAATCTTAAACTAATTCCAAAACTAGTTAATCTCAGAAAAATGCAAAAGTTAGTCCCTGGCAACAACGCCAAAATCTTATTCACAACCCCAAGTGTAGGGTCGCGATGTAGTAATAATCTCGGTAAGACCGAGGTTGAATCCACAGGGACAAATCTTGTGTCTTCTGAGAGCAACCAGAACTAAAGATAGAAGAAGATGTTTATCTAAATCTGAATTGATTGAGAGAGTACTTGTGAATTATTTAACTAAAACTAATAAATTCGAAGGTGGAAAACTAGGGTTTCCAAGGATCCACTTGTAGAGATCAGGGAGAATTCAAGTCATACGATTGAAATTGGAGTCCCATCCTATCCAATTGGAAGATATCTCAGTAAAATCAAATATGAACTTCCTTTGACCTAATTCTTAATGGATGAGAGGTGTGAGAACCGAAAGTGATTTCATCACAAAACCATGCCCATGAGACGATAGCTAACAATAGGATTTGCCATTCCCACAACCAATCATAGGACAATTGGGAAGATTAGGTAGAATTCCATCACCCAACCATGCCCATGAGATGCTGGTGAACAACAATATTACCTAATTTCACAATCTCAATGCATGAAAAAAATATACTCAAAGCTATTGCAGATCTATTGTAATTTGAGTCACAACAAACCATTAAAAACTGAAAGTATTCCTAATAATCAAACTAGAATCAAAGATAGTTCAAATTAAACATGAATCAAAGCAATAGAAAACATCCCATCACACTACAAGCTTCACCTTTTAGCCCTAGCTAAGAGGTTTAGTCAACCATAAACATGATTGAACTAGAATCTCTTAAGAAAAGCATAAAAACAACTAAGGAACGGGAAGAAAAAAGCTTGGTGACAGCTTCTCCACACTTTTGATCCACTCCTTAAACCCTAGATGATGCCTAGGGATGCCTTAGGGACCCTTATTTATAGTTTTAGGCCTTAGACTTTCGCACCGAGTGGAAATTTTTGGAAACTGTCTCAAATTTACGCAGTCAGCGCAAAAATTATGTAACCCTCGACTGGTCGTGGGCCGTCCTTGACTAGTCGAGGGTCTCCTTTGACTGGTTGAGCAATGCAAAGATTTAGAAGTTTTACACGCTGGAGTTCAAGTCAAAACACCTTCGACCGGTCAAGTAAAGTCCAGGACTGGTCGTGCATACGCAGGACTGGTCGAGCCGGAGCCAGGACTAGTTGAAGATTTACCGAATTTCACTTTAAAACTCCGATTTTCTTTATTCCTGACTTAATTTTCTTGGATCTTCAGTATGTGCATTCTTTATTCACAGTTTCATCAGATCCAATCTTGGCTTAGGTGATTTTTGAGTGTTAAATTCATACTTTTAACATCCTATTCAATCCAAGCTGTTAAATTCACCTTATAACACAAACATGATTAAAATAGAACATTAAGCATTATCATGTTCATAAAACCAAGTAATAAATAGGGTCCAATATGCAATATTTGACCCTCAACACTAATCATGAAAGGTCTTCGCATAAGTGTTAACTGATATGTGATAGATAGCAAAGGAGACAATGTCCCATCCACGAAATGCCGCAAGGCTTTAGATAATGAGTCTAATCTATGGCACCAAAGACTTAGACATGTACACTACAGAAACTTGGCCAAGCTATGCTCAAAAAATTTGGCGAGAGGACTTCCTAAGATTGGGAAGAAAGAAAAGATTGTGTGGTGATTGTCTCAAAGGCAAAAAAATAAAAGTGAGACATAAAAAGACAACCACCATAGGAACTTCAAAAGCACTTGACTTGTTGCATATGGATCTAGTGGGTCCCACAAAAGTTAAGAGTCATGGAGACAAGAGATATTTCCTGGTAGTGGTATATGATTACTCCAGATTTAATTGGGTCGCCTTCCTTCAGGAAAAATCTAATGCATTTGATGAATTCCTGAAAATGGCAAAACAACTCAAAAATGAGAAGGGATATTACATAAAGTGCATAAGGAGTGATCATGGTGGGGAGTTTAAGAATGATCGATTTGAAAACTATTGTGATCAAAATGAATCCAACATGAATTCTTAGCCCCAAAAAGACCATAACAAAATGGTGTAGTTGAAAGAAAGAACCAGGTGTTGCCAGAAATGGACTCGGTTATTCTTAATGGCAAGAATATGGCTAAAAGCTATTGGGATGAAGCTATCAACACCGCCTGCTACATAGTCAATATGCAAGGTTCGCATCCTAGACCATACCATTCTATGGACTCTCGCGGTCCTCCTGGTCGAATTTCGAAAACCTGCGACCTGTAATCGGTGTTTGCGTGTGACCCTAAGTCGCGTCTTGTATATTTATGTCGACTCGACTTGAAATTTGTATCCCAGCAACCGCACCATCACCGCCATTCCAATGCCATGTCTCACACGCCGATGAGATACCCAGAGCAAAAGATGTAGGCCTGGGTACATTTTGAGAAAAACGCCATGCATGTGAAATTCGAGAGAATCTCTACAACCTATCCAATCAATCAATCAATCAATTAAGTATACACCCTATCACAAGTACAAGCAACCCATCCCCTCTTTCCCTAAGTCAACTCTCATATCACTCACACTCATCCCTCTCTCCTTACATCACCCATCACTCCATCACTTTTCATCCCATCACTTCTCTCTCTCTCTCTCTCATTTCTCTCTTCACTCTCAAGCTTCCAAGGAGAGCATCCAACGTCCAAGCTTCCCAAGTCAAACCCAAGTGTGGCCCACTTCCCTACACTAATATCCCATCTTAGCCATCCAATGTTCATCATCCTCCATCAAGATCGAAGTCAAGGATCCTGGGAGTCTAAGGAGCTGAAGAAGGAGGCCAATAGGTGGGTGATCCACCGTTGATTTTTTATTTAAAGGGCCCATTTGTTGTGGGACCTAATTGATGTATGTATTGATAAGGGAGGGCCCAATAGTGGCGGGGTCCCTCCCCTTCACCTCTCTCTCTCTCTCTCTCTCTCTCTCTCTCTGTTTGAATGGCCCAACTTGGAGCATGATGTTATCCATGCCATCCATCACCTGGTGGTGGAAAACCACCTCTATGTAAGTGCATCCAGATCGTCCAAGGCCTAGACGTTGGTGTTGATTTAAAAAAAAAATTATATTATATTGTATGTGGGGTGCCACACGTGGGACCTAACTGGTGCGGAAGCAAGTTGGCTGGTGTATCTCACACTAGCTATACAGTCCACACTATGGATCCACACCATCCAGACCTTGGACGGTGGGACCCACCACGTTAGATGTGTTGTATCCACACTGTCCAATCCTGGACGATGTGTACCTGGACACTGACTTGTATAAAAAAATAATAAAATAAAAAATATATAATAATAATAATACTAATAAAATATATGTATTATATGTATATGTTATCAGGTGGGCCCCACGAGGGGACCCACCTATTTTGGAAGCGGATTGTCTGGAATACCTCCAGTAATAATTTATCTGCCGTGATGCAGTAAGGTGTGTGGGTCCATGATGTACGTGGGCTACATCCACACTGTCTGTCCATCTAGACGAGGCCCCACATAGCATATGAGTTTTATCAATGTCGTCCATCCACTTGTAATCCAGACCATCCATCTGGATGGTGGACGCTAGCTGGCTAGTCTACCACGCCAGTTACATAGCTACTATATTTGGCAGGTATATGAGAAATATCCGCGCTGTCCGTCTCTCTAGTGGGACCCACCACTGATGTATGTGTTACATCCAAACCATTCATCCAAACGATGAGCTCATCCTAAGCTTGAGATTAAAAATAAGACAAATCTATCAGATAGACCACATTGCAGAAAATAGTGGAGGAGTGAACGCCTACCATTAAAACCCTTTTGGGAGCACAGAGGTTTTGGATCATTAAGAAATTTGTTTTTCCTCTTAATTCAGGTCTTTGTGACCTTATGAACAGATTGGATGGAAAATAAATGTGATGGTGGCCCAGTGAGGTTTAAACAGTGCAAATCATTGTCTCCACTATTATTTGTGGTATGGTCCAGATGATCCTTCGATGTGATCCATTTTTTTGGTTAATGCACTAAAATGATCTCTAAAAATAGATGAATGGTGTAGATGATGCGCCCAACTAGATGTATATTGGCCCACTAGTGTGACCCATATAATGCGGCCCATTTGATGTATATTGGCCCATTAGTGCGGTCCATATGATGCGGCCCACTTGCTCTATATTGGCCAATTGTTGTGGCCCATATAATGCAGCCCACTTGATGTATGTTGGCCCATTGGTGCAACCCATATAATGTGGCCCACTTGATGTATGTTGGCCCATTGGTGCAACACATAAAATGCGGCCCACTTGATGTATGTTGGCCCATTGGTGCGACCCATGATGTGGCCCACTTGATGTATATTAGTCGATTGGTGCGGCCTATATAATGCCACCCACCTGATGTATATTGGTCCATTGGTGCGGCCCATAAAATGCGGCCCACTTGATGTATATTGGCCCATTGGTGCAGCCAATAGATGCGGCCACTTAATGTATGAGGCCCATTGAGATGTATTTGAGGCCCATGATTTGAGGCCCGATGTAATGTATATAAGGACCATGAGTGAGGCCTGATGAAACATATATGAGGCCTTTGTGTGGGGATGAATGTGTTGTATATGAGGCCCATTATGATGTGAGATTCCACCATGATGTATGTAATGATGTTTATGGCGGCCATGTCTTGGGAGCAATGATGGTTTGACGTCCACATTGTAAGGGAAATGATGGTTAAATGTCTGCATTGTAACTCTCCCTAGGGCCCGTTGTTAGGCCTATACTTGTTGTGTATAGGCCGTTTAGGCCCATCTTCGTTATGAAGATAGTTCAATATCATATAACATGCTTAATATAACTCCATGATTCATACTCATATGCATCATATGTATGCTTGATATGAGGAGTGACTGATCATAGCATATGCCTTCAGGCAGATTGTTTATGGGGCTCCCTAATGGGTGGAGTTGTCCTACATGAGCGCGTGGTATGTGCAGGATTGTTGTATGATTGATAGTGTGATTCATGCACCTCGTATTTGTACGACATGATTACTGTACGCCCTAATGACATCAGGGTTGTGGCCTCCACAAGCATATTGTGAATGGTAGGATCAGACACCAAAAATACTATTATTAGCATCGAGGCGCCATAGATGTCCCTAGGTGAAAATCCCTAAACCCGATGGTACGAGATGATGACTCCAACGTCGAGACAAAGTGGATACATGAGCGCATAGGAGCCAAATACTAGGAGGCCGCATCTCCCACTATGTCATGGTCGATTGGAAGGGGGTGTGGCCTTACCCACCCGAGGGTAGGGGGCATTGCTAGGCTAAGTATGACCAGCTTGTGTATGGGTCCGTTATCGACGTGCCGGATAGGTACTGCGAGACTATTGCCCAGGCGGGGAGTGAGGTTTCTTACGCTCACTTGGACTACGCGCCTGAGAAAGGGGTAGTGTCATTTGATGTGTACTAAACCTCGATGATTGTCTAAAGTGAGAACTGTACTGATATTTAATGCTCTAATGATGAGCTGCATTGATATGTGGATTTGGATGAGGATTGGCATGCTTGAAATGCATCGCACATCGCATGGCCTTGATATGGCCAATAACATTCATGTCTCGCACTGCATAGCCTTGGTACAACTGATTGCATTCATATACTCATCAACATGATTTTGCATTACTCTGATATTGCATTCTGAGCACGCTCATTTTGCGCACACACTTACACCACCTCTAAGCTTTCTATAAGCTTGTGCAGGATTGATGCATGCAGGTGTTGCTAAGACGTCGCAACAGCATTGAGATTGGGGCGTGCAGCAGACTTCTGGAGCTTCCGATTTTGTTTTCGTATTTCTCTTTATGCGCATTATACTCAAAGTTTTTGATATCAATGGATTCGTGATGATGTTGTTGGTTGTTGTTTGTGGGTTATGCCACTACGAGTCAAATCCATGTTGAAAATCCTCCTTATAAGATCCTAGGATCGGAACCTAGTGTATGGGTGCCGGGACCTGAGAATGGGGTACCACGGAGGCTGTCGGCATCGGATTTGGCAATCAAGAATTTTGTTAGCTCGGTTTTCCAGTTTGGGGTGTGACATAATAAAGTATATCTTAGAGCAGGATTGAATAAAACTCCGGATGAGTTATAGTGTGAGAGACCACCTAGTGTTAAGTATTTTCGTGTCTATAGTAGTAAATGTTACATTCTTAGAGACAGAGAACAACTAGGCAAATTTGACTCTAAAAGTGACGATGGTATTTTTCTTAGATATTCTCTAAATAGTCATGCTTATAGAGTATACAATTTGAGGACACTCATAATTTAAGAAACTGTCAATGTGGTTGTTGATGACCAACCTCAAAATGAAAGTGGTCCCTCAATTGATATAGAGGATGATGTGGATCCTTGCATAATAGGTAAATCCAATAACAAATCCACCTCTCCTCTTGAATCTCGGCCGTCAAGTAGTATGTCATTCATTAAGGATCATCCTCCCAATCAAATCATTGGAGATCCTAATGAAGGTGTGAAAACTCGACGACAACTTGAGGGCATTTACTGTCGTCTTTGCTTCACCTCCAAAATTAAACCAAAGAACTCCAAGATGAATATTAGATTGCAGCTATGTAAGATGAACTACAAAAATTCGAGAGTAATGAGGTGTGGCAACTAGTTCCTAGACCACTAAATACAAACATCATTGGAACCAAAATGGATCTTCAAAAATAAATCTGATGAATCTGGGAATGTAGTGAGAAATAAGGCAAGACTCATAGCACATGGATATTCTCAAATCAAGGGCATTGATTTTGATGAAATATTTTCCCTCGTAGCTTGCCCAGAGTCTATTCGAATTCTCATGTCCGTTGCATGTGCACTAAAATTCAAACTATTTTAAATAGACATGAAGAGTGCCTTTCTTAGTGGCATACTTGAGGAAGAAGTATATGTAGAACAAACAAAAGAATTTCTAGATCTTAAAAATCCTCAACATGTGTACTGCTTGAGCAAAGAACTTTACGGTCTTAAACAGGCACCCTAAGCATGGTACGAATATTTGACAAATTTTTGCTTGATCATCAGTTTTGTAGGGGAAGTGTTGATAAAACACTGTTTACAAAAAGGGATCGGGAATGCCTCACTCATCGCCGAAATTTATGTGGATGACATTGTATTTGGATCCACTTGTGAAGATGTTGATCATGAATTCGTTGAACTAATGAAATCTAAATTTGAAATGAGCATGGTAGGTGAGCTCAACTTCTTTCTAGGGCTACAAGTGAAACAAATGCCAAATGGGATTTTCATATGCTAGTCCAAGTATGCAACGGAATAGGTAAAAATATTTGGACTTGAATCTAGTCGTACACATCACACTCCCATGCGCACTGTTCACAACCCCAAGTGTAGGGTCGCAATGTAGCAATAATCTCGGTAAGACTGAGGTCGAATCCACAGGGACTAATCTCATGTGTATTCTAAGAGCAACTAGAAGTAAAACTAGAAGAAGATGTAAACCGAAATTAGGAAAGTAGAGGTAGTAATTGTGAAGTGTTTGTTTAAAAACTTAAGAAATTTAAAGGTAGGAACTAGGTTTCTAGGGATCCACTTGCAGCTATTAGGATATTTCCTTATTTAATTCAAGGAACTTAATTAGAATTGAAGTCATATCCTATCCAATTGGAAGATATTCAGTAAACTCATATTTGAACTTCCATTGACCTAATTCCCAACCAATGAAACTTGTAAGGATTGGAAGTGATTTCATCACCTAACCATGCCCATGAGACAATGGTAGACAACAGGATATACCGATCCAACAACCAACATGGGAGAATTGTGAAGAATAAAAGGGATTCCATCACTCGGCCATGCCCAAGGGATGATGAAGAACAACAGGATTTCCTAGTTTTACAAACGTCAAGCAGAAAAAGAAGATACTTCAAGCTATGGCAGATCTATTGTAATTTAAGTCACAACAAACCATTGAAAACTAAAAGTATTCCTTAAATATCAAACTAGAATCCAAAGAGTTAAACAATAATAAGAAACAAACTAAAAAAATATCCCAACCATACTACAAGCTTCACCCCTTAGCCCTAGCTAACGGATCAAGCCAGCCATAGAGATGATTGAATTAAAAACCTTAGAAGAAAGCATGAAAAACTAAGGAAGAAGGAAAAAAGAACTCTTGGGAAGTTACTCCGCCTTTTTGCTCTACTTCTCCAAATCCTAGATATCATAGAAAGACTTAAGAAACCCCTATTTATAAGCCAAGTTCCGCAAAATCGTAAAATCAGATCAAATTTTCATAGTTCGCGTAAACACCGCGTAACCGGTTCGATGTCATCGAACAACCTTCGATGTCATCAAAGGGGTTCAAATATGGAAGTCACACCTTTTCTTCTTTCGCACTGCGTAAGTCTTTGTGTCATTGAACCGTACTTCGATGGCATCGAGCGAATCTTTGATCTATCGAACAGGTCTTCGAGTCATTGAGAATGTGTCCAAAACAGTCCATCGAGTTGCCTTAATTTCTTCAATAAATTTGATGCCATCAAGCAGTCTTTGATGTCGTCGAACACCTTCCTTTGAGTCATTGAACATGTCTTCGATTGATCGAGAAAAGTACCCAATATGTCCAGCAACTAACTCAATTTTTCCTCATAAATTCATGTCATCGACCAACGTTTGATGACATCGAATGGTAGCTTCGATGTCATCGAAAAGTTCTCGATGACACAGTCTTTGTGATTCTACGCTTGTTTTTTTGACTTCCTTCTTTCTTCACTTGGTTTTCTTGGATCTTGGAGTCTTGAAATCTTCGATCTTGATCTCAAAAGATCCCTTCTTTGCTTTACAATTCTTAAGCAATAAATCCATACTTTTAGCATTCTTTTCAATCCAAGCTCTTAAATTCACCTTGCAACACAAAAACATGTAAAATATACCATTAAGTCATATTATGTTTGTAAAACCAAGAAATAAATAGGGGATATTATGTAATATTTAACCCTTAACACAACTCCCAACCAGCATTTTGCTAGTCCCGAGCAAAATATGCGAGAAGTAATCTTCAACCTCAGTTTAAAACTTTTTAGGAAGACAATCTTTTGTTTACTCAAGTATGAATGGGTAGAGATAAGATACGAAAGTGAGATTTGAAAACACTAGAGCCGAATCACATAAGTAACCATTCAAGTAAGTTCTTTGTCAATCAAATCAGAGTATGAAAGTGCTCTGGTTTGTCAATTAGCATGAGTGTTGAGTCGATGAGTCAAGTGGGCCCCATAAGAAGATCGTTCAAGACACTGCCTCAACTGGATGTGTATTTAGAGCTCATCACAGGTAAACTTAGCCTCACATCCCAAATCCCAAAACACCCAGGTAAACAAAACCTTAGGAAAAACTTAGAACAACATAGGTGTTGAAAAATCTGAAAACCTGGTTTCAAAATGGAAAATTCTTTTAAGTTTTCAACTAAGTTCGATATCATCAATTCTTGGTCGATACAATCGAACACTGAATATCAATGATATCAAACTGGCATCGATAATATCGAATTGAGTCCTCTTTATGTCTAGCAACCATAACGTATTTTGGACAAAATATTTGATAAATCGAAAGTACCATCACTAAAATCGAATTTCAAATATCGATGATATTAAAGGACAGTCGATGTTATCGAAAGTCTTAGAGCTTTATCCAGTAAAGGCTTGGAAAATATTCTTAATATTGCTCTAAGAATCGAAGGACAATCGATATCATCGAAATTCAAATCTCGAGAATATCGACACGGTATTGATGACATCGAAATGGGACAAGTTGTGTCTAGCGAGTTTTTGAAACAAAAACATCTAAATGTTCGATGAATCGAAACCCACGTCGATATCATCGAAATTCAAATCACGATGATATCGATATAGACTTGATACGATTGAATAAGGACAAAATTGTTCCAGTAAACTTGAAAAGGAAATTCTTATTTGATTGATCGAGGAATCGATATTGTCTCGATATGATTGTAATTCAAAAATCGATGAAATCGATATGGGATCGATATCATCGAATTGGGTTAAAAAGTGTCTAGCACACTTTCTTAATTTGTTCATTGAAAAGGTCGATGAACCGAAACCAATGTCGATGATATAGGAATTCAAATTTGATAACATCGACGAATGTTCAATGTCAGCGATCTTTAGTTAAAATTTTCGGGTATGTGCTTCACCTAAGTTCACATCATTGAACCCAAACTCGATGAAATTGAAAGTATACGTTCAATGACATTGAGTCAGGACCAATGAGATCGAACTCAGTCAGACTTGACATATTTATTACCATTGGGACTTTTTGCCTATATATAAGAAGCTTGCTCTTGTTTGCTAAGTGAGAAAAATAGAGAGAACCTTGAGAGAGTTATGCATACTACTTACCATAAGCTCTTCTTTTCTCATGAAAGTTCATCCTTCAATCCACCCTCATCATTGATATTCAATAGAGTGGATTGAGGAATGAACTTTCCCATTCAAGGATCATTTAGCTACTATCTTAATTAATAATCATTAAGCTGGGATACCTTAAATGCTTGAATGCCTGGAATCACTCCCCTAAAATAGGAAAACATTTAATAGAGTAGGATTCCAACATAACCTTAACCCAACCCATCGCCTTTATTGGAACATCATTAAGTGCTGTGGATCAAGGGGGTAAAAGAATCTTCATCGTCAAGGAGGAGATCTTCATCAACATGCTTAATGGGGCTCACCTACTTATCTGTAAGTCACTAGAGTCCAGAGACCCTGTTGATCATTCCCTTTGTAGGATTGGGTCACAAGTGATTCTCACTCCTTTCAAGCCCTCATAGGAGGCCTCCGATGGGAGAGTATGTGTGGGTGTTTTGTGTTAACCCTTGCTTTGGTGTAGGGCATAAACTTAGGTCCTTATATAGGTCCTTGACCTGTGTGGTATAAAAGTTAAGTCCTTGTATAGGTTCTTAACCTGTGTGGTCTAAAAGTTAGGTTCCTTTTGTGGATCCTTGACCTGTGTGGTTTAAAAGTTAGGTTCCTTGAGTAAATCCTTTGCTCTTGTGTAGGGCGTAAAACCTAGGTACTTTTTATTAACCTTTGCTCTTATGTAGGGCATAAACTTGTGCCTCTGTGTAATGCCCTAAAATTCGGGGGTCGAGCATAACTCAGCTCCCGAGTTCCAAAACATCACTTATGCAACATATTCAATGATGGATATATGTTGTCCGTATTAGTGCATAAAACATGGAATAGATTACGCCAAAGTGCAAATATAATTCAGGGATAAGTGAAGAAAGCAAGAAGAAGACTTAAAGAAATATGTGTGTACATGTGCGAATCCCTGAAATACATACACATACCAGGTCATAATGTAAGTGTTGCTATCAAAATTACAAGTATCAAATTACATCATTTAATTCTCAAAAGAAATCCCAGCATCCCGCGCATCAGAACAAGGCTCACTAGAACCCGTTTGAAAACTGCATGAAAGAGAAAGCAGCCTCATCATCCTCGATCTCCGGCTCTGCCTCAAAGGTTGCATCAACATCTGCAACATCAGCAACTAAGACAGAGTCTGGTGGGTGTTTAACACCGCCCTAGAACGTGGGAGTGAGTGATCAACTCAGTGGAACAATAAAACAAAGGTTAACATGTTATCAGTTCAATCAAGTAGTAATGATAAAGCAGAACAATTAAACAGGTCCTAAGTACTCTTATTAATGCAAGGATGTATGCAGAATGATGCATGCCCTCGCGCGTACACCCTCAGCGTCTTCATCTTACGTTACGCATGACATCGCCTCAGTGTGCCACGTCTACAAAGTACATGCAAATGCGGTGCATGAACATGATTACCAAGTTGTTATTAGTCCTTTTCATACTGCAGGATTGAGAAGCTAAGATACCTTCCTCATATCACCATCCAAACAGTGTTCCATTCTAGGGTCGTCAGTCCTAGACATCTCATACGATCATATGATTGTAGGTCATTGCAAAGGGCTCGTCACCAATCAATGCACGCCTATCATACCACCACTACTACACTAAGGCTCGTCACCTCAATGCGGTATCCAGGTATGCTCGAGGTCACTACAAAGGGCTCGTCACCAATTAATGTAGGCCGACAGCATGAATATAGTGTCCCATACCACCATAATCGGCTCACGAGTTTGGTTACTCACTGGTCACTACGGGGAGGCTTGTCACCCCAGCGTAGGCTGACAGCTCGGCCACGGTGTCCCATACCACTATGTCCGGCTCATGAGTCTTAGCGGATCAAGGTACCATGGTTAATAGGATTTCATTGGTAAGTTCGATACCCTAGATTCAAACAGTAGCGTCCATACATGGTGAACATACATCGGACAATCGGGTTACTTGATGAACTCGACTAGCATGAGCGCACGTTGAGTTGAACGACATAGAGTGCGCAAACACTCCGCGTGGCTAAACCACTGCCGACAACTCTAATACGGCTCGGGTTCGTCTAATACGTCCTACGTGGCGAAAGCAATCTCAACCATGAACTTAAGGCCGATTACCGATTTCCTGGACTATTCATAGTCCCAAACACATTCCACTACAATAGATATTCATATCTACAATTTAGAATAGTAATGGAATGACAACTCAAATCATATGGTATGTAAGCATTTGAAGAATATCAACTTAACATGAATGTAAGCATAAGTAATGCTTGAACTGAAACAACAAGGAATGTAACTTGCATGAAGGAAATCATACACACTAGTGGGAGAGTTGAGAATCGCTTCTCAACGCCCATACTAGGTTGATATATCACACTTTAGATCATTCAGACATTTCTACAAACACTTAGAATACATAATACAACATACATGACGTATGCTGAAATACACACATTTGGACAATTCCTTTTGCTAAGGAGTTGTCGCACATACCATTAGTATAACTACACGACAAATAATCATGGCAAACACAGGTTCATATTTTATACGCATATGGTACTTTATAAATACACATAGAATACTCAAATCTCAATATAACACATGCATATCAGGAACACAAAATAAACATATCATTTGGCATGTGAAATCTCATCCATAACAAGAATAAACCATTCACTAGCAGTGAAAGCCTTGAAAACCATAACCTATATGATTAAAGTCCGCACCTTAATCCAGAAAAGAACACCGAACTGATTTCAGACGATTTGTCTTCGTCAACGGCGACAAGATAACCTAAAGCAATAATAGAAATGAGCTACAACAACACAAAGACTAATCTAAGCTCTAACACAGATTAGGGTTAGGTTAACTTACCCAAAGATGAACTTAGAATCGCCGGAATAACGATTCAAAAGTGAAGGTTTAAAGATGAAGAAGAACAGGAATGAATCTAAGATGATTCACCAGCTTCTCTCTCACTTTCTCTCTCTTTTCCACTCTCTTTCTTAGCTAGGGTTAGGGAATTCGTATGGAAAAGAGAGCTAGGGTTTTAAGGTCTATAAATAGGCCTAACATTGATGAGAATAACCCTAGGGCCAAGGTATACTTAGGGTATAACCAAAACAAGCCTCTCTCGATCCAACGAAGCACTTCCGGTGGGCCTATTACCACGAAAGGTCGGACTTAAGCTCACCGACCATGGATCTAGGTCAAGAGTTTTCATACCGACCGGATCTTCAATTGGTCGTGGCGGACCACACTCAATTCAAAGGTCACCGAATCTCAATCAGTCCACAAGCACAAGGACATGCCCGGGCCACCTTCCCGATCGGAGGGTGAAATTGGGTCAGAATCCAACGGTCAGATTGCTTAAAATTGTCGCATAAGCAACACGACTTAGATTTCATAAAAGCTTAATAAATTTCCAACCGTTCTCATACTCTTCACTCCGGACTCAAACAAATCGACCCAGAACATCACATGGACTTGATTTTTGAGGTGATGACCAAGCCCAACATGGTGACCGCAACAGCTTAAGATCATCGCTATCGGACTTTCGACGCGTGGTCTAGGTCCGATCCAGAACTTCTAAAAATTTACAAGAGCAACTGGATTTAGCGATGAATCCCAGATTTCAGAGTAACCTAGAACTAACTAATCTACAGGTTTTGAGTCATGCAGATCAAATTTAAAGTGATTGATGCAAATTTCACAAGCAATCGAGTATAGCGCTAATTACCCCAAAAAGCTACTAAGGAAAGAATAGATTTAATACTCGGGTCTTGGCATAAAATTTTTAGGGTCATTACAATCTACCCCCTTAAAGAAAATTTCATCCTCGAAATTCATACCTTCTCATATTCCTCAAGGATCTGAGGGTAGCTCTTTTTGACCTCAGCTTCCGATTCCCAAGTAGCCTCTTCCTCACTATGATGTGTCCATAGCACCTTCACAAGAGGGATGACCTTGCTACGCAATACCTGCTCCTTCCTGTCGAGAATACGCGTCGGTCGCAGTACATAAGTGGCACCCTCACTCAACTGCACCTGCTCCCAACTGATAATATGCGAAGGATCAGGAACGTACTTCTTCAGCATAGAAACATGAAATACGTTATGCACGCCCGCAAGAGGTGTGGGCAAAGCAAGGTGGTATACTCCCGCTCCCACTCGATCCAGAACTTGAAACGGACCAATAAATCTCGGCGTGAGCTTTCCCTTCTTACCGAACCGCAGAACCCCCTTCATAGGAGAGACCTTAAGAAATACATGGTCTCCAACCTCAAACTCAAGCGGTCGCCGCCTCGTATCAGCGTAACTCTTCTGCCTACTCTGGGCTGTCAGAAATCGACGTCGAATGATGTCAACTTTCTCTGAAGTCACTTGCACCAACTCCGGGCCAAGAAAACTACGCTCACCAACTTCTGCCCAGCAATGCGGTGCTCTACACGGGCGACCATACAACGCTTCATAGTGAGCCATGCCAATACTCGCCTGGAAACTGTTATTATACGCGAACTCTGCATACTGGAGACAATCATCCCAACTGTCCTTAAAATCCAAAACACAAGCTTGCAACATGTCTTCCAGGACCTGATTCACGCGTTCCATCTGTTTGGATGAAACGCAGCATCTTGAACTTCAATTTCACACCCATCGCTTCGTGAATACGAGTCCAGAAATAGATGTGAAACGCGTGTCTCTATCAGACACAATCTCCAAGGGAACTCCATGCAGACGTACAATCTCCTTGATATACAACCTAGCCAACTCGTCTGCAGAGTTTGTAACTCTGATAGGTAAGAAATGAGCCGACTTCGTCAATCGGTCGACGATCACCCAAATAGAGTCATATCCCTTCCTCGTTCTCGGCAACTCAGAAATAAAATCCATAGAGATGAAGTCCCACTTTCATTCTGCTATAGGCATGGGCTGCAACAACCCAGGAGGTCGGCGATATTCTGCCTTGACCTGCTAGCACGTGAGACAACAAGAAACAAATTCAGCAATCTGGACCTTCATATTGTCCCACCAATAAGATCTTCTCATATCCTGATACATTTTCGTGCTACCTGGATGCATCGCAAGCTTAGAACTATGGGCTAACTCGAGAACCTCCCGTCTCAAGTCAAGGATGTCAGGAACACATAACCGGCCATGAAATCGTAGGCCCCCATCAGAACTAATACTCCGGTCGAAGTTCTCATCTGTACCAACCCGCTTTCTCATCTTCACCAAAAGCTCATCATCTGCCTGAGTTGCAATGATCTTCTCGTCGATAAGGGGCTGTACACGAATGTGTGCGATAACCTCATACGGTTCTTCCACCGTAAGCTTCTACTCAAAATCTCGCACAAACTCTAATATATCCCACTCTGCTATCATCAGCGGAGCCGCAAACTCAATAGCCTTCTTGCGACCCAACGCATCTGCCACAAGGTTCGCCTTGCCCGGATGATAAGAAACATCGAACTTGAAGTCCTTCAATGTTTTCATCCATCGGTGCTGCCTCATATTCAAATCACGCTGCATGAAAATATACTTAAGGCTCTTGTGGTCGCAAAAGAGCTCGAACTCCTCACCATAGAGGTAATGTCTCCAAAGCTTTAATGCGAAAATGACAGCTGCTAACTCCAGGTCGTGCGTAGGGTAATTCTCTTCGTGTTTCCTCAACTGACGCGAAGCATAAGCAATCACCCTGTCCTTCTGCATAAGGACACAACCCAGACCAACGCGAGAGGCGTCAGTATATATAATATACTTAACCCCTTGCTCTGGCAATACTAGCATAGGGGCGGACGTCAACTTATCCTTCAGCTCTTGAAAAGCTAACTCCGCCTGCTCATTCCAAGCAAACTTCAAATCCTTCCGTGTCAGCTGCGACAACGGTCTGGCAATCTTCGAGAAGTCTTGAATGAAGCGTCGATAATAGCCTGCAAGACCCAGAAAACTCCTTACCTCAGTAACTGAACCAGGCTGCTTCCAGTCCTGCACTGCAGCTACCTTGGCAAGATCGACAGCTATCCCTTCCTTGGACACCACATGTCCCAGGAACTTGACTTCCTCCTTCCAGAAATCACACTTCCTGCGCAAAAAGTTGATTCTTCCTCAAAGTATCCAAAACCGCTCTTAAGGGCTCCTCGTGTTCTTCCCGTGTCGCCGAATATATCATTATGTCATCAATAAATATAATGACGAATCGGAACAAGAATGGCGAAACACCTGTTCATCGGATCCATGAACACGGCCGGTGCGTCGTAAGACCGAACGACATCACAAGGAACTCATAGTGACCGGGTTAGTCCTGAAGCGGTCTTCGCGTCCTCATCCTCGACGCGCCAATCGATGATACCGATCGCGAGATCAACCTTCGAAAAGTATCGTGCCCCCTTCAATTGATCAAACAGATCATCAATCCCGGGCAAAGGGTACTTATTCTTCACATTTACTTAGTTCAACTGCGATAATCAATACATAATCGCAAGGAACCATCTTTCTTCTTCACAAACAAGACAGTGCTCCCCAAGGAGACACACTAGGCCGAATAAAGCCCAAATTCAACAAACCATCTTTCTGCTTCCTCAACTCCTCCATTTCACTCGGAGGCATACGATAGGTGGGTAAAGAAATGGGCGCCGCACCAGGTATGAGATCGATAGCAAAATCAATCTCGCGCTAAGAAGGTAATCCAAGAATCGCCTCAAACACATCTTCAAACTTCCGAACTACCGGCGTGCTAACTAACGCCGATTCAGCCATACTCTCCAACAGAGAAGTATAATAATCAAGACGAAAAGGGTAACTGACCTGAACTGGGAAAGTAACTGCCTCGCCCTCAGGTACATGGATGGTCACTGACCTTGCTTCACAATCAATCTCTGCTCGCATCCTCGTGAGCCAATCCATACCCATGATAACATCGTAATGAAAAAGATGTGCGACAAAAAAGGCCAACAACATGCATTCCATTTAACAAAATTGTCGCAATACAAGTAGGGCAGCATTACATGAATCACGACAAGGAAAACATGTGAACTACAACATCTAACACTTCAAGCAACAACAAATAACTTTCAACTACAAAGCCAACAATGGCTACACACAGAAAGAAACAACAAACAAAGCAAAGGATGATTACAATGACAACTACTCGTTGGAATCAGGAGATGGAGGCGGCGCACCCTTATCCTGCAAGCAACACAGGATAGACTTCAGAGTTCGAGTCACCTTTTTAAACTTATGCTTCATAAGGCCTCGAAGATCCATAATATCCTCAAGCTAAAGCAGTCTGCCCTTCTTCAAGCCGAGCAATACGGGCATCCCTGGCAGCCTGATCTGCGCTCTACTCTAGTGCCACAGGAGGAGAGCTCTCACTCGTATCTTGTGCCTCAACCTCTTCCTCGTCCTGCTTTGTTTCTTCCTCAATCTCAACACCACCTTCAGCATAACTCTCATCCTGATCACTCTCTGACTCATCCTCACTCTCTGAGGCCTGTCGACGAGGACCAATCTCCATCTGCTTAAGGGTCGTTAGATTAATGTGACAAATAAGAACCGGCTTCCCTGCCCCAAAGCCTATAGCCAAACTCATGTGCAAGCTTACAGATGAGTCGGCCAAAAGGAAGCGATTCGGTCCTCCTAGTCGAACGAGCGATAAGGATAATCTAACGCAAGATGTATATCGGCACACATAACTTCGCTCCATTGCCCCACCTGATACAGAAAATCTACCATCAGGCGCGTACACTCGCCGCGATTACTCCACCTTGGATATACATTGAACGTACACATGTGGTGAAGCAAGCGGAAGTCGTCCCGTCATGTTGGTAGCTAGAAGACTTCTATTAGCCTGCCATTCGACCATGACCACACAGGAATCGGGTGCGACGATCCTCTCGCGCATACTTTTCAAATTCTTCTCACCGGCATGCACCTCACCAAGTGGCACATTAAGGAGTCGGATATCAAAGCGACGTTGACCGTGGCCTCCGACCACTACCACAAGGAATCTTGAAGCAGAGGCTCCAACGAAGGATCACGAATATTAGTAGAAAAAGCTCGAACAGTATTTGCATTCGCGTGATACTCGCCCTCAAACAAGGGACACCAACCGGCCCCTTCCAGGCGCTCCTAACAATAGAAACTCACCAAACAGTCGTGGATCAACATGAGCCTCAAAAGGACTCTACGGCCTTCATAAACTCCACGCGATAGCTCCGCCAACAAGGTCCTATCCAATGGGAGCTCGAGGATCGAGGTCCCGCTTGGTTTGGAATTCACGGCGGCGGTCGTGCTCGCGGCGGCACCTCTCGGCCTCCGTGCACGAGTTGGGTGACTAGGCTCGGCTTCATCCACGGCGCTCTCTTCTTCCCCATCAAAGAAGAAAGGGAGAAAATGGAAAAGATGGTCGTGATAAACTCAAAGAGGGCCATGAGAAATGAGAGAAAGAGAGAAATAGGAAGGATGGTGAAGCTTTCACACACTTGAGATCTTAAAGATGGATTTGGGAGCTCAAATGAGAAGAAAAGGAGATGTAAACAGCAATGGGGGTGAGGGTTTTGAGATGAGTGGATAGGGTGTGCACGAAAATGGAAGAAGAAGAAGATTTGGAAAAGATTTGGAGGAGTTTGGAGAAGAACTTGAAGGAAAGGAGAGCTTGGGAGGGAGGATTTTGAAGGAAGTAGGGTTTAGAAGAGGTTTAAAGCAGCAAACCGTGGAGGGGTGGGCCACACTAGGCCAAAATCACGTCGGCCTGGGCTGGCCCGCCTAGCCTGGCCCACTGATCGGCGAGGCCTCGCCGAGCCGGCGATGACATCGCCGGTCTCTGGACCGACCGGCGATGATTCGCCATTTGGGCGAGGTCCTCCTAGTCCCTTAACTCCCAAAAGATGTGGGTCCCCCCGGGCCCCACTAGAAATGCCCCGATCGGCCCCTTTGCTTGATTCGACGCCTATCGGGCCATTCGAGCAGAAATTTCATACAAACAGAGATTTCTTAAAGATTTAAGGGTTAAGATGGGATGATAGACCATCTAGACTCATTAATAAATGGTCTAGGAAAGGTTTCGGGTCACTGTGTGTGATCAAAAGAGAGCACAGACTCGATCTCGGCGATCGTTTTCAGTAAACTTTCGCCAATAGAAGCAATGGAACACAAACACACAATCTACGATAGACTCGCACCCAAATACACTAAAGTGGCGACAGTGTGTGGTGTGAGACCATAACCCAGGTCCGGTTTAAGTATAGGTTTAGGTTAGGTTATAGTGTAATGCCCTAAAATTCGGGGGTCGAGCATAACTCAGCTCCCGAGTTCCAAAACATCACTTATGCAACATATTCAATGATGGATATATGTTGTCCGTATTAGTGCATAAAACATGGAATAGATTAAGCCAAATAGCAAAAATAATTCAGGGATAAGTGAAGAAAGCAGGCTCACTAGAACCCGTCTGAAAACTGCATAAAAGAGAAAGCAGCCTCATCATCCTCGATCTCCGGCTCTGCCTCAAAGGTTGCATCAACATCTGCAACATCAGCAACTAAGACAGAGTCTGGTGGGTGTTTAACACCGTCCCAGAACGTGGGAGTGAGTGATCAACTCAGTGGAACAATATAGCAAAGGTTAACATGTTATCAATTCAATCAAGCAGTAATGGTAAGGCAGAACAATTAAACAGGTCCTAAGTACTCTTGTTAATGCAAGGATGTATGCAGAATGATGTGTGCCCTCGCACATACACCCTCAGCGTCTTCATCTTACATTATGCATGACATCGCCTCAAAGTGCGCCACGTCTACAAAGCACATGCAAATGCGATGCATGTACATGATTACCAAGTTGTTATTAGTCCTTTTCATACAACAGGATTGGGAAGCTATACCTTCCTCATATCACCATCCAAACAGTGACCCATTCTAGGGTTGTCAGTCTTAGACATCTCATACGATCATATGGTTGTAGGTCGTTGCAAAGGGCTCGTCACCAATCAATGCATGCCTATCATACCATCGTTACTACACTAAGGCTCATCACCTTAATGCGGTATCCAGGTATGCTCGAGGTCACTACAAAGGGCTCATCACCAATCAATGTAGGCTGACAGCACGAATATAGTGTCCCATACCACCATAATCGGCTCATGAGTTTGGTTGCTCACTGGTCACTACGGGGAGGCTCGTCACCCCAGCGTAGGCTGACATCTCGACCACGGTGTCCTATACCACCATGTTCGGCTCATGAGTCTTAGCGGATCAGGGTACCATGGTTAACAGGATTTCATCAGTGAGTTCGATACCCTAGATTCAAACAGTAGCGTCCATACATGGTGAACATACATCAGACAATCGGGTTACTTGACGAACTCGACTAGCACGAGCGCACGTTGAGTTGAACGACATAGAGTGCGTAAACACTCCGCGTGGCCAAACCACTGCTGACAACTCTAATACGACTGGGGTTCGTCTAATCACGTCCTTCATGGCAAAAGCAATCTCAACTATGAACTTAAGGCCGATTACCGATTTCCTGGACTATTCATAGTCCCAAACATATTCCACTACAATAGATATTCATATCTACAATTTAGAATAGTAATGGAACGACAACTCAAATCATATGGTATGTAAGCATTTAAAGAATATCAACTTAACATGGATTAAGCATAAGTAAGACTTGAAATTAAACAACAAGGAATGTAACTTGCATGAAGGAAATCATACACACTAGTGGGAGAGTTGAGAATCGCTTTTCAACGCCCATACTAGGTTGATATATCACACTTTAGATCATTCAGACATTTCTACAAACATTAGAATACATAATACAACATACAGACGTATGTTGAAATACACACATTTGGACAATTCTTTTTGCCAAGGAGTTGCCGCACATACCATTAGCATAAGTACATGACAAATAATCATGGCAAACACAGGTTCATATTTTATACGCATACGGTACTTTATACATACACATAGAATACTCAAATCTCAATATAACACATGTATATCAGGAACACAAAATAAACATATCATTTGGCATGTGAAATCTCATCCATAACAAGAATAAACCATTCACTGTCATTGAAAGCCTTGAAAACCATAACCTATATGATTAAAGTCCGCACCTTAATCCAGAAATAGAGCACCGAACTGATTTCAGACGATTTGTCTTCGTCAACGGCGAGAAGATAACCTAAAGCAAGAATAGAAATGAGCTACAACAACACAAAGACTATTCTAAGCTCTAACACAGATTAGGGTTAAGTTAACTTACCCAAAGATGAACTCAGAATCGCCGGAAGAATGATTCAAAAGTGAAGGTTTAAGGATGAAGAAGAACAGGAAAGAATCTAGGTCAAGCTGAGTTTTCGTACTGACCAGATCTTCAGATCAGCCATGGCGGACCACACTCAATTCAACGGTCACCAAATCTCGATCAGGTCCATAAGCACAAGGACATGCCTGGGCCACCTTCCCTGATCAGAAGGTGAAATTGGTCAAAATCCAACGGTCAGATTGCTTAAGATCGTCGCACAAGCGACACGACTCAGATTTCATAAAAGCTTATTAAATTTCCAACCGTTCTCACACTCTTCACTCTGGACTCAATCAAATCGACCCAGAACATCATCTAGACTTAATTTTTGAGGTGATGACCAAGTCCAACATGGTGACCGCAATGGCTTAAGATCATCGTTATTGAACTTTCGACGCGCGGTCCAGGCCCGATCTTGAACTTCTAAAAATTCCCAAGAGCAACTAGATTTAGCGATGGATCCCAGATTTCAGAGTAACATAACCCTAACTATTCTACAGGTTTTGAGTCATGCAGATCAAATTTTAAGTGATTGATGCAAATTTCACAACCAATCGAGTTAAGCGCTAATTACCCCAAAAAGCTACTAAGGAAAGAATAGAGTTAATACTCGGGTCTTGGCACAAAATTTTCAGGGTCATTACACTCTATGTAGGCATGTTAGGTACCTTGTGTAAGTCCTAGAGTCAGCCTTGTGTAGTTTATACTAGTTTGAGATAAACCTGATTTTAAACCTCCATTAGCGAAATCCGGTACACTCAAGGGTTGAGTGCATCCATCAGAGTGAAGTAGGCATATATCCAAACCACTATAAAATGACTATGTTTGAGATTGTTATTTGCATATTCTCTTATTGTGTTTACTTTGAATGATCACTTGATGCATGATTGTTTAGAGCTCATAAGTATCACATCTCACACATAGTCACTCAGTGCATCCATCATAGACTAAATTTATATACTGTTTAGATATTGAATAGTCTTGTGATTGGATCCTCTATTTGGCTTGGAAGCCATTAGAGTTAAGTTAAAGATATCTTGATAATTGTTATATTAGATCAAGATAATGGTAATGGGATTTTAAATTGTCATAAAATTTTATAAAGTCCTATTCACCCCCCTCTAGGACACTTTGACCTATTCCTACTTCTACTAGAGTGGTCATTACCATAATTTCAATTGGTATTAAAGCTTGTCTCTCTTAAGGGCTTAACTGACTATAGAGTGATCTTGTCTGAAGTTGGAATCATGGCCAAAGGAGAGGGCTCATCTGTAACTAGATCTCCTATTTTTTATGGTTCAAATTATGCTTACTGGAAAGCTAGGATGCACTACTTTCTGCAATCTCTAGATCATGAGGTTTGGGAAATAGTTGAAAATGGATATGTACCTCCAACTGACAATGTAGTACTTGAAAATGGTACAACTAGATCTAAACCTAAATTCAAAGAAATGTCGATAGTATACAACAAAGAAAAACAAACATCAGAAGCAAAAGCAATGAATGCTATTTACTGTACTGTGTCCCAAGAAGTCTTAAACTAAATTAGTATATGTGGCACATCTAAAGAACCATGAGATCTGTTGGAAACAACCCAAGAGGGGACAAGCATAATGAAAAGATCCAAGTTGCAACTCCTAACTTCACAATTTGAACATATCAGAATGGAAGAACATGAGACCTTCATGGAATTCTTTATAAAATTGAATATCATTTGTAATGCCATGGGTGGATTAGGAGAGAAAATTCTGGTCTCAACAATCTATAGGAAAATTCTATGATCCTTGCCAAAATGTTTCAATTTGAAAGTTACAACCATTTAAGAGTGTAGAAACATGAATGAAATGAAAGTAGAAGAACTAGTGGGTTCCCTACAAACATTTGAACTACACTTCAAACAAACTCTCAAATTCAAAAACAATGCTCTTAAAACCTTAAAACATATTTCCACAAATGAGGAAGAGGAAAGTGAAAGGGAGAATGAAGATGATGAAGTAGCCTTCTTGGCTCAACAGTTCAAAAAATTCTTTCACAAAAACCGTGGCTGACCTTTTAAAGGGAAACAATTAGACAACAAGCATTATATAGGTAAACCTGTTAAAAGGTCTAAAGAGCTATAGTGTTACACGTGCCAAAAGTTTGGGCACCTATCCACTAAATGCCCCAATAGAAAAAACCAAAGGAAAAGCCATGGCAGCCACATGGGATGATACTGAAGAATCAAACTTAGACTTCAGTGATTCAGAAAGTGGAGACTATAAATCCCTGAAAATACTCACTGCCTCCACACCCACAAACATTCCATTGGTAACCAAGGAAATTGATGAATCAGGAGTTGAAGGGACCTTTCCATCAAATGAGGATAAAGAACAAGAAAAGAATAATTTACAGGATGCCTATAATCAACTTTACATACATAGCATCAACATCATTAAAAGACTTGGCATTAGTGAAAATAAGAATAAATTGCTGCAAATGGATCTAGATAAAACTTTAGAGACCAATACACACATAATTAATGATCTTCAGCAATACCACTCAAATAATGATAAGCTTGAAAGAATCAACTCATATCTGAAATCTAAGTTGGTGAAACTAAACAAACAAATTGAGTCATTGAAAGAAGAAAACATGCCTCTTAAGAATGAAAATCACACACTTATGTTTGATGCAGAAAAATCCAAAAAGTCCGTTGAGCTGAGTTACAAATTCTCCTAAAGTAGTGAAAAAATAGAAAGGCTCTTAGGGATGGGGAGATCACAAAAAGATAAGAGAGGACTAGGATACAAAAAATTCAAACCAAACCTCATTCCTGCAACACCAATGGCGACTTTGGTCATTATAAATTCGAATGCCTCGCTACTGGGAGAACTCAATCTAACTTCGGTTTAGACCTTGCAAGAAAATACAGATTGACCGGAAGAATGATACAAACTGTTAAGAGTTCACCAAAGTACATGGCAAGAGGTAAGCCACTTCCGTTCCCACCTTTTTTTTTTACACATGCACACACACCCCACACATTCATGCTAGTGGAATTTCACCACCAATGGGTACTCAAACCCTTGACCAAGAGTTGAAACTCCTGAGAGTCTGCCACTTGAGCAAGAGTAAGGACCCACTTCCGTCCCCACTTGAAATGACTAAGAATATGGAGAAGCTACTAAGTCAGGTAGCTCAACTAAATCAGAAAACAAATGAATTAATGAAGCAAGGAAAAGTGATTCAGCTACCCAACATACCCAAACAAGTTCAATGCAAAGTAAAAACAACACCTTTAGGTAAAACTTGGCACAAAATGGGTAGTGAAAGAAAAGAAAAATTGCTTAATAACTCATTTAAGTCCAAAAACAGGCAATAATACTAAGTGGTACTTAGACAGTGGGTGCTCAAGATTAGACAGCGGGTGCTCAAGACATGTCACGGGTAACAAGACACTTCTCTCCAACTATTCAACTCTTGATGATGAGAAGGTCACTTTTGGTGATGAAAGCATCGCTAAGGTACTAGGGCAAGGGACTATCGTTGGATTAGAGATGCTCAAAAATGAGAATTCTTTTTATGGAGAAGGACTAACACACAACCTTCTAAGCATTTTTGAAATATGTGACAATAAGCATGTGGTAACATTCTCCACACAAGAGTGCAAGATCTTGGACCTATCAGGAAAACTAATTATGAATGGTCTTCGCACTAATGATCAATGCTATGTTATTGGAGGCAACAGGAAGGATGATCCTTCTGCCTACTAGTTTGGGAACACAGATAATATGTCCAGGCTACAACATCTAAGCCTTGGACATATATATGTGAAAAGATGTTTTTTTTTTGGTGATTATCATGATATATCTGAGGATAATAGTCCTCAAAATTTCTTTTTGAATATAGACACTTCAAGTGCTTATAATTTTGAAGGTTACAACTTTTTGTACAAATTTTGATGTGTATACAAGCTGATATGAAAATACACTATGATATGCATATATGAAAGAACATCGAAGTGCTCAAACCAATGTCAAAATTTTTCACTTTGATAAGTCAGTCGATGAATTGGATGAATCCTCGATTACATCGAACAAATATCAATATCATTGACGACCTTTCAGAATCAGGAGTGTCACACGCTATAAAATGTTATCGAAGACCTCTTCGATAACATCGACTTAAAGCGCTCGATGAGATTAAAGTAGACTCGATATGATCGAACAATTCTGCCCGATAAACGTCGGGCGAGCGGAAAATATTTTTCACTTTTCACTTTTACCATTTCCATTTGGGCGGTTCATCTTCCAAAACATTTTCGTTATCTTGGCCGGTCGTCTGCCCCTGAAATCTGAGGATCCCCAATGTCTACTCCTTCCATTCAAAGGTATCATTCCTTTGATTTAGTGTAACGTAGTTTGATAGGATTTCTGTTGAGACAACCATTCAATTGTTCACTCCTTGGTTGATTCTCTGTCTTCCTTCACCTTGTTGTCAATTAATCATGTCAAAAGACAAGGGAAAGGCCCCGATTATAGGGGAATCATCCCATCCTACATGGCAGAAATCACTGGCTCCACGAGAAAGGGCCAAAGCATCCTCATCACTTGTTCACCATCATGGATCCACCGCAAGACAAACGTCACATGGAGAGACTCTGACAGTGCCACCCGCTCCTTCATCGGCTACATCAACTCCTCCTCCAAATGTAAATGTGTTGGAAAAATATACTAGGAGGAGTCTGGTACATGAACGATGGGTTGATAGGGAGTGCATTCAAACATACAATCTAGAATCTCTTTTGGATGCAGTCGATTGGTTGCCAATTTTGGACTTTGGTGGTATATGTCATGATGAAAGGACCTATTGCTTTCTTGCATACTGTCATTCTCTGATCCTTGATCACTGTCTCTGTCGGGGAAGAAAGTGTTGAAATCACGACCGAATCCATTGCCAACATATTTCGTCTTACCTTGTCTCCTATCGGTCTACCAGCCTTGACCTTGAGGACCCAACAAACCGATCTAAGGTCACCAAATTTTTGTGTCAAGGTGGAGATATCCCATGGTATCAAGGGAATGCTCTTAAAGTAAAATACATGTCTCCTAAATACCGAGTTTTGCATGGGATTTTCTCCACAAATGTATACCCTAGAGGGACAAATCGAGCTGATCTTACCTCCTTAATGGTCTTGGTTCTATATAGCATCGCGTCAGGTGTTAAGCTATGTCTACCCACTTTAAATCTCCACCAACTAGCCCATGTCATTCACACCTCCGGAGTAACTCATCTAACTTTTCCTCATATCATCCATGTGCTATGTGATAAAATTGGATTGCCGATGACAAACGATCCTGAGTGTCCACTACAACATTTCAATAAGGCCAACATCCGAAAGATGGACCTTAAGTTCCATGAGTTTACAGAAGGACAACCCGAGGAAGAGATACAAGGAGAAACATAAATGGGGGTAGGAGCAGCGTTGACTGAAGAGGAACCATAAGAGCCTCAACCTGCTCCGAGTACGCCTGATACTGCATAGACTTAGCAATACAAATTTCATCAGGATCGGGTCGGGGCAACCTTGTAAGAAGTGGCGCAAATTGAGGACAGTCTTGATAAATAAGATGAATGGCTCTCAGGCTTGAAGCAGTTGGTGGCTGGATTATAGCCTATGGCCTAGCAGATCGTCGACCTGTGGATGTGCCGTCATGACGATATTGCTCCTTCCAGCTCAGCACTGTAGTTTTGCAGATTACCCCATCACATACACATGTTCCTCACTCATTCTTAGGGCATGGATATCTTTTTGGTTGCCCTAAGCACTTATGAGTATATGTGATGGTTCACTGACTTTGTATAGTCTGACAGTTTCATGTGTCTGTCTGGTCCTTAGAAGCACCAAAGATGTTGAAGGTCTTGGGATATTTTTTTTTTAGATTTGATACTTGGATTTCCTTTTGGGGAAATGTGTGCCCATGGATGGGCTGGATGATATATTTTTTAGATGCTTATATCCTGCCCTGCTTAGGCAATTCTTTTTTAATGTTCTTATGAATGTATGATAATCTTTTCCTTGAGCTTAATATTACCTGTTTATGGGATGAATGGTATGAATATTATGGATAGTGATTGCAATTTTTGAACTTAACTGATTCATTCCGATTCCTTATATGACCATAAAAGTATGCATGGATGGTTTCCATGCTCTCTTCTCAAATGCATTTGTGATTCCTCTGTCTCTTTCTGATTATGCATTTCAGAGATGTCATTATCTATTATGAAATGAAATATATTGGTCTACATTGATTCTCCCAATCTTTTTAGCTTCAACTTCAGTCAATATGCTTCAGTTTGGTAAATTCTAACCTTTATCAATGACTGACAAAAAAGGGGGAGAACAAATCCCACCATGAGAACATTGCTCGGTATATGGCTTTGAGCATGATGATGCAAGGGATAGGGGGAGCAACTGCCTGAATCAAGATTGTGTTTGAACTCCATAGTATCTTTGTAAAATTGTGTAAAGTTCATGTACACACAATTTAGGATATTCTTCTAGGTGTGTTTTAAGTGTTTTATCATGTAATTGACAAAGGGGGAGATTGAAAGTGGCCTGGTTTGTCAATTAGCATGAGTGTTAAGTCGATGAGTCAAGTGTGCCCCATATGAAGATCATTCAAGACACTGCCTCAACCGGATGTTTATTCAGAGCTCATCACAGGTAAAATTAGCCTCACATCCCAAATCTCAAAACATCCAAGTAAACAAAAGCTTTAAGAAAAACTTAGAACAACATAGGTGTTGAAAATTTAAAAACCTAGTTTCAAAATGGAAAATTCTCTAAGTTTTCAACTAAGTTCGATATCATCGATTCAAGGTCGATACAATCGAACACTCAGTCTCGATGATATCGAACCGGTATCGATAACATCGAATTGAGTCCTCTTTATGTCTAGTAACCACCAAGTATTTTAGACAAAATATTTGATAAATCGAAAGTACCTTCGATAACATCAAATTTCAAATATTGATAATATCAAAGGACAGTCAATGTTATCAAAAGTCTCAGAGCTTTATCCAGCAAAGGCTTGAAAAATATTCTTGATATTGCTTGATGAATCGAAGGACAATCAATATCATCGAAATTCAAATCTCGAGAATATCGACATAATATCGATGACATAAAAATGGGACAGTTGTGTCCAAAGAGTTTTTAAAAGAAAAACATCTAAATGTTCGATGAATCGAAACCCACGTCAATATCATCGAAATTCAAATCACGATGATATCAATATAGACTTGATACAATCGAATCAGGACAAAACTATTCCAGCAAACTTGAAAAGAAAAATCTTATGTGAATGATTGAGGAATCGATATAGTTTTGATATGATCGTAATTCAAAAATCAATGAAATCAATATCATTGAATTGGGTCAAAAAGTGTCCAGCATGCTTTCTTAAAATGTTCATTGAAAAGATCGATCAATCGAAACCACTATTGATGATATCGGAATTCAAAATTCAATAACAGTAATGCATGTTCGATGTCATCGATCTTCAGTCGAAAGTTTTGGGTATGTGCTTCAGTTGAGTTCGCATCATCGAACCCTGACTCGATGAAATCGAAAGTATACGTTTGATGACATCGAGTCAGGACCGATGAGATCGAACTTAGTCAGATTTGACGTATTTATTAACGTTGGGACTTTTTTAACCCATATATAAGAAGCTTGCTCTTGGTTGCTGAGTGAGAAAAATAGAGAGAGCCTTGAGAGAGTTTTGCATACTATTTACCCTAAGCTCTTTTTTTCTCATGGAAGTTCATCCTTCCATCCACCCTCATCATTGATATTCAATAGAGTGGATTGAGGAATGAACTTCCCCATTAAAGGATCATCCAGCTACTATCTTAATGGTAAATCATTGAGTTGGGATACCTTGAATGCTTGAATGCATGGAATCACTCCTTCTCTAAAATAGAAAACATTTATTAGAGTAGGATTTCAATATAACCTTGACCCAACCTGTCGCCTTTATTGAAACATCATTAAGTGTTGCGGATTAAGGGAGCTAAAGAATCTTCATCATCAAGGAGGAGATTTTCATCAATGTGCTTAATGGGGCTCACCTTCTTATCTGTAAGTTATTAGACTTCAGAAAGCTTGTTGATCATTCCTTTTATAGGATTAGGTCATAGGTGATTCTCACCCCTTTCAAGCCCTCATAGGAGGCTTCCGACGGGAGAATACGTGTGGGTGCTTTGTGTTGACACTTGCTCTTATATAGGTCATAAACTTAGGTCCTTGTATAGGTCCTTGACCTGTGTGGTCTAAAAGTTGGGTACTTGTGTAGGTCCTTAACCTGTGTGGTCTAAAAGCTAGGTTCCTTGTGTGGATCCTTGACCTGTGTAGTCTAAAACGTAGGTTCCTTGAGTGGATCCTTTGCTCTTGTGTAGGGCATAAAATCTAAGTGCTTTATGTTGACCTTTGCTCTTCTATAGGGCATAAACTTGTGCCTATGTGTAGGCATGTTAGGTACCTTGTGTAGGTCCTATAGTCAACCTTGTGTAGGTTGTACTGGTTTGAGGTAAACCTGATTTGAAACCTCCATTAGTGAAATCCAGTACACTCAAGGGTTAAGTGCGTCCGCCGAGAGTACAGTAGGCATATAGCCGAACCAGTATAAAATGACTGTGTTTGAGATTGTTATTTGCATATTATCTTATTGTGTTTACTTTTAATGATCACATGATGCATGATTATTTAGAAAATAAGTATCATATCTCACACACAGTCACTCAGTGCATCCATCATAAACTAAATTTATGTACTGTTTAGATATTGAATAGTCTTGTGATTGGATCCTCTATTTGGCTTATAAGCCATTAGAGTTAAATTAAAGATATATTGATAATTGTTATGATAGATCAAGATAATGGTAATTGGATTTTAAATTGTCATAAAATTTTATAAAGTCCTATTCACCCCCTCTAAGACACTTTGACCTATTCTTACTTCTACTAGAGCGGTCATTACTGTAATTTCATAGGATAAGTCTATATACCATATTTTTCAATGTGCTCAGTGAAAATCAACTTACTTTCCATATGAATACTATCGTTTCATAATGTTAGCCATGCTCATCACTTCAAGATTTGTTAGAACTCAAGTACTGATTTCGAACTCATCCCCTTCTCCTTCTTTTTACGGTTTTTTATTTTATATCGACAGTCAATTTTTATCTATTTTTATTTTTGCATTCTTTTCCAGATTTTTCATTCTTTTTCATGACCTCTTTGTCGATCTCTTATTTGTTAACTGGTTCTTTTCTTCTTTTAAGGTGGATAAAATTCTCTGGACTCGATTCTCACCATCCATCAATAATTCACATATTAACAATCAGAACTTCTAGCATGTCTTACCAAAGACAAATTGAATGAGTCTTGTGATCTAGATTAACATGATATTCAAACTACCTCTAAAATAATTGCGCACAGTAACTTAGGTGGTGGATTACTTAGATGATCAAACTCCAATAATTCAAAGTTCAATCTTTACATTATCATACTTAAAGCATTCTTAGTACACACTTCATTGCTTCCCAAATAGATTTCAAGCTAAAAATATTGAGAAATTTTTAAAAAATTTGCCCAAAACTGAGGCAAAAAACCGATTAGGTTACCTAATCCCCCACACCCCCCAGAAAAATTCAATAGTGTCCTCAATGTATAAGAAATAAGCATGTAATGCAAATGAGGTAATGAAAGGAAAGGTGTAGATGATGGAAAGATAATACCTAGAGGAAGAAATTTTAAAGCTTTTTCTACAGATCTCAGCATAAAATGGGTTAACACAAAAGGAAACTTAATGGAGTATAAGAAAATTATCCTAAACAGCAAAAAGTAAACTATCCTAAACATAAAATGAAAGCAATAAATCTAATTATACCCTCATCAGACTAGGAGGTCAATCCTGGTACACAAGATTAATCAGAGGTATGGTTATGTCCTCTGAATCGAATTTCTCAACAAACGGCTTCAACTAATATCCATTTAATTTAAACACATTGTCATTGTTGGGATTTGTTATGTCAATGACCCCATAAGGATAGACGTTTGTAAAAGTGAAATAGTTGGACCAACGTGATCGGAGCTTCCTCGAAAATAGATGTAACTAAGAATTGTATAAAAGGAATTTTTGGCCATCAAGAATGATTTCTGAAGGATGTTTTAATCATGGAACACTTTCATCCTGTCCTTTTAAAATTTTGAGTTCTAGTATGTGTCATTCTAAATCTCCTCGAGTTCATTCAATTGTAGCTTGTGTAGTGAGCCAGCATTGTCCAAATCAAAGTTCAAATTTTTAATTACCCAGTAGGCCCTATGTTCTAACTCCTCAGGTAAGTGACAAGGTTTCCTATATATAAGTCCAAAGGGAGACATCCCAATAGAGGTTTTAAATGCGGTACGGTAAGCCCATAGAGCATCGGTCAATTGGATTGACCAATCCTTGCGGTCAAGTTAACCATTTTCTCTAAAATTTGTTTGATCTCCCTATTAGAATTCTCAGCTTATCCACTTGTTTGTGGGTGGTATAGAGTGCTCACCTTGTGAGAGATGCCATATTTCTTCATTAAATTTGTAAATGGCCTATTGTAAAAATATGATCCTCCATCATTAATGATGGCCTGAGGCATTCTGAACCTGGAAAGAATGTTTTCTTTTAAGAATTTAATAATATTCTAATGGTCATTGTTCCAACACGGGATCTGTAACGTCTCGAAAAAATTCGTACAAAGGCCCGAGTACCACCTCAGGCAGAAATCCCTAAGGACTGTATTCTGTAGAAATTTAGGTAAAAATTAATTAAGTACTGAACTAAATTAATTAGTGGATTTAAGTCGAACCACCATTTACATAAATGACAAGACCTAAAACCATCGAAATCGCTAACTCAACACTACTTAAAAACCTAGGAGAAATCCAAGAGCCTGTCGCTCTCGGGAGTACATTGAAACTCCGTATCAGAACTGGACCGTACGTCGAAAGCCTGATGACCACGAAACTATAGGGATATGTCTGTCTTACTGGGCTTGACAACCATCACGAGAATCGAGCCCAAATAGTATTCGAAAATGCATAACTTGAGCTCTAAGTAAAGTGTGTGAGAAAGACAAAATATCTATAGAAAATATATTGAAACTTAAGTAAATTGGGCAGTTCGCTTACGCAAAAAATTGAGGATTTTGGACCGTCAGTTTCTAACCTAACTTCACCTAGGAGAATAGGAAATTTCCCTGCTTATATTCGTATACTTGTGCCCCCGATCGAGCAAGCATGACTGTTGACCTAATGCGGGTCTTTCACGGCTGATCGGCCTATCCAATTGTGCTGAAATCACATCTTAGCATAGATCCATTATCAAGGAACTTACTCTGTGATGTAGGTGAGTAATGGCCTTCCTACGATCCTAGTTTGTCAAAAACAGGCACCCTTAGTTTATAAATTAAGTATAGCATGGCCCTAGGGCCATTTGCATCAGTTTTGGGCCTATATAAAACCCTTAAACCACCCCATTTCTATTCCATACAAATTCCTCTAACCCTAGGAGAGAGAAGAGAGAAAAAGAAGAGAAGAGGAAGGAGAGGAGAGATACTTTGGGAGGTCCTTGCTGGGATTCTCTCCCACTACTCTACGAACCGAATCGCCTTCCTGTTTCACTACACAATCATTTTCGGTTATGATTTGGGTAATAAATCCTAACCCTAATCTTGATTTGGAGATCCAAATGGGGTAATCGACGAAATAGCTAACCTATTTTATTGTTTAGGTACCCGATGTTCCGTTTTCGGGAACATAGTGTTTGAACTGAGCCTAAATCGTGTATTCCAATGAAAGGTGCAAACTATAAAAGTTTATGTTATGGTTTTCAATGCTTTCAATGTTAGCAAATGATTTATATCTGACTTGATTGCTACCATAGTGTTTTAGATATGATGTATTCGTTATATTATGTGTGTGTGAACTATGTTGAATATAAGATGCATTCCATGTGTTTGTTGAAATGTTTAAATGAACATGTAATTGAGATTTACGCTTGTCATGACTATAAATCTAGGATTCATGTTTGTCATATGTATGATGATCTCTTTGTGTAAGGATTTGCGATAATATATGTCGTAACTAATCCAGTCTATGTATCTGGTAGCGTGTAGTGTAAGTGTTTAATAAAATGTCTGAATGAGAAATTATTGATGAATTGTATTTAATAAGGGTATTGAGATAAGATTCTCAATTACCTTATCCATATGTATACTTTCCTTCATGTAATCTTAATTTCGACTACACGATTTATGGATGAAATGCAAATGTTTGGTAACAGTTCAATATGTTTGATGCAATGCTTAAATGAGGAATTTATTTAGATTGTTTGTTAAATGGTGATATGATTGTCACATGTATTAACATGCTACATCTGAGTAAGGTTGGGACTACAACGTAGTCCAGGCAATTGGCAACAGTTCCCATTCGGGTGGCCGAACTAGTCTCGCCACATTGGATATACTTGATGAATCCGATTCGTATGACAATTGTCAATAGTGGTTAGGCCACGAGGAGTGCTTATGCGCTCCATGTCGATTAAGTTAGCGTGTACCCATACTAGTTGAACTTGTCTAATAAACCGATTGGCATATTGTGTGTATACCATGTATGGACATCACTGCTTGAACCTAAGGTACCACTTACCAATGTAAAAGCCTGTTTCATCTATGACACCATGATCCGCTAAGACTCATGAACCGGCATGGTGGTATGGGACACTTGGTCGAGCTGTTGGCCTACGCTGGGATGACGAGCCTCCCTATAGTGACCAATGAGCAACCCTAACTCGTGAGCTGGGCATGGTGGTATGGGACACCGTGTTTGATCTGTCAGCCTACGCTGAGGTGATGAGCCTCCCATAGTGACCGCGTGTATAAACAATGAATTCACCTATCGACTGCTTTTCATTAGGGGTGATGCACTACAACTTTCCTATCGTATGTTAATAACTAGGATTGACGACCCTAGATGGATCCTTTGGTTTGGGTTAATGGTATAAAGGGAGGTACCTTAGCTTCCCAAATCTACTGTATGAATAAGCTTAATTAAGTACTCGGCTAACACGACCATGCATCGCATTGCATGTGCTTTGGCGAGGAAGTTGCACTTTAGGGAGGTTGTCATACGCAAACTTGATCGTTGGAATCGCTTGTGAGGGAACTTTGTACGAGGGCATGCATCATTCTTGCACACCATTCTTGCATTAACAAGAGTAGATAAGAAGTGATTGTTGTATTGCTTTATCATTACTGCTTAAGTGACTTGATAACATGTTAACCTTTGCCTTATGTACCACTGAGTTGATCACCCACTCCCACCCTGGGACAGTGTTTTAAAACACTAACCAGACTCTATTCTAGATGCAAGTGATGACGAAGTCTATGCAGCTGAGTTAGACTTCATAGATGAGGATGAGGAATTCTCCTATGTTTAGCTATTAGGCAGGTCTATGTAGACCTCGTACTGATTCGACAAGATATAGGGGCACATGGATTAGTTGGACACTTACATTTTTATATTTTTCCTATTTTTAACCAATACATGTACTTATTTAGCCCGGCTACATAATCATACTCTGGAGGTTGCAAAACATTTACCTATTCAAATATATGTGTGTTTTAGCCTTTCGCTTGCTAAATTTAATTACAAGTGGAGTATGATATGTTGTTTTAGTATAATCCCACTTATCTTTAATGCATTGATATGGATAACATTTAAACATCATTATCTATGTTACATAAGTGATGTGCTGGATCTTGGGAGTTGAGCCTTGCTTGACCCTCAAAATCTAGAGCATTACAAGTTGGTATCAGAGCATGATTTGGATTAAACTTGACCTGGGTTATGGGTAACACGATGCACTCTAAATTCACTCTCACTTAGGAAGGGAGCGATTAAATGTAGAAATGATCGTAGGATCCCAAAGTTTCACCGACGGAAGAGATTGACCATTGTAGTGTAGCCCGTATGTGTCCTAGATTATGTGAAATGATCTCAGACCCTTTTTGGCTGTCAATCGACGGGTTTGGGCTATAATTTGGCAAATCTCAAACTTAAAAAACCCAAAAGGCGCGAATATGTGCGTGTTGAATGACAAAAGTGCATCTTACGGGCATAGGGGCCCAAACCACAAAAGATAGTGGGCCCCACGGGGTCCCCCGCCCGTATTCGGCATCCCAAGAGGAGGTGGCCACCATCGGACACCCTAACGGGGCGCGACGGCAAAGCCCGGGCGGCGACGCACCACCCGCCTCCCTAGCGGGGCGCGGCGGCACCGCGTGGGCAGTTGTGCACCACCGTCTGACCATCTGTGTGGGGCCCACCCACTTGTGGGACCACCTATTTAACCCTTTTCTTGTCCCCTATATTCATTCCATCCTATTTCAAACCCTCTAAACCCTCCAAAACCCCATCTTCTCTCTCAAATCCCCGTTCCATATACTCAAACCTCCCTTTTCTTCTACACTTCACACCCATCCTCGACTATTCTCTCAAAAATATCCCTTACAACTCTCCATCTTCCTTATTTCCCCTTCATTTGAGATAAAACCCTTCTTTTGTGTCTCATAACTCCTAAACTTTCCCATCCACTTCAATCTCCAAGCTTTTTCGTCCAACCCACTTGAGGAAGAAGGTGAGTGCCGAGGCTAGTACAGTGTCGAGCTAGAGAGAAGATCGAAACGGGACCTCAATCCTCGAATCCTGTTTAAAAGATCACTACCGGTGGGTGCCAAACTTGGTAAGTTCCGTAACCGTAAAGTTGTATTTGAAGCTCATGTTGATGAGAAACTATTTAGGTTGTACCTAGTGATTAACCTTCTGTTGGAGACTGGGTGGGGTCCCATGTTTGAAGGGAAGGCTCATGCAAGTGAAGGCATCGTATGAGCCTTCTATGCGCACATACGAAACCCACTACTGGAGTCCCTTCAGTTTACTATCCCTTTGGGGAGGCAGGAAGCCATAGTTAATGTAGATGTGATGGCCCATATTATGGGAATTAAGCATGGTGTGGTACATGCAAGTGCAACTCATCTCACTAGTAAACGAGAGAAAGATTGTCGTACACATTTTCTTTGTGGCCGACTAGCTCATTGGAGGCGAGATAATAGCCTCGCATCGACTAGATGATGGCAGACTTTTGCTTACTCCACATATGCACATACAATGTGTATCCTAGTTGGAGTAACTGTAAAAAATGCACTCGCCTTATGGTGGACTTCCTGTATAAAGCTGGACAGGGAGACAACCTATGCTTACGTACTTTCATCTTGTCACGGATAATCAGGACTGCACGCTCTACTTGAGGAGATGCCTCACTCTCATTCGGCCGACTTATCTGTAAGATTGCTCGTAACTTCAGTTTCAGACTAAATATGGATAATCTTGTGCCCATCCACTTTATCAGTGAGACTACACTCAACAATATGGGGATTGGCCCTAAGCAATGCCAAGCCCGACTCAATGAGTATGGGGATGAAATAAAAGAAGAAAGTGAAGAGGACGATGAAAGTGAAGATGAGGAAGGAAATGAAGAGGAAGAAGGCAGTGAGGATGAAGAATGAAGTGAGGAGGAAGAGCAGGAAGAGGTAGAGGAGGCCCAAGATTCAGATGGGGGACCTTATGCTACACATGAAGACCGCCATGATCGGGCTGCCTTAGAAGCTCGCATGGCCAAGATTGAAGAGAACCAAGCCACCCTGAATCAAGAGTTTAAAGAGAATCAGGCTTATTTAAAACAGAAATTTAAGAGAATGTCTCGCACCTTGAAGACCCTCCTGTGCTGTATGCAGGATAAGGGTATGCCTCCACCCTCGCCAGAATCAGAGGACTAGTCATGTGTTACAGTTGTCTTCTGATTTTCTTTATTTCTTGCTTTTCTTTGTAATAACCCTGGTCGGCTTAGTTGGATGTTAGAGTAGTTAGTGTTAAAGCTTTTACTAAATTAGCTCACATGCATCTTCTTTCATAATTCATGTAATACTACATCTCATGTATTGTGACAAATTTTGGCTAAATGAAATGCATGAAGCTTCTTTTGATTTGGAATGTGTAGAATGTTTAAAAATGTGGGTAATATTATCCTAATCTTACACATGTTACACCCTATGTTGTATATAGGGAATGCCTCCTAAAAACACTTGGAATATAGCATGTCTCGCACTTGGCGGATCGATTGACAGGGCACCTCCCCTGAGCGATAGCCATACGGACCCCAGTTTGGGCCCGGATATTGAGATTATGCTGGATTCACAGCCAGCCACTGACCTTACAAATGGGCCAACACTGAATGCACCACTGATTCTGGGATAGAATTGTGCATCTTCATCAATGCCACACATACCTCAGTCGACTCCTCCTCCTAATAGGTTGGAGCAGATGATGTTCCTAATGCAGTAACACCAACAAGTCTTAGTTACTATTGCCGAGGCCAATGCCCAAAACATGAATGCGGTCCCGCCTATACCACATGTGTAGCCTGTGGGAGTTTGAACACTAGTTGCTTATTTGAGCGCTTTCAGCACTTTCGCCCTCCTACCTTTGTGGGTACTCATAGGCTCGAGGAGGCTAAATACTGGCTGGATCGCATCTCCATGATGTTAAAGCCATTGCACTGTACTGAGGCTGAATAAGTGGAACTTGTTACTTATATGTTTGAGAAGGAGGTTAGTCTTTGGTGGGATAGCATCCTATGAACCGTTCCCTCAGGATACATGTGGACGTGTGGCATGTTTGAAATTCTTTTCTATGAAAAGTACTTCTCCCTCACTTACCATAATGAAAAAGAGGGTGAATTTTCTTACCTTCAACAATGGGGGATGACAGTGGCTAAATACGAGAACTGCTTCACGGAGCTGGCCAAATATGCTCCATTGATCTTAGTAGACGAGCCGATGAGAATGCGGCGATTTTCAGAGGGTTTGTGGCCTGATATATGCACTAAAATGTGTTGCGCTAGTATTCTCAATTATGCTAATTGTCTCGAACACGTATGCTAATTTTTAGAGTGAACATGTCCCTGTGAGCCGAACAGGATGGAGAAAGAGTGTCTCGGACATGTATACCAATGGGCCCAAGGCCTCGGCCTAAATTGCTAAACCGACCATTCCTTGGCAAGAGACCTTTGTAAATTCACCTCCCAGGCTAATGGCTTCACTGACCCAATAGAGGCGATCAGATCCTTGATGCGCCTACTGTAAGAAGACGGGCCATAACGAGCCCTTTTACTTTACTAAGATGAGGGACAATGGTTTTACACCACCTCAGAAGATCAACCGCCAGCCACCACAAGTTATATCAGCTCCACCTCTATGATCAGCACTGCCAGCATAGCCATTTTACAGACCACCTGTACCTTAAAATAGGCCACCACAATGACCTATGGCAGTGCAACCAAATCATCCACAACAAGCCCGTGTACACACTCTTACAGCTAAAGCATCTGATTCAGCAACTGCAGTACCATTAGCTTTCGGAGTCACTGCCCATATCCAAGGTACACTAGTTTTTCTGTTGGTGGACATCGGGTCCACTATATAAATGATCGCATACTCCACAGTTAAGCGATTAGGGCTGAACACTACCCCTATGGTTGGGGTGAGAGTCATCATGGCAGAAGAAACTTTTATTGACGCCACGAGGCTTTGCAAAGGTTGCCTGATAGACTTAGGAAGTAGGGTGGTGTACATTAACCTGATTGTCACCACGATATATTGAAATGGCCTAGCTATACGTCCTGGGGGGAGGGGGGGGGGGGGGTGAATAGGACGATGCCAAAATAAAACTTTAATAGCAAAATAAAAGAATGTGATAGCCAAATAAAATAAATCAATTCACAATGCTGAAATAAAAGCAACCTTAATAAACAAGAATTGAGAAGTTGATACGAATTCAGTTCTAAAGACAACCTTACACCATAAAAACCAAGGGTTTATGGCAGGACAACCTTATTTCTAGAACTCCTTTGTATCAAAAACTCAAACCAGAGAGGAATAAATAAATAGCAAGGAATTGAAATAAATTGCAGGAATTTAAATCTAAATTATTACAACATTTCCATTGTGCTTTGAAATGTAAATTTTACAACATTCACATCCACACATACATTCCACAAATCTTAAGCAAGCATTCAAACCACAGGACAAAGAATTATAGTGGTTCGCCTGTTTGTACACCAACTATTCAACAACAGCCACACAGAATGCTACTCCACTCCTAATATCCTCATACAGGGGATATTAGCGTTCACTAATAAAATAGGTTTCACAGGTTCACCTAAAACCTTCACAATTGTGACTTTTTCACTTGGCATTACACAATCCAAAAACCCACACTTTCTGAGTTTTCTGGCTCTCCTCAGATAACCACACAATGAGATTTTTCTGGCGAATCTCAAACAAAAACCAAAAAAATAGAAATTTTACAAAAACGTAAAAACCTAGATTTCTCCTTTCGTAGCAACCCAGAAGAACCAATCGGAGTAGAAGTTCGAATCAACGTTCAATGTCCAATACTCACTTAAAATGGTTCTAAGTTCTAATTAAGTTTAAATTAAATCAAAATGGCGTAGCTATATTTGATTTTGAATCCAAGAAGAAGGAATACAACAATTCCTCTTTTAAAATAAGATTGGAATATAGGAATAAAATCAAATAAACAAGCTAACAAAAAGAGAATATTAATTATGCACAACGTAGCTTAAAATGAACACTAACTTATCTCAGAATGGAGCTTTGATTTTCTTAAAGTGAGTTATAAAACTCTGAGATTCATGTTCAATTTATTATTGCAGAAATCACGTCTATGACTGGTCTTGAGAAAGCTTCGACTAGTTGTATCAACAACGGTATTTTGAAATTTTAAGCGCGATCTTAAAAACACGTTCTACGACTAGTTGTGGACCACCTACGATTGGTTGTAGTGGACCCAGGACTGGTCGTAGGAAACATGATTTGCACGCTGTAGTTCGAGTTGAAGATACATGACCGGTCGAAGGTCGAGTTGTGACCCTCCTACGACCGGTCGACCAGTTCTCAGGACTGGTCGAAGCTTAACCAAAAAATTCCAAAAATCTTCAACAACGTAGGATTGGACAAGGAATTTCTTGGACTGGTCGAACCAGTGCTAGGACTAGTCGAACAAGGTCCATGACTAGTCTTAGAATAGACCAAAATCATCTATAAAGATTCATCTTGAATTATGTAACCAAAATGACCTACCTTAAGGTCAATCTAAGGTCTATCATACCTAGATCAATAAGTATGAACATTGAACTTCATTCTTTACAGATAATGGTTGACCTTTGAACCTTATGAAGCTTGAGATCTCTAATTGATGTAGCTTGATCTTGAGATCTTCTAAAGCTTGAAATTAAACTTCATCTTGAGTTGCACGTGAGTCTTGAAATGTACTAGTCTTAAAGTGTTTATCGATGTAGCTCTAAACATTGATGTTTACAGAACTTGACAAAGTACATGGCTTGACTTGGCTTGAAGTAGTTTGTTGTTCTTGACAGAAGCAATGTCTTTATAGAGTCGATGCGATGTCTTGAACATATGTATATTATCATACAAACACAAGACACAAATAGAGTTTTGGCACAACAAAATTTAACAACCAAAGGAGCATGAGACCATAGCACTTACAATCTCCCCCTTTGTCAAATTTGTGACAAAACACACTCCAAAAAAATTAAGATAAGTACAACATGTTCAACAAAGAATCATGCACCAGTTTTCAACAAAGAATCATGCACCAATTTTAGCAGACAAACTATCACACACATACATCTATACTTACTCCCCCTGAGTAGCAGCACTCACAGATATCACAAAAAAAAAATGCTACTCAAAAGGCTAAGGCTACTCATAGCAATAACAATCCATTAGAAATCCATAAGCAATAGCACAAGCCTTCTCCCCCTTTTTGTCACAAAATGAGAAAGGAAGAACAAATGAATAAGAATAATAAACAGGAGAGTAAGGTATCCAAGATATGAAATAAGGTGCATAAATCCATAGATCATGGGCTAGTCAAGTCCAAAGACAAATAAAAATAGTCTTACAAACTTAGCAAGTGCAGAATAGTATTAAAGTTATTACAGACCAGCAGATAGAAACTACTAGTCAGATCCAGAAGATGGAGCAGGATTAGATGGATCTATTTTGTGTAAACCCTTAGCAAGAGACCGCATATACTTGCGCATATAAGCAAATTGAGTTGCTTGGGTTACTCGAATTTGAGCCACCTCTTCCTGTAGAGAACGCAACCTCTCATCAAAGCCAGAAGGCTGATAATTTAGATCATTACCAGAGTCAGATTCTAGTTCATCAAAAATATCATTCATATCAACATCATCAGGAAGATTGCCAGCATCTTCCACTTCATTCCCAGCTTCAGTACCACTACCACCAACATCCACTTGGCCAAGAGCCAATCCTAATTTCAACTTGTTAATATTTATATTGTTAAAAATAAGATGATGAATATGGGCCTCTCCAACTGGCATAGCCACAATCATGTGAGTAGCTAAAATAGTCATAAGATAGGCAAATGGAAGATCACAATGACCAAGATAGATTTGAAACTGAATGATGGAATGACAAATTAAAGAAGGTAGACAGATCTTTACACCGGTAATGACATAATGCAAGACAAACACGAACCATAAAGACAATTAATTCTGTTTAGTTGCCAGACCGCGAATACAGATTTGAGATAAAGATTCTATGAAGAACCCTGTATCTGGGTAACAAATACCTTAAGGGGAGCGCATTTCCTTTATGGGTCCATTGCACTTCCATATTGCATAAATCTCTAGTGAGCATCTGTTTTTCTGATTTAGAGGGTTTTTCAGATAATGTATGAATGGGAATACCCTCATCATTAATAGGGATTTCCATGAGACCAGCTATTAAATGTCGATCTACTTCAAATAGACCTTCTGTAGTATCAATTTTAAACGTTAAATTCTCATATGAAAAATCAGAGATGCATGCTAACATGGATTGAGCAATAGATTGGTATGCAGGCCCACTCTAATGTAAGATGTTATCCCAACCTACAGATTAGAGTAGAGGTAGGATACCAAATTGAGCAATGTGGTTAAGATCAACTGGACGTTCAACAATAACATTGCACATGCGCAAATCCCGTACATTAGATGGATCATTTTCGGGAGACCGAAGATGGCATTGTGTGATAGGAGTTGATCTAGAAGAAGATGGACCACATGAAGATTTCTTTTTCCCTTTGGGATACATTTGCAACACAAATACAAGAAAACAACTAGATTCAAAAAATATGAAATGGATTTTGATAGATCAGATTTTTGAAATGAAAACCCCTAATCTTACACTGAAAGACCAAATAAAGTGCACAAGAATGAAAAATGAGATACAATAAGCAAGATTCTACAAGAAAAATGCAAAAGAACCACTAACCTTGAAGGAAAATGATGGTGGGTTCGACCGGTCGAGCTTAGGCTCATTGGAGAGTGAAATGGAAATGAAGAAGAAGAAGCTTTTCCCCAATTTAAAGTGATTTCACGAGTTCCATGACTGGTCGTGGATATGCACGACTAGTCGTACCAAGACTAGTCGTGTATACTCACGACTGGTCGAGTATTGGCCAAAAATTGCATTTTACAACTAATATTAAAATTCAATCAAAAAGATAAATAAACATATATATAATATGATACAATAATGCAAGAATATTCAATTTAAATTGCACATACCAAGATCAAACTTTAATTTATTAAACTTACTTTTGTCAAACGATTTAGTGAAAATATCTGCAAGTTGAGTCTCGGTAGGAATATATTCCAAAGATATTATTTTTTCTTCCACTAATTTATGAATGTAATGATACCTAATGTCAATATTTTTTGTATGTGAGTGTTGGATTGGGTTTTTAGAAATATTTATTGCACTGGAATTATCGCAATATAAAACCATTGAGTCCTGTGTAATTTCATAATCGCGTAACATCCAAACAAGCTGAGTATATGCATTTTCGGCTGCAATGTATTCAGCCTCAGCAGTTAAGAGTGATATAGAACTTTACTTCTTGCCAAATCAAGAAACTAAGTAATTTTTAATATAAAAACAACCACCACTGTTTGATTTTCTATCATCAATATTACCAGCCCAATCAGCATCTAAGTACCCAGCCAACTGGACACTAGTATCATATGGATACCAAAGACCCAAATGTACAGAACTTGCAACATATCTAATAATCCTCTTAACAGCAGTTAAATGAGATTCTTTAGGATTAGACTGATATCTAGCACAAATACCAACACTAAAAGCTATATCAGGTCTACTAGCAGTTAAATAAAGCAAACTGTCAATCATGCTACGATACAATTTAGGATCTACATCTTTACTTATAAAGTCTTTCGAGAGTCTTAAAGATGTACACATGGGATGTAACGCCCTGAAATTCGGGGGTCGAGCATAACTCAGCTCCCGAGTTCCAAAACATCACTTATGCAACATATTTAATGAAGGATGTATGTTGACTGTATTAGTGCATAAAACATGGAATAGATTAAGCCAAAACGCAGATATGATTCAGGGATAAGTGAATAAAGCAAGCGGAAGACTTATAGTAAAATGTGTATAAGTGTAAATCCCTGAAGTACATATACAAGCCAGATCGTATGAAAGTGTTATTTAACAAAATTATAAGTATCAAATTACATCATTTAAGTTCCCAAAATAAATCCCAGAGATCCCGCGCATCAGACCAAGGCTCGCAAGAACCCATCTGAAAACTGCATATAAGAGAACGCAGCCTCGTCGTCATCCAGCTCCCGCTCTGCCTCAGACGTCGCATCCACATCTGCAACATCAGAACCTAAGACAGAGTCTGGTGGGTGTTTAACACCGCCCCAGAAACGTGGGAGTGAGTGATCAACTCAGTGGAACAATAAGGCACTGGTTAACATGTTATCAGTTCAATCAAACAGTAATGATAAAGCAGGACAATTAAATAAATCCTAAGTACTCCTGTTAATGCAAGGATGAATGCAAGATGATGCGTGCCCTCACGCGTACACCCTCAGCGTCTTCATCTTACATTACGCATGACATCGCCTCAAAGTGCGCCACATCTACAAAGCACATGCAAATGCGGTGCATGGATATGATTACCAAGTTGTTATTAGTCCATTTCACATAGCAGGATTGGGAAGCTAAGATACCTTCCTCATGTCACCATCCAAACGGTGATCCATGCTAGGGTCGTCAATCCTAGACATCTCATACGATCATATATTTAAGGTCGTAACAAAGGGTTCGTCACCAATCAATGCACGCCTTTCATGCCTTTACTACCACAATTTGGCTTGTCACCTCCTTGCGGTATCCAGGTATGCTCGAGGTCACTACAGAGGGCTCGTCACCAATCAATGTAGGCCGACAGCACGAATATAGTGTCCCATACCACCATAATCGGCTCACGAGTTTAGTTGCTCATTGGTCACTACGGGGAGGCTCGTCACCCCAGCGTAGGCCGACAGCTCGACCACAGTGTCCCATACCACCATGTCCGGCTCATGAGTCTTAGCGGATCAAGTACCATAGTTAATAGGATTTCACTGGTAAGTTCGGTACCCTAGATTCAAGCAGTAGCGTCCATACATGGTGAACATACATCGGACAATCGGGTTACTTGACGAACTCGACTAGCACGAGCGCACGTTAAATTGAACGACATAGAGTGCGCAAATACTCCGCGTGGCCAAACCACTGCCACCAACTCTAATACGGCTCGAGTTCGTCTAATACGTCCTACGTGGCAAAAGCAATCTCAACCACGAATATAGGGTCAATTACCGATCTCCTGGACTAAGGCATAGTCCCAAACATCTTACACTACTACAAATATTCATATGGAATGTAAAACAGTAATGGAACAGCAACTCAAATCATGGTACATACGCATCTGAAGAATATCAACTTAACATAAATGTAAGCATAGAAGATGCTTGAATTTAAATGACTTGGAATGTAACTGCATAAAGGAAATCATGCACATCAATAGGAGTATTGAGAATCACCTCTCAACGCCCACAATTAGTGTAATAAATTACACTTTAGATCATTCGTGCATTTCTACAAACACTTAGCATACATGGAACAACGTACATGACGTATGTTGAAATACAGGCACTTAGACAATTCCTTTTACCAAGGAGTCGTCATACATGCATCTAGCATACATACATGACTAATAATCATGGCAAACATAAGTGCATATTTTATATGTATACGGTACTTTATAAATACACATAGAATACACAAATCTCAATATAGCACATGCATATCAGGAAAGCAATGTAAACGCAACATTTGGCATGTGAAATCTCATCCATAACAAGAATAAATCACTAACTGGGATTGAAAGCCTTGAAAACCATAACCTATACACTTAAAGTCCGCACCTTAAGCAAAGAAAGAACCACCGAACTGATTTAGACGAGTTGTCTTCGTCAACGGCGCTAGAATACCCTAAAACAAGGATAGAAATGAGATACAACAACTCCAAAACTAATCCAAGCTCTAACACAGGTTAGGGTTAGGTTAACTTACCCCAAAAAGAACTCAGAACCGTCAGAAGAACGATTCAAAGTGAAGGTTCAAAGGTGAAGAAGAATGGGGAAGAATCCAAGATGATTCACCAACTAATCTCTCTCACTTTCTCTCTCTTTTCCACTTTCTTTCCAAGCTAGGGTTAGAGAAAATCGTATGGAAAAGAGGGCTAGGGTTTAAGGACTATAAATAGGCCTAATCTTGATGAAAATAACCCTAGGGATAAGGTATACTTAGGTTATAACCAAAGTAAGCCTCACTCGATCCAACGAAGCACTTCTGGTGGGCCTATAACCACGAAAGGTCGGACTTAAGCTCACTAACCATGGATCTAGGTCAGGCTGAGTTTTCGTACCGACCGGCTCTTTAGATCAGCCGTGGCGGACTACACTCAATTCAACGGTCACGGAATCTCGATTAGGTCCACAAGCACTAGAATATGCCTGGGCCAACTATCCTGATCAGAGGGTGAAATTGAGTCAGAATCCAACGGTCAGAATACTTAAAATCGTCGCGCAAGCGACACGACTCAGATTTCATAAAAGCTAAATAAATTTCAACCGTTCTCACACTCTTCACTCCGAGCTCAATCAAATCGACCCAGAACATCACATGGACTTGATTTTCAAGGTGATAGTCAAGCCCAACTCGGTGACCGCAACAGCCTAAGATCATCGCTATCGGACTTTCGACATGCGGTCCAGGTCCGATCCAGATCTTCCAAAAATTCCCCAGAACAACTAGATTTAACGATGGATCCCAGATTTCAGAGTAACGTAGCGCTCACTAATCTACACATTTAGAGCCATGCAGATACAATTTAAAGTGATTGATGCGAATTTCACAAGCAATCGAGTAAAGCGCTAATTACCCCAAAACAACTACTTAAGGAAAGATTAGCACAAAAATTCCAAGGTCATTACATGGGAGTATCAAAATTCTTACCACTCTCAAATCTGAACCTTTTAATCAAGTTCAAAGCATACTTGGTTTGAGAAATAAAAATTCCATCAGGTTGTTGTTTTACTTGCAATCCTGGGAAATAATGTAATTCCCCAACCATGCTCATCACGAACTTAGATTTCATTAAATCTGCAAACTCAATAGTCATGTTAGTATAAGTTGATCCATAAATAATATCATCAACATAGATCTGAACCATTAAAACATCATTATTGTGTTTCTTAACAAAAAGTGTCTTATCGACACTGCCCATTTGAAAATTATGACTGAGTAAAAACTTGGTCAATTTCTCATACCATGCTCTATGAGCTTATTTTAGACCATAGAGAGCCTTTTTAAGATGGTATACATGATCAGTAAACTTAGGGTCTTCAAACCCTGTAGGTTGTTCAACATATACCTCTTCATGTAAATCGCCATTAAAAAAAGCACTCTTTACATCCATTTGATAAATCTTAAATTTTTTATAGCATGCAATGGATATAAAAAGTCTAATTGATTCAAGGCGAGCAACTGGGGCAAAGGTTTCATTGTAATTGATGCCTTCAATTTGAGTGTACCCTTGTACAACTAGTCTTGCCTTGTTTCGAATTATATTTCCAAGTTCATCAGACTTATTTTTGAAAATCCACTTTGTTCCTATAATGTGTTTATCTTTAGGTCTAGGAACGAGATACTAGACATTATTACGAACAAATTGATTAAGTTCTTCCTGCATGGCAACTATCCAATTTTCGTCAGAAAAAGCTTCTTTTACAATAGCCAGTTCAATTTGGGATGTAAAATACACGTAGTTACATATGTCTTCAAATTGTCTACAAGTGCGCACACCAGTGAGAGGGTTTCTAAGAATCTGAGTAGTTGGATGATCTTTAATAGTCCTTAATTTAGAATTAACTTGATTTGATGAAGTATCAGGTTTGTTAATTAAAAGAACTTCATCATTATCTAGACTAGGGGCAAGTGTATTCAATTGATCATGAATGACCACATTAATGGACTCTTGAATCAAACCAGTCCTGTTGTTCAGTACACGATATGCATGACTGTTTAAAGAGTATCCTAAAAAGATCCCTTCATCACTCTTAATGTCAAGCTTTCCCAAATTTTCACGGTCATGTAAAATATAGCACTTGCTGCCAAAAACTCGAAAGTATTTGACAGTAGGCTTCTTATCAAACCAAAGTTCGTAAGCCATTTTATTATTAGATTTACAAGGATAAACCCGGTTAATAATATAGTAGGCAGTATTCACTACTTCAGCCTAAAGATTTCTAGGGAGCTTCATACTATTTAACATTACGTTTCTCATTTCTTGAAGCACTCTATTTTTCCTCTCCACAATTCCATTTTGTTGTGGTGTTTTGGGCGCAGAGAATTCATGTGATATTCCTTAATCGCTACAGAACTTTTCAAAACTGTTATTTTCGAACTCAGATCTATGATCACTACGGATCTTACTGACATGAGAACCTTTTTCAATTTGGATTCATTTGATGATCTTTTTCACTTCATTAAGGGTTTCTGATTTGTCCCTTAAAAATGTGTAACGACCTTGGAAATTTTATGCTAATCTTTCCTTAAGTAGTTGCTTTTGGGGTAATTAGCGCTATACTCGATTGCTTGTGAAATCTGCATCAATCACTTAAAATTGTATCTGCATAGCTCAAAACTTGTAGATTAGTTAGCGCTATGTTACTCTGAAATCTGGGATCCATCGCTAAATCCAGTTGTTCTGGGGAATTTTTGGAAGTTTTGGATCGGACCTGGACCGCGCGTCGAAAGTCCGATAGCGATGATCTTAGGTTGTTGCGGTCACTATGTTGGGTTTGACCATCACCTCGAAAATTAAGTCCAGATGATGTTCTGGGTCGATTTGATTGAGTTTGGAGTGAAGAGTGTGAGAACAGTTGGAAATTTAATAAGCTTTTATGAAATCAGAGTCGTGTCGCTTGCGCGATGATTTTAAGCTATCTGACCGTTGGATTCTGACCCAATTTCACCCTCTGATCAGGGAAGGTGGTCCAGGCATGTCCTTGTGCTTGTGGACCTGATCGAGATTTTATGACCGTTGAATTGAGTGTGGTCCGCCACGGCTGATCTGAAGAGCCGGTCAGTACGAAAACTCAGCTTGACCTAGATCCATGGTCAAAGAGCTTAAGTCCAACCTTTCATGGTATTTGGCCCACCAGAAGTGCTTCATTGGATCGTGAGAGGCAAGTTTTGGTTATACTCTAACTATGCCTTGGCCCTGGGGTTATTTCCATCAATATTAGGCCTATTTATAGTCCTTAAACCCTAGCTCTCTTTTCCATACGAATTTTCTCTAACCCTAGCTTGGAAAGAGAGTGGAAAAGAGAGAGAAAGTGAGAGAGAAGTTGGTGAATCATCTTGGATTCTTTCCTATTCTTCTACATCCTTGAACCTTCACTTTGAATCGCTATTCTGACGATTCTGAGTTCATCTTTGGGTAAGTTAACCTAACTCTAATCTGTGTTAGAGCTTAGAATAGTCTTAGTGTTGTTGTATCTCATTTCTATCCTTGCTTCAGGGTATTCTATCGCCGTTGACGAAGACAACTCGTCTGAAATCAGTTTGGTGTTTCTTTTCTGGCTTAAGGTGCGGACTTTAAGCGTATAGGTTATGGTTTTCTAGGCTTTCAATGCCAGTTAATGATTTATTCTTGTTATGGATGAGATTTCACATGCCAAATGTTGTGTTTACGTTGCTTTCCTGATATGCATGTGTTACTTTGAGATTTGTGTATTCTATGTGTATGTATAAAGTACCGTATACGTATAAAATATGCACTTGTGTTTGCCATGATTATTTGTCATGTATGTATGCTAGATGTATGTATGACAACTCCTTGGTAAAAGGAATTGTCCAAATGTGTGTATTTCAACATACGTCATATATGTTGTATCATGTATTCTAAGTGTTTGTAGAAATGTCTGAATGATCTAAAGTGTGATATTTGAACCTAGTATGGGCGTTGAGAAGCGATTCTCAACTCTCCCACTAGTGTGTATGATTTCCTTCTTGCAAGTTACATTCCTTGTTGTTTAAGTTCAAGCATTACATATGCTTACATTCATGTTAAGCTGATATTCTTCAAGTACTCATGTACCATGATTTGAGTTGTTGTTCCTTTACTGTTCTACATTCAATACGATTATCTGTTGTAGTGTAATGTGTTTGGGATTATGCATTAGTCTAGGAAATCAGTAATTGACCTTAAGATCGTGGATGAGGTTGCTTTCGCCACGTAGGACGTATTAGACGAATCCGAGTCGTATTAGAGTTGTCGGCAGTGGTTTGGCCACGCGGAGTGTTTGCGCACTCTATGTCGTTCAACCCAACGTGCGCTCGTGCTAGTCGAGTTCGTCAAGTAACCCGATTGTCCGTTGTATGTTCACCATGTATGGATGATACTGCTTGAATCTAGGGTACCGAACTTACCAGTGAAATCCTATTAACCATGGTACCTTGATCCGTTAAGACTCATGAGCCGGACATGGTGGTATGGGACACCATGGTCGAGCTGTCGGCCTACGCTGGGGTGACGAGCCTCCCCGTAGTGACCAGTGAGCAACTAAACTCGTGAGCCAATTATGGTGGTATGGGACACTATATTCGTGTTGTCGGCCTACATTGATTGGTGACGAGCCTTTTGTAGTGACCTCGAGCATACCTGGATATCGCATTGAGGTGACGAGCTGAACTGTGGTAATAAAGGTGTGATAGGCGTGCATTGATTGGTGACGAGCCCTTTGCTATGACCTCAAACCATATGATCGTATGAGATGTCTAGGACTGATGACCCTAGAATGGATCACTGTTTGGATGGTGATATGAGGAAGGTATCTTAGCTTCCCAATCCTGCTGTATGAAAAGGACTAATAACAACTTGGTAATCATATCCATGCACCGTATTTGCATGTGTTTTGTAGATGTGGCGCACTTTGAGGTGGTGTCATGCGTAACGTAAGAAGACGCTGAGGGTGTACGCGTGAGGGCACGCATCATTTTGCATACATCCTTACATTAACAAGAGTACTTATGTTATGTTTAATTGTTCTGCTTTATCATTACTGCTTGATTGAACTGATAACATGTTAACCAGTGCCTTATTGTTCCACTGAGTTGATCACTCACTCCCACATTTCTGGGGCGGTGTTAAACACCCACCAGACTCTGTCTTAGGTTCTGATGCTGCAGATGTTGATGCGACTTCTGAGGCAGAGCGGGAGATGGATGATGATGAGGCTACTTTCTCTTATATGCAGTTTTCAGACGGGTTCTAGCGACCCTTGGTCTGATGCGCGGGACTTTAGGATTATTTTTGGGATTTAAATGATGTAACTCGATACTTGTAATTTTGATAAGTAACACTTTCATACGACCTAGTTTGTATATGTACTTCAAGGATTTACACTTGTTCACATATATTTCTATAAGTCTTCCACTTGCTTTCTTCACTTATCCCTGAATTATATCTGTGTTTGGCTTAATCTATTCCATGTTTATGCACTAATACAGTCAACATACATCCATCATTAAATATGTTGCATAAGTGATGTTTTGGAACTCAGAAGCTGAGTTATGCTTGACCCCCGAATTCTAGGGCGTTACAAAATGTAACCCAAGTGAATCTAGTATAATCATCTATGATAACCAAGATGCATTTTTTGCCACCTCGACTCTCCGTTCTAGTTGGTCCTACAAGATCCCTGTGGACCAGCTCGAGTGGTCTTGATGTGGCATTGGAGTTCACCTTTTTGTGAGAGCTCCTAGTTTGTTTACCATACTGGTATTCACCACATATTTTGTCTACTCTTTGCAACTTTGGTAAACCTCTAATTAGTTCTCCTTTGCTTAATTTGTATAAATTACGGTAGTGTACATGTCCAAGGCGTTTATGCCATAATTCTGTCTCATCGGTAAGGACCATGTAGCACTGTTGATTAGACGAGCTACCATCGCTTACAATATACCAGTTTTCAGAAGTTCTGTGACTAGTTAATATTACAAAACCCTTTTTATTCATGATCTCACAACCTTGATTGGAAAATTTCACACTATGGTTGTTATCGCATATTTGGGATATGCTTAACAAGTTGTGTTTTAACCCCTCAACATATAAAACGTTCTTAAATAAGGAAAGATTATAAAGTTTTACTGTACCTTGGACAATTATCTTGCAATTGCTTCCATCACCAAAAGTAACTGACCCATTAGTCATATCTTTAAGATCAGTGAATAAAGCCTTGTCTCCTGTCATATGCCTGGAGCATCCACTATCTAGGTACCACTTTGAATGGCTTGTAGCTTTGAAAGCATTGTGGGCAACCAAGCAAGCAACCATAGGAACCCATTTCAGAACTGTTTTGGGTTTGGGAATATAGTTGGTCTTCTTCTGTCTATTGTTGTAAGAATAACCAACTGAGTTAGATTTTAAGAGCTCCTTGAGTAAATCAACTATCTTTTCAACTAGTGGGTTTCTGTTCCAATTTTTGAAGTTGATGTAGCTGCTTTTAGGTTTTTGAAAAGTTTTTGTATTTTTATAAAAACCTTGACTAGTATTTTTCCCTTTTGAGTTAGAGGTTTGTCCTTTCACAAACTTAGGAGGAGTATATTTTTGTTTAAGAGGAACATTTTTATCGTAGCCCAACCCGGATCTGTCGCCACATTTTCTAGATCTGGATAAAAGTTTTTCTAACTTTGGATCTCCTTGGGCATTCCTTGATGTATCCTTTAAACTCAGAAGAGAAGATACTTTATTTTTAAGTTTCTCATTTTCAGATTTCAGATTTTCAATCAGGGAGGTTTTGAATTCTAAATCACATTTTGATTTTTCAAAACAATCTGAAATTTAGGATTTTTCTAAAATAAGAGATTCAAAACATTCTTTAAGTTTAAAAAACTTTTCTTTTTGAAGTTTAAGTTTGACAGTAATTTTACAACTTTCCTTGTATAGGGCATTGTAAGCGTCTTGAAGATCATCTTCATTTTCATAATCACTATTCAGATTTTCTTCACTAGTTGAATCATCATGATCTGAAAAAGTGAATTTGGCTAGAGTCATAAGGGCTTTAACTTCACTGCCTAACTCAGTTTCAGAATCTTCTGATTTAGAAGAAGCTTCAGAATCAGATGATTCATCCCAAGTAGCCAACATAACCTTCTTTTTGGGTTTGTCCTTTTTAGGACATTTGTTTGCTAAATGCCCATATTCTTGGCAGTTGTAACATTGACTATCTTTCAAAGACTTCTAAGTTTTAGATTTAGGTTTTGATCTTTTCTTATCATTTGATTTTTCAAAATCAACCCTCTTTTTACTCTTGAAAATCATGTAAAACTTTTTTGCTAAAAGAGCCATAACATCTTCAAAATCAGAGTTTTCTTGAGAAATACATTTAGAAGATTTAAGAGCGATAGATTTACTTTTAGGAGCTTTAAAGTTTAACTCATGGGTTTGTAAAGAACCAACTAGTTCTTCTACCCTCATTTTGTCCGTATCACAAAGTTCCTGGATCGCGGTTACCTTAGAGTTGAACCGTTCAGGAAGTGAGCGTAGTATCTTTGCACACACTTTACATTCTAGGATTTTATCGCCAAGACCCCACATTGAGTTTACAATGTCATTTAATCTTGTGTAAAAGTCTATAAACATTTCATTTTCCTCCATATGAAATTTCTCAAATTTGGTTGTAAGGAGTTGGACCTAAGATTTCTTAACAATTGATGTACCCTCGTGTGTCATTTTTAAAATATCCTAAGCTTGCTTTGCAGTATCACAAGATATAATTCTTTTGAACTCATCCGGTGATAATGCGTAAGTGATTGCATTTAGTGCTTTTGCATTGTCACTCCTCTCTTTTTTCTGAAGAGTGGTCCATAAGAAATACAGTGTTTCTCTCATTGATTTTGAACCATCGATACCAGTCACTTCAGTGGTAGGTGGGTTCCATTCAGTCACTGTGGCTTGTCACACACTCTCATCCATTGATTTGAGCAAGATCCTTATCCTGGCTTTCTAATAGGCATAGTTGTAGCCATCAAAGGATGGAGGCCTAGTGACTGATAGGCTATCAAAATTTGAAATCTTTTATATAGCTTAGATCGTTAGCTCAAGAAATAAATCTAAATAAAAAGTAATAAGAGTGAGCTATTAGGCTCTAATACCACTTGAAATGTCTTAGCTATACATCCTAGGGGGGGGGGGGGTGAATAGGATGATGCCAAAATAAAAATTTAACAGCGGAATAAAAGAATATGATAGCCAAATAAAATAAATCAATTCACAATGCTGAAATAAAAGTAACCTCAATAAACAAGAATTGAGAGGTTGATACGAATTCAGTTCTAAGGACAACCGTACACCATAAAAACCAAGGGTTTTTGGTAGGACAACCTTATTTCTAGAACGTCCTTTGAATTAAAAACTCAAACCGGAGAGGAATAAATAAATTGCAAGGAATTGAAATAAATTGCAAAAATTTAAATCTAAATTATTACAACATTCCCATTGTGCTTTGAAATGTAAATTTTACAACATTCATATCCACACATACATTCTACAAATCTGAATGATAAAAGATATAAAACTTAAGCAAGCATTCAAACCACAAGACGAAGAATTATAGTGGTTCGCTAATGTGTACACCAACTGTTCAACAACAGCCATACAGAATGCTACTCCACTCCTAGGATATTAGCGTTCACTAATAAAATACGTTTCACAGGTTCACCTAAAACCTTAACAATTGTGTCTTTTTAACTTGGGCTTACACAATCCAAAAACCCACACTTTCAGAGTTTTCTGGCTCTCCTCAGATAACCGCATAGTGAGATTTTTTTGGCGAATCTCAAACAAAAACTAAAAGAATAGAAATTTTACATAAACATAAAATACCTGGATTTCTCCTTTCGTAGCAACCCAGAAAAGCCAATCGGAGTAGAAGTTTGAATCAACGTTCAATGTCCAATACTCACTTAAAATGGTTCTAAGTTCTAATTGATTTTAAATTAAATCAAATGGGCGTAGCTATATTTAATTTTAATTCCAAGAAGGAATACGACAATTCCTCTTTTCAAATAAGATTGGAATATAGGAATAAAATTAAATAAACAAGCTAACAGAAAGATAATATTAATTATGCACAACGTAGCTTAAAATGAACACTAACTTATCTCAGAATGAAGCTTCAATTTTCTTGAAGTGAGTAATAAAACTTTGAGATTTGTGTTCAATTTATAGTTGCAGAAATCACGTCTACGACTGGTCTTGAGAAAGTTTCAACTGGTCGTAGCAACAACGACATTTTGAAATCTTAAGCGCGATCTTAAAAACCCGTTCTACGACTAGTCGTAGGAATTCTAAGACTGGTCGTAGACCACCTACGACCGGTCGTAGCTGGCCCAGGACTGGTCATAGGAAACATGATTTGTACGCTGTAGTTCGAGTCGAAGATACATGACTGGTCGAAGGTCGAGTCGTGATCCTTCTATGACCGGTCGACCAGTTCTCAGGACTGGTCAAAGCTTAACTAAAAAATTCCAAAAACTTAGGACTGGACGAGGAATTTCTTGGACTGGTCGAACCAGTGCTAGCACTAGTCGAACAAGGTCTAGGACTAGTCTTAGAATAGACTAAAATCAACGATAAAGATTCATCTTGAATTATGTAACCAAAATGACCTACCCTAAGGTCAATCTAAGGTCTATCATACTTGGATCATTAAGTATGAACATTGAACTTCATTCTTTTCAGATAATGGTTGACCTTTGAACCTTATGAAGCTTGAGATCTCTACTTGATATAGCTTAATCTTGAGATCTTCTAAAGCTTAAAATTAAACTTCATCTTGAGTTGCACTTGAGTCTTGAAATGTACTTGAGTCACAGAAGTTGACAAAGTACATGGCTTGACTTGGCTTGAAGTAGTTCGTTATTCTTAACAGAAGCAATGTCTTTATAGAGTTGATGTGATATCTTGTACAATGTCTTGCACATATGTATATCATCATACAAACACAAGACACAGATAGAGTTTTAGCACAACAAAATTTGACAACCAAAGGAGTATGAGACCATAACACTTACATATATCATTATGATGTCATCCTTGACATGGATTGGCTAACTGAGATGAAGGCCGAGATTAACTGTGAAACCAAATTAGTGATGGCACATGGGCCCGAGGCCACAGCCTTCACTCTCCCAATTCAGGTCAGTTGCCCCTTCCACGTCCTTTATTATGCTTCCTTATTGAAAAATGTTGAGGGTCCAACACTTGGGAACACGCTAGTAGTCCAAGATTTTACGGATGTATTCAAAAAGATCCCTGGGCTACCTCCTCAGTGTGAGATCATTTTTACCATCAACCTAGTGCCGAGTGCGACACCTATCTCTTTACCAATGTATCGCATGCCTCCAAGTGAATGGAGGAGTTGAGGAGACAGATTGATGATCTGTTGAATTCAGGTTTCATACAACTAAGCATATCTTCGTAGGGAACACCTGTGTTATTTGTAAAGAAGAAATATGGATCACTACGATTGTGTATTAATTATCATAAACTGAATCACATCACCGTCTAGAACAAGTATCCTCTGTCCAAGATAGATGACCTGTTCGACCAGTTGAAAGGGAAACGGTATTTCTCAAAAATTGACCTACAGTTCGGGTATCATCAGTTGCGTGTTAGAAATGAAGATGTATAAAAAATAACATTAAGAACGAGTTTTGGGCACAATGAGTTCCTCGTGATGCCATTTGGGCTTACAAATGCGCCGACCGTGTTCATGGACCTCATGAACCAGGTGTTTTGGCCGTATCTATACCGATTCATCATTTTGTTTATAGATGACATTTTAATATACTCTAAGAGTTAGAAAAATCATGAAGAATACCTGTGAGCAGTCTTCGATACTCTCAGAAAGAATCGGTTATTTGTATAATTCCGAAAATATGACTTTTGGAATGAAGTCAAGTTTCTGGGACACGTGGTATCCAAGGAAGGAATTTCATGGACCTTACTAAGGTGACCGCAGTACAAGACTGAGAGCAACCTAGATCCGTTACCAAAGTGAGAAGTTTCCTTGGACTTGCCGACTACTATCGCCGATTCGTTAAAGATCTTTCCAAGATAGCTAGACCGTTGTCTCAACTCACTCGAAAGGATCTTAAGTTTGCCTAGAACGAGAAAGCAGAAGTAGCCTTTTAGGAATTAAAGGACAAGCTGACGTCTGCACCCGTGCTAGTATTGTCAAAGCAAGGGGTCAGATATACTATATACACCGACGCGTCTCGTGTTGGTTTGGGTTTTGTACTTATGTAAAAGGATAGAGCGATTGCCTATGCATCGCGACAGTTGAGGAAACATGAAGAAAACTACCCCATGCATGACCTGAAATTAGCGGCAGTCATTTTCACATTAAAGCTCTGGAGACATTACCTGTATGAAGAGGAGTTCGAGCTCTTTTGCGACCACAAAAACCTCAAGTACATCTTTACTCAAAGAGACCTAAACATGAGGCAGCGACATTAGATAGAAACCTTGAAAGACTTTAAGTTTAAGGTCTCCTACCATCCTGGCAAGGCTAACCTTGTGGCCGATGCGTTGAGCCACAAGAAAATAATAGAATTTGTGACCCCACTGATGATAGAAGAGTGGAATATGGTAGAGTTTGTGTGAGACTTCGAATAAAAGCTTACATTAGAGTAGCCGTTCGAGAGCGTTGTACTCATCCACGTACAGCCATTTATTGGTGACTGAATCATTATGGCTCAGAAAGAAGATGAACTATTAATGAAAATGAGAGAACGAACAAGTGGCAGCGAAGAATCTGAATGGAGAGTTGGCTCGGACGGAGGTTTACGATATCGTGGCCGCCTATGCATCCTGAATCTCCATGACTTGAGAAGAGAAGTCGTGGAAGCCACTCACAATTCAAGGATGGCGATGCATCCAGGCAGTATAAAGATGTATAGAGATATGAAACATTCGTATTGGTGGGACAACATGAAGGCCCACATAGCAGACTTCGTATCCCATTGTCTCATGTGCTAGCAGGTCAAGGCCAAACATCATCGACCCCCTAGTTTACTTCAGCCCATGCTAATAGCTGAATGGAAATTGGATTTCATATATATGGATTTCATTTTCGGGTTACCAAAAACGAGAAAGGGGCATGACTCCATTTGGGTGATTATGGATCGATTGACGAAATAGACTCATTCCCTCCCTATTAAAGTTTCAATCTCAGTAGATGATTTAGCCAAGCTGTACATCAAGGAGATTGTACAGCTGCATGGAACCTATGGAGATTATGTCGGATCAGGACACATGATTCACGTCTATTTTTTGGACTCAAATCCAAGTAGCAATGGGAGTGCAACTGAAGTTCAGTACCACGTTCCACCCACAGATTGATGGGTAGACTCAATGGGTAAATCAGATATTAGAAGATATGTTGTGAGCATGTGTACTTGATTTCAAGGATAGTTAGGAAGATTATCTCCCTTATGCCGAGTTTGCTTATAACAACAGCTTCCAAACAAGCATTGGCATGACTCCTTATGAAGCCTTGTATGGGTGCCCATGTTGAGCTCCACATTGTTGGGTAGAAGTTGGCGTGAAGAGCTTGGTTGGCCAAGACTTGGTACAGCTGACCTTAAAGAAGATTGATATTATCAGGCGTCGACTTGAGTAGATAAAAGAGTTACGCCAATACTAGACGGCGACAGCTAGAATTTGAAGTTGAGGACCATGTATTCCTTAAGGTTTCTCCAATGAAGGTAGTCCTTTGATTTGGCAAGAAGGGGAAACTCATGCCATGATTTATTGGTCTGTTCCAGATTCTAGACCAAGTGGGTGTGGTAGCATACCGCCTTGCTTTGCCCACACCACTCGCAGGTGTGCACAACGTATTTCATGTATTGATGTTAAAGAAACATGTTCCTGACCCTTCCCATATTAACAAATGGGAGCATGTACAGTTTTTGAAGACGCTACCTATGTACTGCGACCAACATGTGTTCTCGATAGAAAGGAACAAGTGCTACGTAGCAAAGTAATCCCACTTGTGAAGGTACTATGGATGCACCACACTGAGGAAGAGGCTACTTGGGAAACAGAAGTCAAAGTCCGTAAACACTACCCATAGATCCTCGAAGAATACGAAAAGGTAATAATTTTGGAGACAAAATTTTTCTTTAAAGGGGGTAAATTGTAACGTCTCAGAAAAATCCATACAAAGGCCCGAGTACCACCTCAGGTAGAAATCCCTATGGACCGTATTCTATAGAAATTTAAGTAAAAATTAAGTACTAAATTAAATTAATTGGTGGATTTAGCTCGAACCACCATTTACACAAATGGCAAGACCTAAAACCATCAAAATCACTAACTCAACACTACTTAAAAACCTAGAAGAAATCCCAAGAGCCTATCGCTCTCGGGAGTACATTGAAACTCCATATCGGACATGGACCGCACGTAGAAAGTCCAATGACCACGAAACTATAAGGATATGTCCATCCTACTGGGTTTGACAAATATTGCGGGAATCGAGCCCAAATAGTATCCGAAAATGCATAACTTGAGCTCTGAGTAAAGTGTGTGAGAAACGCAAATATCTTTGAAAAGTGTATTGAAACTTAAGTAAATTGGGTCATTTGCTTACATGCAAAATTGAGGATTTTGGACCATCAGTTTCTGACCCAACTTCACCCAGAGGAAAAGGAAATTTCCCTGCTCATATCCGTATACTTATGGCCCCGATCGAGCAAGCATGACCGTTGACCTGACGTGGGTCTTTCACGGCAGATCGGCCTATCCAATCGCGCCAAAATCACATCCTGGCATAGATCCATTGTCAAGGAACTTACTATGTGATGTAGGTGAGTAATGGGCTTTCCTACGAACCCGGTTTGTCAAAAAGAAGCACTCTTAGGTTATAAATTACGTATACCTGGCCCTGGGGCCATTTGCATCAGTTCTGGGCCTATATAAAGCCCTTAAACCACCCCATTTCTATTCCATATGAATTTCTCTAACCCTAGGAGAGAGAAGAGAGAAAAAGAAGAGAAAAGAGGAAGGAGAGGAAAGAGACTTTAGGAGATCCTTGTTGGGATTCTCTCCCACTACTCCACACACTGAATCGCCAGCCTGTTTCGCTACACAATCATTTTCGGTTATGATTTGGGTAAGAAATCCTAACCCTAATCTTGATTTGGAGATCCAGATAGGGTAATCGATGAAATAGCTAGCCAATTTCATTGTTTAAGTGCCGACATTCCGTTTTCGGGAACGTAGTGTTTGAACCGAGTCTGAATCGTGTATTCCGACAAAAGGTGTGGACTATAAATGTTTAGGTTATGGTTTTTAACGCTTTTAATTTCAGTTAATGATTTATGTCTAACTTAATTGCTGCCATAGTGTTTTAGATACGACGCATTCGATATATTATGCGTGTGTGAACTATGTTGAAAACAAGATGCATTCCATGTGTTTGTTGAAATGTTTGAATGAACATGAAATTGAGATTTACGCTTGTCATGACTATAAATCTAGGATTCATGTTTGTCGTATGTATGACGATCTCTTTGTGTAAGGAGTTACCATAATATATGTCATAACTAATCTAGTTTATGTATTTGGTAATGTGTAGTGTAAGTGTTTGATAAAGTGTCTGAATGAGAAATTGTTGATGAATTATATTTAATAAGGGTATTGAGATAGGATTCTCAATTACCTTATCCATATGTATAGTTTCCTTCATGTAATATTAATTTCAACTATGCGATTTATGGATGAAATGCAAATGTTTGGTAACATGTTCAATGTGTTTAATGCAATGCTTAAATGAGGAATTTATTTAGATTGTTTGTTAAATTGTGATATGATTGTCACATGTATTTACATGCCACATCTGAGTAAGATTGGGACTACAACGTAGTCTAGGCAATTGGTAACAGTTCCCATTTGGGTGGCCGAATTAGTCTCACCACATTGGATATACTCGATGAATCTGATTCGTACGATGATTGTCGACAATGGTTAGGCCACGAGGAGTGCTTATATGCTCCATGTCGATTAAGTTAGCGTGCGCCCATACCAGTCGAACTTGTGAAATAAACCGATTGGCCTATTATGTGTTTGCCATGTATGGACATCACTGCTTAAATATAAGGTACCACTTACTAATGTAAAGCCCGTTTCAACCATGGTACCACGATCTGTAAGACCCATGAGCCAAGCATGGTGGTATGGGACATTGTAGTCGAGCTGTCGGCCTACGCTGGTGTGACGAGCCTCCCCGTAATGACCAATGAGCAACCTAAACTTGTAAGTCGAGCATGGTGGTATGAGACATCGTGTTCGAGTTGTCTGCCTACGCTGAGGTGACGAGCCTCCCGTGGTGACCACGAGTATAAACAATGAATTTGCCTATCGACTGCTTTTCATTAGGGGTGATACCCTATAACTTGCCTATCGTATGTGAATAACTAGGATTGAAGACCCTAGATGGATCATTCGGTTTGGGTTAATGATATAAAGGGAGGTACCTTAACTTCCTAAATCAACTGTATGAATAAGCTTAATTAAGTACTCGGTAACACGACCATGCGCTGCATTGCATGTGCTTTGGCAATGAAGTTGCACTTTAGGGAGGTTGTCATGCCCGAACTTGGTTTTGGAGTCACTTCTAAGGGAGCTTTGTGCGAGGGCGTGCATGATTACTGCACACCATTCTTGCATTAACAAGAGTAGTTAGGAAGTGATTATTGTATTGCTTTATCATTACTGCTTGATTGACTTGATAACATTTTAACCTTTGCCTTATAGTACCGCTGAGTTGATCACTCACTCCCACCCTAGGACGGTGTTTTAAAACACAACCAGACTGTTGTAGATGCAGGTGATGACAAAGTCTATGTGGCTGAGTTAGACTTCGTAGATAAGGAGGAGGAATTCTCCTATGTTCAACTATCAGGCGGGTCTATGCAGACCTCGTGATGATTCGGCGGGATACAGGGGCACATTGATTAGTTGGGCACTTACGTTTTGATATTTTGCCTATTTTGAAACAATACATGTACTTATTCAGCCCAGCTACATGATCATACTCTGGAGGTTGTAAAACATTTACCTGTTCAGATATATATGTGTTTCAGTCTTCCGCTTGCTAAATTTAATTATATCTAGAGTATGATATGTTGTTTTAGTATAATCTAACTCATGTTTAATGCATTGATATGGACAACGTTTAAACATCATTATCCATGTTGCATAAGTGATGTGTTGGATCTAGAGAGTTGAGCCTTGCTCGACCCTCGAAACCAGGGCATTATAAGATTGCTTCGACCCATTTAGTGACATAATCTACCGCTAGCAGAATATATAAGTTTCCATGAGATTGAAGAAATGGTCTTATGAAATCGATGCCCCAACAATCAAATGCTTCAATTATGAGAATGGGGTTCAAAGGCATCATATTTCGATGGGATAATCCCCCCAATTTTTTACAATGGTCACAAGTTTTGCAAAACTCATTAATATCCTTGAACATAGTGGGCCAATAAATGCTACACTGTAAAATTTTGGTCGTGGTCTTTTCGGCAAAAAAGTGACCACCATAGGCCTGAATGTGACAAAAAGAGATGACACTTTGGTATTCATTGTCTGACACACACCTCCTTAAAATCTAATCTGGGCAATATTTAAATAAGTATGGATCATCCCAGAAGAATTTGCATACCTCAACAAAAAATTTCTTCTCATCTTGCACAGTCCAATGTGTTAGCGTGAAACCTATGGTAAGATAATTAGCAATATAAGCGAACTAAGGTGAGTGGGAGACTTTAAACAATTGTTCGTCAGGGAACATGTCATTTATGGGTGTCATCTCAAGGGATTTAGGGAGGTTAAGTCTTGAAAGATGGTCAGTCACTACATTTTCTACATCTTTAATTTCCACATCAAATTCCTAAAGTACGAGTATCCATCTTATCAAGCGGGGCTTAGCATTATTCTTGGAAAGAAGATACTTGAGTGCTGCATGATCAGTGCAAATGATGATCTTGGATCTGATTAAATAGGACCTAAATTTGTCCAAAGCGAACACTACGGCTAAGAGTTCCTTTTCCTTAGTAGAGTAATTCACTTGGGCATAATTTAGGGTTTTACATGCATAATGAATAACATAAGGCTTCTTTTCTTTTCTCTAGCCTAATGCTGCCCCAATAGAATAGTTAGACACGTCACACATGAGTTCAAAAGGGATATTCCAATCGGGTGGCTATATGATAGGTGCAGAAGTCAACATGCCCTTGAGCTTTGAAAAATCTTCTTGCCATTGCTCAGTCCACTCATATGGAATATCCTTTTGAAGTAGATTACACAAAGGATCACAGGTCTTATATGCTTTTGGGTGGAGGTAAGGTAGAGATAATATCAATTTTCTCTTTATCTACCTCAATTCTCTTGGATGAGATGATATGTCCAAGAACAATTCCCTTACGAACCATGAAATGTCACTTCTCCTAATTGAGTAATAAATTCTTTTCTTCACATCGCTTCAACACATATTTGAGATTTTTTAAACAATCATTGAAAGATGGACTAAAGATAGAGAAGTCGTTCATGAAGACCTCTAGATATTGCCCCACTATGTCAAAAAAAAATACTCATCACACATCGCTGAAAGGTGGCGGGGGCATTACACAGTCCAAATGGCATCCTTCGATAAGCAAAGGTGCTAAAGGGTGAAATGGCCAAACTAGATGTCTTAAGGGGGGTGAATAGGACTATGCCAAATTTAAAATAAATATAGTGGAAATAAAGAAAGAGAGATAGCTAAATAAATAAATCAATACACAATGTGGAATGCAATCTCAAAATATTGATTGTTCTAAGGACAATCATGCACTATAAAAATGGCAGGGCAACCTTATTAGAACAAATAGATAAACTGAAGCTCAAACTGATAAAGAGATAACAAGGAATAAATTACAGAAATATAAATCTAAACTTATTACAGCATTCCCCACTGTGCTTGAAATAAAATGATTATAACATTCACAACCACATATACATCCCACAAATGAATAATTAAATATATGAAATATAAATCACACAACCACAAAACACAAGGGACTATAGTGGTTCGCCTGTGTGTACACCAACTATTAATAAACAACCACACTGCTACTCCACTCCTAATATCCTCACACAGGGGATATTAGCATTCACTATCAAAGATAGGTTTTCCAGGTTCACCCAAAACCTTCACAATTGTGTCTTCTCTGTGGGCTTACACAATTAAAAAAAACCCCTTTTCTGAGTTTTCTTAACTCTCCTCAGATAACCAATACAATGAGATTTTTTTGGCAAATCCCAAAAGAAAATCAAATGACAGTAAATTACTTAAATGTAAAATACCTGAATTTCTCCTTTGTTATAGCAGCCCAGAAGAACTAAGTCGGAGTAGAGATTTGAATGTCAAAGTTCAATGTTCAATACTCAGTTTATAATGGTTCTAGGTTCTAATAGATTTTAAATCAAACCAAATGGGGCTAGCTCTAATTGATTTTGATTCCAGAAAAAGGAAAAATGAAATTTCCTCTTTTTCAAATCAGATTGGAATGCAATAAACAAAATCAATTTGAAAAGCTAAAGAAAGAGAATATTAAACACGCACACTTATCTTAAATGGAGCATAAACTTATCTCTCAGAAGGCTGAATTAAATTATCTTGAATTTCATATTTTATTCTGAGATTCATGCTCTATTTATAGGTGAGAAAATCACGTCTTCCATTGGTCTAAAGATCTCTACGACTGGTCGTAGAACCAACAAATATTTGAAAATTCAGGCGCGATAAGATCTGGCAGTTTCAATACTGGTCGTAGGTCTCCTTCGACTAGTCATAGGTTTCTCATGACTAGTCGAAGCTAGCCGAATTTCAACAATATACTTTGAGTCGTAGGACTACGACTGGTCAAAGCAACAGTTGACACTATTCATACAACTAGTCGAACAGTCCCTAAGACTAGTCGAAGCCTAACAGAAAATTTCTTAATTTTGCAACAAACTTATGATTGATCCAGGAAATTCTTAGACAGGTCGAAGCAGTGCTAAGACTAGTCGAACAAAGTCCAAGACTAGTCTTAAAACCGATTAAACTCACTTATATAAAACATATGAATTATGTATCCTAAATGGCCTACTCTAAAGGTCAACCTAAGGTCAGTCATACCTCAATAGTGAAGTAAGGACATTGAAACTTAGAGACGTGTGACCTTTGAAAGTAATGAAGCTTGAAGTCTTAATGAAGCTTAAACTTGAAAGCTTCTTGAGATCTTGAGGTTGAACTTGAAAGCTTCTTGAGATCTTGCATTATCCTTGTCTCGAATTAAGCCGAACAATCTCACTTTCTCGAGTCTTGACTTATGAACAGTGCTTGTCAATCAAAACTAATCTTGAGTAGAGCTTTGTTCTTCACATATGCAAGCTTTATAACAGTTTCTTTGGCACCACAAATTTGACAACAAAAAGGGGCTATAAACTATAGCACTTACAATCTCCTCCTTTGTCAAATGAGTGACAAAACACACTTCTAAGATATGTTATATAACGCAGAATATCTGATTAAAGAATCATGCATAGTTGTTATCAACCGGCATACTAACATGATCCTGCAAACCTGTAAATCAATATTCAACATAACATACAATCCACTTCTACACATACTACCCCTGAGTAACATACATCAAAAACGTAAAAATGCAAAAATGCAAAAAATGCAATACTACTCCCTCCTCATAACATAATCATTAGACACATCCATATCCATTCTCCCCCTTCTATTCACAATATGACAAAGGAAGCACATAACAGATGGCTGAGGAGAAATAAGTACAGAGATATATGAGAGGTAACAAGACAAGATATGAATAACCAGCATAAAAAACCCATATAAATCATAAACTAAGCTAAGTCAAAGATAGCTACAATCTCAAAACCAGTTAAGCTAGTGCAAGAGTAATAAAGTTATAACAGACTAGTAAACTAAAAAGAATTAATCTGAACTAGATGAAGGAGAAGGAATGGAAGGATCAAGTTGATGCATGCCCTTGTTCAAGCACCTAAGATATTTGCGTATATACTTGAATTGTAAATCATGGGCAACAGACATGTTTTCCATCTTAACATTCATATTCTCAACCTTATCTTCCAATGCATGCAGACGTGCATCAAACTCAGAAGGCTCATAATCTGGATCAGTTGCAGAATCAGATTTAAGTTCGTCAAAAATATCATCCATGTTAATATCATCAGGAGGATGATCACTAGCTTCTTCTTCATGTTCAGCTTCAGCATTGCCAACACCAGCACCTTGACCAGAAAGGAAATCAAGCTTCATTTAATTTATATTGGAATTGTTAAATATCAGATGATGGATAGGGGCCTCTCCAACGGAAATATCGACTAACACATGTGTAGCCAACATAGTCATCAAATAACCAAAAGGAATGTCACTGTGACCTAGATGGAGTCAAAACTGAATAATGGAGTGACAAATCGAGGATAGTAGACAAATATGAGCACCGTTAGCAACAACATGAAGAACACGAACCATAAAGGAAGTCAATTCAGATTTATTACCCGATCAAGGATACAAGTTAGACGCAAAGATTTTGTGAAGAACTCTGTATTTGTGTAACAGATACTTTGAGGGAAGCACATTCCCTTTATGTGTCCATTGAACATCCAAATTGCATTAATCTTTAGTGAGCATACATTTTTCAGTTAGTGAGGGTTTTTCAGATAAGGTATGGATAGGAATGCCCTCATCATTCACAGGAATTTCCATAAGAGCTGAAATAATCAACGTCAAATGGTCCTTCTCTTGTGGTTATCTTAAAAGATAAATTTTCCAATGAAAAATCACTTATACATGTGAACATGGACTGGGCAATGGACCGGTATGCTGGCCCACCCCAATGAAATAAGTTATCCCAACCTACAGCTTAGAGCATAGGAAGGATATCAAAAGGAGTAACATGATTAGTATCAACAGGATGTTCAACAATAACGTTATGCAATCTGATGTCCCGAACATAAGATGGATCATCCTCGGAAGCCCGAAGATAACGCTTAGTGATAAGGGCCGATCTGGAGGAAGAAGATGGACCACAGGGTATTGTCTTTCTCCCTCTACATGCCATTTACAGTAAGGATTTCAAGAAAATAAAGAGTTGCAAAGGATTGAGAAGAGGATTTTCTCAAATTAGATTTTACAAAAGAAATACCTTAAATCTCAACAAAATTTGAAATAGATAACTTCAAGAGTAAAATAGAAGTAATCTAGACATAAATCGACAAGAAAAAAGTAAATGAAGCACTAACCTTGAAGATTTTGAAGGAAGGGTTCGACTAGTCATGCGTCGGCTCGTTGGAGAGTGAAGAGGAAATGAAGAAGATGAAGCATTTTCCCCCATTTTTAGTGATTCACACGATTCACGACTGGTCGTAGATGTACACGACCGGTCGTAACACGACTGGTCGTATATATTCATGACTGGTCAAGTACCGGCTAAAAATTTGATTTCTAGCATTATATACAAAAATTGAAATCTAATCAAGCAATTATATACAATATGATATAAATAAGCATAAATACTCATTTAAAAATGCATATGCCAAGATCAAATTTTATTTTATTAAACCTACTTCTGTCAAGCGGTTTAGTGAAAATGTCAACAAGTTGATTCTTGGTAGGGATATATTCTAAAATATAACCTTTCTTCTACTAATTCTCGAATATAATGAAATCTAATGTCAATGTGCTTAGTACGAGAATGTTGAATTAGATTTTTTGAAATATTTATGGCACTGGAATTATCACAATATAATAACATAGAATCCTATTTAATTCCATAATCACTTAGCATACGTTTCATCTAAATAAGCTGTATACATGCATTACCAGCTGCGATATATTCAGCTTCAACTGTTGAAAGTGATATAGAACTTTGTTTCTTGCTAAACCAAGAAACTAAACAGTTTCCAATATAAAAGCAACCACCACTGGTTGATTTTCTATCATCAAGATTACTAGCCCAGTCAGCATCTGAGTACCCAGCTAATTGAACACTAGTCTCATGTGGATACCAGAGACCAAGATTAACAGTACTTGCAACATATCGCATAATCCGCTTGACAGCAATCAAGTGCGACTCTTTAGGATCAGACTGATATCTAGTACAAATACCAACACTTAGAGCGATATCAGGTCTACTAGCAGTTAAATACAGTAAACTACTAATCATACTCCGATATAATTTCGGATCCACATTTTTACTAGTAGAATCTTTTGAGAATTTCAAAGTTGTACTCATAAGAGTATCGAAATTCTTACTATTCTCAAATCCAAATCTCTTAATCAAATTCATAGCATATTTAGATTAAGAAATAAACATTCCATCAGGTTTTTATTTTAATTGCAACCCAAGGAAATAATTCAATTCCCTAACCATGCTCATTTCAAACTGAGATTTCATCAAATTTGCAAACTCAATAGTCATGTTAGTACAGGTAGATCCATAAATGATATCATCAACATAAATCTGTACTATTAAAATGTGATCATTATGTTTTTTAATAAACAGAGTCTTATCAACACATCTCATTTGAAAATTATGGCTTAATAGAAACTTTGTTAGTTTCTTGTACCATGCCCTAGGAGCTTGTTTTAAACCGTAAAGTGCCTTTTTAAGGCGATACACATGATCAACATTTTTGGGGTCTTCAAAACCCATCAGTCGTTCAACATAGACTTCCTCATGCAGATCGCCATTTAAAAATGCACTTTTCACATCCATTTGGTAAATCTTAAACTTTCTAAAACATGCAATGGATATAAAGAGTCTAATTGATTCAAGATGTGCTACTGGTGCGAAGGTTTCATCATAAACAATACCTTCAATTTAAGTGTAACCTTGTACCACTAGCCTAGCCTTGTTTCTAATTATATTGCCAAGCTTGTCAGACTTATTTTTAAAAATCCATTTGGTTCTAATGATGTGTTTATCTTTAGGTCTAGGTACGAGATACCAATTATCATTTCTCACAAATTGGTTAAGTTCTTCTTGCATTTTAACAATCCAGTTTTCATCAGTAAGAGATTCTTTTACATTAGATGGTTCTATCTGGGATGTAAAACATACATAAGTATATATATCCTCAAGTTGTCTACAGGTACGAACACTAGTGATAGGGTTTCCAAGAATCTGTGTGGTTGGATGATCTTTAATAGTCCTCAGTTCAGAATCAGTCTGATTAGATGAAGTATCAGATTTATCAATTACTAGAACTTCATCATTATCTGAACTTGAGACTGGTGTGTTTAAGTGATCATCAATGACTATATTGATAGACTCTTGAATCACACCGGTCCTTTTGTTCAGAACCCTATAAGCTCAACTGTTTAAAGAGTATCTTAAAAAGATCCCTTCATCACTCTTCGTATCAAACTTTCCCAGATTTTCACGATCTCATAAAATATAGCAATTCCAGTGCAATTGGGAAGTTTTACAAGTTACCATTTCAATAAGCTGAAATAGTCTAAATTCGACCTCTAAAGAGAGAGTTATGAGGGTTACTAGTGGACAAGGAAGTCAAGGAAAAATTCAGGACGGACGACTGCGATCCCACTTACAGATGCCCAAATGGTCTCGGAATACGACGATTCAAGTTAGAAATAAAAGAGCGCTAAAGTACCTCTCAAATGACCAAAAATTGACCCAATCCAACATCAAATGATGGAGTTATAGGCTTCTCCATTGGATCACGTATTTTCGAAAGTTTAACACTCCATACTGTAAAATGACGTCGAAGAGTTCCAACGTGGTTTTGGCATATTGAGCAGTCACTGAATTAGGCAATTCTAGTACAACTTGGAAGCTTGACAAGTTGCCATTTCAAAGAGCTAAAATAGTCTAAATTCAACCTTTGAAGAGTGTGTTATGAGGGTTATTATTGGACAAGGAGATTAAGGAAAAATTCAGGACCGACGACTGTGATCCCACTTACGGAAGCCCAAATGGTCTCGGAATACGATGATTTAAGTTAGAAATAAGAGAGCGCTAAAGTACCTTTCAAATGACCAGAAATCGACCCAATCCAACATCAAATGATGGAGTTATAGGTGTCTTCGTTGGATCACGCGATTTGGAAAGTTTAACACTCCATATTGTAAAATGATGTCGAAGTGTTCCAACGTGCTTTTGGCATATCGAACGGCCTCTGAATTAGGCAGTTCTGATGGAACTTGGAAGTTCTACAAGTTACCATTGCAATGAGCAGAAATAGTCTAAATTTAACCTCTGAAGAGAGAGTTATGAGGGTTACTAGTGGACAAGGAAGTGGAGGAGAAATTCAGGACTAACCATTGTGATCCCACTTATGGATGCCCAAATGGTCTCGAAATACGACGATTCAAGTTGGAAATAAGAGAGCACTAAAGTACCTTTCAAATGACCAAAAATTGACCCAATCCGATATCAGATGATGGAGTTATAGGCGCCTCTGTTGGATCACGCAATTTGGAAAGATTAACACTCCATATTGTAAAACGATGATCCGAGAGATCCAACGTGCTTTGGGCATATCGAACAGTCTCTAAATTAGGCAATTCTAGTGCAACTTGGAACTTGACAAGTTGCCATTTCAATGAGCTAAAATAGTCCAAATTTAACCTCTGAAGAGGGAGTTATGAGGGCTACTATTGGACAAGGAGGTGGAGGAAAAATTCATGACCGAGGACTGCAATCCCACTTACGGATGCCCACATGGTCTATGAATACGACGATTCCAGTCAGAAATGAAAGAGCACTAAAGTACCTTATAAATTATAAAAAATTAACCAATCTAACATCAAATGATGGAATTATAGGCATGTCCATTGGATCGCGCAATTTGGAAAGTTTACCACTCCATATTGTAAAATGACGTCGAAGAGTTCCAACGTGCTTTTGGCATATCGAATGGCCTCTCAATTAGGCAATTCAGGTGCAACTTGGAAGCTTGACAAGTTACCATTTTAATGAGCTGAAATAGTCTAAATTCAACCTCTGAAGAGAGAGTTATGACGGTTACTATTGGATAAGGAGGTGCAGGAAAAATTCAGGACCGAAGACAGCGATCCCACTTACGGAGGCTCACATGGTCTAGGAATATGACGATTCCAGTCAGAAATGAAAGAACACTAAAGTACCTTACAAATTACAAAAAATTAACCCAATCCGACATCAAATGATGGAGTTATAGGTGTCTCTGTTGGATCGGGCGATTTGGAAAGATTAACCCTCCATTATGTAAAATGACGATCGAAGAGTTCTAACGTGCATTTGACATATCGAACGGTCTCTGAATTAGGCAATTCTGGTGCAACTTGGAAGTTTTTCAAGTTACCATTGCAATAAGATGAAATAGTTTAAATTCGACCTCTGAAGAGAGATTATAAGGGTTACTAGTGGACAAGGAAGTCGAGGAAAAATTCAGGACCGACGACTGCGATCCCACTTACGGATGCCCAAATGGTCTCGGAATACGACAATTCAAGTTAGAAATTAGAGAGCGCTAAAGTACCTTTCAAATAACCAAAATTTGACCCAATCTAACATTAAATGATTGAGTTATGGCATCTCCATTGGATCACGCAATTTGGAAAGTTTAACACTCCATATTGTAAAATGACGTCCTAGAGTTCCAACGTGCTTTCGGCATATCGAACGGTCTCTGAATTAGGCAATTCTGGTGCAACTTGGAAGCTTGACAAGTTACCATTTCAAAGAGCTAAAATAGTCTAAATTCAACCTCTAAAGAGAGTGTTATGAGAGTTACTATTGGACAAGGAGATTAAGGAAAAATTCAGGACCGACGACTGTGATCCCACTTACGGATGCCCAAATGGTCATGAAATACTACGATTCAAATTAAAAATAAGAGAGCGCTGAAGTACCTTTCAAATGACCAAAAATTGATCCAATCCAACATCAAATGATGGAGTTACAGGCTTCTCCGTTGGATCGCGCAATTTGGAAAGTTTAACACTCCATATTGTAAAATGACGTCGAAGAGTTCCAACGTGCTTTTGACATATCGAACGGTCTCTAAATTAGGCAATTCTGGTGTAACTTGGAAGCTTGACAAGTTTCCATTTCAAAGAGCTGAAATAGTCTAAATTCAACCTCTGAAGAGAGAGTTATGAGGGTTACTGTTGGACAATGAGATTATGGAAAAATTCAGGACCGTTGACTGCGATCCCACTTATGGATGCCCAAATGGTGTCGAAATTCGACGATTCAAGTTAGAAATAAGTGAGCGCTAAAGCACCTTTCAAATGACCAAAAATTAACCCAATCTGACATCAAATGATCGAGTTATAAGCGTCTCTGTTGGATCACGCGATTTGGAAAGATTAACTCTCCATTATGTAAAATGATGATCGAAGAGTTCCAACGTGCTTTTGGCACATCGAACGGTCACTGAATTAGGCAATTCTGGTGGAACTTGGAAGGTTTACAAGTTACCATTGCAATGAGCTGAAATAGTCTAAATTCTACCTCTGAAGAGAGAGTTATGAGGGTTACTAGTGGACAAGGAAGTGAAGGAAAAATTCAGGACCGACGACTGCAATCCCACTTATGGATGCCCAAATGGTCTCGAAATACGATGATTCAAGTTAGAAATAAGAGAGCGCTAAAGTACCTTTTAAATGACCAAAATTTAACCCAATCTGATATCAAATGATGGAGTTATAGGCGTCTCTGTTGGATCACGTGATTTGGAAAGTTTAACACTCCATATTGTAAAACGACGTTCGAAGAGATCCAACATGCTTTGGGCATATCGAACGGTCTCTCAATTAGGCAATTCTGTTGTAACATGGAAGCTTGACAAGTTGCCATTTCAATGAGCTGAAATAGTCTAAATTCAACCTTTGAAGAGAGACTTATAAGGGTTACTATTGGACAAAGAGGCGGAGGAAAAATTCAGGACCAAGGACTGCAATCCCACTTACGGATGCCCACATGGTCTAGGAATACGACGATTCCAGTCAGAAATGAAAGAGCACTAAAGTACCTTACAAATTACAACAAATTGACCCAATCTGACATCAAATGATAGAGTTATAGGCGTTTCTATTAGATCGCACAATTTGGAAAGATTAACACTCCATTATGTAAAACGACGATCGAAGAGTTCCAACGTGCTTTTGACATATCGAACGGTCTCTGAATTAGGCAATTCAGGTGCAACTAGGAAGTTTTACAAGTTATCATTGCAATGAGTTGAAATAGTTTAAATTCGACCTTTGAAGAGGGAGTTATGGGGGTTACTAGTGGACAAGGAAGTCGGGGAAAAATTCAGGACCAACGATTGTAATCCCACTTACGGATGCCTAAATCGTCTCAGAATATGACGATTCAAGTCAGAAATAAAAGAGCACTGAAGTACTTTTCCAATGTCCAAAAATTGACCCAATTCGACGTCAAATGATGGAGTTATAGGCATCTCCATTGGATCACGTAATTTGGAAAGTTTAACACTCAATATTGTAAAATATGGTGGTAGAGTTCCAACTTGCTTTTGGCATATCGAATGGTCTCTGAATTAGGCAATTCTGATGCAACCTGGAAACTTGACAAGTTGCCATTTCAAAGAGCTGAAATAGTCTAAATTCAACCTCTGAAGAGATAGTTATGAGGGTTAATATTGGACAAAGAGATTAAGGAAAAATTCAGGACTAACGACTGCGATCCCACTTACGGATGCCCAAATGGTCTTGGAATACGACGATTCAAGTTAGAAATAAGAGAGCACTAAAGTACCTTTCAAATGACCAAAAATTGACCCAATCCGACATCAAATGATGGAGTTATAGGCGTCTCTATTGGATCGCACAATTTGGAAAGATTAATTGTCCATTATGTAAAATGACGATCGAAGAGTTCCAACGTGCTTTTGGCACATCAAACGGTCACTGAATTAGGCAATTCTAGTGCAACTTCAAAATTTTACAAGTTACCATTACAATGAGCCGAAATAGTCTAAATTTTACCTCTAAAGAGAGAGTTATGAGGGTTACTAATGGACAAGGAAGTGAAGGAAAAATTTAGGACCGACGACTGCGATCCCACTTACGGATGCCCAAATGGTCTCGAAATACGATGATTCAAGTTAGAAATAAGAGAGCGCTAAAGTACCTTTCACATGAACAAAAATCGACCTAATCTGATATCAAATGATGGAGTTATAGGCGTCTCTGTTGGATCGCGCGATTTGGAAAGATTAACACTCCATATTGTAAAACGACGATCGAAGAGATCCAACGTGCTTTGGGCATATCTAACGATCTCTCAATTAAGCAATTCTGGTGCAACTTGGAAGCTTGACAAGTTGTCATTTCAATGAGCTGCATTAGTCTAAATTTAACCTTTGAAGAGAGAGTTATGAGGGTTATTATTGGACAAGGAGGTGGAGGAAAAATTCAGGACTGAGGATGGCGATCTCACCTACGGATGCCCACATGTTCTATGAATACGACGATTCCAGTCAGAAATGAAAGAGCACAAAGTACCTTACAAATTATAAAAATTTGACCAATCCAACATCAAATGACGGAATTATAGGCGTGTCCGTTGGATCGCGCGATTTGGAAAGTTTAACACTCCAAATTGTAAAACGACGATCGAAGAGATCCAACGTGCTGTGGGCATACCTAACGGTCTCTCAATTAAGCAATTCTGGTGCAACTTGGAAGCTTGACAAGTTGCCATTTCAATGAGCTGAAATAGTCTAAATTCAACCTCTGAAGAGAGTGTTATGAGGGTTACTATTAGACCAAGAGATTAAGGAAAAATTCAGGACCAATGACTGTGATCCCACTTACGGATGCCCACATGGTCTAGGAATATGACGATTCCAGTTAGAAATGTAAGAGCACTAAAGTACCTAACAAATTACAACAAATTGACCCAATCCGACATCAAATGATGGAGTTAGAGGCGTCGCAATTGGTTCGCGCGATTTGGAAAGATTAACACTCCATTATGTAAAACGATGATCGAAGAGTTCCAACGTGCTTTTGACATATCGAACGGTCTCTGAATTAGGCAATTCTGGTGCAACTGGGAAGTTTTACAAGTTACCAATGCAATGAGCAGAAATAGTCTAAATTCGACCTTTGAAGTGAGAATTATGGGGGTTACTAGTGGACAAGGAAGTCGGGGAAAAATTCAGGACCGACGACTGTAATCCCACTTACGGATGCCCAAATGGTCTCGGAATACGACGATTCAAGTTAGAAATAAGAGCGCGCCAGAGTACTTTTCCAATGACCAAAAATTAACCCATTTCGACATCAAATGATGGAATTATAGGCATCTCCATTGGATCACGCGATTTGGAAAGTTTAACACTCAATATTGTAAAATGACGTCGTAGAGTTCCAACGTGCTTATGGCATATCAAACGGTCTCTGAATTAGGCAATTCTGGTGCAACATGGAAGCTTGACAAGTTTCCATTTCAAAGAGCTGACATAGTCTAAATTCAACCTCTGAAGAGAGAGTTATGTGGGTTACTATTGGATAAGGAAATTAAGGAAAAATTCAAGACTGACGACCCGATCCCACTTACGGATGCCCAAATGGTCTCGGAATACGACGATTCAAGTTAGAAATAAGAGAGCCCTAAAGTACCTTTCAAATGACCAAAAACCAACCCAATCCGACATCAAATGATGGAGTTATAGGCGTCTCTGTTGGATTGCGTGATTTGGGAAGATTAACTCTCCATTATATAAAATGACGATCGAAGAGTTGCAACCTGCTTTTGGCACATCGAACGGTCACTGAATTGGGCAATTCTGTTGCAACTTGGAAGTTTTACAAGTTACCATTGCAATGAGCTGAAATAGTCTAAATTCGACCTCTGAAGAGAGAGTTATGAGGGTTACTAGTGGACAAGGAAGTGAAGGAAAGATTCAGGACCGACGACTGCGATCCCACTTACGGATGCCCAGATGGTCTCGAAATATGATGATTCAAGTTAGAAATAAGAGAGCGCTAAAGTACCTTTCAAATGACCAAAAATCGACCCAATCCGATATCAAATGATGGAGTTATAGGCGTCTTGGTTGGATCACGCGATTTGGAAAGATTAACTATCCATATTGTAAAACGACGATCGAAGAGATCCAATGTGCTTGGGGCATATCGAACGGTCTCTCAATTAGGCAATTCTAGTACAACTTGGAAGCTTGAAGAGAGACTTATGACGGTTACTATTGGACAAAGAAGTAGAGGAAAAATTCAGGACCGTGGACTGCGACTCACTTACGGATGCCCACATGGTCTATGAATACGACGATTCCAGTCAGAAATGAAAGAGCGCTAAAGTACCTTACAAATTATAAAAAATTGACCAATCTAATATCAAATGATGGAATTATAGGCATGTCCATTGGATCGTGCGATTTGGAAAGTTTAACACTCCATATTGTAAAATGACGTCGAAGAGTTCCAATGTGCTTTTGGCATATCGAACGGTCTTTGAATTAGGCAATTTTGGTGCAACTTGGAAGCTTCACAAGTTGCCATTTCAATGAGCTAAAATAGTATAAATTCACCCTCTGAAGAGAGAGTTATGAGGGTTACTATTGGACAAGGAGGTGGAGGAAAAATTCAGGACCGAGGACTACGTCCCACTTACGGATGCCCACATGGTCTAGGAATACGATGATTCCAGTCAGAAATGAAAGAGCTCTAAAGTACCTTACAAATTACAACAAATTGACCCAATCCGACATCAAATGATGGAGTTATAGGCGTCTCTGTTGGATCACGCAATTTGGAAAGATTAACACTCCATTATGTAAAACGACGATCGAAGAGTTCCAACATGCTTTAGACATATCGAACGGTCTCTGAATTAGGCAATTCTGGTGCAACTAGGAAGTTTTACATGTTACCATTGCAATGAGCTGAAATAGTCTAAATTTGACCTTTGAAGAGAGAGTTATGGGGGTTACTAGTGGAGAAGGATGTCGGGGAAAAATTCAGGACCGACGATTGCAATCCCACTTACGGATGCCCAAATGGTCTCGGAATACGACGATTCAAGTTAGAAATAAGAGCGCACTAAAGTGCCTTTCAAATGTCTCTGTTGGATCGCGTGATTTGGAAAGATTAACTCTCCATTATGTAAAATGACGATCGAAGAGTTCCAACCTACTTTTGGCACATCGAACAGTCACTGAATTAGGCAATTCTGATGCAACTTGGAAGTTTTACAAGTTACCATTGCAATGAGCTGAAATAGTCTAAATTCGACCTCTGAAGAGAGAGTTACGAGGGTTACTAGTGGACAAGTAAGTGGAGGAAAAATTCAGGACCGATGACTACGATCCCACTTACGGATGCCCAAATGGTCTCGAAATACGATGATTCAAGTTAGAAATAAGAGAGCGCTAAAGTACCTTTCAAATGACCAAAAATTGACCCAATCCGATATCAAATGATGGAGTTATAGGTGTCTCTGTTGGATAGCGCGATTTGGAAAGATTAACACTCCATATTGTAAAACGACAATCGAAGAGATCCAACGTGCTTGGGGCATATCGAACAGTCTCTCAATTAGGCAATTCTGGTGACTTGGAAGCTTGACAAGTTGCCATTTCAATGAGCTAAAATAGTCTAAATTCAACCTTTGAAGAGAGAGTTATGAGGGCTACTATTGGACAAAGAGGTGGAGGAAAAATTCAGGACCGAGGACTGCGATCTCACTTACGGATGCCCACATGGTCTATGAATATGACGATTCCAGTCAGAAATGAAAGAGCACTAAAGTACGTTACAAATTATAAAAAACTAACCAATCTAACATCAAATGAAGGTTTTATAGGCGTGTCCGTTGGATCACATGATTTGGAAAGTTTAACACTCCATATTGTAAAATGATGTCAAAGAGTTCCAACGTGCTTTTGGCATATCGAACGATCTCTGAATTAGGCAATTCTGGTGCAACTTGGAAGCTTGACAAGTTGCCATTTCAATGAACTAAAATGATGGTTTTATAGGCGTGTCTGTTGGATCACGCGATTTGGAAAGTTTAACACTCCATATTGTAAAATGATGTCGAGGAGTTCCAACGTGCTTTTGGCATATCGAACGGTCTCTGAATTAGGCAATTCTGGTGCAACTTGGAAGCTTGACAAGTTGCCATTTCAATGAACTAAAATAGTCTAAATTCAAGCTCTAAAGAGAGAGTTATAAGGGTTACTATTGGACAAGGTGGTGGAGGAAAAATTCTGGACCAAGGGCTGCGATCCTACTTACAGATGCCCACATGGTCTAGGAATACGACCATTCCAGTCAGAATTGAAAGAGCACTAAAGTACCTTATAAATTACAAAAAATTAACCCAATCCAACATCAAATGATGGAGTTATAGGCGTCTCTGTTGGATCGGGCGATTTGGAAAGATTAACACTCCATTATGTAAAGTGATGATCGAAGAGTTCTAACGTGCTTTTGACATAGCGAACGGTCTCTGAATTAGGCAATTATGGTGCAGCTTGGAAGTTTTCCAAGTTACCATTGCAATGAGCTGTAATAGTCTAAATTCGACCTCTGAAGAGAGAGTTATGAGGGTTACTTGTGGACAAGGAAGTTGAGGAAAAATTCAGGACGGACGACTAGGATCCCACTTACGGATGCCCAAATGGTCTCGGAATATGACGATTCAAGTTAGAAATAAGAGAGCGCTAAAGTACCTTTCAAATGACCAAAAATTTACCCAATCCAACATTAAATGATGGAGTTATAGGCGTCTCCATTAGATCGTATGATTTGGAAAGTTTAACACTCAATATTGTAAAATGACGTCGAAGAGTTCCAACGTGCTTTTGGCATATCGAACGGTCTCTGAATAAGGCAATTCAGGTGCAACTTGGAAGCTTGACAAGTTGCCATTTCAATGAGCTGAAATAGTCTAAATTCAACCTCTGAAGAGAGAGTTATGAGGGTTACTATTGGACAAGGAGGTGGAGGAAAAATTCAAGAGCGAGGACTGCGATCCCACTTACGGATGCCCACATGGTCTAGGAATACGACGATCCCAGTCAGAAATGAAAGAGCACTAAAGTACCTTACAAATTATAAAAAATTGACCCAATCCGACATCAAATGATGGGGTTATAGGTGTCTCTATTAGATCACGCAATTTGGAAAGATTAACACTCCATTATGTAAAATGACGATCGAAGAGTTCCAACGTGCTTCTGACATATCTAACGGTCTCTGAATTAGGCAATTCTGCTGCAACTGGGAAGTTTTACAAGTTACCATTGCAATGAGCTAAAATAGTCTAAATTCGACCTTTGAAGTGAGAGTTATGTGGGTTACTGGTGGACAAGGAAGTCGGGGAAAAATTCAGGACCGACGAATGCAATCCCACTTACGGATGCCCAAATGGTCTCGGAATACGACGATTCAAGTCAGAAATAAGAGAGCGCTAAAGCACCTTTCTGATGACCAAAAATTGACCCAATTCGACGTCAAATGATGGAGTTATGGGCGTCTCCATTGGATTACGTGATTTGAAAAGTTTAACACTCCATATTGTAAAAAGACGTCGTAGAGTTCCAACATGCTTTTGGCATATCGAACGGTCTCTGAATTCGGCAATTCTGGTGCAACTTGGAAGCTTAACAAGTTACCATTGCAAAGAGCTGAAATAGTCTAAATTCAACCTCTGAAGATAGAGTTCTGAGGGTTACTATTGGACAAGGATGTCGAGGAAAAATTCAGGACCGACGACTGCGTTCCCACTTACGGATGCCCAAATGGTCTCGGAATACGACAATTCAAGTTAGAAATAAGATAGTGCTAAAGTTCCTTTCAAATGACCAAAAATTTACGCAATCTAATATTAAATGATGGAGTTATAGGCGTCTCCATTGAATCGCGCGATTTGGAAAGTTTAACACTCCATATTGTAAAATGACGACGAAGAGTTCCAACGTGCTTTTGGCATATCGAACGGTCTCTGAATTAGGCAATTCTGGTGCAACTTGGAAGCTTGACAAGTTGCCATTTCATTGAGCTAAAATAGTCTAAATTCAACTTCTGAAGAGAGTTATGAGGTTTAATATTGGACAAGGAGGTGGAGGAAAAATTCAGGACTGAGGACAGCGATCCCACTTACGGATGCCCACATGGTCTAGGAATAGGACGATTCCAGTCAGAAATGAAAGAGCACTAAAGTACCTTACAAATTACAAAAAATTGACCAATCTGACATCAAATGATGGAATTATAGGCATGTCCGTTGGATCACGCAATTTGGAAAGTTTAACACTCCATATTGTATAATGACATCGAAGAGTTCCAACGTGCTTTTGTCTTATCGAACGGTCTGTAAATTAGGCAATTCTGGTCCAACTTGGATGCTTGACAAGTTACCATTTCAATGAGCTGAAATAGTCTAAATTCAACCTCTGAAGAAAGAGTTACGAGGGTTACTATTGGACAAGGAAGTCGAGGAAAAATTCAGGACAGAGGACTGTGATCCCACTTACGGATGCCCACAAGGTCTATGAATACAACGATTCCAGTCAAAAATGAAAGAGCACTAAAGTACCTCACAAATTACAAAAAATTGACCAATCCGACATCAAATGATGGAATTATAGGAGTGTTCATTGGATTGCGCGATTTGGAAAGTTTAACACTCCATATTGTAAAATGACGTTGAAGAGTTCTAACATGCTTTTGACATATCAAACGGTCTCTGAATTAGGCAATTCTGGTGTAACTTGGAAGCTTGACAAGTTGCCATTTCAATGAGCTAAAATAGTCTAAACTCAACCTCTGAAGAGAGAGTTATGAGGGTTACTATTGGACAAGGTGGTGGAGGAGAAATTCAGGTCCGAGGACTGCGATCCCACTTACGGATGCCCAAATGGTCTAGGAATATGACGATTCCAGTCAGAAATGAAATAGCACTAAAGTACCTTACAAATTATATAAAATTAACCCAATCCAACATCAAATGATGGAGTTATAGGCGTCTCTATTGGATTGGGTGATTTGGAAAGATTAACACTCCATTATGTGAAATGACGATTGAAGAGTTCTAACGTGCTTTTGACATATCGAACGGTCTCTGAATTAGGTAATTCTGGTGCAGCTTGGAAGTTTTCCAAGTAACCATTGCAATGAGCCGAAATAGTCAAAATTCGACCTCTGAAGAGAGAGTTATGAGGGTTACTAGTGGAGAAGGAAGTTGAGGAAAAATTCAGGACCTATGACTGTGATCCCACTTACGGATGCCCAAATGGTCTCAGAATACGACGATTCAAGTTAGAAATAAGAGAGCGCTAAAGTACCATTCAAATGATAAAAAATTTACCCAATCCAACATTAAATGATGGAGTTATAGGCGTCTCCATTGGATCGTGATTTGAAAAGTTTAACACCCCATAATGTAAAATGACGTCGTAGAGTTCCAACGTGCTTTTGGCATATCGAACGGTCTCTGAATTAGGCAATTCTGGTGCAACTTGGAAGCTTGACAAGTTGCCATTTCAATGAGCGAAAATAGTCTAAATTCAACCTCTGAAGAGAGTGTTATGAGGGATACTATTGGACAAGAAGATTAAGGAAAAATTCAGGACTGACGACTGTGATCCCACTTACAAATGCCCAAATGGTCTCGGAATACGACAATTCAAGTTAGAAATAAGAGAGTGCTAAAGTACCTTTCAAATGACTAAAAATCAATCCAATCCGACATCAAACGATGGAGTTATAGGCGTCTCCGTTGGATCGCGTGATTTGGAAAGTTTAACACTTCATATTGTAAAATGACGTCTAAGAGTTCCAATGTGCTTTTGGCATATCGAACAGTCTCTGAATTAGGTAATTCTGGTGCAACTTGGAAGCTTGACAAGTTGCCATTTCATTGAGCTGAAATAGTCTAAATTCAACCTCTAAAGAGAGAGTTATGAGGGTTACTATTGGACAAGGAAGTGGAGGAAAAATTCAGGACCGAGGACTGCGATCCCACTTACGGATGCCCACATGGTCTAGGAATAGGACGATTCCAGTCAGAAATGAAAGAGCACTAAAGTACCTTACAAATTACAAAAAATTAACTAATCTGACATCAAATGATGGAATTATAGGCATGTCCGTTGGATCACGCAATTTGGAAAGTTTAACACTCCATATTGTACAATGACGTCGAAGAGTTCCAACGTGCTTTTGTCATATCGAACGGTCTCTAAATTATGCAATTCTGGTCCAACTTGGATGCTTGATAAGTTACCATTTCAATGAGCTAAAATAGTCTAAATTCAACCTCTGAAGAAAGAGTTATGAGGGTTACTATTGGACAAGGAAGTCGAGGAAAATTTCAGGACCGAGGACTGGGATCCCACTTACGGATGCCCAAATGGTCTCGGAATACGACGATTCAAGTTAGAAATTAGAGATCGCTAAAGTACCTTTCAAATGACCAAAAATTTACCCAATCCAACATTAAATGATGGAGTTATTGGCATCTCCATTGGATCGCGCGATTTAGAAAGTTTAACACTCCATATTGTAAAATGACGTCGTAGAGTTCCAATGTGCTTTTGGCATATCGAACGGTCTCTTAATTAGGCAATTCTAGTGTAACTTGGAAGCTTGACAAGTTGCCATTTCAAAAAGCTGAAATTGTCTAAATTCAACCTCTGAAGAGAGTGTTATGAGGGTTACTATTAGACCAAGAGATTAAGGAAAAATTCAGGACCAATGACTGTGATCCCACTTACGGATGCCCAAATGGTCTCAGAATACGACGATTCAAGTTAGAAATAAGAGAGCGCTACAGTACCTTTCAAATGACCAAAAATTGATCCAATCCGACATCAAATGATGGAGTTATAGGCGTCTCCGTTGGATCGCGTGATTTGGAAAGTTTAACACTCCATATTGTAAAATGACGTCGAAGAGTTCCAACATGCTTTTGGCATATCGAACGGTCTCTAAATTAGGCAATTCTGGTGCAACTTGGAAGGTTGACAAGTTTCCATTTCAAAGAGCTGAAATAGTCTAAATTCAACCTCTAAAGAGAGAGTTATGAGGGTTACTATTGGACAAGGAGGTGGAGGAAAAATTCAGGACCGAGGACTGCGATCCTACTTACGGATGCCCACATGGTCTAGGAATATGACGATTCCAGTCAGAAATGAAAGAGCACTAAAGTACCTTACAAATTACAAAAAATTGACCAATCTGACAACAAATGATGGAATTATAGGCATGCCCTTTGGATCGCACAATTTCAAAATTTTAACACTCCATGTTGTAAAATGACGTCGAAGAGTTCCAACGTGCTTTTGGCATAACGAACGGTCTATGAATTAGGCAATTCTAGTCCAACTTTGAAGCTTGACAAGTTGCCATTTCAATGAGCTGAAATAGTCTAAATTCAACCTCTAAAGAGAGAGTTATGAGGGTTACTATTGGATAAGGAAGTCGAGGAAAAATTCAAGACCGACAACTGTGATCCCACTTACGGATGCCCAAATGGTCTCGGAATACAATGATTTAAGTTAGAAATAAGAGAGCACTAAAGTACCTTTCAAATGACCAAAATTGACCCAATCCAACATTAAATGATGGAGTTATAGGCGTATCCATTGGATTGCGAGATTTGGAAAGTTTAACACTCCATATTGTAAAATGACGTCGTATAGTTCCAACGTGCTTTTGGCATATCGAACGGTCTCTGAAATAGGCAATTCTGGTGCAACTTGGAAGCTTGACAAGTTGCTATTTCAAAGAGCTAAAATAGTCTAAATTCAACCTCTGAAGAGAGTGTTATGAGGGTTACTATTGGACAAGGAGATTAAGGAAAAATTCAGGACTGACGACTCTGATCCCACTTACGGATGCCCAAATGGTCTCGAAATACGACGATTCAAGTTAGAAATAAGAGAGCGCTAAAATACCTTTTAAATGACCCAAAATTGATCCAATCCATTATCAAATGATGTAGTTATAGGCGTCTTTATTGGATCATGGGATTTGGAAAGATTAACACTCCATATTATAAAACGACGATTTAAGAGATCCAACGTGCTTTGGGCATATCGAACGGTCTCTAAATTAGGCAATTCTGGTGCATCTTGGAAGATTGACAGGTTACCATTTCAATGAGCTAAAATATTCAAAATTCAACCTCTGAAGAGAGAGTTATGAGGGTTACTATTGGACAAGGAGGTGGAGGAAAAATTCAGGACCGAGGACTGTTATCCCACTTACGGATGCCCACATGGTCTATGAATACTACGATTCCACTCAGAAATGAAAGAGCACTAAAGTACCTCACAAATTACAAAAAATTGACCAATCCGACATCAAATGATGGAATTATAGGCATGTTCATTGGATCGCGCGATTTGGAAAGTTTAACACTCCATATTGTAAAATGACGTCGAAGAGTTCCAACGTGCTTTTGACATGTCAAACGGTCTCTGAATTAGGCAATTCTGGTGCAATTTGGAAGCTTGACAAGTTGCCATTTCAATGAGCTGAAATAGCCTAAATTCAACCTCTGAAGAGAGAGTTATGAGGGTTACTATTGGACAAGGAGGTGGAGGAAAAATTCAGGACCGAGGACTGCGATCCCACTTATGGATGCCCACATGGTCTAGGAATATGACGATTCCAGTCAGAAATGAAAGAGCACTAAAGTACCTTACAAATTACAAAAAATTGACCAATCTGACATCAAATGATGGAATTATAGGCATATCCGTTGGATCGTGCAATTTGGAAAGTTTAACACTCCATATTGTAAAATGACGTCGAAGAGTTCCAATGTGCTTTTGTCATATCGAACGGTCTCTGAATTAGGCAATTCTGGTCCAACTTGGATGCTTAACAAGTTACCCTTTCAATGAGCTGAAATAATCTAAATTTAACCTCTGAAGAGAGAGTTATGAGGGTTACTATTGGACAAGGAAGTCAAGGAAAATTTCAGGACGGACGTCTGTGATCCCACTTAGGGATGCCCAAATGGTCTCGGAATACGACGATTCAAGTTAAAAATTAGAGAGCGCTAAAGTACCTTTCAAATGACCAAACATTTACCCAATCCAACATTAAGTGATGGAGTTATTGTCGTCTCCATTGGATCGCGCGATTTGGAAAGTTTTACACTCCATATTGTAAAATGACATCGTAGAGTTCCAACGTGCTTTTCACATATCGAACGATCTCTTAATTAGGCAATTCTGGTGCAACTTGGAAGCTTGACAACTTGCCATTTCAAAGAGTTGAAATTGTCTAAATTCAACCTCTAAAGAGAGTGTTATGAGGGTTACTATTAGACAAGGAGATTATGGAAAATTCAGGACCAACGACTATGATCCCACTTACGGATGCCCAAATGGTCTCGGAATACGACGATTCAAGTTAGAAATAAGAGAGCGCTAAAGTACCTTTCAAATGACCAAAAATTGATCCAATCCGATGTCAAATGATGGAGCTATAGGCGTCTCCATTGGATCGCGCGATTTGGAAAGTTTAACACTCCATATTGTAAATTGACGTTGAAGAGTTCCAACGTGCTTTTGGCATATCAAACGGTCTCTGAATTCGGCAATTCTGGTGCAACTTGGAAGGTTGACAAGTTTCCATTTCAAAGACCTAAAAAAGTCTAAATTCAACCTCTAAAGAGAGAGTTATGAGGGTTACTATTGGACAAGGCGGTGGAGGAAAAGTTCAGGACCGAGGACCGCGATCCCACTTACGGATGCCCACATGGTCTAGTTATATGACGATTCCAGTCAGAAATTAAAGAGCACTAAAGTACCTTAAAAATTACAAAAAATTGACCAATCTGACATCAAATGATGGAATTATAGGCTTGTCCATTGGATCGCGCAATTTGGAAAGTTTAACACTCCATATTGTAAAATGACGTCGAAGTGTTCCAACGTGTTTTTTGCATAACGAACAGTCTCGGAATTAGGCAATTCTGCTCCAACTTGGAAGCTTGACAAGTTGCCATTTCAATGAGCTGAAATAGTCTAAATTCAACCTCTAAAGAGAGAGTTATGAGGGTTACTATTGGATAAGGAAGTCGAGGAAAAATTCAAGACCGACGACTGCGATCCCACTTATGGATGCCCAAATGGTCTCGGAATACGATGATTCAAGTTAGAAATAAGGGAGCGCTAAAGTACCTTTCAAATGACAAAAATTGACCCAATCCAACATTAAATGATGGAGTTATAGGCATCTCCATTGGATTGCGCGATTTAGAAAGTTTAACACTCCATATTGTATAATGACATCGTAGAGTTCCAACGTGCTTTTGGCATATCGAACGGTCTCTGAATTAGGCAATTCTGGTGCAACTTGGAAGCTTGACAAGTTGCCATTTCAAAGAGCTGAAATAGTATAAATTCAACCTCTAAAGAGAGTATTATGAGGGTTACTATTGGACAAGGAGATTAAGGAAAAATTCAGGACCGACGAATCTGATCCCACTTACGGATGCCCAAATGGTCTCGAAATACTACAATTCAAGTTAGAAATAAGAGAGCGCTAAAGTACCTTTTAGATGACCCAAAATTGATCCAATCCAATATTAAATGATGCAGTTATAGGCATCTCTATTGGATCATGGGATTTGGAAAGATTAACACTCCATATTGTAAAACGACGATCGAATAGATCCAACGTGCTTTGGGCATATCGAACGGTCTCTAAATTAAACAATTCTGGTGCAACTCGGAAGCTTGACAAGTTACCAGTTCAATGAGCTAAAATAGTCTAAATTCAACCTCTGAAGAGAGTTATGAGGGTTACTATTGGACAAGGAGGTGGAGGAAAAATTCCGGACTGAGGACTATGATCCCACTTACGAATGCCCACATGGTCTATGAATACTACGATTCCAGTCAAAAATGAAAGAGCATTAAAGTACCTCACAAATTACAAAAAATTGACTAATCCGACATCAAATGATGGAATTATAGGCGTGTTCATTGGATCGCGCGATTTGGAAAGTTTAACACTCCATATTGTAAAATGACGTCGAAGAGTTCCAACGTGCTTTTGGCATATCAAACGGTCTCTGAATTAGGCAATTATGGTGCAACTTGGAAGCTTGATAAGTTGCCATTTCAATGAGCTAAAATAGTCTAAATTCAACCTCTGAAGAGAGAGTTTTGAGGGTTACTATTGGACAAGGTGGTGGAGGAGAAATTCAGGTCCGAGGACTGCGATCCCACTTACGGATTCCCACATGGTCTAGGAATATGACGATTCCAGTCAGAAATGAAAGAGCACTAAAGTACCTTACAAATTATAAAAAATTAACCCAATCTGACATTAAATGATGGAGTTATAGGTGTCTCTATTGGATTGGACGATTTGGAAAGATTAACACTCCATTATGTGAAATGACGATCGAAGAGTTCTAACGTGCTTTTGACATAACGAACGGTCTCTGAATTAGGCAATTCTGGTGCAGCTTGGAAGTTTTCCAAGTTACCATTGCAATGAGCTGAAATAATCTAAATTCGACCTTTAAAGAGAGAGTTATGAGGGTTACTAGTGGATAAGGAAGTTGAGGAAAAATTCAGGACCTATGATTGTGATCCCACTTACGGATGCCCAAATGGTCTCGGAATACCATGATTCAAGTTAGAAATAAGAGAGCCCGAAAGCACCTTTCAAATGAAAAAAAATTTACCCAATCCAACATTAAATGATGGAGTTATAGGTGTCTCCATTGGATCGCGCGAGTTGGAAAGTTTAAGACTCCATATTGTAAAATGACGTTGTAGAGTTCCAACATGCTTTTGGCATATTGAACGGTCTCTGAATTAGGCAATTCTGGTGCAACTTGGAAGCTTGACAAGTTGCCATTTCAATGAGCTGAAATAGTCTAAATTCAACCTCTGAAGAGAGTGTTATGAGGGTTACTATTGGACCAGGAGATTAAGAAAAAATTCAGGACTGACGACTGTGATCCCACTTACAAATGCCCAAATGGTCTCGGAATATGACGATTCAAGTTAGAAATAAGAGAGCGCTAAAGTACCTTTCAAATGGCCAAAAATCAATCCAATCCGACCTCAAACGATGGAGTTATAGGCGTCTCCGTTGGATCACGCGATTTGGAAAGTTTAACACTCCATATTGTAAAATGACGTCGAAGAGTTCCAATGTGCTTTTGGCATATCGAACAGTCTCTGAATTAGGCAATTCTGGTGCAACTTGGAAGCTTGATAAGTTTTCATTTCAATGAGCTGAAATAGTCTAAATTCAACCTCTAAAGAGAGAGTTATGAGGGTTACTATTGGACAAGGAAGTGGAGGAAAATTTAGGATCAAGGACTGCGACCCCACTTACAGATGCCCACATGGTCTTGGAATATGACAATTCCAGTCAGAAATGAAAGAGCACTAAAGTACCTTACAAATGACCAAAAATTGACCAATGTGACATCAAATGATGGAATTATAGCCATGTCCGTTGGATCGCGCAATTTGGAAAGTTTAACACTCCATATTGTAAAATGACGTCGAAGAGTTCCAACGTGCTTTTTTCATATCGAACGGTCTCTGAATTAGGCAATTCTGGTCCAACTTGGATGCTTGACAAGTTACCATTTCAATGAGCTGAAATAGTCTAAATTTAACCTCTAAAGAGAGAGTTATGAGGGTTACTATTGGACAAGGAAGTCGAGGAAAACTTCAGGACCGACGACTGCGATCCCACTTACGGATGCCCAAATGGTCTCGGAATACGACGATTCAAGTTAGAAATTAGCGAGCGCTAAAGTACCTTGCAAATGACCGAAAATTTACCCAATCCAATATTAAATGATGGAGCCATTGGCGTCTCCATTGGATCCCGCGATTTGGAAAGTTTAACACTCCATATTATAAAATGACGTCGTAGAGTTCCAACATGCTTTTGGCATATCGAACGGTCTCTTAATTAGGCAACTCTAGTGCAACTTGGAAGCTTGACAAGTTGCCATTTCAAAGAGCTGAAATTGTCTAAATTCAACCTCTGAAGAGAGTGTTATGAGGGTTACTATTAGGCAAAGAGATTAAGGAAAAATTCAAGACCAACGACTGTGATCCCACTTACGGATGCCCATATGGTCTCAGAATACAATGATTCAAGTTAGAAATAAGTGAGCGCTACAGTACCCTTCAAATGACCAAAAATTGATCCAATCCAACATCAAATGATGGAGTTATAGGCGTCTCTATTGGATCACGTGATTTGGAAAGTTTAACACTCCATATTGTAAAATGACATCGAAGAGTTCCAACATGCTTTTGGCTTATCGAACGGTCTCTGAATTAGGCAATTCTAGAGCAACTTGGAAGGTTGACAAGTTTCCATTTCAAAGTGCTGAAATAGTCTAAATTCAACCTCTAAAGAGAGAGTTATGAGGGTTACTATTGGACAAGGAGGTGGAGGAAAAATTCAGAACCGAGGACAGCGATCCCACTTACGGATGCCCACATGGTCTAGGAATATGACGATTCCAGTCAGAAATGAAAGAGCACTAAAGTACCTTACAAATTAAGAAAAACTTGACCAATCTGAAATCAAATGTTGGAATTATTGGCATGCCCATTGGATCACGCAATTTAGAAAGTTTAACACTCCATATTGTAAAATGACGTCAAAGAGTTCCAACGTGCTTTAGGCATAACGAACGGTCTCTGAATTAGTCAATTTTGGTCCAACTTGGAAGCTTGACAAGTTGCCATTTCAATGAGCTGAAATAGTCTAAATTCAACCTCTAAAGAGAGAGTTATGAGGGTTACTATTGGATAAGGAAGTCGAGGAAAAATTCAAGACCGACGACTACGATCTCACTTACGGATGCCCAAATGGTCTCGGAATACGATGATTCAAGTTAGAAATAAGAGAGCACTAAAGTACCTTTCAAATGACCAAAATTGACCCAATCCAACATTAAATGATGGAGTTATAGGCATATCCATTGGATTCGTGATTTCGAAAGTTTAGCACTCCATATTGTAAAATGACGTCGTAGAGTTCCAACGTGCTTTTGGCATATCGAACGTTCTCTGAATTAGGCAATTCTGGTGCAGCTTGGAAGCTTGACAAGTTGCTATTTCAAAGAGCTGAAATAGTCTAAATTCAACCTTTGAAGAGAGTGTTATGAGGGTTACTAATGGACAAGGAGATTAAGGAAAAAATTAGGACTAACAACTCTGATCCCACTTACGGATGCCCAAATGGTCTCAAAATACGACGATTCAAGTTAGAAATAAGAGAGGGCTAAAGTACCTTTTAAATGACCCAAAATTGATCCAATCCGATATCAAATGATGCACTTATAGGCGTCTCTGTTGGATCATGGGATTTGAAAAGATTAACACTTCATATTGTAAAACGACGATCGAAGAGATCCAACATGCTTTGGGCATATCGAACGGTTTCTAAATTAGGCAATTCTGGTGCATCTTGGAAGCTTGACAAGTTACCATTTCAATGAGCTAAAATAGTCAAAATTCAACCTCTGAAGAGAGAGTTATGAGGGTTACTATTGGACAAGGAGGTGGAGGAAAAATTCAGGACCGAGGACTGTGATCCCACTTACGGATGCCTACATGGTCTATGAATACTATGATTCCAGTCAGAAATGAAAGAGCACTAAAGTACCTCACAAATTATAAAAAATTGACCAATCTGACATCAAATGATGGAATTATAGGCGTGTTCATTGGATCGCGTGATTTGAAAAGTTTAACACTCCATATTGTAAAATGAAGTCGAAGAGTTCCAACGTGCTTTTGGCATATCAAACGGTCTCTGAATTAGGCAATTCTGGTGCAATTTGGAAGCTTCACAAGTTGTCATTTCAATGAGCTAAAATAGCCTAAATTCAACCTCTGAAGAGGGAGTTATGAGGGTTACTATTGGACTAGGAGGTGGAGGAAAAATTCAGGACCGAGGACTGCGATCCCACTTACGGATGCCCACATGGTCTAGGAATACGATGATTCCAGTCAGAAATGAAAGAGTACTAAAGTACCTTACAAATTAAAAAAAATTGATCGAATCTGACATCAAATGATGGAGTTATAGGCGTCTCCATTGGATCACGCAATTTGGAAAAATTAACACTCTATTATGTAAAATGATGATCAATGTGTTCCAACGTGCTTTTGACATATCGAACGGTCTCTGAATTAGGCAATTTTGGTTCAGCTTGGAAGTTTTGCAAGTGACCATTGAAATGAGCTGAAATTGTCTAAATTTGACCTCTGAACAGAGAGTTATGAGGGTTACTAGTGGGTAAGGAAGTGGAGGAAAAATTCAAGACCAACGACTACGATCCCACCTACGGATGCCCAAATGGTCTCGGAATACGATGATTCAAGTTAGAAATAAGAGAGCACTAAAGTACCTTTAAATGAACAAAAATTGACCCAATTCGACATTAAATGATGGAGTTATAGGTGTCTCCGTTGGATTACGCAATTTGGAAAGTTTAACACTCCATATTGCAAAATGACGTCGAAGAGTTCCAATGTGCTTTTGGCATATCGAACGGTCTCTGAATTAGGCAATTCTAGTGCAACTTGGATGCTTGACAAGTTACCATTTCAATGAGCTGAAATAGTCTAAATTCAACCTCTAAAGAGAGAGTTATGAGGGTTACTATTGGACAAGGAGGTAGAGGAAAAATTCAAGACCGAGGACTGCGATCTCACTTACGGATGCCCACATGGTCTAGGAATACGACAATTCCAGTCAGAAATGAAAGAGCACTAAAGTATGACTGCTCAGTTCATGTACCGAGAGGGGTAATGAGGATGTGTTGGTCCAGGTTGACAGATTCTACTACATGGTAGATGTTATCATCCTCGATATGGAACCCATCAGTAACATGAGCACTCAAATTCCCATCATTCTTGGTCGCCCATTCCTTACCACTTCAAGCATAATCATTAATTACAGGAATTGGATCATGAGTATGTCATTCAGGAATATAACATTGGAGTTGAATATCCTTTTTAACACAGGCAAATAGTTAGAGAATGATGACTCTTTCCACGACATTAACATGATTGACTTTTTTGTGAAAAATAGAACTTTGATGACCTTATCCTCTGACCCTCTAGAGACGTGCCTGGCCCACTTCCATGATTTTGATGATGACATAATTAGGGAGATGGGTACCAAGCTTAATACTGTGACAGTACCTGAAGTTAACCGATGGAGGCCACAATTCAAAGAATTACCCCAAACTGATGTAGTACCTCTATTGTCTAACCTCAAGGCACTGAAGCTTGACTAAAAACCTTTGCCTTCTGATTTAAAATATGTCTATTTAGGTCAAGATGAGACATACCCGATAGTGATTTCTCCCCACCTTAGTAAGAACAGGAGAGTATGCTCATCTCTATGCTCATTAAGCATAAATGAGCCCTTGGATGGTCGATTGTGGACCTCGAGGGAATTGACCCTTTGATTTGTACTCATCACATTTATCTTGAAGATAATGCGAAGACCTCTCAACAATCACAATGTAGAATAAATCCAAATATGAAGGAAGTGGTTAAGACTAAGGTTCTTAAACTATTGGATGTAAGTATCATATACCCAATATCAGATAGCCATGGGTGAGTCCAACTCAGGTGGTTCCTAAGAAGTCCGGAATCACCATCATAGTCAATGCCAACAATAAACTCATGCCAAACAGAGTTACTACTAGTTGGAGAATGTGTATTGACTACAGAAAATTGAATACCATCACAAGGAAGGACCACTTCCCTTTGCCCTTCATTGAACAAATCTTGAAAAGGATAGCTAGTCACTCGTACTATTATTTCCTTGATAGGTATTCGGGATATAACCAGATAGAGATAGCCCCTGAAGATCAGGAAAAGACCATGTGCACATGTCCTTTTGGCACCTTTGCTTATTGAAGGATGTCATTCAGACTGTGTAATGCCCCCACCACTTTTCAATGATGTATGATTAGTATTTTTTCTGACATGGTGGGGCAATATCTAGAGGTCTTCATGGACGACTTCTCTGTCTTTGGTCCTTCTTTCAGCAATTGTTTAAAAAATCTTAAATGTGTGCTGAAAAGATGTGAAGAAAAGAATTTGGTACTCAATTAGGAGAAGTATCATTTCATGGTTCGTATGGGAATTGTCCTTAGACATATCATCTCGTCCAAGCGAATTAAGGTAGATAAGGCTAAAATTGATCTTATCTCTAACCTACCTCCACCCAAGAACATACAAGATGTGCGATCCTTCCTAGGACATGCAGTGTTTTACAGAAGATTCATAAAGGACTTTAGTCACCTCTCTCATCCTTTATGCAATCTTCTTCAAAAAGATGCACCATACGAGTAGACTGAGTAATGCTAAGAAGCTTTTACTAAGCTCAGGGGCATGTTAACCACTGCACCTATCATGCAACCACCTGACTGGAGCATTCCTTTTGAACTTATGTGCGACACGTCCGACTATGCTCTTGGGATGGTTTTAGGCCAGAGATAAGAAAAGAAGCCCTACGTTATTCATTACATAAGTAGAACTCTAAATCCTGCCTAATTGAACTACTCTACTACAGAAAAGGAACTCTTAGCTGTAGTGTTCACTTTGGACAAATTTAGGTCCTACTTGATCAGATCTAAAATCGTCATTTACACAGATCATGTGGTGCTCAAGTATCTTCTTTCTAAGAATGATGTTAAGCCCCAACAGATAAGATGGATCCTCCTACTCTAAGAATTTGGTTTGGAAATAAAAGATAAAAAGGGAGTAGAGAATGTAGTGGCTGACCATATTTCCTGCATTGATCTCTCTGATTCCCTTGAGACAACACATAAATGACAGGTTCCCTGACAAACAATTGTTCAAAGTCTCCCATTCATGTTGGTTTGTTGATATTACTTATTATTTTGCCACATGTTTCACACTAATATAATGGACTGCACAAGATAAGGAAAAAAAATTTACAAAGGTTCGTAAGTTCTTCTGGGATGATCCAAATTTGTTTAAATATTATCCAGACCAAAACTTAAGGAGATGTGTGCCAGACAATAAACACCAAAGTGTCATCTCCTTTTATCACTCTCAGGCCTATGGTGGTCACTTTTCTGTTAAAAAGACCATGGCCAAGATTCTACAATGTGGCTTTTACCAGCCCACTATTTTAAGGGCACTCATGAGTTTTGCAAAGCTTGTGAGCATTGTCAAAAGTTGGGAGCATTGTCCCGTCGAAATATAATGCCTCTTAACCCCATTCTGATCATTAAAGCATTTGATTGTTGGGGCATTGATTTCATGGGAACATTCCCCCAATCTTTTGAAATTTTATATATTTTGCTTGCCATAAACTATGTCAATGAATGGGTCGAAGCAATACCATGCCGGAACAATGACCAATGAACGGTCATTAAATTCTTAAAAGAGAACATCCTTTTCCAATTCGGAATGCATCGAGCCATCATTAGTGATAGAGGCTCACATTTTTGTAATAGGCTATTCACGAACTTAATGAAGAAATATGGCATCTCTCACAAGGTGAGCACTCTATACCACCCACAAACAAGTGGGCAAGCTGAGATTTCCAATAGAAAAATTAAACACATACGGAAAAAGATGGTTAACCCTGACCATAAGGATTGGTCAATATGATTGACTAATGCCTTATAGGCATACCGTACTGCATTTAAAACCCCTATTGGAATGTCTCCCTTTAGACTTGTCTATGGGAAGACTTGTCACTTGCCTGTGGAGTTGGAACATAGAGCCTACTAGGCGATTAAAATTTTAAATTTCAATCTAGACAATACTGGCTCACTATGCAAACTTCAGTTGAATGATCTTAAAGAAATCTGGATTGATGCGTATGAGAACTCGAGAATCTACAAGGACGGGATGAAGGTGTTTCATGACCAACACATTCTTCAAAAATCATTCACACCAGGTCAGAAAGTCCTCTTATATAACTCTCAGTTACATCTCTTTCTGGGTAAACTCCAATCTCGTTGGACAGACCCTTTCACTGTTACCAATATTTATCCTCATAGGGTTGTCAAGATTCAAAATCCAACCAATGACAATGAATTCAAAGTAAATGGACATTGATTAAAGTCATTTGTTGAGCAATTTGATTCAGAGGACATGTCCATACCTCTGAATGAACCTATTTATCAGGATTGATCTCCTAGTTTAACGGAGATATAGTTAGGTTTATCGCTTTCCATTCTAGGATAGTTTACTTTCTACCATTCTAGGATAGCTTGCTTTCTCTATTTAGGATAGTTTGTTTTTCGGTTGATTAATTTTTGTGCTAAACCACCTTCATGCTGACATCCTTTGGAAAAAGCCTCTAAATTTCTTCATTAGGTACTATCTCTCCATCACTTCTCTTTTAGTTACGTTGCCTCTTTTGCAAATCATGCTTATTTCTTTTACATCGAGGACAATGTAGATTTTAGGTTAGGGATAGAAGATTAGGTAAACTAATCAGTGTTTTCTCAGTTTTGAGCAAAATGTATGAAATTTTTTAAAATTTTTTTATGTTTATCTATTTGGAAAGCAATGAATTATGTATTTAAGACTATTTTGAGTATGACGATGAGATAGAATCAAATTTTGAATTGTTGGAGTTGTAGCAACTAAGTGACCTATCACTTATGGTTCTTACATTAAATTGAGTAAGAGTAAGTTCGAATATTATGTTAAATTTTTTTTGGTGAATAGTACTAGATCTTCTAAATTTTAGTATGATGATAATTGAAAAATATTGAGATCCAAGTCTTGAGAATTTTATCCACTTACAAGAAGAAAGAACCAATTAAAAAATATGAGATCAACAAAAAGGTCATAAAGAATGAAGAATGACAACATCTTTGAGGGGAATGAAAAATGTCTTTGAAAGGGATGTAATGTTTGAAAGAAAAAAAAAAATAGAGGGAGAAAAGATCAAAAGACTGAATAAATAGAAATGACCGTCAATATAAAATCAAAAACTGGAAAATGAAGGAAAAGGGGAAAAGTTCGGAATTAGTACTCGTGTTTTCAACCAATCTTGAAGTGATGGCCATGGCTAACATTACGGAAATATAGAAGTTTCACTGAGCACTTTGAAAAAACTTGATATGCGAACTACACTCTGAGCTAATGGCTAATAGACTTATTTGATTGATTACTTATTTGATTCAACTCTAGGTTTTTAAGATCTCAATTTCTCATCTTGAGTCTACTCACTCATACTTGATTGCACAACAGACCATTTTCTGATAAAGGGTTGACATTACGCATTAACGTTCATTTTTCATATACTTTGCTCCGAACTAGAAAAATGCTGGTTAGGGATTGTGTTGAGGGTCAAATATTGCATATTAGACCCCACCTATTACTTGGTTTTATGAACATAATAATGCTTAATGTTCTATATTAATCATGTTTGTGTTGCAAGGTGAATTTAAGTGCTTGGATTGAAAAGGATGTTAATAACATGGATTTAATGCTCAAGAATCACCAAAGCCAAGATTAGATCTGATGAAATCAAGAATGAAGAACACACACACTGAAGATCCAGAAAAATCAAGTCAAGAATGAGGAAAATTAGAGTTTTGAAGTGAAATTGCGTAATCCTCGACCAGTCCTGGGCCTTGCTCGACTGGTCGAGGTGTCTCGACTTGAACTCCAAAGAGTAAAACAACTAAATTTCTATCATGCTTGACCAGTTGAGGATGTCCCACAACCGGTCAAGGATGGCCCACAACCGGTCGAGGACAACCCACTACCAGTCAAGAGTTACACAATTTTTGCGCGGACTGCGTAAATTTGAGATGATTTCTGGAAATTTCCACTCAGTATGAAAGGTTAAGGCCGAAAACCATAAATAGGGGCTCCTAGGGCATCCCTAAGCATCATCTAAGCTTTGGGGAGTGGAGCAAAGGCATGGAGGAGCTGTCACCAAGAGCTTTTCTTCCTTTTCCTTAGCAATTTTTATGTTTTTCTTAAGAGATTCTAGTTTAATCATGTATATGGTTGGCTAAACCTCTTAGCGAGGGCTAAGAGGTGAAGTTTGTAGTGTGATGGATTATTTTCTATTGCTTTGATTCATGTTTATATTGAACTATCTTTGATTCTAGTTTGATTGTAAGGAATGCTTTCAATTTTTAATTGTTTGTTGTGACTCAAATTACAATAGATCTGCGATAGCTTTGAGTATGTTCTTTTCATGTTAAGAGATTGTGAAATTAGGAAACCTATTGTTCACCATCATCCCTAAGGCATGGTTGGGTGATGGAATCCTCCCTAACTTACACTACTCTCTCAGATTGGTTGTAGGATTGGTAAATCCTGTTGTGAGCCATTGTCTCATGGGCATGGTTTTGTGATGGAATCACTTCTAGTTCTCACACCGCTCTTCCATTGAGAATTAGGTCAAAGGATGTTTAGATTGATTTTACTGAGATATCGTCCAATTGGATATGATGGGACTCTAATTCTAGTTGTGTTCATAAATCAAGCATAGATTTCCCTGATCTCTACAAGTGGATCCTTGGAAACCCTAGTTTCCCACCTTTAAATTCACTAGTTTTAATTACTTTAATCACAATTACTCTCTCTAATATTCCAAATTTAGGTTTTCATCTTTTTCTAGTTCTTCTTCTAGTTGCTTTCAGAAAACACACAGGATTAGTCTCTGTAGATTCGACCTCGGTCTCACCAAGATTATTACTACATCGCGACCCTACACTTGGGGTTATGAATAGCTATGCACAGCTTCTTTGGATGAAGCAAATGTTGTTAGATTATGATATTGAATAATCATCAATTACAGTATTTTTTTAAAATAATAGTGCAATTAATGTTTCAAAAAATCCAGTTCAACATTCTAAAATAAAGCACATTGACATCCGACACCATTTTATACATAAGCTAGTAGATGAAAATGTGATTGTGTTAGATTATGGGCCTACCGAGCAACAACTTGCCGATATTTTAACTAAGTCGTTGAATGCCAATAGATTTGGAGATCTCTAAAAGTCTATTTAAGTATGGGCTGTCTAATTTCATTATTAGCCCAATTGATTTATCTGCTATATTTGAGGATTTTTAACCTCATTATTCTTTTTTAATATATGAGTTTTTATTCCTATAATTTTTTATATATTTTTAAAAAATTTTGATTGGATGTACAATGCCAATTTATTGGTAAATATATATGTACATCTCAGTGTATAGGTTAGTGCAAGCTGAACTGGTAAATTTTATCTGAAAGACTGTTTCAATGGCATCAAATAAGTCTTCGATGGCATCGAAAATTTTTCACACCTCAATGACTTAACTGGACACTTTTCGATGACATCAAACACCCTTCGATGGCATCCAAATGTCGGGGTCTATATAAGTCGGGCGCGAGCGGGATTTTCATTTTCACACTTTTCTTGTCTCCGATCCTCTTACATCCCTCCTCAGAGCTTCGTGGTTAATTTTCAACCCTTCTTCTTCCTCCATTGTTGATTCATTGTGGTAAGGCATCCTTTTTGAGTTCTCCATTTCCATTTTCCTTCGATTAGGTTTCCTTTTTAGGGTTGTTAGAGCCGATTTGGGGGTTTTTAGTTAGCTTTGTGCATTTCTCGGTTGCTTTTCTTGCTTTATCTTATTTATTCCATGATTTACACAAATGTTAAAGTACAAGGCCAAAACCATAGTCCAAGGGGAGTCCTCCCAAGCAAAAAGGATGAAAATGTGTGCACTGAGATAATCCGCGAGGCCCCCTACTTGTATGAAGCCCTCTTCGCCTGTGTCTCCACCCTCGAGGCAGGAGACACCGCATCGGGGAGCTTCTGAACCTGAGTTACAAATCCCTCTAGTTTTGCCACCTCTAAAGGCCCTCCTTGAAAAATTTAAGGGGCAGAAACTAGTGACGGAGCATCCTGTTGATAAGGAATGTATACAACCATATGGGATAGAGCCCATTTTAAAGAAAGTGGGTTGGAGAAAAGCGTTGGACTTTGGTGGTGTCTCATGGAATGAACAGGCTTATCAATTTTTAGCATATAGTCATCTATTTTAGACCCTCCATCCTTTGAGGTCACCATGGGGCAAACCATGACCTATATCACACCTACTCATATCATTAGTGTGTTGGCTTCTCCACATGGGCCGGCAGACTATGACTTTAATTCCATAAAGGTCAGGTCTAAGGTTACACGCTATCTCTGCGATGGTGTGAACGTTCCCTGGCATAACGACAACGCTTTGTGCGGATCGCACATGTCCAACATATACTACGTTCTTCACAGTATTTTCAGCTCGAATGTTTATCCTCAAGGGACAAACAAGGCTAACTTGACACCATTTATGCTCAATATTATCTATAGTGTCTCTCAAGGTATCCCCTTGTGTCTTTCTTCCATCATTCGACACTAGCTGGCCTATGCCATTCAAGGTACTAGAGACACCCTTCTTTCATTCCCTCATATTATTTGTCTGTTATCCCAAGTGGGAATGATAGCCACTACCAATTGTCCTCGTACTCCTCGTTTCAGAAAGCTCAACTTCAAGAGGATGAATCTGAAGGAGAAGACTGCATCAACTTCGACTTCTAGACCACGCGTCGATGATATTGTTGGAGAGACAGAGGCAACAGAAGAGACTGAGGCTGCTGAGATAGACTATCCTACGAAGGATGACAGATGACCCGCTCGTGAGCTCCTGTGCACTCCTAACACTCACACAAGGTGATGTATGCAATCTTGTGATCACCGTGAGTCCATCCTTCAAAGACTTGACCATGAGGATGACCACCTTACGTGATTGGAGAGAGTTGCAGAGTCCATGCAGTGAGTCATTGAGAGGGTGGAGCGAGCAACCCGGGACATTCTTGCAGCGATCACATGCGGATGAGCAGACGAGATGACACAGCTCCACATGAGGGTGGTCCATCCAGTTAGAGTTGAGTTCAACTACATAGCTAGGATGTATGTCTTATGGCATTATTATCTTTTTGAGTGCCCAAGACCGTCTGATCGATGGATTTTTGTATATGTTGTGATCAGATGTATGGATGTATGTTTGTGGAGTTTGTATGTTTTAGATATTATTACAATGATTAGGCCTATGATATTTTTTGTGGATGATTATTTTTTTAATATTTTGATGTTATGGATGATCATGCCATATTTGGGCATTTTTTATGATATATTTATATCTTTGCCGCATGTTTGTTGTTCTTATCACATAATACCTTGCACTTAGTTCCTATCTTTAACATTAGGTGATTTTTGAATTATCTTCCAATTATGAATAGGTAATTGATTCTCCAACTTCAGTAATGGCTGGCATGTAGTTTATGTTACTAACCCTTTGCCAATAACTAACAAAAAGAGGGAGAACTATACTCCCACCTGTAGCTGTGAATCTGTTGTGACTTAATGGTGATGCAAGAAGATAGGGGAGTAGCAACTCAAGTCAACTCAACTCAAGCACCAAGATCAAGTCTTTGTATATTCTTTGTAATTGAGTTGTAACATTATAAACTTATGTAATCTTGACTTGTACCTACCATATAGGGTTTGTTAGGGTTTTGTCATGTAATTGACAAGGAGGGAGATTGAAAGTGCCTTTGTTTGTCAATGTACATGAATGTTGAGTCCTTAAGTTAAGTAAGCCCCATATGAAGACTACAAGATCTAGACTTATCAAGATGAATAAGTTTGAGTGCACTATACAGGTATATTAAGCCTCACTTCCCAACCAAACCCTATCAGGTAAAAGACCAACTTTAAATAAATCAAAACTTGCCCAAAACCATGTTCGCAAAACCCTTGGTAAGCTTAGATTAGAGTTAGTTTAAAGTTTGTGGAGATAAAAGAAAATAGGAAATTTTCATGTTTTGTCAATTGCAATCGAAACTACAATCGAGCAGCTTCGATGACATCGAAACAGAGGCCTAACAGTCTAGCAACCAAACTGTGAAAATCCTAGATAAGCTCAATGGAATCGAAGGAAGTTCAATGGCATCGAACCCACTACGATGACATTGATCTAAGGCCATTTTTCTCCAACAAACTTTGAAAAGTTCTAAGTATACTTGACGTAATCGAAGTCCTTTCGATGATATCGAAAATAGGACCAGTTTGTCTAGTAAGCTTTTAAGGAAAATCATATATTTCGGATGACATCGAAACACTTTCAATGGCATCAAAATTCAAATTTTTATGTCATCAAAAGCTATTCAATAGCATCAAAATATGGACAAAACAGTTCAATGAATTTTTATAGAAAAATCTATTTATTCTCGATGCAATCAAAATGTCTTCGATATCATAAAGATTCAAATATCGATAGCATCAAAACATGTTCGATGGCATTGAAAAAGAGCTCAAGTTGTCTAGCAACTAAAGTTTGTTTTTCAAGGAAAATCTCGATGGCATCGAGCCATCTCTCGATGACATCGAAGGGCCCTTCGATGGCATCGGACAGAATCTGTTCTGCACTTATTCGAAAACCTTAGTGCATGAAGTCGATGGCTTCGAAGAAGGTTCGATGACATTGAAGGAAACGTCGATGTCATAAAAAACCCTTCGATGGCATCGTCAATGACAAATTTCTGCCCCTCTTTTTACCGTTGGGATTTGACTTTATTTATCACTTAGGATACTTCTTGGGTTTTTAAGTGAGCATTGAAGAGAGCTTTGAGATAGTGATTACCATAGTTAATACCCTTACTCTTAAGCCCTCTTTCCCAAAGGAGTTCATGATTCAATCCATGACTTAAAGGCATTTATTAGTATATTCATAGCCTGGATTGAACTATGAAGTCCAGCCTTTATCGATCATCCAGCAACACTCTTTAATGGCAAATCATTGTGTTGGGATCATTGTATGCTTAGTATTTATAAATCATCTCCAGCTTTTAGAGACTCATCATTAACTAGAGTAGATGAACCAAACCCTAACCCAACAACCTTGGTACCTCGATTGGAGCATCTACAAGTAGTTGTGGTTCAAGAGAGCTAAAGACTCTTCATCAAAAGGAAGATCTTCATCAACTCACTTACGAGTTATAGAGTCCATTTTGTCTAAAGCCCTTTTCTTGTGTAGGATTAGGATTCAGAGTTTGGTTATACAAACTCGCTAAGACCTTTCATAGGCCTTTAATGGGAGAATACGTGTAGAGTCCTTGTGTAGGATCTATTGTCTTATGTAGTCATTACAGTTTTCCTTGTGTAGGCATTGTGAGTTACCTTATATAGGCACATAGGGTTGCCTTGTGTAGGCACCTTAGCTAACCTTGTGTAGGTTATAAAGGTTTATGGTTAACCTGATTTAATACCATTGGATAGTAAAATCCAGTACACTCATAAGGATAAGTGCATCAGCTGGGAGTGGAGTAGGCACATAGCCGAACCACTATATATCGTTGTGTTTGTGATGCTTGATCTCATTTGTGTTTGCAACTATTCATGTTATGCTTAATTCATGCACAAAACAAGTTTGTTAAAATGCAGCTTTCATATATTTTACTATCCTATTTATTGAATATGCTTGCTTGTCAACCTATCATGCTTACTAGTGATTAGAAGTTAATATTTGCATTAAGTAGGATTAAGATTTTTGAAAAGTCCTATTCACCCCCCTCTAGGACTCTTGGGCTTAATTTTGTACTACACTAATAGCGGTTTACCATAATTTTAGGATTTAATGCTCAAAGAATTGTTAAGTACAAAGAATTGGATCTATGGAGGTCAAGATTGAAGAATTCAAGAGCCCAAGATCTAAGGAAACAAAGTGAGAAAGGAAGAAAATTGATGAGTCAAAATGCAAAAAATCAGAAGCATGGAAATTGACTCTTCGATGACATCGATGACACCTTTGATGCCATCGAAGTAAGTGTCAATGCCATCTAAGCTGCCTAAAATCAAGTCGATTTTGAAGTCGGTGCAAATGAAGCTTATAAAAATGGATGTTTTAAGAGTTTCTAAATATGAATTATGATAGTAAGAGTAGAGCAATGAGTTATAGAGCTTCAAGGAGTCCTCCATCCTCTTCAATCCTTCGGTTGTAGTTAGTTTTTATGTTTTAATGTTTGAGTTTTAGTTCAATTATGTCTATGGTTGGCTAATCTCTTCGATAAAGCTAGAAGGTGAAGCCTATAGTCCTTCTTAATGTGTATTTTACTTTGATTCAAGTTATTTGGTTTATATGTTGAAAAATTCAATGATTTTTTGTTTGAATGAAGAAGTATTTTCATTTTACTCTAATCCATTGTCGACTTCGGGCACTTTGGATGCTTAGGAAGACTATTGATAATTTCTTACATGTTTTACAATCATTTGGTTTGTAAAATCTTCTAATGCATAAATCTGGTCAATCATACCTCACCTCCTATAGGACGGAGTACCTGTGATTTAATAGAGAATAAGAGAAGACATTGGGGGCACCAGTTAAGGCTGGAGACCCTCCGATGCCTAAGTTATATGGACTCACAATAGGTGTAGTGGAATCAAGATAGTAGTGTGTACCTTTCATCGTAGGCAGGGTCCTTATTTATAGTTTCTTGGTGCTAGTTACATAGATGGTAATGCCTCTTAGATGGTGATTGTGTATTTAAAGAAGAGATCTTCCTCCGAACGTGTCACTGTTGATTTCCTAAGATCCTCTACGAATATCTTGGAGGATAATCCTATATTTATATATTGTAAATGTATTTGTATTCTGAGGTGCTGTCGATATCCAAGGCCAACCTCTGAGGTCGAGGTCTTTGGTCGAGGCCGAAGTTGGTACCCGAGGCTGACCTTCGAGGCCAAAATGATTTTTCGGTCCTCAAGCAATATTCCATAGTCATCAAGTCTGGCTGCTCGGTTCATATGTCTCATACATCTGGTCAGTCCATTTTTAACCATAACAAAATCCATTGATTTACCATTGACTTCAGGCATGATAGATGCTTTGAATTTACCTACAATCAATACGTTGATGCTTTATAAGGGAACCAATTCAATGGAGTTCAAATCTATTTTGAAAGTATATGAATGATGATTTAACTGCTCCGTTATCCAACTGGATAGGATAAGACTTCGATTCTAGTTTTGTGATCCAATCGAATCAAGTAAATTAACATTAAGGAAGCTATAAGTGGATCCTTGGCACTCTAGTATTTTATTTATAATAATTTCTTTACAATTACTCTTTTAATCCAAAATTTAATAGTTAGTTTAGATTCTAGTTCTAGTTCTAACAGATTTTAGAAATTACACAATAGAATGTCCCTATGGGTACGACCTCGGTCTCACTGAGTTATTATTACATCGCAGTCCTGCACTTGGGGTAGTCATAAAATGAGCATTTAAGTTATAAATTGTAAAAGAGGACTAAATGACTCCATAAGTTGGAATATTATTACCAGCTCTTGAGTTGACCTTTTGTCTAATTTTCTGATCGATGAATGTTTCTTATAGTCTCTTCCGAGTCAGAAAGTTCTAGTCTTTCTACAAGAGATTGAGCAACATCGACCATAGTGTTTGGAATATATATCTAAGCTTGAGAAGGTGGTACAAAGACTAGCTTTTCATAGGCCAAGAGCTCTCTAGTTATTGTGAAAAAGAAGAGAGAAAGTAAAACAGGAAGATGGCAAAATAATTAACAAGGAAGAGAACAAAATATTGAAATAATTTCTACTAAATTTGACTGAACAACAGTGGCAAATCGATTGACTGCTCGTGAAATTTTGGTGGGATTGATGACCAAATCCAGAGCTTGGTTGGATGAGGAAAGTGGGGGATTAGGATGATATGGCTTGAGAATTCGATCAAAAGGAAGATAGGGATTGTTTAATATTTCATTTTTATTTATTAAAAGCTCTATTGAAGTGAGCAACTTTGTGTCTTTTATAGGCCTATTTCATCTCCCAAGAATATTTTGAAGGGAGAATACTTGTCATAATTTGGTTTTGTAATATTTTTCAAATGCTGTAATAGCTTTGACAGAAGAAAAAAAATACCTGGAATAAATCGACTAGAAGTTGCAGGAAATATATGAAGAGGTGTTGATGTAAGTGTAAAAGTTTGTCAATTACATGTTTCAAGTTCGAATAAGCCCCATGGATAATGAAATACTCAAGAAGACTTAAATACCTGTGTAACGCCCTGAAATTCGGGGGTCGAGCATAACTCAGCTTCCGAGTTCCAAAACATCACTTATGCAACATATTTAATGACGGATGTATGTTGACTGCATTAGTACATAAAACATGGAATAGATTAAGCCAAAACACAGATATGATTCAGGGATAAGTGAATAAAGCAAGCGGAAGACTTATAGAAAAGTATGTGTACAAGTGTAAATCCCTGAAATACATATACAAGCCAGATCGTATGAAAGTGTTATTTAACAAAATTATAAGTATCAAGTTACATCATTTAGATTCCAGAAATAATCCCAGAGATCCCGCGCATCAGACCAAGGCTCACTAGAACCCGTCTGAAAACTACATATAGGAGAAGGCATCCTCGTCATCATCCAGCTCCCGCTCTGCCTCAGAAGTCGCATCCACATCTGCAACATCAGAGCCTAAGACAGAGTCTGGTGGGTGTTTAACACCGCCCCAGAAACATGGGAGTGAGTGATCAACTCAGTGGAACAATAAGGCACTGGTTAACATGTTATCAGTTCAATCAAACAGTAATGATAAAGCAGAACAATTAAATAAATCCTAAGTACTCTTGTTAATGCGAGGATGTATGCAATATGATGCGTGCCCTCACGCGTACACCCTCAGCGTCTTCATCTTACGTTACGAATGACATCGCCTCAAAGTGCGCCACATCTACAAAGCACATGCAAATGCGGTGCATGAATATGATTACCAAGTTGTTATTAGTCCATTTCATACAGCAGGATTGGGAAGCTAAGATACCTTCCTCGTGTCACCATCCAAACAGTGATCCATTCTAAGGTCGTCAATCCTAGACATCTCATACGATCATATGTTTGAGGTCGTAGCAAAGGGCTCGTCACCAATCAATGCACGCCTTTCATACCCTTACTACCACAGTTCAGCTCGTCACCTCCTTGTGGTATCCAGGTATGCTCGAGGTCACTACAAAGGGCTCGTCACCAATCAATGTAGGCCGACAGCACGAATATAGTGTCCCATACCACCATAATCGGCTCACGAGTTTAGTTGCTCACTGGTCACTACGGGGAGGCTCGTCACCCCAGCGTAAGCCGACAGCTCGACCACGGTGTCCCATACCACCATGCCCGGCTCATGAGTCTTAGCGGATCAAGTACCATAGTTAATAGGATTTCACTGGTAAGTTCGGTACCCTAGATTCAAACAGTAGCGTCCAATACATGGTGAACATACATCGGACAATCGGGTTACTTAACGAAGTCGACTAGCACAAGCGCACGTTGAATTGAACGACATACAGTGCGCAAACACTCCGCGTGGCCAAACCACTGCCGCCAACTCTAATACAGCTCGGGTTCGTCTAATACGTCCTACGTGGCGAAAGCAATCTCAGCCATGAACATAGGGTCAATTACCGATTTCCTGGACTAAGGCATAGTCCCAAATACATTGCAGTACTACAGATACTCATGAGTAATGTAAAACCGTAATGGAACAACAACTCAAATCATGGTACAAACGCATCTGAAGAGTACCAACTTAACATAAATGTAAGCATAGGAGATGCTTGAATTTAAATAACTTGGAATGTAACTTGCATAAAAGAAATCATGCACATCAATAGGAGTGTTGAGAATCACTTCTCAACGCCCGCAATTAGTGTAATAAATTACACTTTAGATCATTCATGCATTTCTACAAACACTTAGCATACATGGAACAACATACATGACGTATGTTGGAATACATGCACTTAGACAATTCCTTTTACCAAGGAGTCGTCATACATGCATCTAGCATACATACATGACAAATAATCATGGCAAACACAAGTGCATATTTTATACGTATACGGTACTTTATAAATACACATAGAATACACAAATCTCAATACAGCACATGCATATCAGGAAAGCAATGTAAACGCAACATTTGGCATGTGAAATCTCATCCATAACAAGAATAAATCACTAACTGGCGTTGAAAGCCTTGAAAACCATAACCTATACACTTAAAGTCCGCACCTTAAGCAAGGAAAGAACCACCGAACTGATTTAGACGAGTTGTCTTCGTCAACGGCGATATAATACCCTAAAACAAGGATAAAAATGAGATACAACAACACCAAGACTAATCTAAGCTCTAACACAGGTTAGGGTTAGATTAACTTACCCCAAGAGAACTCAGAACCGTCAGAAGAACGATTCAAAGTGAAGGTTCAAAGATGAAGAAGAACAAGAAGAATCCAAGATGATTCACCAACTTATCTCTCTCACTTTCTCTCTCTTTTCCACTCTCTTTCCAAGCTAGGGTTAGAGAAAAATCGTATGGAAAAGAGAGCTAGGGTTTAAGGACTATAAATAGGCCTATTCTTGATGAAAATAACCCCAGGGTCAAGGTATACTTAGGTTATAACCAAAGTAAGCCTTTCTCGATCCAATGAAGCACTTCTGGTGGGACTATAACCACGAAAGGTCGGACTTAAGCTCCTTGACCATGGATCTAGGTCAAGCTGAGTTTTCATACCGACCGGCTCTTCAGATCGGCCGTGGCGGACCACACTCAATTCAACGGTCACGGGATCTCGATCAGGTCCACAAGCACTAGGGTATGCCTGGGCCAACTATCCTAATCAGAGGGTGAAATTGGGTCAGAATCCAACGGTCAGATAGCTTAAAATCGTCGCGCAAGCGACACGACTCAGATTCCATAAAAGCTTATTAAATTCCAACCGTTCTCACACTCTTCACTCCGAGCTCATGCAAATCGACCCAGAACATCAGATGGACTTGATTTTCGAGGTGATGGTCAAGCCCAACTCGGTGACCGCAACAGCCTAAGATCATCGCCATCGGACTTTCGACGCGCGGTCCAGGTCCGATCCAGATCTTTCAAAAATTCCCCAGAACAATTGGATTTAGCGATGGATCCCAGGTTTCAGAGTAACGTAGCGCTAACTAATCTACAAGTTTAGAGCCATGCAAATACAATTTAAAGTGATTGATGCGAATTTCACAAGCAATCGAGTATAGCGCTAATTACCCCCAAAAACAACTACTTAAGGAAAGATTAGCACAAAATTTCCAAGGTCGTTACAACCTGTAAAAACCAAAGTGGAAAGAAAAGTAAGATAGGTGTGCCATGGTACTACACCTCAAAAACTAAAAAAATGCCTCAAAACCCTATAGGAAAACCATAGGAACCTATCTTTTAAAATCTAAAGAGGGAATGGATAAAAGGACTAAAAGTTCAATTGCACCGAACATACATTCAGTCCCACTGAAGTTAGTCATAATAAGACAACAAGTAAATTAGCTAATTCAACTCCAACCGAATGTCAAATTCGATCCGACCAAATGTACCTTCAGTCCCACTGAACCTATATTCAGACCACTGAAATGAGCCACAACATGACAACAAGTAGAGTGGCTAATTTGACAGCGACTCAATGTTAAATTTAGTTCTACTGAACGCACCTTCAGTCCCACCGATGGTGACGCTTGGTCCCACCAAACTTCGCAAAAACAGGATAGATAGAAAATGACCAAATTCAGTTGGAGTCGAACGTAAATTCGATCAGACCAAAAGACACCTTTGGTGCAACTGAAGGTGCCAAAAACTATCTGGCGGCTAGAATGAATTTTCATGCCTAATTCGGTGCGATCGAAGGATAATTTGGTCCAACTAACAACTAGTCATTTTTTTTACAATTTTTCATATATTTTAATTGTAAGTGCTATGGTTTTATGCTCCTTTGGTTGTCAAATTTTTTGGTGTTAAAACCTCAATCTATGTCTTGCGTAGTTCATTGTTATAAATGTTCAAGACATTACATCACCACTCTAACCACTTTACTTCAAGTCAAGAACGAAGAACTACTTCAAACTACTTCAAGAAATGCAAGTACAAGCTACTACAGTAGAATGCAAGTACAAGGTATAATAGTAGAAGTGATCTTGTTCAAGACTCAAGTCAGTGTACAACACAAGATGAATTGTTATTCAAGCTATAGAAGATCTCATGTTCAGTGCTATATCAAGTTCAAAGATCTCAAGCTTCACAATCTTCAAAGGTCATCTATCATTTGAAGATATGAAGTCTCGATGTTCATACCACATTTTTAAGGTATGATTGACCTTAGATTGTCCTTAGGGTAGGTCATTTTGAATACATAATTCAATTGAATCATTTTACATGGAATTGGACTGTTCTAAGACTAGTCCTGAACCTCGTTCGACTACCACGCCCCAAACTAGAAAATCGAATTCACAGGAATCCCGATCGCAGAATCCAGTGCCGAAAGCCTCCGTAGTACTCCATTCTCGGCTCCTAGCGTTCATTCGCCAGATTCTGATCCTGGGATCCTATAAAGAGAATTTTTTTAATGTACATTTAACTCGTAATAAGCATAACCACAAGATTACCTAATTCACAAAGGCAATATCATCAACACATATCCACTAATATGATCATTTGAGTACAATGCTGAAAGGAAAATACATAAATCAAAAATCAAGCTCCATCAAACCGTTGCACGCTCCAAGCTCAACACTGCTACAACCTAACATCTCGTGCATGCATCTATCATGCATAAGCTTATAGAAAGCTTAAGAGGGTGGTGTAAGTGTGTGCACAAGGTAAGTGCCAAGTATTAAATACAATGCCATCATCATAGAGTTCCAGAAATGCTGGTAATCCATAAATCATACAATATCAGAATAAATAGACATACGGACAAGATCATGAATTATCAGAGTAAATAGAAATACTGACAAGATCATAAATCATATGATAACAGAGTAAGTGAAAATACGGACAAGTCCATGAGTCAATCAATATCAGAATACGCAATATAGGACAGTTATGCAAATGAGGAGTCATAAAGAGCCAAATATCATATGTCGAGGATGCGATGCAATATGCAATTCCTGATGAGTTCACGAATAGCGTTAGCCCTACCTAAACCACATAAATGTAGAAACATGGTAATCTAAAATGTCATATGCCACGGATGTAATGCAAAATGCGATGTGAATAGAATGACTATGCTGGAGTGTGAAGTCGGGATGATAGTACGTAGTATCGCAGGCTACGGGGTCTATCACAAAGGACTTCTATCCAAACCAGTCCCATACCTAAATTTAGATAGTCTGACCCAATGTGGTAGACTCCTGAACTCAGGTTAGTTGCGCGCCCAACTAAAATCCTGGCCATATGAAGGTACACAATAATTAGTTATGCACCACCACCCCGAGTGGATAGTGAATGAAATGAATATATGAGTATGTAACTCTTACTCAATAAGTCCACATATCAATACAGTTCCTCTCTGGGATCATCACCAGGGTCTATTACACTCTACGCCAGCTTGGCGCCCCTATCTGAGCGCCCAACTGGGTAAGTGGAAGAGACCTCACTATCCACCTGCCAATATCAGGCCCAACTCATCAATAGCGGACTCATTCCTCAAGCTGGTCAAACTTAACCAAGACACTACCCCCTCACTCAGGCAGATAAGGTCACACCCCTTCCCAATCGACCACAACACAGTGGGAGACGTGGCCTACTAGTATACGGCCCTCATGCGCTCATATATCTACTCGGTCTCGACGTTGGGGTATCTCCTAGCCACGGAGGTTTAGGAATTTTCACCCAAGGACATCTATGATGCCAATATGCTAGAACCAAACATTTTTGGTGTCCCATCTGGCCATCTATGATATGCCTGTGGAGGATAAGGCCCTGATGTCGCTAGGGCATACAGGATCACAACACACAATGCAAGATGCATGAGTCATACAATCCAGTCATGCATTAATCCTGTGCATACCGTGCGCTCATGTGAGATAACCTCTGACTATCAGGGAGTCTCATAACAACCTGCCCAATGACATATGCAATAATCAACCACATCTCATAACAAACATACAGATGATGGTATTGGGCATGTATCATGATTATATGTTGTCACATACTCATAATCAGTATCAATAATCGGCATCAACAATCGACCTTGACAATGTAGACATTTAACCAACATTGCCCCCAAGGAATGGCTCACATAGAGCCTAACATGTAGTGGACACATGGCCTCTCACAAGGACTTAATATACAACATCATGGGCCACACTCAAGGGCCAAATGTACACAGCAGGTGGGCCCTGCTCGTGGGCCCCAAATACATGACATGTGGACCTTACACATGGGTCTCGAATATATCAAATGGGTCATGCATCATGGGCCTAATACGTATCACAATGGGCCTTGCCCATAGGCCACGAATACATCACAATGGGCCTTGTCCATGGGCCTCAAATACGAGTCGCATAAACATCATATAGGTCTTGACAATCGGCATCAACAATCGAAATCGGCCTCAACAATTGAAATCAGCCTCAACAATCGGAACCGACACTCGGAATCGGCCTCGATACTCGGCCTCGACAATCAAAATCGGCCTATACAATCGGATTCAACAAGTCAGAATCGACCTTGATACTCGGCCTCGACATTCGAAATTGGCCTCAACAATCGGCACCAATGATTAGCATTGACAATCGTCATCGATAATAAGCATATAAACAAGGCGGGATCTATAGATGAATAGCCGATCACCCATAATATAAACATCCCTCGACCGTGGTAATATCAATTCCGATAGTGCAAAACCATCCATATATGGCGAATGGGGCCCACTTAGCTGGGTTAACCCATAAGAGGATTATGAGAATGGGCCTAACAAGGCCTAAGGGAAGGTCACAATGTGGACATCCAACTATCATTGCCTATCAATGTGGACATCTAACCAACATTGCTCCCAAGGAGTGGCCCACATAGAGCCAAACATATAGTGGGCCCATGGCCTCACACAAGGGTCTAATATACAATATCATGGGCTTCATACAAGGGTTACATATACATCACTATGGGCCGCATCACATGGGCCTCGAATACATCACGATGGGCCTCGATCATGGGCCTCATATACAACAGGTGGGCTGCATCAATGGGCCGCACTAATGGGCCTCATACGCATCAATGGGTCACACCAATGGGCTACAAGTATATCAAGGTGGGCCTCATCACCTAAGCCTCACATGCCTCACACAAGGCCATATGTAACATCATAATGGTCCTCACACAAGGCCATATGTAACATCATAATGGTCTCTATATACGGGCTGCATGTATATTATAATGGACCATATCCCATTGGCCCCGAACACATCTTAATGGGCCACATCCCATGGGCCTCTCATACATTACATCGAGCCTTACCATTTGGGCCGGTTCATACATCACATCAACCCTTGCCATCTGGGCCAGAAATACATCATAATGGGCCACAACCCATGGGCCTCTCATATATAACATCGAGCCTTACCATCTGAGCCGGTTCATACATAACATAGGCCCTTGCCATCTGGGCCAAAAATACATCACAATGGGCCACAACCCATGGGCCCTAATACTCAATGGTGAGCCCTACACATGGGCCTAATATACATCACAGGTGGGCCCTGCACATGGGCCTCATACACAACGAGTTAGGCCTATCAATGGGCCCAAGGGAGAGTGACAATGCGGACATTTAACCAACATTAATCTTATAATGTGGATGTGAAACCATCATTGCTCTCAAGGCACGACCCGCCATAAATATCATTATACAAACCATGGTGGAATTACACATTGCAATGGGCCTTATGTACATCCAACTGGGCCTCGGCCCATGGGCTTCAAATACATCAAATGAGTTGAAACACATGGGCCTCATATATATCAAGATGGGCCTCAACGGATGAGCATAACTATATCAAGATGAGCCTCCTTAAATGGGCCTTATATATATCAAGGTGGGCCTCAACAACGGGCCACAAATACATCAAGATGGGCCTAATCTCATGGGCCTCATGTATATATCAAGGTGGGCCTCAATGGATGGCCACAAGTACATCAATGTAATATATATATTTAATCATCTCAAAAGATCAACTGGACCGCACTCCAAATAACAATGGTAACAATGATTTCCATCATTAAAATACTCATGGCCCAATGTATCATTTATTTTTCTATCCAATTTGGCCATAAGGTCACACAGACCTAGATTAAGAGGAAATAAATTTCCTAATGATCCAAAACTTATATGAAACAAAAGGTTTCAATGGCAAACATTCACTACCCACTACTTTTTGCTATGTGGTCCGCTTAATCCTAGATTTGTCTAATTTTTAATCTCAAGCCTGTAAGACAAGCTGGCCAAATGGTTGGACGGTTTGGATGCGACACATGCACCATGGTGGGGGTACACATGAACTATGGATCTGACTCATTCTTTAGCTCATGCCATAAAATGAGCTTTCAAGGTGGTTGGATAGTTTGGATGCAACACATGCATCATGGTGAACCCCACCATCTAAATAGTGGACGGCGTGCATACAACACATACATTATTGGGTGGGTCCCACCGTCCAGCACTGTGGACAGTGCGGACGAAGCACATACACCATGGTGGTTCCCACCGTCCACAGCTATGGACAGTGTGAATAAAACACATACATCAATGGTAGGTTCCACGTGGGGCCCACCATAATGTTTATTTGCAATCCAACCTGTTGGTAAGGTCACACTGACCTGAACAAAAGGAAAAACAAATTTCATATTAATCCAAAACCTTTGAGAAGTCCCAAATGGGTTTCAATGGCAACCGTTCAATCACTGCTGTTTCCTATGATGTGGGCCACCTGAGCCATGTATAAGGTTGATTTTTTATTTTATTTTTATTTTTATTTTTTTTTATTTTTTTTGGTGGGGGGGGGCGCTGCCCTAAGGGGCATCAAATGCACGGTGTGGATCATCCAACACATAGCATGGTGGGGCCCATAGCTGGGACCCAAGTCCCAGCCCATCCGCGTCTAGCGCAAGACACTGTTGCGTCCCTGATGTTAGCAGCAGAGATGCTGCTTATTTTATTTTTATTTTTTTAAAAAAGGGTTTTTTTGAGGTTTTTCACAGGTGGGGCCCGCATCAACAAAATCCACCCCGCCCATTGGTTCTTACTGGTTAAGACAGACCAAACAAGCCCAATATCGAGCATGTTTCGGGGTACAGAAACACTAGGGAGATTGTCAATGGTAAACGAATTGTTTGTTATGCTATCGTCCATCAGAACTTCGATTGGCTCCATTTTTCGGCTCAACGCCTAGAATGAGGTAGGAAAGGGGATGGACGGCTTGGATTGAAAATATATATCAAGGGGGGGCCTACACAAGTGGCCCACCCAAATCCCCTTTTTTTTCCTTACTAGCGTTAGTGCATCCACTATCAGCTCACACTTTACTATGAAGCCCATCCAGCATCCAGGGATGCTGGACGGCTGCATATAACACATTTAAGGTGGGCTCCACCCATAGACGTGCTACTAGGGTGGGCCACTAAATGTTTGGATGGTGTGCATAAGACACACATCAAGGTGAGGTCCATTTGATGAATGGTTTGGAGATCTCACAACACATTAAGTGGGCCACACAATCACATCTTCACACATAAAATAAATGAAAAAGAGAGGGAGAGAGAGAGAGAGAGAGAAGCACCCACCTTTGATCTTCTCTTCCTTCATCCGCCTATAGTCTTTAGAGCTCCAAGGAAATGATTCTGACGGTTGAGATGGGCTTTGAATGGTGGAGATGGGAGTTAGGAAGGTGGGCCACACTAGCTCTCTCATGGGGAGCTTGGAAGTGGGTTGCTTGGGAGGAAAAATGAGAGAGTGAATGAAAGAGAGAGAGAGATGGTGGGAGAGGAGTGATGGGGTGTGTAAGAGATGGGATAGAAAGGTTGACTTTGGGGATGGTGTAGTGTACTTAGGGGATGGGGTAGGGTACTTGACTTGATAGGTGTACTTTAATAAGTGAAGTGATTGATGTGATGGATTCTCTACGGATTTGCAGTGCGCGGCATTTTCCTCGAACTGAACGCAGGCCTACATCTCCTAGCTTGGGTATTATCTTGGCGCATGAGACGTGGCATCAGAACGGCGACGACGGCGCGGTCGTAATGACACAGGTCTTAGGCTGAGCCAACTCAGATCAATAGGATGCAACTCAGGGTCATGCGCCAATGCCAATTATGTTCATGGGTTACCAAAATTTGACCAAGAGGACTGCAAAAGCCTACAGAACAGTACGGTTTAGGATACAGGTCTCACAGCTCTCCCCACCTAATAAAAATTTCATCCTCGAAATCTATACTACCATCGCAACTAAACACAACTCATAAAGGAATAGAAAACATAACATTATGTATAGCCAAAACACAATACAACATATAATGAAATATCGAAAAGACGAGGATAACGCTCTCGAATTTCCACCTCGTGCCCCCAAGATGCCTCATCCATACTATGAAGGCCTTATTGAACCTCGGATCTTGGATCAGAACGATCGAAACTGGAATACTATGCAGCTTCACAATCTCAATAGCAGGGAGCTATATCAGAAAATCTCTTAGTTATTTGAACTCAGGGATCTAATCATTTTAAGTTCTCAATAATCATCGAGTGAAGGGTAGCTATTAGTAGATATATGATGTTATCCTCAGGTATTCCCAAGTTATGCTCTAATACCAACTTCTGTCATGCCCCAAACCTAAAAATCAGATTCACAGGAATCCAGATCGCCGAATCCGGTGCCAACAGCCTCCGTAGTACCCCATTATCGGCTCCTAGCGTTCATACGCCAGAGTCCGATCCTGGGATCCTACAAAGAGGATTTTTTTAATGTACATTTAACTCGTAATAAATATAACCACAAGATTACCCAATTCACAAAGGCAACATCATCAATACATATCTACTAACATGATCATTTAAGTACAAGCTGAAAGGAAAATACATAAATAAAAAATTAAGCTCCAGCAGACCGCTGCACGCTCCAAGCTCAACACTACTGCAACCTAACATCTCCTACACACATCTATCGTGCATAAGCTTATAGAAAGCTTAGAGGGTAGTGAAAGTACATGTAAGGTAAGTGTCAAGTATTCAATACAATGCCATCATCATATAATACCGAAAATACCGGTAATCCATAAATCGTACAATATTGGAATAAACAGAAACACGGACAAGATCATGAATTATCAGAGTAAGCAGAAATACTGACAAGATCATAAATCATATGATAATAAAGTAAGCGAAAATACGGACAAGTCCATGAGTTAATCAATATCAAAATCTCAATATAGGACAATTATGCAAATGAGGAGTCATAAAGAGCCAAATATCATATGTCGAGGATGTGATGCAATATGCAATTCCTGATGAGTTCACGAATAGGGCCAGCCATACCAGACCACATAAATGCAGAAACATGGTAATCCAAAATGCCATATGCCACAAATGTAATGCAATATACAGTGCGAATGGAATGACCATGCTGGAGTGTGAAGTCGGGATGATAGTACGTAGTATCGCAGGCTACGGGGTCTATCACAATGGACTTCTATCCAAACCAGTCCCATACCTAAATTTAGATAGTCTGACCCAATGTGGTAGACTCCTGAACTCAGGTTAGTTGCGCGCCCAACTAAAATCCTGGCCATATGAAGGTACACAATAATTAGTTATGCACCACCACCCCGAGTGGATAGTGAATGAAATGAATATATGAGTATGTAACTCTTACTCAATAAGTCCACATATCAATACAGTTCCTCTCTGGGATCATCACCAGGGTCTATTACACTCTACGCCAGCTTGGCGCCCCTATCTGAGCGCCCAACTGGGTAAGTGGAAGAGACCTCACTATCCACCTGCCAATATCAGGCCCAACTCATCAATAGCGGACTCATTCCTCAAGCTGGTCAAACTTAACCAAGACACTACCCCCTCACTCAGGCAGATAAGGTCACACCCCTTCCCAATCGACCACAACACAGTGGGAGACGTGGCCTACTAGTATACGGCCCTCATGCGCTCATATATCTACTCGGTCTCGACGTTGGGGTATCTCCTAGCCACGGAGGTTTAGGAATTTTCACCCAAGGACATCTATGATGCCAATATGCTAGAACCAAACATTTTTGGTGTCTCATTTGGCCATCCACGATATGTCTGTGGAGGCTATGACCCTGATGTTGCTAAGGTGTATAGTAATCATAATACACAATGCAGGATGCATGAGTCATACAATCCAGTCATGCATCAATCCTGCGCATACCATGCACTCATGTGAGATAACCTCCGCCTATCAAGGAGTCTCATAACAATCTGCCCAATGACATATGCAATGATCAACCACATCTCATAACAAACATGCAGATGATGCGTATGGGCATGTATCATGATGTTATGCTGTCACATACTCATAATTAGTATCAATAACTGGCATCAACAATCGGCCTCGACAATGTGGACATTAAACCAACATTGTCCCCAAGGAATGACCCACATAAAGCCTAACATGTAGTGGACACATGGCCTCTCACAAGGACTTAATATACAACATCATGGGCCACACTCAAGGGCCAAATGTACACAGCAGGTGGGCCCTGCTCGTGGGCCCCAAATACATGACATGTGGACCTTACACATGGGTCTCGAATATATCAAATGGGTCATGCATCATGGGCCTAATACGTATCACAATGGGCCTTGCCCATAGGCCACGAATACATCACAATGGGCCTTGTCCATGGGCCTCAAATACGAGTCGCATAAACATCATATAGGTCTTGACAATCGGCATCAACAATCGAAATCGGCCTCAACAATTGAAATCAGCCTCAACAATCGGAACCGACACTCGGAATCGGCCTCGATACTCGGCCTCGACAATCAAAATCGGCCTATACAATCGGATTCAACAAGTCAGAATCGACCTTGATACTCGGCCTCGACATTCGAAATTGGCCTCAACAATCGGCACCAATGATTAGCATTGACAATCGTCATCGATAATAAGCATATAAACAAGGCGGGATCTATAGATGAATAGCCGATCACCCATAATATAAACATCCCTCGACCGTGGTAATATCAATTCCGATAGTGCAAAACCATCCATATATGGCGAATGGGGCCCACTTAGCTGGGTTAACCCATAAGAGGATTATGAGAATGGGCCTAACAAGGCCTAAGGGAAGGTCACAATGTGGACATCCAACTATCATTGCCTATCAATGTGGACATCTAACCAACATTGCTCCCAAGGAGTGGCCCACATAGAGCCAAACATATAGTGGGCCCATGGCCTCACACAAGGGTCTAATATACAATATCATGGGCTTCATACAAGGGTTACATATACATCACTATGGGCCGCATCACATGGGCCTCGAATACATCACGATGGGCCTCGATCATGGGCCTCATATACAACAGGTGGGCTGCATCAATGGGCCGCACTAATGGGCCTCATACGCATCAATGGGTCACACCAATGGGCTACAAGTATATCAAGGTGGGCCTCATCACCTAAGCCTCACATGCCTCACACAAGGCCATATGTAACATCATAATGGTCCTCACACAAGGCCATATGTAACATCATAATGGTCTCTATATACGGGCTGCATGTATATTATAATGGACCATATCCCATTGGCCCCGAACACATCTTAATGGGCCACATCCCATGGGCCTCTCATACATTACATCGAGCCTTACCATTTGGGCCGGTTCATACATCACATCAACCCTTGCCATCTGGGCCAGAAATACATCATAATGGGCCACAACCCATGGGCCTCTCATATATAACATCGAGCCTTACCATCTGAGCCGGTTCATACATAACATAGGCCCTTGCCATCTGGGCCAAAAATACATCACAATGGGCCACAACCCATGGGCCCTAATACTCAATGGTGAGCCCTACACATGGGCCTAATATACATCACAGGTGGGCCCTGCACATGGGCCTCATACACAACGAGTTAGGCCTATCAATGGGCCCAAGGGAGAGTGACAATGCGGACATTTAACCAACATTAATCTTATAATGTGGATGTGAAACCATCATTGCTCTCAAGGCACGACCCGCCATAAATATCATTATACAAACCATGGTGGAATTACACATTGCAATGGGCCTTATGTACATCCAACTGGGCCTCGGCCCATGGGCTTCAAATACATCAAATGAGTTGAAACACATGGGCCTCATATATATCAAGATGGGCCTCAACGGATGAGCATAACTATATCAAGATGAGCCTCCTTAAATGGGCCTTATATATATCAAGGTGGGCCTCAACAACGGGCCACAAATACATCAAGATGGGCCTAATCTCATGGGCCTCATGTATATATCAAGGTGGGCCTCAATGGATGGCCACAAGTACATCAATGTAATATATATATTTAATCATCTCAAAAGATCAACTGGACCGCACTCCAAATAACAGTGGTAACAATGATTTCCATCTTTAAAATCCTCAAGGCCCACTGTATCATTTATTTTTCTATCCAATTTGGCCATAAGGTCACACAGACCTAGATTAAGAGGAAATAAATTTCCTAATGATCCAAAACTTATATGAAACAAAAGGTTTCAATGGCAAACATTCACTACCCACTACTTTTTGCTATGTGGTCCGCTTAATCCTAGATTTGTCTAATTTTTAATCTCAAGCCTGTAAGACAAGCTGGCCAAATGGTTGGACGGTTTGGATGCGACACATGCACCATGGTGGGGGTACACATGAACTATGGATCTGACTCATTCTTTAGCTCATACCATAAAATGAGCTTTCAAGGTGGTTGGACAGTTTGGATGCAACACATGCATCATGGTGAACCCCACCATCTAAATAGTGGACGGCGTGCATACAACACATACATTATTGGGTGGGTCCCACCGTCCAGCACTGTGGACAGTGCGGACGAAGCACATACACCATGGTGGTTCCCACCGTCCACAGCTATGGACAGTGTGAATAAAACACATACATCAATGGTAGGTTCCACGTGGGGCCCACCATAATGTTTATTTGCAATCCAACCTGTTGGTAAGGTCACACTGACCTGAACAAAAGGAAAAACAAATTTCATATTAATCCAAAACCTTTGAGAAGTCCCAAATGGGTTTCAATGGCAACCGTTCAATCACTGCTGTTTCCTATGATGTGGGCCACCTGAGCCATGTATAAGGTTGATTTTTTATTTTATTTTTATTTTTATTTTTTTTTATTTTTTTTGGTGGGGGGGGGCGCTGCCCTAAGGGGCATCAAATGCACGGTGTGGATCATCCAACACATAGCATGGTGGGGCCCATAGCTGGGACCCAAGTCCCAGCCCATCCGCGTCTAGCGCAAGACACTGTTGCGTCCCTGATGTTAGCAGCAGAGATGCTGCTTATTTTATTTTTATTTTTTTAAAAAAGGGTTTTTTTGAGGTTTTTCACAGGTGGGGCCCGCATCAACAAAATCCACCCCGCCCATTGGTTCTTACTGGTTAAGACAGACCAAACAAGCCCAATATCGAGCATGTTTCGGGGTACAGAAACACTAGGGAGATTGTCAATGGTAAACGAATTGTTTGTTATGCTATCGTCCATCAGAACTTCGATTGGCTCCATTTTTCGGCTCAACGCCTAGAATGAGGTAGGAAAGGGGATGGACGGCTTGGATTGAAAATATATATCAAGGGGGGGCCTACACAAGTGGCCCACCCAAATCCCCTTTTTTTTCCTTACTAGCGTTAGTGCATCCACTATCAGCTCACACTTTACTATGAAGCCCATCCAGCATCCAGGGATGCTGGACGGCTGCATATAACACATTTAAGGTGGGCTCCACCCATAGACGTGCTACTAGGGTGGGCCACTAAATGTTTGGATGGTGTGCATAAGACACACATCAAGGTGAGGTCCATTTGATGAATGGTTTGGAGATCTCACAACACATTAAGTGGGCCACACAATCACATCTTCACACATAAAATAAATGAAAAAGAGAGGGAGAGAGAGAGAGAGAGAGAAGCACCCACCTTTGATCTTCTCTTCCTTCATCCGCCTATAGTCTTTAGAGCTCCAAGGAAATGATTCTGACGGTTGAGATGGGCTTTGAATGGTGGAGATGGGAGTTAGGAAGGTGGGCCACACTAGCTCTCTCATGGGGAGCTTGGAAGTGGGTTGCTTGGGAGGAAAAATGAGAGAGTGAATGAAAGAGAGAGAGAGATGGTGGGAGAGGAGTGATGGGGTGTGTAAGAGATGGGATAGAAAGGTTGACTTTGGGGATGGTGTAGTGTACTTAGGGGATGGGGTAGGGTACTTGACTTGATAGGTGTACTTTAATAAGTGAAGTGATTGATGTGATGGATTCTCTACGGATTTGCAGTGCGCGGCATTTTCCTCGAACTGAACGCAGGCCTACATCTCCTAGCTTGGGTATTATCTTGGCGCATGAGACGTGGCATCAGAACGGCGACGACGGCGCGGTCGTAATGACACAGGTCTTAGGCTGAGCCAACTCAGATCAATAGGATGCAACTCAGGGTCATGCGCCAATGCCAATTATGTTCATGGGTTACCAAAATTTGACCAAGAGGACTGCAAAAGCCTACAGAACAGTACGGTTTAGGATACAGGTCTCACAGCTCTCCCCACCTAATAAAAATTTCATCCTCGAAATCTATACTACCATCGCAACTAAACACAACTCATAAAGGAATAGAAAACATAACATTATGTATAGCCAAAACACAATACAACATATAATGAAATATCGAAAAGACGAGGATAACGCTCTCGAATTTCCACCTCGTGCCCCCAAGATGCCTCATCCATACTATGAAGGCCTTATTGAACCTCGGATCTTGGATCAGAACGATCGAAACTGGAATACTATGCAGCTTCACAATCTCAATAGCAGGGAGCTATATCAGAAAATCTCTTAGTTATTTGAACTCAGGGATCTAATCATTTTAAGTTCTCAATAATCATCGAGTGAAGGGTAGCTATTAGTAGATATATGATGTTATCCTCAGGTATTCCCAAGTTATGCTCTAATACCAACTTCTGTCATGCCCCAAACCTAAAAATCAGATTCACAGGAATCCAGATCGCCGAATCCGGTGCCAACAGCCTCCGTAGTACCCCATTATCGGCTCCTAGCGTTCATACGCCAGAGTCCGATCCTGGGATCCTACAAAGAGGATTTTTTTAATGTACATTTAACTCGTAATAAATATAACCACAAGATTACCCAATTCACAAAGGCAACATCATCAATACATATCTACTAACATGATCATTTAAGTACAAGCTGAAAGGAAAATACATAAATAAAAAATTAAGCTCCAGCAGACCGCTGCACGCTCCAAGCTCAACACTACTGCAACCTAACATCTCCTACACACATCTATCGTGTATAAGCTTATAGAAAGCTTAAGAGAGTGGTGTAAGTGTGTGCACAAGGTAAGTGCCAAGTATTCAATACAATGCCATCATCATATAATACCAGAAATACTGGTAATCCATAAATCGTACAATATCAGAATAAACAGATTTATGGACAAGATCATGAATTATCAGAGTAAATAGAAATACTGACAAGATCATAAATCATATGATAATAAAGTAAGCGAAAATACGGACAAGTCCATGAGTTAATCAATATCAAAATCTCAATATAGGACAACTATGCAAATGAGGAGTCATAAAGAGCCAAATATCATATGTCGAGGATGTGATGCAATATGCAATTCCTGATGAGTTCACGAATAGGGCCAGCCATACCAGACCACATAAATGCAGAAACATGGTAATCCAAAATGCCATATGCCACAAATGTAATGCAATATACAGTGCGAATGGAATGACCATGCTGGAGTGTGAAGTCGGGATGATAGTACGTAGTATCGCAGGCTACGGGGTCTATCACAATGGACTTCTATCCAAACCAGTCTCATATCTAAATTTAGATAGTCAGACACAATGTGATAGACTCCTGATCTCAGGTTAGTCACGCGCTCAACCAAAATCTTGGTCATGCGAAGGTACACAACAATTAGTTGCGCACCACCAGCTCGAGTGGATAGTAAATGAAATGAATGTATGAGTATGTAACTCCTACTCAATAAGTACACATATCAGTATGGTTCCTCTCTAGGATCATCACCGGGGTCTATTACACTCTACACCAGCTTGCCGCCCCTATCCGAGCGCACAACTGGGTATGTGGAAGAGACCTCACTATCTGCTTGCTATTATGGAGCCCGGCTCCTCGATAGCGGACTTATTCCTCAAGCTGGTCAAACTTAACCTAGACATTACACCCTCACTCAGGCGAGTAAGATCACACCCCTTTCCAACCGACCATGACACAGTGGGAGACGCGGCCTACTGGTATATGTCCCTCATACGCTCATATATCCACTCGGTCTTGACATTGTGGGGTCTCCTGGCCACGGAGGTTTAGGGATTTTCACCCAGGGACATCTATGGCATCCGTATGCTAGAACCAAACATTTTTGGTGTCCCATTTGGCCATCCACGATATGTCTGTGGAGGCTATAACCCTGATGTCGCTAGGGCGTATAGTAATCACAACACACAATGCAGGATGCATGAGTCATACAATCTAGCCATGCATCAATCCTACACATACCGTGCACTCATGTGAGATAACTTCCGCCTATCAGGGAGTCTCATAACAATCTGCCCAATGACATATGTAATGATTAACCACATCTAGTAGCAAACATGCAGATGATGCGTATGGGCATGTATCATGATGTTATGCTGTCACGTAATCATAATTAGTATCAAAAACTGGCATCAACAATCAACCTCGACAATGTAGACATTAAACCAACATTGTCCCCAAGGAATGGCCCACATAAAGCCTAATATATAGTAGACCCATGGCCTCACACAAGGACTTAATATACAACACTATAGGCCTTACTTAAGGGTCAAATGTACACAGCAGGTGGGTCCTGCTTGTGGGCCCCAAATACATGACATGTGGGCCTTACACATGGGTCTCGAATATATCAAATGGGTCATGCATCATGGGCCTAACATGTATCACAATGGGCCTTGTCCATAGGCCACGAATACATCACAATGGGCCTTGCCCATGGGCCTCAAATACATCACAATCGGCCTTGCCCATGGACCTCAACTACAAGTCGCATATACATCATATAAGTCTCGACAATCAGCATCAACAATCGAAATCGGCCTCAATAATCGAAATAGGCCTCAACAATCTGAACCGACACTTGAAATTGGCCTCGATACTCGGCCTCGATAATCAAAATCGACCTATACAATCGGATTCAACAAGTCGAAACCAGCCTCGATACTCAACCTCGACAATCAGAATTGGCCTCAACAATCGGCATTAATGATTAACATCGACAATCGTTACCGATAATTAGCATATAAACAAGGCGGGATCCATAAATGAACAGCCGATCACCCATAATATAAAGATCAGCCCTCAGCCGTGGTTATATCAATTCCAATAACGCGAAACCATCTATCTATGGTGAATGAGGCCCACTTATCTGGGTTAACCCACATGAGGATTATGAGAATAGGCCTAACAAGGCCTAAGGGAAGGTCACAATGTGGACATCCAACCATCATTGCCTATCAATGTAGACATCTAACCAACAATGCTCCCAAGGAGTGGCCCACATAGAGCCAAACAAATAGTGGCCCATGGCCTCATACAAGGGTCTAATATACAATTTCATGGGCCTCATACAAGGGTTACATACACATCACTATGGGCCGCATCATATGGGCCTCGAATACATCACGATGGGCCTCGATCATGGGCCTCATATACAACAGGTGGGCTGCATCAATGGGCCGCACTAAGGGGCCTCATACACATCAAGTGGGTCACATCAATGGGCCGCACTAATAGGCCACAAGTATATCAAGGTGGGCCTCGTCACCTAAGCCTCACATGCCTCACACAAGGCCATATGTAACATCATACTGGTCCTCACACAAGGCCATATGTAACATCATAATGGTCTCTATATATGGGCTACATGTACATTATAATGGACCATATCCCATGGGCCCTGAACACATCTTAATGGGCCACATCCCATGTGCCTCTCATACATAACATCGGGCCTTACCATTTGGGCCGGTTCATACATAACATCAGCCCTTGCCATCTGGGCCGGAAGTACATCATAATGGGCCACAACCTATGGGCCTCTCATACATAACATCGGGCCTTACCATCTGAGCCGGTTCATACATAACATCGGCCCTTGCCATCTGGGCCAAAAATACATCACAATGGGCCAACCCATGGGCCCTAACACTCAATAGGTGGGCCCTACACATGGGCCTAATATACATCACAGGTGAGCCCTGCACATGGGCCTCATACACAATGAGTTAGGCCTATCAACGGGCCTAAGGGAGAGTGACAATGCAGACATTTAACCAACATTAATCTTACAATGTGGACGTGAAACCATCATTGCTCCCAAGGCATGACCCGCCATAAATATCATTACACAAACCATGGTGGAATCACATATTGCAATGGGCCTTATGTACATCCAACTGGGCCTCGGCCCATGGGCTTCAAATACATCAAATGAGTTATAACACATGGGCCTCATATATATCAAGATGGGCCTCAACGGATGACCATAACTATATCAAGATGGGCCTCCTTAAATGGGCCTTATATATATCAAGGTGGGCCTCAACAATGAGCCACAAATACATCAAGATGGGCCTAATCTCATGGGCCTCATGTATATATCAAGGTGGGCCTCAATGGATGGCCACGGATACATCAATGTAATATATATATATTTAATCATCTCAAAAGATCAACTAGACCGCACTCCAAATAACAGTGGTAATAATGATTTCCATCTTTAAAATCCTCAAGGCCCATTGTATCATTTATTTTTCTATGTAATTTGGCCATAAGGTCACACAGACCTAGATTAAGAGGAAACAAATTTCCTAATGATCCAAAACTTATATGAAACAAAAGGTTTCAATGGCAAACACTCACTACCCACTACTTTTTGCTATGTGGTTCGCTTGATCCTAGATCTGTCTAATTTTTAGTCTCAAGCCTGTAGGATAAGATGGCCAAATGGTTGGACGGTTTGGATGCGACACATGCACCATGGTGGGGGTACACATGAACGATGGATCTGACTCATTCTTTAGCTCATACCATAAAATGAGCTTTTAAGGTGGTTGGACAGTTTGAATGCAACACATGCATCATGGTGAACCCCACCATCCAAATAGTGGATGGCGTGAATACAACACATACATTATTGGGTGGGTCCCACCGTTCAGCGCTGTGGACAGTGCGGACGAAGCACATACAGCATGGTGGTTCCCACCATCCATAGCCGTGGACAATGTAAATAAAACACATACATCAATGGTAGGTTCCACGTGGGGCCCACCATAATGTTTATTTGCAATCCAACCTGTTGCTAAGGTCACACTGACCTGAACGAAAGGAAAAACAAATTTCATATTAATCCAAAACCTCTGAGAAGTCCCAAATGGGTTCAATGGTAGCCGTTCAATCACCATTATTTCCTATGATGTGTGCCACCTGAGCCATGTATAGGGTTGATTTTTGGGAGGGGGACCCACTACCCTAAGGGGCATCAAATGCACGGTGTGGATCGTCCAACACAGCACGGTGGGGCCCACAGCTGGGACCCAGGTCCCAACTCGTCCAGCCGGTCCGCGTCTAGCGTAGGACGCTGCTGCATCCCTGACGTTAGTAGCAGAGATGTTGCTTATTTTTTTAAAGGGTTTTTCTAAGGTTTTTCACAGGTGGGGCCCGCATCAACAAAATCCACCCCACCCATTAGTTCTTACTGGTCAAGACAGACCAAACGAGCCCAATATCGAGCATGTTTCGGGGTACAGAAACACCAGGGTGATTTTCAACGGTAAAGGAACTATTTGCTATGCTATGGTCCGCTAGAACTTTGGATTGGCTCCATTTCTCGGCTCAACGCCTAGAATGAGGTAGGAAATGGGATGGACGGCTTGGATTGAAAATATATATCAAGGGGGGGCCTGCACAAGTGGCCCACCTAAATCCCCCTTTTTTCCCTTACCGGCGTTAATGCATCCACTGTCAGCTCACACTTTACTGTGAAGCCCATCTAGCGTCCAAGGACACTAGACGGCTACATATAACACATTTTAGGTGGGCCCCACCCATAGACGTGCTACTAGGGTGGGCCACCAAATGTTTGGATGGTGTGTATAAGACACACATCAAGGTGAGGTCCAATTGATGAACGGTTTGGACATTCAGAACCCATTAAGTGGGCCACACAATCATATCTTCATACATAAAATAAATGAAAAAGAAAGGGAGAGAGAGAGAGAGAGAAGCACCCACCTTTGATCTTCTCTTCCTTTATCCGCCTATAGTCTCTAGAGCTCCAAAGAAACGATTCTGACAGTTGAGATGGGCTTTGAATGATGGAGATGGGAGGTAGGAAGGTGGGCCACACTAGCTCTCTCATGGCGAGCTTGGACGTGGGTTACTTAGGAGGAAAAATGAGAGAGAATGAAAGAGAGAGAGATGATGGGAGAGGAGTGATGGGGTGTGTAAGAGATGGGATGGAAAGGTTGACTTTGGGGATGGTGTAGTGTACTTAGGGGATGGGGTAAGGTACTTGACTTTATGGGTATACTTTGACAAATGAAGTGATTGATGTAATGGATTCTCTACGGATTTACAGCGCGCGGCATTTTCCTCGAACTGAACATGGGCTTACATCTCCTGGCTCGGTTAGCATCTTGGCACATGAAACGCGGCATCAAAACCGCGATGACGGCGCGGTCGTAATGACATAAGTCTTAAGCTAAGCCGCTCAGATCGACAGGATGCAACTCAGGGTCATGCACAAATGCGGATTATAGGTCGCAGGTTGCCAGAATTCGATCGAGAGGACTGCGGAAGCCTACGGAATAGTACGGTTTAGGATACGAGTCTCACAGTTTGACTAGTCCTAACATTGCCTCAACCAGTCCAAGATATTCCAAGACCAGTCCTAAGTTGGTTGCAATTTTTTAAAAATTTTTGTTTGTCTACGACCAGTCCTGGACTCTGTTCGACCGGTCGTATGAACAGTGTCGACTCGTCCTACGACCAATCCTCGTTCTACGACTCAAACTATAGCAACCAATCTTTGAGTCCTATGACCAGTTGTGGGTATGCTACGACCAGTCGTAGAGGGCTTATGACTAGTTGTAAACACCCTACGACCAATCGTAGAATGGTTTTATCCGATCGTGCTCAAAAATTTAAAAATCTATTTCTCCTACGACCAGTCGTAGTGTCCTCGGGACCAGTCGTAGCCAAGTTTCTACAACTATAAATAGAATACGAATTTCAAAGTTTCATAACTCAATTCAACTAAAATCAAGGGATCACTCTAAGATAAGTTTGTGTTCATTTTAAGCTACTTTGTGCATAATTTATATTCTCTTTTGTTAGCTTTATTAATTTGATTTTGTTTCTACATTCCAATCTTAATTGAAAAGAGGAATTGCAATATTCCTTCTTCTTGGAATCAAAATCAAATATACCTAGCCCAACTGGTTTAATTTAAAATAAATTAGAACCTAGAACCATTTTAAAGTGAGTATCGGACTTTGAACTTCTACATTCGATCTTCTACTCCGACCAGTTCTTCTAAGCTGCAACAAAAGGAGAAATCCAAGTATTTTACATTTATGTAAATTTTTATTTTGGTTTTATTTGAGATTAAGCCAGAAAAATCTCATTGTGTTGGTTATCTAAGGAGAGCCAGAAAACTCAGAAGTGAGGGTTTTTGAATTGTATAAGCCCTTTTCTAAAAAGACACAATTGTGAAGGTTTTGGGTGAACCTGTGAAAACCTATTTTGATAGTGAACGCTAACATCCCCTGTGTGAGGATATTAGGAGTGGAGTAGCAATCTGTGTGGCTGTTTATTAACAGTTGGTATACACACAGGCGAACCACTATAACTCTTTATGTTTTGTGGATGTGTGATTTATATTTTCTATATTTGATCATTCAGATTTGTGGGATGTATATGTGAATTTGAATGATGTAATATTTACATTTCAAGCATTATGGGGAATGTTGTAATAGTTTAGAATTTATTTCTTGCTATTTCATTTGTTTTCTTTCTGTTTGAGTTTTTGATATTCAATTTGTTCTAGAAATAAAGTTGTCTTGCCATAAACCTTTGGTTTTTATGGTATAAGGTTGTCCTTAGAACAACATTGATATCAATCTCTCTTTTTGAGGTTGCTTTACATTCCAATATAGTGATTTATTAATAATGCTATCTTTTATTCATTTATATTCCATTGTTATTGTTTAAATTTGGCATTGTCCTATTCACCCCCCTCCCTCTAGGACATATAGCTTGGCCATTTCAAGTGGTATTAAAGCCTAATAGCTCATTTTAATTCTTGTTATTTGGATTTGTTTCCTGAGCTAACCAATCTAAGCTATATATAAAATGTTAAATTTTGATAGCCTTTCAGTCACTAGGCCTTCACCTTTTGATGGCACCAATTATACCTATTGGAAAGCCAGGATGAGGATCTTCCTTAAATCCATGGATAAAAGTGTGTGGCTAGCCATAGTGAATGAATGGACCCCTCCTACCACTAAAGTAACTAGGATCGATGGTTCAAAATCAATGAGAGTAACACCTTATTTCTCATAGACCACACTTTAGAAAAGTGAGAGTAGTGCAAATGCAAAAGCACTAAATGCAATCACTTACGCACTATCACCGAATGAATTCAAAAGAATTATATCTTGTGATTCTGCAAAGCAAGCTTGTGATATTTTAGAAATGACACACGAGGGTACATCAATTGTCAAGAAATCTAAAGTCCAAATCCTCACAACCAAATTTGAGAAAATACATATAGAAGAAAATGAAATGTTTATGGATTTCTACACTATATTAAATGACATTGTGAACTCTATATGGGGTCTTGGAGATAAAATTCCAAAAAGTAAAGTGTGTGTAAAAATATTGCGCTCACTTCCTAAATGGTTTAATTCAAAGGTAACTACGATCCAGGAACTTCGTAATGCAGATACTATGAGGGTAGAAGAATTAGTTGGGTCTTTACAAACCTACGAGTTAAATTTTAAAGCTCTTAAAGGAAAATCTATTGCCCTTAAGTCTTCTAAAAATGTTTCTCAAGAAAACAATTCTAATTTAGAAAATTCTGAAGACGATATGACCCTTTTAGTGAAAAAGTTTTACAAAATTTTCAAAAGTAAAAAGAGGGTTGATTTTCAAAAAGAAAATGATAAGAAAAGATCTAAATCTAAATCTAAGACTTAGAAATCTTTAAAAGATAGTCAATGTTACAACTGCCAAGAATATAGGCATTTAGCAAATAAGTGTCTTAAAAAGGACAAACCCAAAAAGAAGAGTATGTTGGCTACTTGGGACGAATCCTCTAATTCTGAAGCCTCTTCTAATTCAGAAGATTTTGAAACCGAGTCAGGCAGTGAAGTTAAAGCCCTTATGACTCTAGCCAAATTCTCATTTTCAGATAATGATTCAACAAGTAAAGAAAATCTGAATAGTGAATGTGAAAATGAAGATGATCTTCAAGATGCTTACAATGCGTTATACAAGGAAAGTTGTAAAATTGCTGTGAAACTTAAACTTTAAAAAGAAAAATTTTCAAAGCTTAAAGAAAATTTTGAGTCTCTTATTTTATAAAAATTGCATATTTTAGATTGTTTTGAAAAACGCAAATGCGATTTGGAATTCAAAACCTCCCAGATTGAAAATCTAAAATCTAAAAATGAAAAACTTAAACTTGAAGTCTCTTCTCTTTTGAGTTTAAAGGATACATGGAGATATGCCCAAGGTGATCCAAAGTTAGAAAAACTTTTATCTGGATCAAGAAAATGTGGCAACCGATCCGATTTGGGCTACAATAAGAATATTCCTCCTAAACAGAAGAACACTCCTCCCAAGTTTGTGAGAGAAGAAACTTCGAACTCAAAAGGGAAAAGTAATCAAAATTTTTCTAAAAATTCTAAAACTTTTCAAAAACCTAAAAACATTTATGTCAACTATAAAAATCAGAACCGAAACCCTTTAGCTAGGAAAATAGTTGATATTCTTAAGGAGCTCTTAAAATCTAACTCAGTGGGTCACTCTAACAATAACTACAATCAAAAGAACACCCACTATACTCCTAAACCCAAAACAGTTATGAAATAGGTTCCTACGGTTACTTGCTTGCTTGCCCACACTGCTTTCAAAGCTACAAGCCATTCAAAGTGGTACCTAGACAGTGGATGTTCAAGGCATATGACTAGTGATAAAGGTTTATTCACCGATCTTAAAGACATGACTGATGGTTCAGTCACATTCGGCGATGACAGTAATTACAAGATTATTCGCCAAGGTACGATTTAAATCTATAACCTCCCTTTGTTTAAAAATGTTTTATACGTTGAAGGGTTAAAACACAATTTATTAAGCATATCTCAAATATGCGATAACAATCATAGTGTAAGATTTTCTAACCAAGGTTATGAAATTCTAAATAATAAGGGTTCAGTAATATTAACTGGTCGCAGAACTTCTGAAAACTGCTATATTGTTAGTGAATCCAGCTCATCTAGTCAAACATGTTACATGGTCCATACCGATGAGACTGATTTATGGCATAAACATCTTAGACATGTACACTACCGTAATTTATATAAACTGAGCAAAAGAGAACTAATAAGAGGTCTACCTAAATTACAAAAGATTAAAAAAAATATGTGGCGAATGCCAAATAAGCAAGCAATTAAGGAGCTCTCACAAGAAGGTGAACTCCAATGCCACATCAAGACTACTTGAGCTTCTCCATATGGATCTTATAGGACCTACCAGGTCAAAAAGTTGAGGTGGCAAAAATACATTTTGGTAATAGTAGACAATTTTACCAGATTCACTTGGGTAGCTTTCTTAAAAGATAAGTCAGAAATCCTTGATGAAATAAAAAGAGTTCTCAAACGGATTCAAACCGGAAAATGTTCTCAAGTCTGTAAGATCCATAGTGATCATAGATCTGAATTTGAGAATAGTAGTTTTGAGAAATTCTGTAGTGATCAAGGAATATCACATGAATTCTCTGCGCCCAAAACTCCTCAACAAAATGGAATTGTAGAAAGGAAATTAGAGTGCTTCAAGAAATGGCTAATGTAATGTTGAATAGTATGAAGCTATCTAAAAATCTTTGGGCTAAAGCTGTTAATACTTCCTATTATATAATTAACCGGGTTTATACGAGTAAATCTAATAATAAAACAGCTTATGAAATGTGCTTCGATAAGAAGCCTACTGTCAAATACTTTCGAATTTTTAGCAGCAAGTGCTATATTCTACGTGACCGTGAAAATCTGAGAAAGTTTGATACTAAAAGTGATGAAGGGATCTTTTTAGGATATTCTTTAAACAGTCACGCATATCGAGTACTGAACAAAAGGACCGGTGTTATTCAAGAATCTATAAATGTGGTTATTAATGATCACTTGAATACACCTGCCCCAAGTTTAGATAATGATGAAGTTCTTTTAATTGACAAACCAGATACTTCATCAAATCAAATTGATTCTGAATTGAGGACTGTTAAAGATCATCCACCCACTCAAATTCTTGAAAACCCTCTCACTGGTGTGCGCACTCGTAGACAACTTGAAGACATGTAATTACGTATATTTCACATCCCAGATAGAACCGGCTAATGTAAAAGAAGCTCTTACTAACAAAAAGTGGATAGTTGTGATGTAAGAAGAGCTTAACCAATTTGTGAGAAATGATGTTTGGTACCTCGTTCCTAGACCTAAAGATAAACATATTATTGATACTAAGTGGATTTTCAAAAATAAGTCTGATGAACTTGGTAATATAATTCGAAATAATGCTAAACTGGTTGTACAAGCGTACACTCAAATTGAAGGAATTGATTATGATGAAACCTTTGCCCCAGTAGCTTGTCTTGAATCACAAACTATTCATATCCATTGCTTGTTTTAGAAAATTTAAAATTTATCAAATGAATGTAAAGAGTGCCTTCTTAAATGGTGATCTGCATGAAGAAGTGTATGTTGAACAACCAACGGGTTTTGAAGACCCTAAGAGTGTTGATCATGTCTATCGCCTAAAAAAGGCTCTCTATAATTTAAAACAAGCTCTCAGGGCATGGTATGAAAAGTTGACTAAGTTTTTACTAAGTCATAACTTTCAAATGGGAAGTGTTGATAAAACTTTGTTTGTTAAGAAACATAATGATGATATCTTAATGGTTCAAATCTACATTGATGATATTATTTATGGATCTACCTATTCTAACATGACTATTGAGTTTGCAGATTTAATGAAATGTAAGTTCGAAATGAGCATGGTTAGGGAATTGAACTATTTCCTTGGGTTGCAAGTAAAACAACAACCTGATGGTATTTTTATTTCTCAAACCAAATATGCTGTGAACTTAATCAAAAAGTTCAGATTTGAGAATGGTAAAAATTTTGATACTCCTATAAGTACAACCTTAAGACTCTTAAAGGACTCTACAAGAAAAATGTTAATCCTAAGTTATATCATAGTATAATTGATAGTTTACTTTATTTAATTACTAGTAGACCAGATATTGCTTTAAGTGTTGGTATTTGCGCTAGATACCAGTCTGATCCTAAAGAGTCTCAATTAACTGCTATTAAGTGGATTATGCGATATGTCGCAAGTTCAGTTAATTTGGGTCCCTGGTATCCATATGAAACTAGTGTTCAGTTGGCAGGGTACACTGATGTTGATTGGGCTAGAAATATCGACAATAGGAAATCAACTAGTGGTGGTTGTTTTTATATCGAAAATTGTTTAGTTTCTTGGTTTAGTAAGAAGCAAAGTTCTATATCACTCTCTACGGCTGAGGCTGAACACATCGCAGCTGGAAATGCTTGTACTCAGCTTGTTTGGATAAAACGTATGTTAAGTGATTATGGAATTATACAGGATTCAATGGTTCCATATTGCGATAATTCTAATGTTATAAATATTTTAAAAAATCTAATCCAGCATTCACGTACCAAGCACATTGATATTAGGTATCATTATATTCATGAATTAGTGGAAGAAAAAATAATCTCTTTAGAATACATTCCGACCGAGACTCAACTTGCTGACATTTTCATTAAACCGCTCGACAAAAGCAGGTTTAATAAATTAAAATTTGATCTTGGTATGTGCATTTAAAATTGATTATTCATGCATATATGTATCATAGTGTATATATTTGATAATTTATTTGGTTAAATTTTAAATTTTTATGAAAAATGCATATTTTTATTGATACTCGACCAGTTGTGGGTGTACTCGATCGGTCCTAGTACAACCGGTCGAAGACAGCTCAAGACCGGTCGTGGAGCGCGTTGTCCTCTTTTATTTGGAAAAAATCTTCATCTTCCTCATTTCTATCTTGCTCTCCAACAAGCCGTGGCACGACTAGTCGAACCCTACAATGTGATTCGTCAAGGTTAGTGCATTTTATCAGTCTTGCTTGTAGATTCATGGTCCATTTGCTTCAATCTCATCATTGGAGTGCTTGATTTCAAGCTTTGTTGGGTTATTTGGGGTTTTCTTCTTAAATTTTTGATTTTGAGAAAACCCATTTCTCATCTTTTGCATCTCCTTAGTTCTTTGAATTTCTTGTTGCCAATGGATGCTAAAGGGAAAAAGAAAACAACCCGTGTTCCATCTTCTTCTAGATCTACTCCAATAACTCAGCACCATCTTCGGTCACCCGAAAATGATCCCTCATTTGCACGGGATTTGCATTTGCGCAAGGTTATTGTTGAAAGAGCTATTGATCTTAACCACATTGCTCCTTTTGGTATCATTCCACTCCTCCAATTTGTAGGATGGGATAATATCTTACATTGGGGTGGGCCTGCATACCAATCTATTGCTCAGTCCATGTTCACATGTATCTCTGATTTTTTTGCTGAGAATTTAACATTTAAAATAAATGCTAGAGAAGGCCCTTTTGATATAGATTGTCATCTAATATTTGGCTTTATGGAAATACCTGTTAATGATGAGGGTATTCCTATTCATATTCTAACTGAAAAACCCTCAGAATCATAAAAATGAATACTTATTAGAGCATTATGTAATATGGACATGCAATGGACTCATAAAGGGAATGTGCTCCCCTCAAAGTATTTGTTACCTAGATATAGAGTCCTCCACAGAATCTTTACTTCAAATCTGTATCCGCGTTCTGGTAATAAAATAGAACTGACTTCCTTTATGGTTCGTGTTTTGCACTCTATCGTCTCTGGTACTAAAGTTTGTCTTTCATCTTTAATATGTCATTTCATCATTCAGTTTCGTCTCTATCCAGGTCATAGTGATATTCCATTTGCCTATCTTATGACTGTTTTAACTTTTCATATATTGGTTGCTATGCCTGTTGGAGAGGCTCCCATCCATCATCTTATTTTTAACAACTCAAATATAAATAAGATAAAATTAGAATTGGCTCCTGGACAAGTGGATGTTGGTGGTGATGGAGCTAATGCTGAGAATGAAGAAGAAGCTGATGATCTTCCTCCTAATGACATAAACACGGATGATATTTTTGATGAAATTTAGTTTGATTCTACTAATGATCCTGATTATGAACCATCTAAGTTTGATGCACGTCTGCGTGCACTTGAGGAGAAGGTAGAGAATATGAATGTTACCCATGATTTATGATTTAAATATATGCGCAAGTATCTTAGGCGCTTAAACAAGGGCCTTCATCAACTTGATCCTACCATACCTACTCCTTCCTCAGAATCTGATTAAGTGATTTACTCTTTGGTCTGTAATAACTTTAAGTCTACTTTTATTGGGTTGTAAACTTTATTTGGTTTACTGACTGTAGCTTGCTGACTTTGTTTAAACTAGTTCATGGTATGCGGACTTGAATTTGCTTATATCTTGACTCCTTGATTACTCCTGTTTATTATCTTTTTCCATTTTTCTTCTTCCTTTGTCATATTGTGACAAAAAGAGAGAGAATTTATATGGTTTTGCATATAAATTGATATGTTGATGGAATATGGACTGTGGTAGAGTAGTATTTTTTTTGGATATATGTGTGCTACTCAGGGGAAGTAAGTAAGGAGGTGTTCTGCCTACTTCATCTTGATGTGTGATGACAACTGGTGCATGATTCTTTAACCAGGCTGTAACTGGTTTTTTTCTTTTATAAATTGTACATTTTTTTTTTTGTATCCATATTGGTTATATTGAGTGTTTTGTCACAAATTTGATAGAGGGGGAGATTGTAAGTGTTATGGTTTTATGCTCCTTTGGTTGTTAAATTTTGTGGTGCCAAAACCTTAATCTATGTCTTACGTAGTTCATTATTATAAATGTTCAAGACATTGCATCACCGCTCTAAGCACTTTACTTCAAGTCAAGAACGAAGAACTACTTCAAACTACTTCAAGAAATGCAAGTACAAGCTACTACAGTAGAATGCAAGTACAAGGTACAACAGTAGAAGTGATCTTGTTCAAGACTCAAGTCAGTGTACAATACAAGATAAATTGTTATTAAAGCTATAAAAGATCTCATGTTCAGTGCTACATCAAGTTCAAAATCTCAAGCTTCACAATCTTCAAAGGTCATTTATCACCTGAAGATACGAAGTCTCGATGTTCGTACCTCACTTTCAAGGTATGATTGACCTTAGATTGTCCTTAGGGTAAGTCATTTTGAATACATAATTCAATTGAATCATTTTACATGGAATTAAACTGTTCTAAGACTAGTCCTGAACCTTGTTCGACTAGTCCTAGCACTGCCTCGACCAGTCTAAGAAATTCCAAGACCAGTCCTAAGTTGGTTGCAATTTTTTAGAATTTTTAGTTCGTTCACGACCAGTCCTGGACTCTGTTCAACCGGTCGTGTAAATAGTGTCGACTCATCCTACAACCAGTCATAGTTCTATGACTCAAACTACAACAACCAATCTTTGAGCCTACGACCAGTTGTAGAACGGCTTTATTCGATCGCGCTCAAAAATTCAAAAATCCATTTCTCCTACGACCAGTTGTAGTGTCCTCAGGACCAGTCTTAGCCGAGTTTCTGCAACTATAAATAGAGCACGAATTTCAGAGTCTCATAACTCAATTCAAGTAAAATCAAGGGATCACTCTGAGATAAGTTTGTGTTCATTTTAAGCTACTTTGTGCATAATTTATATTCTCTTTTGTTAGCTTTATTAATTTGATTTCGTTTCTACATTCCAATCTTAATTGAAAAGAGAAATTGTGATATTCCTTCTTCTTGGAATCAAAATCAAATATACCTAGCCCAACTGGTTTAATTTAAAATCAATTAGAACTTAGAACCATTTTAAAGTGAGTATTAGACTTTGAACTTCAACATTCGATCTTCTACTCTGATTGGTTCTTCCGAGATGCAACAAAAGGAGAAATCAATGTATTTTACATTTATGTAAATTTTCATTTTGGTTTTATTTGAAATTAAGCTAGAAAAATCTCATTGTGTTGGTTATCTGAGGAGAGCCAGAAAACTCAGAAATGAGGGTTTTTGAATTATATAAGCACTTTTCTAAAAAGACACAATTGTGAAGGTTTTGGATGAACCTGTGAAAACCTATTTTGATAATGAACGCTAATATCCCGTGTGAGGATATTAGGAGTGGAGTAGCAATCTATGTGGCTGTTTTTTAATAGTTGATGTACACACAGGCGAACTACTATATAACTCTTTGTGTTTTGTAGATGTGTGATTTATATTTTCTATCTTTTATCATTCAGATTTGCGAGATGTATATGTGAATGTGAATGTTATAATATTTACATTTCAAGCATTGTGGGGAATGTTGTAATAGTTTAGAATTTATTTCTTGCTATTTCATTTGTTTCCTTTCTATTTGAGTTTTTGATATTCAATTTGTTCTAGAAATAAGGTTGTCCTGTCATAAACCTTTGGTTTTTATGGTGTAAGGTTGTCCTTAGAGCAACATTGATATCAATCTCTCTTTTTGAGGTTGTTTTACATTCCAATATAGTGATTTATTAATAGTGTTATCTTTTATTCATTTACATTCTGCTATTATTGTTTAAATTTGGCATTGACCTTTTCAACCCCCCCCCCCCCCCCCGGGACATATAGCTTGGCCATTTCATTAATCAATCTATAAATTCGATTCTTGGGCATTGAAACCTAATGGTGAGAAATTAATAGAACTATGTGAAAGTGTTATTCCCTAGTTAGAAACCCTCCTCTCAAGCTCTTTCACTCATAGAGGTGATCATTTAATCATTGTGATAAAATACATTTATTGAGCATTCAAAGCTTGGATTGAAATATGAACTCCAACATTCATTAATGCCCTAGTATTCATCTTTAATGGCTAAACTTTTGTGCTAAAAGGCATTCAATGTTAGTCCTTGGAAATCCTAGCCTTATCCTTAAATACAACTAATCTTAAGTTACGATTCACCTACCCTTCTTCTATACTATAGCACTAAAAAAGGCACATCTATTTCAAGGTTGCAGTTCAAATGAGCTAAAGAATATGCTTTTGTAATTAAGGAAGTTCTTCAATAAGGAGCCTTAAGAGGGCTTAGCCACTTTAAGTAAGAAAACTATTTTTGAGTCCATTTTGTCGATAAATTGATTCTTGTGTAGCATTAAATTTCAAAGTTTGACTAACGAAACTCACCAAGTCCTTGCGTAAGCCTTTCACAGGAGCATATGGTTGTCATCCTTATGTAGGACATCTTGATTGGGTTTGAGATCCAAACTCTCTAAGACCTTGTATAGGCCATCGATGGATATAAAACGTATAGACCTTGTTTAGGTTATAAAGGTTTATGGTAAAACTAATTTAAAATCATTTGGATAGTGAAATCTAGTACACTTTAGGAGAGAGTGAGCTAGTCAGGAGTAGAGTAAGCATATAGTCGAATCACTATACATAGTGTGGAATGAGCTAATAATTTTTTCTTATAATTATTTTATTTTGTAAATGATGTGGATGACTATTTTTATTACAGCAAACATGTTTGATAGAATGCCCACATGATGTTTCACTATTGTTTTATTTTAGTCTAAACTGATTTGATATATCCACTCCTTATTTTTGTTGTTTTACTTGTGTAATTAGTAGTAGATGATTGATGTTTGTTTTGTTAATTTTTAAAAGTCATATTCACCCTCCTCTAAGATATTAGTCATATAACCAAACTTCACTTATAATTGTAAATTTGCAATTTCAACTGAGGGAGGCCCGAGCTCATAAGTCCTCAAAATTGTTAGAGCTATAAGTGCTAGGATTGAAGTAATTGCTGGAACCGCCTTAGTTGAACCTATAATTATGGTCTTCTGCCACTTCAATTTAGGTTCAGTTAACTTGACCATTCTTATTAATGTGAAAGAAGGTTCGACAATCTTTATTGGTATTGGAATGTGATGATCACATCAACTGAAATTGTCTTCCTTGATCTTGTCTTCCTCTGGATAGAAGACATGGTCAACTGAGGTACAGTCAAATTTTTTTTTTTGTGCCTTCTTTAGTCGTATTCTTCTTCTCGGATATATGTCTCTCTACTTTGGATGAAGGAGAAAGTCAGCCGATGATTAATTCATGGGACCCACTAATCAAAGTCCCATAATAGTTTTTCCACTGGAAGTGAAATGCCTCTAGTTGAGAATGATAGTTAATAAAGAGGGGAAGCATAATAGAAGAGCTCACATAATCAAATCCTTTGTGAAGAGTCTGAAACATGATGATCGAATTCGTAACTGGTTGATGAGTTGGAAGTTGGTTGTTAGTTCAGTGAATAAATGAAAAGAGGATGACTTGGGCCAAACCAAATTGACGAGCAAGAATATTAGGGCAGTATTGTTCGAATGCATCATTGGCATTAACACCCGTATCTACTGTGCTACCATATGGTAGGTCTATGTAAAAATAAAATTTTCAAGCCATATCTGTAAGACTTGTCATCTCAATATTAGTCGGCCCGTACTATTCACTGAACCAGGTCAGTCAAATTCTTTATCTTTAAATGGACAGAATGAACGATTAGACTTATTAACGGTAAAATAAAAATTAAAAAAAAAAAAAAGAAAAGAAAAAGTAAAAGGAAGAAACTCATACATTCAGAGAATGAATAATTGATTTTGGACAAAAGATACTGTGGTGGGCGAAGAAAATGAATTTCACATCTGGTGGAACATATTTGACAAATTTTTCTCCAAAATAAAAGTGTATCTGTATAAGCTATATAGGCCTGCCACAGTAGTAAAAACCCTTTATGGTTACTTCAAGCATATTGCCATAAGGGTGGCCGAGCACAAAAGGGAAGAGAGTAAGCTGACGTTCTTAAGCGAACGCCACGTCCAGATGGATGTACTCTTTGCTGATTTGAAGAAACACATAAAGAACATCATCCAGATGGATGTATACCCGGTGATGTGATTTGAAGAGACACAGGGAAAACCTCGTGTTAGGTTTTGAAGCCTCCGCCATCCACGAAATACCTGGTCCGGTCTCCTCGTTATGGGCTCAGGGCCCAGTATATAAATTTCCAAATGGTCCAACCGCCGAAAATATTGACCTTTTCCGTTTCCAGAACATCTCTGCACGTGGGCCACGTGGTGCGTTAGATGCCGGTGATTGATCCTGGGAGATAACATTCGCAGCACACGGGTGCCAATGTATGCCACCAATGTGATGATATCCGGCATGTCCGTCTGATGGGGCCACTGGGAACTGCCATGGGCCAAAAGATTAAGCTGACCAAATAATCGGGTGGCCCACCAATGTCCCTTAGATGTGGGAAAAAACATTTTAGCCAGCGGTTTTGTCTTCTACATGCGTCCGTTGAGTGCAATTCATATCACTTTTGGGCCAGAACCCGTTCAACGTGGGTCACTTGAGTCTCTCTAGAAATCTTGCAGCCCTTGACAACGCGCATTCGGAATTGGTGTCCATAATCTAGGACGGTAAACTGTAGTAGATTTTCCAACTGTAGGAGATCTCATCCAATGGGCCGCAAGCGATGGCCGCAGCGCACACGTCGAATCAAGTGGGTGGTCCTTAGATGTCAAATCGGAGAGCTTTTTGCAAGTTGAATCCGGACATTTGCTCCTTTTTCTTCCCAGCCTTTCATTTGCAGAATGCGGACGGATGAGATAACTATAAAATCCCCGTACACGGGAGTCAGATAAACGGTCCAAATCTGGCAAACGTGAACCATGTGAATCATTTTAAATTGAGAACACCGACTTTCCTGCTTCTTGAGACGATGCGATCTGAAAGACGGCATATTTTAAGTATAAGATACGTGCCGGAATCTTTTCACAGTGTACCTGAGCAACTCATTTCTGATGATGAATAGGTCATCTGGATGGATAATAAAGACCTTTGGCACGTTGAGTCTCGAGATAGATGGCACCGAAACCCAAAAAGCATTCCACACCGGCAGCTAATATCGGAAACGATTTTCAGTTGTACGTGGACGGTTGCTGTGCTTTTGTAGGCAGCAAAACGAAAATTTGAGAATCTTTTAAAGCATAGTCCATCCACTAAGGGAACATAGAGAAGCAGGGGTCTTGTACTGAACAATTGGCCTAATTGTCATCTCGACGAGCCCATGAATACTACGTAAAGATGTGAACCATGTATTTTGTTTATCTTGATTTTATACGAAAGTTATTAATTGTTTTATTTTCTCTGTCTGGTGAGAAAAAAAAAAAAAAGCGGTAACCGACATCCACATCTTTAGGAGATAAAGAAGGAAATGAAACAATAAAATATTCAAGAGTCTCGAAGGTTACGTGTCGTCGAGGGATTGAAAGCGGATTGCCTTAATGACCCTATCAATCAACAGGTATATCCCTGACATTATTGGAGCCACCGTGACTGATGTGTTTTGTCCATGCCGTCCATTCGTTTTACCTCCTCGTTTTAAGGTTAAATGCAAAATCAAAAGTTACACATAGATAGACAACAGTGGTGATTGAATGCCCACTGTTAAGATCTTCTCGAGGAATAAAGCTGATAATTTTGTTTTCCGTTCATCTAGGTATGGGAGACCCTAATAAACATAGGTGGGCCTTCAGGAGGTTTAAGGGTGCGTGTCATTATCCTCATCGTTTCCTCTACTTGAGTCCGCTTGAGATTTTGATCTGCTTCATTTTGCGGTTCATGCACCAAAATGAGCTTGAAAAACGGATGGTTGGCGTAGATGTAAAACATATACATCACGGTGGGCCCCACACCGCCTGCCACCACGGATATCCCTGGTGGCAGCGTCACCAGGAATCAATACCGGTGAGGGAGCGCATTGACGACGGAGTAACGGGCTCTACCGGCTACTGCCGGTTGAGGAGGTCGCATTCTGATTCTTGCGCTGGTTACCATAAATAGAAAATGGCCCTGGGAAAGGTTTTTAAGGTAAGAGGATTGCCGTAAGAGGAAAGGTTCGAGAGAGGACATTCCGGTGTCTTGTTGCGTCGAATGAACGGTCACGATTATGTCTTACTTTTGACTGCCTTTCTTTAATGGCGACCGGATTGATTACGTGGATATGCTGACTAGACCTGTTCCCACCAAGAATTCTCTCTTCTGCGTTGGGATTCGTTTGGCAAGTTGCTGACCGGTAAGTCCACAACTTTAGCAGGAATGCCCATCGGCTCCCTTGAAGCCGTGATGGATCCGCACGTATGTTACTACCAACGAGTTCCCATGTGTTACGAACGTTCATCAGGTTGGCCCATAAGCAGTCCGGGATGAAAGAGAGGATACCCACCAATACACAATATCGGACGTGAACTGAAGACACGTGGTATACGGGACTAGATGGGAACTGTTGACAGCACGTCCAGGAGTAAAAAAGAAATAAAAAGTCATATGTTTGGACGATCTAATTTCCCTAATCCGTGGCACGTAATTGGTGAGACAATTGAAGGCAAAAACACTGAAAATATTCTTTAACAGCATAACGATCTGGTGAGCCCCAATTATATTTAAGTCAAGATTAAATGAAAATTTAGTGGTTGATAACTCTAGTCTACTTTAATATAGTTAATATAAAGTATTATAATTGATGCAGAAATTTAAACGTCTTCTGAGTTGAATTGTGTATACCTTTCACCACTAGGGATGCCCTTTTTATAGATGAGAGAGGGCAGTAGCATAGATGGTGATCTCTCTATTTAGTAGGTGCATATTGTAGAGGTATTCGGATCTGTGCATGTCGTAGATATCTCTTGAGATCCACGGTGGAGATCTCAGGCAGATCCGTGTTACGATCGTCTTTCGAGATCCTCGGCTGGAATCTCGGGTAGTTAGTCGGAACCAGATCAGAATTAGTAGAGGCAAGTGGTGAGAGTGTTGAGGATCAAATATTGCATATTATCTCTCATTTATTACTTAGTTTTATGAACATGATACTGCTTAATGTTCTATTTTAATCATGTTTGTGTTGCAAGGTGAATTTAAGAACTTGGATTGAAAAGAATGCTAAAAGCATGGATTTAGTGTTCAAGAATAACCAAGGCAAAGAAGGGATCTTAGGGACCAAAAATAGAGAATTCTCATGCCAAAAATCGTAGGAAACCAAGTACAAAGAATGAAGAAAAGATTGGCAAAAGCATAAGTTAAATAGCAGAAAAAACAGCCATTTCTATGCCACCTAAGCCAATTTTGGTGCCACCAAAAGTGCACAAAACAGTCCAATAAGAAAACAACTTAATTCAGTGTCACTTAAGCTTAATTCAATGTCACCGAAGCCAATTTTGGTAGCAAGTTCGGTGACACATTTTACCACCTAAGTACTCTTCACATACAATTTCAGATGCAGATATGATTTCGGTGCCACCGAACCAACTTTAGTGCCACAGAAATTGCACAAAATTGTAATGCAGGGCCGACGCGGATTGCATAAATTGAGGCCTTTCGTAAGTAGTTTCTGAAAATTCCAAGTCGGTGCGTAAGAGGAGGATTCACAACTATAAATAGGTGTCCCTAGGACGTTCCTAGACATCATATAAGGTTCAAAGAATGGAGTAAAAGAGTGGAGAGTCGCGGCCAAGAGTATTTTTTCTTATTCCTTAATTGTTTTTATGCTTTTCTTAAGAGATATTAATTCAAACATGTCTATGGTTGGCTAAACCTCTTAGATAGGGCTAAGAGGTGAAGCTTGTAGCGTGATTGAAATGTTTACTTTGCTTTGATTTATGTTTATGGTTGAACTTCATTAAATTCTAGTTGATTCTAAGGAATATTTTCAGTTTTAATGGTTTGTTGTGACTTAAATTATAATAGATCTTCAATAGCTTTAAATATCTTCTTTTCTATTTGAGATTGTGGATTGGTAAATCTTGTTGTTTGCCATCGTCCCATGGGCATGGTTGGGTGATGAAATCCCTTCCAATTCAACCAAATTCTCCTCCATTAAGGAAAAATCAATGAGAAGTTCAGAGATTTAATCGTCTCTTCTTCCAACTAAATAGGATAGGACTCTGATTCTAGTTAGATCTCTTGAATTAAGCAAGGTAGCATCTCAATTGCTACAAGTGGATCCTTGGCACCCTAGTTCCCACTTTTAATTGATACTTTACTCATTACTCAAAATTACTCATTTAAATTTAGATTTTTTCTTTAGTTCTTTATCTAGCTCTAATTCTAGTTACTTTTAGAAACGTACGAGTTTAGTCCCTATGGATTCGTCCTCAGTCTTACCGAGATTTTTAGTACATCGCGACCCTACACTTAGGGTCGTGAACTGAGAGTCCTGAGTGAACAGTTGTTTTGAAGAGAGTTTTGCCGACCTGGATTCTCTAGAGAGTTGTGGTCAAGATTTCTCTTGGCGTTGAGCAAATTACCGACCTGCCAACCTGCCTTTAGGAGTCGTGTCAGAGGATCATGACCGAGCTCCTTTCCTTAGTACAATATAGACAGATGACCATCCTCTTCAATTTGTCTTGCATAGTGGGGTTGTACTTCAGGATCCTTTTCCATGAGATGTTCCGAGCATCAGCTCGGAAATGTATGGATCCGTGGAAGGGCTGGTGTCTAACAGAAATAGAGAGACTCCATCTCCTGATGGCCGATCTCAAGAAGTATAACAGAGTGTCCCTCCCTGGCAATTGAGGAGCTCCTTGGTCGTGACTAGTGCTGATCGACCTCCTCAGATTGTGCATATATGTTCAAGTTGGTTTTTCCATATTAGCTTGTCCATTTTTACCCATAATAGTATACCCCCCTACTTTCTTTCAAGCTCGCGCAATAGGCTCGGAAAGTAAGCTGAATTTGGTGAGGTCAGACATTCTTGCACATGGGGCGTTGGGCCTACTTATCATCAATGCGAAGTAAGGCAGTTGGCACAGGAATCGAGGCATATCTGTAATCATGATATGGTACGCTCAAGGTGGCATGCCTTGGCTCGAGGTCACGTGCGTTGGTAGGGCACCTGTTCGGTCCTCATCGTATGAGGCGCTGACGCGTGGTGCATTCTGGAGAATCGAGTCGACCTGTAAGTGGGAGAGCCCCACGTGTCCAAGCGCGGGCATCGAGGAGTCATTTTGACGACCACATTAAGTGCGAGCATTTAATGCTCATATAGTCGGTTCTGCTACAAAAAGGGGGAACCCTAATCGTACATGGGTTATTTGCCCTGCTGCCTTCTTGCCCCTCTGCTCTTCTCTGACTTAGGAGATTTCTGGTGACTTCAGCTCCCTTTTCCAGTGAGCTTCATCTTCCCCGCCCTTTCTCCCTTTTTCTTTTTCTTCTGGATTTTCGACAGCCATTTCGGTCAAAAAGAAAAATTCTAAGTTTGTCGGACTGGTGGGGGGGAGTCATCCCAACATGATGGAGGGCCGAAAGACTTTGATCTATTGGAGAATTCACCGTTTTCCTTGGTGATAATGAGCGACAGGGACTTCCAGGTGTCCCATGGGTCGAGGATGGCAGCCCAGTCCTCTGCCGAGCAACCAATGAACATTGCAGGGTCTGCTCTAGCAAGGGAGGAAGCTGGTAAGTCTTCATTTGAATCAGAAGAAACTGGGCCAATTGGGTCAATGTTGACAGAATCCGCCCTGGTACGAATTAGGTCGAAGTACCACATTTCAGACTCTATGGTACTCCGAGATCCCGTACTTGGTGAAATTCCTTGCGAACACCAGGACGACGAGGTGGCCATATTCTTGGTCGCTTTCTAGTGCGACTTGAGGCTCTCTCTTCACCATATAGTCAGGCACGTCCTTTTGTGCCTAGAGTTAGCTCCTTGGCAAATAATCCCAAATACTTAGAGGGAGTTGGTGGGGTCATTTAATCTTTGGGCTGAGCTCGATCAACATGAGCTAACCGTGAATGAATTCCTCCACCTACACCAGGTGAAGTTTAACCTCTACCATGAGGGTTGGTATTATTTTTCAGCCTAGCCGAAGACTGGCAAGGCTATAATCACGGATGCCCTAACCTTGAACAAGAACTAGAAAAGTAAGTGGTTTTGAGAGTCGGGAGATTCTTAGGCTCTAGCAACTTATGGGCTACATCATCGGGTTCTGACCTGTTTTGTTCAACGAGGTCGGTATGTCCGAACTGACTTTTTCCTTAGCTTACTTTTGCCTTCCTCATCTCTGATTTTAATTGTCTTTGACATCTCTACCCAAGTACCCTGCTGGGGTGAGTGAGTTTGAACATAATCGAATAGCTCAGGTGAGGTCAGTGGACGTCACATTAAGGTCTTGGAGGCAGCTAATTGCGCTTGAGCTACTTTTTAAATCAGGTCTTGCCTCATCCATATCAGGTATACCCTCGTAGATAGTCGAAAATTATTTCATCCTTGTCTATTTGCTGATCATTCTCTTTTGTCATGTAGGGATTCCTTAGTAGAGTCATTTCAAGCACCATGTAGCTTCTAAGGCCGAGGTGGTCCAAAAGAAAAAAATCTTCAAAGAGGAGGGGAACCACCACTCCTTCGTCCTCAGCTGGTTGGTCGAGCGCTGATGCTGACCTCACCACTACTCCTGCCACCACCCCTCCATACCCGCCTGTGGTCTTTGAGGTGGTTTAGGTAGAACTAGAGGTGGCCCCCGTTGCTAAAGCCCAACCTTCCAAGGTTCGGGCAGTTCTTGGTTCTAAGGCTTAGCCCCCCTCAGCATAGGCTCAGGCGGGCATTTCAACTAGTGGCCAAGGAGCGAGGCTCGGGGAACCCTCAGGTTTGCTTCCACCATGACAGAGGACCTCTTACCTTAGATAACTCTATGCATTCCTAATGCCGAGTTCACCAAGGTAATGGAGATGCCTCCATCAACCACTATAAGACAGGTGGCAGCACTTTTTTACAAGGTAAGATGTTCCCTTCTTAATAGTCATCCTTCTGTACTTAGAGATTTTTTTTCTTATTTTTTAACGAGGATATGTTTTCCAATTCGCCCTTGTTGTCCTATCTGCTTGTTGTGGGATGTTGCGAGTTGAGGAGGAGTGCAAGGAGGCAGAGGTGGGTCTTATGAGGAAGATCATTGAGTCCGAGCAGCTTCGATCTGAGGTTGTTGCTCTGAAGGCCGAGGTGGAGGAGGTTCAGAAGAACGAGTCGCGAGTGAAGATCGAGCTAGAAGCGTTGGGTTCGCTCCTGAAGGAAGCCCAGGAGAAGGGTGCCAGATGGAAGGCCAAGCTGGTCGAGGTGAAATTTAGTTTCAGAGTCAAATTGAAGAAAGCCAAGGTAGTTATTCCGAAGGCTCGGGTGGCAGCCGTAAAAGAGTTCAAGGTCTCAAGGAGTGGGAGGAAGAGAGAGATGCGCTCTATATCCTCAGGTACAACAAGTGCCTCGAGGATGTTAAGGAGTTATATCCCGAGCTCGATTTGACTTCTCTCGAGGACAGCCCTACTGAATAGCAGACTTTGCCGGAAGCCGAGCAGTCGACCTCGACTAGACTCTGATATGATTTCGACCTCTTTTTGTATTTTTCCCATATGTAATCTGTTTTGTCATTTAATGAAAAAGAAATTTTTTGCAATGGTTTGTTGTGTACAAGATTCTAAGTAGATTTAGTAGGTTAGTTTGCCATACATCGACCATACTAATGGAACGAACGTGTTAGTCGAGTAGGAATGTTGGGGCGAGCTCTTGGGCCCTTTTATTAAGGGTATTTTTCCCTTGTAGAATAGGTGAACGAGCTGCAATGGTCCCTTCTCAGAGGACCGAGTAGTTTACTTAGGAGGATTGTCTTCCCAGTCACTAAGGGGTATGCAATCCAAGTAGTATTATTAATTAGTGGTCCGACCTCTTCTTTAATAATACTACTTGGATTGCGTACCCCTTATTGAGGGGGAAGACAATCCTCCTAAGCAAACTGTTCGGTCCTCTGAGAAGGGCCCATTGCAACTCATTCACCTATTCTACAAGGGCAAAATACCCTTTATAAAAGGGCTCAAGAGCTTGCCCCAACATTCCTACTTGACTAATATGCTCGGTCCATCAGTATGGTTGACGTATGACAAACCAACCTACTAAATCTACTTAGAATCTTGTACACAACAAACCATTGCAAAAAATTCTCTTTTCATTAAATGACAAAAAAGATTACATATGGGAAAATTACAAAAAGAGGCCAAAATCATATCAGAGTCCCACCAAGGTCAGTTGCTTGGCTTTCGACAGAGTCGGCTCTTTGGCAGGGCTGTCCTCGAGAGAAGTCAAGTCAAGCTTGGGATATAACTCCTTAACATCCTCGAGGCACTTGTCATACTCGAGGCCAGAGAGCGCATCCCTCTCTTCCTCCCACTCCTTGGAGGCCTTGAACTCTTTTATGGTTGCCACCTTAGCCTGCAGAATAGTTGCCTTAACTTCCTTCAGTTTGACTCTAAAACTAAATGGTGGCTCAATCACTTTCGGAGATGGAAACAATTATAAAATAATAGGCCATGGTAATGTACAACTTCCTAACTTACCTCTCTTTGAAAATGTGCTTTATGTTAAGGATTAAAACCTAATCTTTTGAGCATATCTCAGATCCATGATAATAAACACGGTGTAAAATTTTCAGATCACGGATGTGAGATTATGAATGAGAAAGGTAATATAATATTAAATGGTCGTAGTACATCTGAAAATTACTATATAAATAATAATTCTTGCTCAACAAACCATTCATGTTATATGGTCCAAACAAATGAGACTGAATTATGGCATAATTGCCTTGGAAATGTGAACTATAGAGATTTATATAAATTGACTAAACAGATCACTTATGTGGTTTACCCAAACTGAAAAATATAGAAAAAGTTTGTGGTGCATGTCAAATCGGCAAACAGATCAAGAGTAGTCACAAGAAAGTGAACTCCTTAGCCACGACTAAACTTCTAGAACTTCTCTACATGGATTTAGTAGGACCAACTAGAATGGAGAGTAGAAGTGTAAAAAAGTATTTTCTGGTTATTGTTGATGACTACACCAGATATACATGGGTAGCCTTTTTAAGAGAAAAATCACATACTCTTGATGAAGTCAATAAAATTTTTAAAACGTATCCCGACTGAAAAAGAGATATTTGTGGTCAAAATTAGAAGTGATCATGGCAGTAAATTTGAGAATAACAATTTTGAGAAGTACTGCAATGATCATGGTATATCGCATGAATTCTCTGCTCCTAAAACACCTCAACAAAATGGAATTGTTGAAAGAAAAAATAGAATTCTACAATAAATGGCTAGTGTAATGTTGAATAGCATGAATCTACTAAAAAATTTATGGGCTGGAGCTGTTAGTACTCTATGCTATATTATAAATCGTGTTTATATTAGAAAAAAACTAAAAATAAAATAGCTTATGAATAATGGTTTAATAAAAAACCCACAGTTAAATATTTTCAAACTTTTGGAAGTAAATGTTTTATATTACGCGACCGAGAAAATTTGAAAAAAATCGTAGCTAAGAAGGATGAGGGAATATTTTTAGTTTATGCTCTAAATAGCCGGGCATACCATACGCTTAATAAAAGAACTGGGGTGATTCAAGAATCTATAAATGTTGTGATAGATGATCAACAAATTACACTCAATCCTAATTAAGATGATGATGAAGTCAATGTGATTAATATATCCGACTCTTCATCTAAATCGGTCAATACTGAGATAAGATTAGTCAAAGACCATCCAGCTAATCAAATACTTAGTAACCCTTATACTGATGTTCAGACAAGAAGATAACTAGAAAATATATGTAATTATGTCTGCTTCACTTCCTAAATTAAACCGACCAATGTAAATGAAGCACTTGCTGATGCAAGTTGGATAATTGCTATGCAAAAAGAGTCAAATCAATTTGTTAGAAATGATGTATAGTACTTGGTTTCCAAACCTATTAATAAACATGTAATTGGCACCAAATGGATTTTTTAGAATAAAACTGATGAAATGGGTAATATTATCAAAAATAAGCTCGATTGGTCATACAAGGGTACACTTAAATAGAAGGTATTGATTACAATGAAACCTTTGCACCAGTTGCGCGCCTTGAATCCATAAGATTATTTATTTTGATTGCATGCCATAACAAATTCAAAATATATTAAATGGATGTTAAAAGTACATTCTTGAATGGTGATTTGCATGAGGAAGTATATGTTAAACAACTAAAAGGTTTTAAAGATCCCAAACTGTCACATCATGTGTACCATCTTAAAAAGGCACTTATGGTTTAAAACAAGCTCCCAAGGCATGGTACGGAAAATTGACTAAAGTTCTACTTAGTCATAATTTTATTATGGGTAGTATTGATAAAACCTTATTCGTTAAAAAAATATAACGATCATATACTAATAGTTTAGATATATGTTAACGATATCATTTATGGATCTACATGCACTAATTTATCTATTGAGTTTGCAAATATGATGAAATCCAAGTTTGAAATGAGTATGGCTGGTGAACCAAACTATTTCCTCTTATTACAAGTTAAACAACTTGAAGATGGTATATTCATCTCATAGACCAAATATGCCTTGAAACTTGTAAAAATGTTTGGGTTTGAGAATGAAAAAAATTTCGATACTCCAATGAGTACGACTATTAAACTCTTAAAGGATGAATCAGGTAAAAGTGTAAACTCTCGTTTATATTGAAATATGAATAGTAGTTGTGAGACCTAACCCGAGTTCACATGTGTGCATGCATGTGTGTGAGTATGCATTCCGTCCATTTTGGTCTTGCAGACCTACCGGTCAAATTTTGGTGACCTGCGACCCTCGGATAGCGTTTGTGGTCATCCTTGAGTTCGGTCATGTAGACCCAACTCGGATTGACCCGAGACCTATGCCATTGTGACAGCATCATCGCCGCGATTCCAACGCCGCGTCTCGTGCATAAATCCGACATGTCCATCAAAAGTAGTATCCAACACCATTTTGGACCCTTAATCATGATATGGGGCCCACTTTACCCATGTGCACGTTTTTCAAGAGTGGGTCTCACCTCGCTCCCTTATCTAAACAACCTACCTACCCTACCCTAGCACCTATCATACCTACCCCTAGCCTACGTAGTAGGGCTAGCTTCTCTAGAAACCCATCATTAGCCTTGGGTTCTTACCCCCCATGTGCTATGATTACAACCCTCTTCCCTAGCCAAGAAAACAAATGATAGCTTTGTTATACCCCTCTCTCTCCCTTCTCTCTCCTTCTAATTCTCTCATTCTCTCCTTCCATGGTGGAGACGTCCCCAACTTTCCTCATTTCCAGTAACTCTTTCTCATATCTTCCCCTCAATCCTACCCTCAATTGAAGCATAGAAGCTAGCACTTGGAGTTAGAGCTTGTCCAATGGAGTTGGGTGCTCCATGAAGACACTCCTCCCTTACTTCTTCTTATTTTACTACATGAATGAAAGCATGTAGGGCCCACCAATCCATGGTGCAGGTCCTACATGACTCCTAGATTCAAGGCCATGGGCCTAGAGCATGCATATCTTCTTCCATGGTGGGTCATTCTCCATGGACCCACCATGAGGCATTTTTCTTATATCTAACCTTTCATAGGTCATTTAGACCTTTGTATACATGGTAGGGATGATATCCCTACCTCAGCCCCTCTTTTTAATTGTAAATGGCATGCATGTAAGCCACCAATATAGTGGATGGTGTGGATTGAATGTGGAAGGTTTATAGTGTCGAAACCTTCCACCATGGCTATGATATTTCTCCCTTTATCTTCATTTTGTTACTGAAAATTTTGTGGCCCACTAATGTGGTCTACAATATCTCAGTTCCATCAGAAAATGGGACGTCCAGGCCCACCATGACATGCATGGGTTGGGTGATCTCCAAACATGGATTTTCTTAGAGTTTTTGGTGTGTTGATGGATCTGAAATCTTGATAACCCATCTAGGTGGACCACACTTGATGGATTAGGATACAAAAACTTTTGGATAATTTTTATGGACCGAAATATGGACAGCATATGTTGCTGTCCAGATTTCAGGTCCATCTATAGTATAATTTTGAGTAATTGTTTGGGACTATTTGTATGTCTTTTTCTCTCAAATTTCTTTGGGGGTTTTCTAGAGTGTGGACTCCAATTTGATGTGGATTAGGGCCCACATCATTTCCCCCATGTTTAAGGCCTATGGGATGGGCCATAGTAGGCTGACTATCTAGAAATTTCTAGACAGTCCAACAACATTGCATGTTAGAAATGCTCATTTTTTATCTTGATTTGGGAGTAAGTGGACCACTCCAGTGGACCGCACTTGCTGTCCATATGTGGGACCATCAAACCCATCAATTTTTCAGTAATTTGGGCAAGTATAGGCCCACCCCATATGGTGCCAAACATGGGACAACAGTATTTTCTGCACCAGCAGATTTTCTGCATATTCATTGTTGACCATAATTTGTATGAATTAAATAAAATACTTATACTACCTCAAAAATTCTAAAATTTTTCATAGAGGTGTCCAACATACAGTAGGACCCACCTACAAAATTTTGGGACCAATGGACACTTGTACACACCATGGTGGTAGCTGGATTGGCCCATTATAATGTGGTGTCCAGATCAGTCTGATTTTCAGGACAGATTGATTTCTTTAAATGAATTAAAACATTTCTATTTGTCTAAAAATTCTAAAAAAAATTTTAGTTGTGGTCTAGCCATGGTAGGACCCACCTACTAATTTTTGGGGCCAACGGACCCCTATATATACCGTGACAAGGGCTGGACTGGCCAACCACGTTGGGACGTCCAGGCCAGTCCGATTTTCTGGATAGATTTATTTATTCAAATTAATTAAAATAATTACAGATGTCCAAAAATATTGAAATTTTGTGGGGGTCTGGCCCACCCATATAAGTATCCCCCTACAAAATTTTAGATCCATCGGGCCCTTAGATTTCCCGTGGTGTGGCCTGGAGTGGCCCACCAGGCAGGGACACCCAGGCTGGGGCGTCCAGCCTTGGCTGAGCATCCAGCTTGCCTTGTGGGCCCTCCTAGACATGTTGTGTTCACTCTGCTCATCTGGTGGGGCCCACTATAATATGTGTGGGTCACCATGGTTCAGTTACCCATTTAGATTAAATAAATTTTTGGACTCCAGCAAGCCTAGGAAATGGCTGGGCTGGAATTCTAGCAAGGGGCCCAAACTTTGCTGCATGGTTGACCTTTTTGGAGCTTATGTGGCCCACCAGATTTAAGGGAGTGTTACACATACTCTTGCCTTCTTTCCTTAAACATTTTTGGGCTTAATTAGTGCCCCTTAAGGCCCACCTTTGTGGTGATATTGTAGGTTTGCATTAACCAGATTTTAAGTAGTTTTATAGGCCCAATGGACTGTAAACCTCTTCCTTGAGCCTAACATTGTACAAGGGCTGACCTTATTGAATTGTGAGCCTAATAAGGCCGTCTATAACTTGAACATCTATATTATGGGCCTTGGTGTCCTCATGAAATACTTAATTATGGGCTGACTTGAAAGGCCCACATTGATGCATATTGTGGAGGGTCTTGTTAAGTCTTTGGGCTGGTATGGCAAGGCCTACACTGTCAGTTTAAGCCATGCCCATGTGTATTCTTGGGTTTATGCTGCCCTCTAAGTCCACCATAAAGAATGAATTGAATGGCTTTTGTTTTTGGGCTATTATGTGATGTATTATATATATATATATATATATATATATATATATATATATATATATATATATATATATATATATATATATATATATATATTTGCATGGTTGCCCTTTTGTGTTGGTAATTACGCCTTGTGGAATAAGTCCATTTGGATAGGCCCATTGATCTTAGGCCTATACTCTCCCATCTATTGTGATGTGCTTAAGGGCAAGAATATGCAAGAAGTTGGGCCCTTGGCCGCCCATTAAAATTGACCCTATACTTGGGCTAAAAAGTAAGGCCCAATTCACTTATGTTAAATGTGAGAATTTCCCATGTAAATGAACTACCGGGCTGCCCATGAAGTCCACCACAACATATGGGTTTATGACCCTTATGGTTGGGCCCAAACCTCACTTGAAGGCCCACTACATGGTTTATGAGTTTGGGCTTGGAGTATGGCCCATTAGACCATACATTACTTAGGCCTTAGACCCTACATTATATGCGTAGCGGGCTACCTTTTGGGACCTAGTTGAGGTTGGATGTCCTCCTTGGTAGCCTTAAGGTAGGCCCATAGAGGCCCTTATAGGTGGTTGAAGGCCCACCTTGGGCCTGATTATGACCGTTCCTCCTTAGGGTTATGACTCGTTTAGCTTATGGGCCGTCTCAAAGTGCTGGGCCCCCACCAGAGGACTTCTCTTCTTCTTAGAACACCTGTCTATGTGCTTAGACCTTATCTTTCCTTAGGATGGAGGATTCCATATTCCACAGGTAGCACACTTACATTTTGTGACCCATATGCATCATGTGTATGAATTGATTGCATTGTGTGCTGATCATTGAGGGATGGAGTTTCTCCCCTTATGACAGTGTGTGCCTGCAGCTAGTGCATGATCTGTATGTTTCACGCATGCATTAGCATCGCATTTCATGATGATACCACCCTTGCTTCATTAGGGCCTTACCTCCATAGGGGCATTCGTGGATGGCCGTATGTGTGGACACCGAAAATAATACTTGAGCATACTGGGTGTATAGGATGCCCATGGGTGAAATTTTCAAAACTTCCATGGTACCAAGGATCTGCTTCAATGCCGTGACTGAGTGGAAACTATGAGCGTACGAGGGCCTTATACCATTAGGCCGCGACTCCCACTGTCGTGTAGTCGGTTGGGTAAGGGTGTGGCCTTAACTGCCTGGTGTAAAAAGGCATTATTAGGCTGAGTCTGACTAGCTCGTAAATGGGTCCACTGCCGTCGAGCCTTGTTGGTGATTGGCTGTCCACAGGCAGGGAGTGAGGTCTCTTATGCTCGTTTGACTGTGCGGGGTCTGTAGAGCAGCAGTCATTCAGCAGTGTAATGGACCCCGGTGATTTCCTTATGATTGGAAATGTACTTGACGTGTGGTTTGGATATGAGCACTGGCATTACTTGCATCGCATTAGCATTGACTATGTAAGCCCCTTCATGCATTGCCTTGGAAGGCGTCCAGTACTCATTGCACCATATTCATAATAAATCTTAGTAAGGTTAGTGATATTGTTATTGAGCATGTTTCCTTCCCTATACCTCCTGCTATTCTTCTATGCACCATTGTCACATACTTACACCACCCTCTAAGCTTCTATAAGCTTATGCACAATTGATGTGTGCAGGAGACTTTAGGCAGGCGTCGTAGCGGCAAAGCGTGGAGTAGAGTTGAGCTTGAGGACTCCAGTGTTGCTGACTTTTCTCTCTTTATCTTATGTATGTCCTTTTGATCCTGATGTAAGCTTGTAAAAGTTCAAATTCTTAGTGAATTTTGTGATGGGTGCCCCTTGTTATTCTCAGATGTACTTGTTGTAATCTTGGGTATGCTCATATTGGAATGATTATACTATTATGAAAATCTTTCTTGTAGGATCCCAAGATCGGAACCCGTCTCAGGGGCCGAGAATGGGGTACTACAGAGGCTGTTGTGGTCAGAACTGACCATCTGGTTCCTTGTGAGTCCGGTTACCGAGTCTATGGTGTGATAGGAGTTGGTATCAAAGTATAGCAAGTAATTCTGGAATAACTCGGGATAACATCGCATGTCTGCTTAGGGCATAGGACAAGTAGTGTCCCGAGACCTTTCCTTTTACTCCGTATCGAGCCTGTAATTGTCCTGATTCTTTGCATCATAATTGTTTTGTAAACAATGCCGCCTAGACGTGGCTCCCGAGGTCGCGACACCAGTGATCGCGCCACCCGTGGTCATGGTACCCGTGGACGAGGCACCCCAGATACCTGTTCTACTCGAGCACATCCATCTCCTGTTGTTGAGGATCCGATTCCCGTGGTCCCAATCCAACCTGTTCCTTCTGTAGTACCCGCTCCTTCAGTTGCTCCAGCTCCCCCGCTAGTTCCCCCTCCTCAGCTTGTTGTTATATAGGCTCCTACCCTGTCGACCACACCCATGCCTCTACCCGAGGCGAGTGTCGCCCCTACTTTTCCGACGGTACCCATAGGAGCCGAGTATTTCCAGCAGTTAATGTAGCTTGTAGCTACTGCATTGCAGACCCGTCGGCTTGCTACCACTGAGGTTTTGGGTAGTCTGATTTACCTTGTGCTAGTGAGATAGCTTGAGAGTTCCAGCAGCATGATCCCCCAAGGTTTAGTGGTGACCCTGATCTTTCTGCTGCCGAGGCTCAGCGCACTAAGGTTGTGAGGATTTTTGACACTATTCAGTATCCTGTGGATCAAAGAGTATCCTTTGCGACCTATCTTCTTCAGGGTGAGTCCCGTCATTGGTGGTCATTTGTATCCAGGATGGTTGGGCCTCAGTTCGTTTAGACATGGGAGGAGTTTGTGGTCCGTTTCGACCAGAAGTTCTTCCCTAAGCACATTCAGATCCAACGAACGATTAAGTTTGAGACCCTAGTGCAGGGTGATTTTTCTGTATCTCAGTATGAAGCATGTTTCTTAGCCTTGTTTAGATTTGCTCCTCATCTCACCAGTGATGAGAAGATGAGGGCCCGTTGTTTTGTGACTAGTTTGTGTCTTATCCTTTGTAGCCGTGTGGTAGGGCATTGCTTGGAGATGTTTGACCAGGTCGTTAATCGAGCACTGATTTATGAGGAGGACTGGGCTATGACCTAGAGGTCGAGAGAGCAGAGTTTCGGTGGAGACCGAAAGAGGAGAGCACCAGCCGACAGTTCCAAGCAGCACCGTTAGTAGAGATGGAGGGGCAGATCAGGGTTTCGGTAGTCCGCGGTTCAGACAGTAGCTTCATCATCATTTTTAGCACTGCCAGCTGGTTCATCTTTCAACCCCTTTTTCGATGTCTACTTTGGTTGTGGACAGGCCGAGCATCGGAGGCATGAGTGCCCTCTCCCCATTCAGCAGCAGAGGCCATCACAATTGCCCCCTCCTCGTCCTCCTCAACAGCAGCAACAGAGAGCACAACTTCCACCCTCCGCTCCTAGGGCTCCTCCTTAGCAGCAGAGGTAGCCAGGCAGACTTCCTCAGCAGAGACAGCAGCAACCGTAACACCAGCAAAGGGGATATTTGTATGTCCGGTCCCTGTGTCCAGTGTGTATAGCAGCCTAGCAGGCTCAGACTCAGGACCCTCAGTCTTCCGAATTACTTCCCCTACCAGCTCAGGGCTGCTTTTATTTTGTACAATAGGCATAAGCTAGGACCCGCAGTCATCTATCAGTGGAGTCATTTAGGGTATTCTTCTTGTTTCTGCTTGTGTTACTCATGTTTTGTTTAATTCTGGCGCTTCTCATTCTTTTGTGGCTGAGCGGTTTTATCGATCGACCGGTATTCCGTTGGAGTCCGTGTCTGAGGCCTTGACCATTTCGACTCCCATGGGGAAGTCTATTGTGCTGACCCAACGTTGTCCTTCTTGCCCAATGTTAGTGGGCGAGGTGTTTCTTCCTGTCGATCTGTTCGTTATGCCGATGGCAGGATTTGATGTTATTCTGGGTATGGACTAGCTTGCGTAGTATGGTGTCGTCTTGGACTGTGCTGCAAGGATAATTATGTTTCACATTCCAGGCTTGCCAGTATTCTAGTTCACCGCCGAGCCCAGAGGAGAGCCGTTATCTAGTTTCTTGGCTTCGGTCATTGAGGATTCTGTGGCAGAGAGTTTTGAGCAGCTGCCAGTTTTATGTGAGTACTCGGATATGTTTCAGGAGATACCAGGTTTGCCACTGCATCAACAAGTGGAGTTCTAGATTACTTTGGTGCCCGGTACCACGCCTCTCTCAAAGGCCCCCTACCGGATGACACCATTAGAGTTGAGGGAACTGCAGGAGCAGTTGGATGAGCTCCGGGAGTTAGGTTTCATTTATCCCAGCAGTTCACCTTGGGGAGCCCCAGTATTGTTTGTGAAGAAGAAGGATGGTTCGTTACGGCTCTGTGTGGACTATTGTGAGCTCAACAGAGTTACCATCAAGAACCGATACTTGCTTCCTCGTGTTGATGATCTGTTCGATCAGTTGCAAGGTGCATAGTATTTTTTCAAGATAGACTTGTGCTCCGGTTACCATTAGATTCAGGTCCAAGAGGAGGACATTCAGAAGACGGCTTTTCGGACACGCTATAGTCACTTTGAGTTTCTGATCATGTTGTTCGGACTGACCAATGCGCCTGCTGTATTCATGCAGTTGATGAACGAGGTCTTCCAGTCATTCCTCGATTAGTTCATGGTGGTATTCATTGATGATATTCTTGTATATTCGAGGACCCGAGAGGACCATGCTGAGCACCTGCAGATTGTGCTTGAGACCCTCCATACCCACTAGTTATATGCAAAGCTGAAGAAGTGTGAGTTTTGGCAGGAGGAGATGAAGTTCCTCTATCACATGGTGACAAGGGAGGGTGTCGTTGTAGACCCCTCGAAGGTTGATGCAGTGCGCCAGTGGGGCCAGCCCAGGAATGCATCCGAGATCCGTAGCTTCCTGGGTCTAGGGGGATATTATTGACAGTTTATTGAGGGATTTTCCTGTATTACTGCACCGCTGACCCGGTTGATGCAGACGGGCGTCGAGTTCGTCTGGAGTGATACCTGCGAGGAGGCATTCATGGAGTTGAAGGACCGCCTCACGTCTGCTCCTGTTCTCACTCTTCCTAATGAGAGTGAGGGTTTCGTTGTTTTCACTGATGCCTCTAGAGTTGACTTGGGTGTTGTACCGATGCAGCATGGGAAGCTAGTGGCGTATGGCTCACTCCAGTTCAAGGTCCATGAGCTGAACTACTCCACTCATGATTCAGAGCTTGCAGCAGTTGTCTTCGCACTGAAGGTGTGGAGACATTATTTATATGGGGTTAGGTTCGAGTTCTTCTCGAATCATAAGAGCTTAAAGTATCTATTTTTGCAGTCCGAGTTGAACTTGCGTTAGCGGCGATGGATGGAGTTGTTGAAAGCCTATGATTTTGATCTTTAGTGCTACCTGGGCAAGGAGAACGTGATGGCAGATGTGCTTAGCCGTCAGCCACGAGGCCTGGTGGCACATATGATGGTTCGACAGTGGTAGATGCTCGAGGATATTTCAGAGTTTGACTTTGAGTTCGGTCTGCAATCTTCCATTGTTCAACTTTTGAGCTTTTCAATTCAACCCTCTTTGGTGGCTAGGGTGATCGAGGCTCAGCAGATGGACGAGTCACTTCAAGAGTACCGAGCAGAGGCCGCATCCATGGAGCAGTCAGACTGGCAAATTGGTTCCGATGGTGGATTACACTTTAGAGGCCGATTATGTGTCCCGGACATGCCAGAGTTGCATCATGATCTGATGACTGAGGCACACCGATCGAGACTTACTATTCACCTTGGCTCCACGAAGATGTATCGTGATATGAGGAGGCAGTATTTTTTATAGGGGATGAAGTGCTAAATTACTAGTTTTGTGGCTGATCATCAGAGACCCCTTGGGCCCTTGCAGTCGTTGAGCGTTTCAGAGTGGAAGTGGGAGCATGTATCGATGGACTTCATCATACGTTTGCCAAGGACTCAGCGCGGTCATGATACCATCTGGGTTATCGTTGATCGTCTGATGAAGTCAGCTCATTTCATTCAAGTACGTGCTTCCTGGTCTATGGACTGGTTGGTGAGGATATTCATTGAGGAGATAGTGAGACTACACGGTGTCCCAGTTTCGATCATTTCAGACCAAGACTCCATGTTTACGTCTCAATTTTGGAGGAGTTTTCAGTATTTGTTGGGGGTCACTTTACATCTCAGCACCTCTTATCATCCACAGATGGATGGGCAGACCGAAAGGGTCAACCAGATCCTTAAGGATATGCTCAAAGCTTGTGTGATCGACTTTGTAGCCAGTTGGGATGATCATATGTGCCTTGCCGAGTTCGCGTACAACAACAACTATCAGGTGACTATCGGCATGGCTACTTTTGAGGCACTTTATGGTAGACTGTGCAGATCTCCTAGTTGTTGGACCGAGGTTGGAGAGCATCATCTCTTAGGTCCCGAGCTTGTGCACCAGATGTCAAAGGCTATTGATGTTATCAAGCAGAGGATGCGCACAGCTCAGAGCTGGTAGAAGAGTTTTACTGATCGTTGGAGTCGACCCCTCGAGTTCGCAGTCGGGGACAGCGTACATCTCAAGGTCTCACCTATGAAGGGAGTGGTTCACTTTGGTGTAAAGGGCAAGCTCGTCTCGAGATTTATTGGACCTTTTGAGATTACCGAGCGCGTAGGCGCTGTGGCTTATAGGCTTGCCTTACCTCCTGAGTTATCTGCGATCCACGATGTCTTATATGTTTCTATGTTACGAAAATGTGGGTTGGACACTATTCCCTTGATTGATTGACAGCCACTCCAGGTCCGTGAGGATGCTTCCTACATTGAGCATCCGATTCATAGTCTTGATCGGAAGGAGCAGGTCCTAAGGACCAAGGTCATTCCCTTGGTGAAGGTGTAATGGGGTCATCATTCAGAGGCTGAGGCATCTTCGGAAGTGAGGCTGAGATTAGAGATTGTTATCCCCATTTATTCAATAATTGATTGCTTGTATTTCTTGCATTGCCTTCTCTTTGTTTGATGATTGAGGTATATATACATAATGATGTTTATGCATTTTGTTGTTCCAGTGTTGTCAATTTCGAGGATGAAATTTCTTTGTTGGTGGGGAGGATTGTAAGACTCGACCTGAGTTCGCATGTGTGCATGCATGTGTGTGAGTATACATTCCATCCATTTTGGTCCAGCGGTCCTACCGTCAAATTCTGGTGACCCATGACCCTCGGATAGCGTTTGTGATCATTCTTGAGTTCGATCATATAGACTCGACTCGGATTGTCCCAAGACCTATGCCATTGCGACCGCATCATTGCCGTGATTCCAACGCCGCGTCTCGTGCATAAATCCAACATGTCCATCAAAAGTTGTAGCCCGCACCATTTTAGACCCTTAATCATGATATGGGGCCAACTTTACCCATGTGCACATTTTTCAAGAGTGGGTCCCACCTAGCTCCATTATCTAGACAACCTACCTACCCTACCCTAGCACTTATCATACCTACCCCTAGCCTACGTAGTAGGCTACCTTCTCTAGAAACCCATCATTAGCCTTGGGTTCTTACCCCCATGTGCTATGATTACAACCCTCTTCCCTAGCCAAGAAAATAAATGATTGCTTTGCTATACCCCTCTCTCTCCCTTCTCTCTCCTTCTCATTCTCTCATTTCTCTCCTTCCATAGTGGAGACATCCCCACTTTCCCTCATTTCCAGCAACTCTTTCTCCTATCTTCCCTTCAATCTTACCCTCAAACCCCCATTTACACCATTAAAACATCTCCCTTGAAGCATAGAAGCTAGCACTTGGAGTTAGAGCTTGTCCATTGGAGGTGGGTGCTCCATGAAGACTCTCCTCCCTTACTTCTTCTTGTTTTACTACAAGAATGAAAGCATGTAGGACCCACCAATCTATGCTGGAGCTCCTACATGACTCCTAGATTCAAGGCCATGGGCCTAGAGCATGCATATCTTCTTTCATGGTGGGCTATTCTCTATGGACCCACCATAAGGCATTTTTCTTAGATCTAACTTTTCATAGGTCATTTAGACCTTTGCATGCATGGTAGGGATGATATCCCTACCTCAGCACCTCTTTTAAGTGTAAATGGCATGCATTTAAGCCACCAATATAGTGGATGGTGTGGATTGAAGGTGGAAGGTTTATAGTGTTGAAACCTTCCACCATGGCCGTGATCTTTCTCCCTTTCTCTTCATTTTGTTGCTGAAAATTTTTGGCCCACTAATGTGGTCTGTAATATCTCAGTTCCATCAGAAAATGGGACGTCCAGGCCCACCATGACATGCATGGGTTGGGTGGTCTCCAAACATAGATTTTCTTAGAGTTTTTAGTGTGCTAGTGGATCTGAAATCTTCATGACCCATCTAGGTGGACAACACTTGATGGATTAGGGTAAAAAACCTTTTAGATAATTTTTATGGATCGAAATATGGACAACATATGTTGCTGTCCAGATTTCAGGCCCATCTATAGTATAATTTTGAGTAATTGTTTGGGACTGTTTGTATGTCTTTTTCTCCCAAATTTCTTTGGGGGTTTTCTAGAGTGTGGACTCCAATTTGATGTGGATTAGGGCCCACATCGTTTCCCCCATGTTTAAGGCCTATGGGATAGGCCGTAGTAGGCTGACTATCTAGAAATTTCCAGACAGTCCAGCAACATTGCATGTTAGAAATGCTCATTTTTTATCTTGATTTGGGAGTAAGTGGACCACTCCAGTGGACTGCACTTGTTGTCCATATGTGGGACCATCAAACCCATCAATTTTCCAGTAATTTGGGCAAGTATATGCCCACCCCATATGGTGCCAAACATGGGACAACAGTATTTTCTGCACCAGTAGATTTTTTGCATATTCATTGCTGACCATAATTTGTATGAATTAAATAAAATACTTATACTACCTCAAAAATTATAAAATTTTTCTTAGAGGTGGACCACACATGTTAGGACCCACCTACAAAATTTTGGGTCTAATGGACACTTGTACACACCATGGTGGTAGCTGGAGCGGCCCACTATAATGTGGTGTCCAGATTTGTCCGATTTTCAGGACAGATTGATTTCTTTAAATGAATTAAATTTTTTTATATTTCTCTAAAAATTCTAAAATTTTTCGAAGGTGTGTTTTATCCATTTTATGACCCACCTACCAATTTTTGGGGCCAACAGACCCTTGTGCACACTGTGACAAGGGCCGAATTGGCCCACTACGTTGGGACGTGTAGGCCAGTCCGATTTTCTTCACAGATTGCATTAGTCAAATTAATTAAAGTATTTATAGATGTATAAAAATTCTTAAATTTTGTGGGGGTGTGGCTCACCCATGTAAGTATCCCACTACAAAATTTCAAAGCCATCAGGCCCTTGGACTGCCCGCGGTGTGGCATGGAGTGTCCCACCAAGCAGGGACGCCTAGGCTGGGACGCCCAGCCTTGGCTAGCCATCTAGCCTGCATTGTGGGCCCACCTAGACATGTTGTGTGCACTCTGTTCATATAATAGGGCCCACTGTAATATGTGTGGGTCACCATGGTTCAGTAACCTATTTAGATTAAATAAATTTTTGGACTCCAGCAGGCCCAGAAAATGGGTGGGCTGGAATTCCAGTAACGGGCCCAAACTTTATTGCATGGTTGACCTTTTTGGAGCTTTTGTGGCCCACCAGATTTAAGGGAGTATTTCACATACTCTTGCCTTCTTTCCTTAGACATTTTTGGGCTTAATTAGTGCCCCTTGAGGCCCACCTTTGTGGTGATATTGTAGGTTAGCATTAACCAGAATTTAAGTAGTTTTATAAGCCCAATGGACTATAAACCTCTTCCTTGAGCCCAACATTGTACAAGGGCTGACCTTTTTGAATTGTGAGCCCAATGGGCCGTCTATAAGATGATCATGTGTATTATGGGCCTTGGTGCTCTCATGAAGTACTTAGTTATGTTCTGACTTGTAAGGCCCACATTGATGCATATTGTGGAGGCTCTTGTTAAGTCTTTGGGCTAGTATGGCAAGGCCCACACTGTCAGTTTAGGCCCTGCCCATGTGTATTATTGGGTTTATGGGCCTTGGTGCTCTCATGAAGTACTTAGTTATGTTCTGACAGTGTGTATTATGGGCCTTGGTGCTCTCATGAAGTACTTAGTTATGTTCTGACTTGTAAGGCCCACATTGATGCATATTGTGGAGGCTCTTGTTAAGTCTTTGGGCTAGTATGGCAAGGCCCACACTGTCAGTTTAGGCCCTGCCCATGTGTATTATTGGGTTTATGGGCTGCCCTCTAAGTCCACCATAAAGCATTAATAGAATGGCTTTTGTTTTTGGGCTATTACGTGATGTAATATAGATATATATGCATGGCCGCCCTTTAGTGTTGGTAATTAAGCCTTGTGGACTAAGTCCTTTTGGATAGGCCCATTGATCTTGGGCCTATACTCTCCCATATATTGTGATGGGCTTAGGGGCAAGAATATGTAAGAAGTTGGGCCCTTGGCTGCCCATTAAAATTGACCCTATACTTGGACTAAAAAGTGAGGCCCAACTCACTTGTGTTAAATGTGAGAATTGCCCATGTAAATGAACTACCGGGCTGCCCATGAAGCCCACCACCACATATAGGTTTACGACCGTTATGGTTGGGCCCAAACCTCACTTGAAGGCACTACAAGAAAATACGCCTTTAGCCATAATTTTTTAGCCTCAGTTGAAAAAATGGAGGCTAAATGTGTCTTTTAGCCTCGGTTGTTAAGGAACTGAGGCTAAAAGTTCATCTTTCGCCTCAGTTGTATAGGAACCAAGGCGAAAAGTCTACCTTTTAGCCTCAGTTGCATAGGAACCGAGGCGAAAAGTTTACCTTTTAGCCTCAGTTGCATATGAATCGAGGCGGAAAGTCTAGTTTTTAGCCTCAGTTGCATAGGAACCGAGGCAAAAAGTCTACCTTTTAGCCTTAGTTGCATAGGAACCGAGGCGAAAAGTCTACCTTTTAGCCTCAATTGCATAGGAACCGAGGCGAAAAGTCTACCTTTTAGCCTCAGTTGCATAGGAAAGTCTATCTTTTAGCTTCAGTTGCATAAGAACCGAGGCGAAAGGTCTACCTTTTAACCTCATTTGCATAGGACCGAGGTGAAAGGCCTACTTTTTAGCCTCGGTTGCACAGGAACCGAGGTGAAAAATCTACTTTTTAGCCTTAGTTGCATAGGAGCTGAGGCCAAAAGTCTACTTTTTAGCCTCCGTTGTATAAGAACTGAGGCCAAAAGTCTATATTTAGGAATATTGAAAAAAATTGAGAATATTGAAAGAATTAATAATTTTTAAAAATTTTGACAATTGTGAAAAAATTTGAGAATTTTGAAAAAAAATGGAGATAATTGGGAAAAAATTGAGAATTTTGAAAAAAAAAAATTAAGAGTTTTGAAAAGGATTGAATTTTGAATTTTTTAAGAACTAAGAATTTTTAAAATTTTTAAGAACTTTTAAAAAATTAAGAATAAAAAATGGTAATTATGAAAAAGTATGATTTCTTTTTAAAAAAATTGAGAATTTAAAAAAAATTAAGAATTTTGAAAATTTTTGAAATTTTTGAAAAAAAAAAGAATTTTGAATTTGAAAATCTTGAAAAAAATTGAAAATTTTCAAAAATTAAAAATTTTCAAATAATTGAAAATTCTAAAAAAAATTAAGAAATTTTAAATGAAATCGGATGGTCGGACGAAAGATTTCACACAAAAGCCAAATGTCTACTTTTTAGCCTCGGTTGCATAAGAACCGAGGCTAAAAGGTCAATGGATGCTTTTTCCCTAGCTCCTTTTCTCACTCACCGTGCGAGCGAGCGAGAGAGATCTTCATTCTCTTTTTAAGGTTTTCCCCTACAATTTTCTCACGCACATGGATGCTCCATTCCTTTGCATGTATGCATGTATGACATACATACATTCGGCACCATCCTCAACTCCTTCCATCCTTCTACCCTTCTCCTATAATACCCTCCATCCCTGCCTCCATCGTTCGTCCGGAAGCAAGAAAACAAAAAAAAAAAAAAAAAAACAGAGAGAGAGAGAGAGAGAGAGAGGGAAACGAGAGAGAAGGAGAGAAGGAAACCGACGAAATCCTCTCGCATCTAGGGTTGCAGAAACTCTAACCGATTTTTCTATCCCTTTTCTCTCTCTCCAACGCCCTACATTCTGAAAATCCATGGAATTTCCATCCTAGGTTTCTTCCACGCGCTCCTTGATCTGCATTACCGGGATTTTCTGGAGAGAAAACGGGGGGTTTTTAGGGTTTATAGCTGAGAAAGAATAGAAGCCTCTGAAATCCCAATTTTTTTTTCCTAAAATTTCTAGAAATCTGTTCTGTTTTCCTGTTTGTAGAGGTGGATCTGACCATCGGAGATCTTCAAGGTGCTTTGTGTTTGTCACTTCAGAGTTTTCTGGAGAGGAATTGAGAGGTTTTCGGGTTGCTGGCTTCAGAGATACTGAATCCTCTGAATTTGAGTTTTTCCATCTCCTTTTTAGAGACACCGACCGTTTTTTTGCTCGGATCGGAGCTCAATCAGCGCGGAAGCTCGGATCTCTGGAGTTTCTAGACCTTTGGCTTGCTCATTTTCACTGAATTTTTGTAAGAAATCTGACCTCTTGTGTTTCTTTCTCTTTTCCTCCAAAGGAATATGATCTATCTTTCCTTTCCAATCTCTATTCAGCTCTTCTTTTAAAGCTTTTCATGAGTTTCTTTGCTATGTTAAAACTCTCAGAAGCTAAAGTCATCTTTGAACTATTTCCATTGTTCGATCTCTTTATTTTGCATTTTATAGGTTTTTCCTTCATTAGATTGATGTTTAGCTGTGTATCTAATTCTATTTAAATTAGATGTTGCAATGCTGGATATAATACGTTTTCTTTTTTATTGGATGCTGGATATAAAACTTCTGTAGCTCCTAAGAAGTTTTAAATGGTAGGTGATCATTCTGCACTACTTACTGGATATAATACGTATGGTTCACTTGAGTTCTGATTCTGTCTCATTTTTTTAGCTCGTGTCCTAAAATGATTTGGCAAAGAAAATGGACGGGGTGAATTTCTCATCAACATTACAGTGACCCTACCTAGCTCCCATGGCAAGGAGTTCATGGGAAAGATTTCCGAAGAAAAGTCTGGTGGGTTTGTCACTTGTGAGAGCCATTCCGAAGAAAAACGTGTTGACAATATAGTGGGTATTGCATATGCAATGGATATGCTGGATTATGTTGAAAAGGTCAGTTCTGCTATGGTTTTGATTTTTTTATTTCACTTGTGCTCATGAGACTTACTTGTAATATGTTTAGGAGTGTAAGTGTTTACCACTCTTTCTATGGCATGGGACAATTTGATCAATCTGCTTTTGAAGGTTGATAAACTACAAAGTTCTACTGTGGGAGAAATTGTGCATAAGCCTACCTACTTTGTACCTGGTAATTTTTATTTGCATTTAATTATATAGTTGAGAAACTCGCTACATGCTATCTGTAAAGTTGTTTTTGCAATTTTATTTTATATCATGGATTTGGAGTGGAGCATCCATAACATCTAATGCTAAGTGATAATTGTTTATCCTTAGAAGCACTGAATGAACTAAAAGATGGTTACCCTACCTCGTATTATGCTGAAAGACTGCTATACTGCACTTTTACATTATAAATTTCCATAAAGCTCTTCTTCTTCTTCTTCTTCTTTTTTTTCAAAATGAATGATGAAATTTGGATGATATCACAGATTCAATTTCCGTGTGGAATCTGCTGAGAGAGTTCCGCTTAGGAAGGTTCATATGCCTATTGTTCTAAATGAATATGGTGGAACTGTAGGAGTATGTTTACATCCTTCACATTTTCTTTAACAATGCTCATGAAGTTCAAAAGCTATTCATGTTACTGTTTATGTGATTTTGGGTGTTAACTATTTTAATACTGTTGCCTCATTGATATTTTTTAACAACGAAAAGTAGTGAACAATTTTAATACTGCTTTTTGTAATAAAATTGGTACCTACTCTGGTTGAGTGCTAGAACTTTTACATGGCGAGAAACACCCACAACATCTTGCTTTCCTAGCTTGGTTTTTAGGAGGATGGACAAGAAAGTAGGTAGGAGGTCAAATGATCCTGCATCACAAAGACTTGACATGTTGGCATGTTGGAGATGCATCAACATCTTATGAAAGATAACTGTTAGCTCTCTCTAATATCCATGAATGTGTGCACGTGCATGCATATCTGTAGAGTATTTAGCCTCATTGCACCCTCTCTTGGTTCCCATTCTTTTGCACTTGCTAACATTTTAAATAGAATGTGTGCGCGTGCATGCATACTCTGTTTGAGGTTCTCTCTGTACATGTTAGCATAGGATACTTGGTTATGGGGTCAAAGGGCATTAGGAGTAGAATGTTACTAGTAGTTTGCGACTCTTTCAGGGATTGCATGCCAATTTTCTTTCATGGAACAGTTTTTCATTGGTCTGCAGATGACCGTGTTACTAAATTAGGAAAACAAATGATGCTAATATAATCTCGCTGATCTATGTATGTTTGCTGTGATTGTCGTAGGATATGGTGAAGCTTGTGATTCAGAGATATACTAGAGAAGCTGGTGTGTGAAATCTAGAGAGAAACTTAGCTGCCCTGGCTCGTGTAGCTGCTGTCAAAGCTGCTGAGCAAGAATGTGCAGTTCTAGTCAGCAAAGAGGTATACCTGATGGCAAAATGACTTCTTGATACAAGACTTGCAGATGGTGCTGAAGTTGAAATGGAAGTCATTCCAATGGGTGTTAACGGACATGAAATATCAAATGCTTTTAGGAGTACCCTCAGCATTGGTTGTAGATGAGGCTATGCTGGAAAAGATACTGGGGGTAATATATCTTTTTTCTTGTTAGTCAAGAACCTCTTTTATGAAATTTTATCTTTATGCTAATGTGTCAAGTTTATGTTTTTTCATTCATATGGTGAACAAATTTGATGGTATATATTTTGTATTGACACTGGTATGCAGCCTCCTAGGTTTGATGACGGAGAAAATGTAGAAGGTATGGCAACTCCTGGAGTATCAGTTGGACTTGTCTGGACCTCCTTTGGTGGAGACGTCTAGTTCGTTGAAGCCACATCAATGGTGGGAAAGGGTGATTTGCATCTCACTGGCCAACTTAGTGATGTTATCAAAGAATCTGCTCAAATAGCTCTAGCATGGGTAATTTTTGTTCATTTCTTCTTATTTGACATGGATTGTTCGGTTCTTATGAGTCACAGATGCCAGCATGGTTTTAAATGGCAACCCCATTCCTCATGCATCCATCCCTTGTTTCCATGATAGGCAACCTTTAGCTTGTGGTCTCAATTTCATGTTCAGTTTTGACCTTGTCCTATTGGCTATTTCAGAAATCCTCATTGCTGATGTATCTTATTTGTTTTAGGACAGACTTCATTAGAAATGAAATTCCTCAACTGACATTCATTCATGACCCAAAAAAGAAAAAGAAAAAAACTAGTCTAGAGAGTTCAAAATTCAAGTAAGAATTGAATCAGGCATGTAATGAATCATTTTTTGGAGATTCTTTAAGTATGAAAAATATCAAAGATTCTTTAGATATGGAAAATTTCAAAGATTCTTTAGCTAAGGCCTGTAGTTGTGTCATGCAGGCTTCTTTTTCAAATGATTGTTATATAATTTGGGATTTATCTTTCAATAAAAATATACGTTTGGGATTTTATGTAATTTATTTATTTAAATGTTCATTAATTTGGTAGGTAAGGGCAAGAGTAGCAGATCTTAAGCTTTCAGCTGCTAGGGATATCAATTTGCTTGAGAATCAGCATATTCATATACATTTTCCAGTAGGAGCTGTACCTAAGGATGGACCCTCAGCAGGTGTTAGTTTGGTAACATCTTTAGTTTCTCTGTTTAGTCAAAGAAGAATTCGAGCAGATACAGCAATGACTGGAGATTACTACCGAGCATACAATCTAGTTTCTCTGTTTGTCCAGTACATACAACTAATTATACATGATATAGATTACTATTGAGCATACATAATCTAGTTTACTACTAAGTATACATATAGGTTATATATCCAAATTGATATTGTAATTTACATATGAAATGATGGGTGCTATTATTATAATCTTGCATGTTCGATTAATTGAATATTTATTAAAAGAAAACTAAGAGGGGAAACAAAATGGATGATGGGATCATGAGAAGTTATCTGGCTAATACAAAGAAGAGGAATCCTCCAGCTGCCCTGAAAGGCTTCTATCTAGCTCCTACTAAATGCAGCATCCGGCCTAGCCTGTTCCATAACCAACCAGTTAGCCTTATGAAATGTTTGATTTGGACATAAGGATTTGTCATTGAAAATCCTGCCATTATGATCCAACCAAGTCAACCAAGTGATGCACAAAAGCACCAAACACCATATCTTCCTTTTCTTCCTACTCTTCCTAGTGAAGTGCCACATTGCCAACAACTCTGTAAATTTCCTAGGCATGGCCCAACAAACCTTCAGTAGCTCAAAGAACTTATCCACACTTTCCTGGAATATGTGTAGTGTAAGAAGAGATGAACCACATTTTCCTCATTTTTTGGCAAAGGATGCATCTGTTAGGTATTATCATGTCTCTTCCTCAAGTTTTCAAGCATTAGTATCTTGTTTTTGCCAGAAAACCAACCAAAAGCCACCAACTTAGGGTGGGTTTGGGAACTTCCAAATGTACTGAATCAGATCCTTGTGAGATTACAACTGGGGATCATGAAGCATCAGGTAGAAGAATCTCACTGTATAAGCTCCAGTCTTACTAGATTTCCATACCCATCTATACCTATATGAGGTGAGATGTTTGTGATCGTGCAGCATTTCCATCAACCTAACATGTTCCTTAAATCTCCTGATTGAGGAGATCCCTCTGAATGTAGCATTTACATGGTTGATTTTACATAAAACAGAGAATAGATCATACATTTTAATTTTAATGTAAATTACTACTTAATCCACTATAAGATTGTAAACCATAATTTTGTGTTGTAAAAAAATGATTCACATCATAAATGACCCATAATCTGGATTGTGAGATTTGGAACAGAAAATGTTTTTAGGGTGGTGATTTCTCCAGTCAAAGAAGATACACCATTGCCAAGATTCCATTGACCTGATGTTCCAACAGGTTAAAAGCTGAGTTATTTCTATTTTTGTTTTTGGGTTCAGTCACTTTCTCGGGTTGTAATAGGGAAGATAGCACGAGGAGTTGTGTTCATTTGACACATGGACAGTCGCACACAAAATTATTGCTAATGGCGAGTTTTTCTTCTTTGCAAATGCTTTCAGACAACCGAACAAGCTGTAGTTGTTCATCAGCTAAGCAAAAGTCATACCCAAATCTTGCGTTGTGACTTTTTATTATTTGTGGAACTTAATGTTGTGTAATAGTTTGATTGAGTTTATTTTGAAAACTTTAAATAGTAAACAAGTGAGATTGATTGTTTGATTGAGTTGTTAACTATTTTGTTGGTATTATGGCTTTCATGATTGATTGTTTCCTGAGTGGATTGAATGAATGGATTAGTAGTTTAAATAAATATTTTAAAAAATTAAACATTTTTAGCCTCAATTTGTAACCGAGGCTTGGATTTAGCCTCGGTTATTGAGAACTAAGGCTGAAATTCCCGTGGTTAAAGGCTTTAGCCTCGGTTGTTGAGAACTGATGTTAAAAATAGATTTAGCTTCAATTGGAGGCAACAGAGGCTAAAATTTGGATTTAGTCTCAGTTGGAAACAATGGAGGCTAAAATTTTGATTTAACCTCATTTTGAGAAAGCTAAAACTAAAAAGGTCTTTTAGCCTCACTTGAAGAACCGAGGTTATAAAAGTCATTTTAGCCTCGGTTGCTAAAACTGACGCTAAAGCCTTTAGCCACGGGGGTTTCAACCTCGGTTTGAATAACTGAGGCAAAACTAAGGCTAAAGGCTTTAACCTTAGTTTTTAACATTTTTAGCCTCAATTTTGAACCGAGGCTAAAGCCCACTTTTCTTGTAGTGAGGCCCACTATATGGTCTATGAGATTGGGCTTGGAGTATGGCCCATTAGACCATACATTACTTAGGCCTTAGACCCTATATTATATGCATAGCGGGTTACCTTTTGGGACCCATTTGAGGTTGGATGTCTTCCTTTGTGGCCCTAAGGTAGGCCCATAGAGGCCCTTATAGGTGGTTAAAGGCCCACCTTGGGCCTGATTAGGACCGTTCCTCCTTGGGGTTATGACTCTTTTAGCTTGTGGGCCATCCCAAAGTACTGGGCCCCCACCAGAGGACTTCTCTTATTCTTAGAACACCTGTCTATGTGTCTAGACCTTGTACCTCCTTAGGACGGAGGATTCCATATTCCACAGGTAGCACACTTACATTTTGTGACCCATATGCATCATCTGTATGAATTAATTGCATTGTGTGGTGGTCATTGAGGGATGGAGTTTCTCCGCTTATGACATTGTGTGCCTACAGCTAGTGCATGATCTGCATATGTGATTCATGCATTGACATCGCATTTCATGATGATGCCGCCCTTGCTTTATCAGGACCTTGCCTCCACAGGGGCATTCATGGATGGCCGTATGTGTCGATACCGGAAATGATACTTGAGCATACTGGGTGCATAGGATGCCTATGGGTGAAATTTTTAAAACTTTCATAGTACCAAGGATCTGCTTCAATGCCATGACTGAGTGGAAACTATGAGTGCACGACGGCCTTATACCATTAGGCTACAACTCCCACTATCATGTAGTCAGCTGGATAGGGGTGTGCCCTTACCTGCCTGGTGTGAGGAGGCATTGCTAGGCTGAGTTTGACCAGCTCATAAATGGGTCTGCTACTATCAGGTCTTGCCGGTGATTAGATGTCCACAGGCAGGTAGTGAGGTCTCTTATGCTCGTTTGACTATGTGGGGTTTGTAGAACGGTAGTCATTCAATAGTGTAATGGATCCCGGTGATTTCCTTATGATTGGAAATGTACTTGACATGTGGTTTGGATATGAGCACTGACCTTACTTGCTTCGCATTAGCATTGGCTGTGTAAGCCCCTACATGCATTGCCTTGGTACGTCGTCCAGTATTCATTGCACCATATTCATGATAAGCCTTGGTAAGGTTAGTGAAATTTTCATTAAGCATGTTTCCTTCCCTGTACCTCCTATTCTTCTGTGCATCATTGTCACACACTTACACCACCCTCTAAGCTTCTATAAGCTTATGCATGATTGATGTGTGTAGGAGACTCTAGGCAGGGGTCGTAATGGCAGAGCGTGGAGTAGAGTTGAGCTTGAGGACTCCAGTGTTGCTGATTTTTCTCTCTCTATCTTATGTATGTCCTTTTGATCCTGATTTAAGCTTGTAAAAGTTCAAATTCTTAGTGGATTTTGTGATGTGTGCCCCTTGTTATTCTCAGATGTACTTGTTGTAATCTTAGGTATGCTTGTATTGGAATGATTATACTATTATAGAAATCCTCCTTGTAGGATCCCAGGATCGGAACCTGTTTCAGGAGCCGAGAATGGGTTACTACGGAGGCTGTTGCGGCCAGAACCAGCCATCGGGTTCCTTGTGAGTCCGGTTACCGAGTCTGGTGCATGACAGTAGTTTTCTATACTTAATCGCTAGTAGACTTCATATTCCTTTTAGTGTTGGAATATGTGATAGATATCAATCAAATCCTATGGAATCACATTTATTTGTTGTTAAACGAATAATCAGATATGTCGTAAGTTCTGCTAACTTAAGACTTTGGTATCCGCATGATACATCTATACAAATTGCTGGAGATACTGATGCAGACTGGGTAGGAAATATTGATGATAAAAAACTACCAGTGATGGATGTTTCTACGTAGGTAACTGCTTAGTATCCTGGCTCAACATGAAACAAAATTCAGTATCTCTCTCTACAGCTGATGCTGAATACATTACAGCTGAAATGATTGTATTTAGCTAGTTTGGATGAAAAGAATACTAGTTGATTATAGAATTGCGCAAGATATAATGACGCTGTACTGTAATAATTCAAGCGTAATTAATATTTTAAAAAATCCAATCCAACATTCTCGTACGAAACATATCTATATTTGATACCATTATATTTGAGAATTAGCTAAAGACACGTCCATCATGCATGAATACATTCAAACTAAGAAGCAGCTTGCAAACATACTAACCAAACCGCTTGACAAAAATAGATTTTCCAACTTAAAGCATGATATTGGTTTTTGCATTGTTATTTATGTTTATTTCTATTAAATGCATAAAATGTTAATAATGATAAAATGTAAAATAAATAAGTCAAAATTTTGTGATTTTCGACCAGTCGGAGTACATACTCCACCAATCGAGCACATACTCGACCAGTCGAAGATTGCTTGATTTCACCTAAAAAGGGTAAAAAATCACTTTTTCTATTTCATTTCTCTTCTTCTTCCTTGACTAGCTGGTGCCTCACTCGACTAACCCATCACTCAATCTTGCTTATAAGTGTTTTTCTTCCAATTTCCTTCTAGTATTTGGTAAATCTTTGTTAGATAATATCTTTTAGGTGTTGTATTCGTGATTTGAAACCTCTTTGAGGTGAGTTTTCTTCAAAAACTGATATAGCTTCATTCCTTTCACTTTCTTTGATTTCTATCGTGTGCAAACCAAAATGGAGTATCGATTAAAGAAAACGGCACACAAAAATCATGCTAGCTCATCATCTAGGTTGACTTCACTTGGTGTGAGAACCCTACAAGCCCTTGAAGAAGATTCGGAGCATGTTAGGGATTTCCACACAAGGGATATTATCATCGAAAGATTAGTTAATCATGATCATATTTCTTTCTTTGGTCTTGTTCCCTTCTCACCGAAGTCGGTTGGGAATTCATTTTTGGTTAGGGTGGAATGGCTTACCATTCCATTGCACAAGGAATGTATGCATCGATATGTGATGTGTCCCTTGATGATCTAACATTCATAATTAAATTTGTTGAAGGGACATTCACAATTACTCGATACATTATTTTGACATTGACATAAATTACAGTTGCGAACAATGGCATTCCTATTGGCACTTTAACTGACAAAATGTCCAATATTGAGAAGCCAGCGATAACACGTAAATTGTGTCACTTTAATGCCGAATGGAAGTCAGGTAATGCCCCCCCTACAAACAAATGCTCCCTAAGTATAGAGTTTTGCATAAAATCTTTACTTCTAATGTCTATCCTCGATCAAGGAATAAGTCTGAACTTACTCCCTTTATGGTTCGAGTCCTTCATTCTATTGGTCAGGCATGCATGTTTGTGTTTCTTCATTAATCTGTTACATCATTATTTAGTTTCGCTTACATCCCAATCATAGTTCGATTCCTTTTTCATACCTTATGACTTGCCTTGCTTTGCACAGTAATGTTCATATCCCATCGTTTGAGGCACCGGAATTAGAACTCCCATTTAATAATACTAATCTGAATAAGATGAACTTGAAACCTCTTCTTAGTTAAATTGAAGATGAGGAGGAAACGCATCAACCTAAAGACACATCTATGGATGATATTTTTGATGAATTGGAAGAATCCGATGATCCAGAAGATCCCGATTACCAGCCCTCCCAGGTTGATGAGCTTCTCAAAAATCTGGAGGAGAAGGTTGAAGCACTACATATATCACAAGAAAATTTGGTTCAAACCCACAAGTCTTCAATAAAGTACATGAAGAAGTACTTCCATCGCACCAACCAGAGTTTGAATTAACTTGACCCGTCAATGCCTGCTCCTTCCTCGTCTGGGTCGGATTGAGATTGGTTATCTTTTGGTGGAACTTATTTTCATGGTTATGTAAAATTTAAAGTTTACTTTTGTGATGGTGCTTGGATGATTTTCCTTTAGACTCCCTAAACACTTTAATGTCATTTGATTTCTTGACATTTGAAATTTCGTATGATTATTTCTCATGCTTAATTCCTACTTCACTTATTTCATAGCTATATGCTTCTTCTTAATATTCATTGTTTATCAAGTTTACTTGCTACTTATTTCATTCTTCCTTTGTCAACTTGTGACAAAAAGGGGGAGAATTGATTGTGTAATGCATGACATGTAGTTGATTGGAGAATGCATGTCATGTAATTTGCTATGGAAAACTAGTATGAATGATATATACTATGGAAAACTAGTATGAATGCTATATATGTGCTATGGAATGCTATGTTTGATAGTACAGGGGAAGTGTTATTGAGGGGGAGTAGTACCATTTGAAAACTTCAAAAATCTCCTACAATAAGATTACAAGACTTCATTATTCTCTTATTTGTAATGATATCTGTTTTGTCACGAAATTGACAAAGGGAGAGATTGTAAGTGCTAAAAGTGCACTTTAGTTGTCAAATTTCGTATAGTCAAAATAACTTGACAAGAGATCTTCATGACCAGTCCAAGATCAAGAAAAGATCAAGCTCAAGGTCAAGAGAAGATCAAGCTCAAGTCTGCTACATTCTCAAGAGAAGATCAATCTAATGATCAACCGATATTCAAGTGTAAAATTAAGCTCAAAAGTCAAGATGAAGTTAGTGATCAAGTTCAAGACAAAGAAGTTAAGATATTTCACATATCTCTGGTAGTATAAAACCATAGAAAGACCTTAGGATTAGGTGCTTTCAAAAATTATTTAAATTTCATTTGTATACTTGTGTTTGCTTGGAATTCGACCAACCTAAGGTTTGGTTCGACTAGTCTAAGTTTTCTCGGCCAGTCCAAGTTCAGGTCAAAGTAAAACCAAATTTTGGTTAAAAATTTGACCAGTTGAATTTTTGGTTCGACTAGTCAAAGCTTGACCTTCGACTAATGTCACGCCCTAAACTCGGAAACCAGGCTCACAAAATTCCCAACAAATCCGGCACTAACAACCTCCGTAGTACCCCATTTTTGGCTCTCGGCACCCATATACCAGGTTTCGATCTTGGGATCCCACAAGGAGGATTTTCAATGTACATTTGTCTCGTAATAAGCATAACCAAAAGTATAACCTACGAACAATAACCAGAACTTCATCACAAAATCCACTATGATAAAAAACTTTAAAGTATAATTCACAAAAAGGGAAATACAATGATAATAATAACAAATCTCCAGAAGCTCAACTGCACGCTCCTGCTCATGCCAAGCTATGGTTGCGTCCTGGCGTCACTAGCATGCATCAATCGTGCATAAATTTATAGAAAGCTTAACTGGTGGTGAAAGTGTGTGCGTAATATAAGCATGCTTAAAATGCAATATCAGAGTAATGTGGAATATACTGGTAAGTCCATGAATGCAATCAGCTGTAGTGAGGCTATGAGATGTAGGGCATGAATGCTATCAGCCACACCAAGGCCATATGATGGAAGCATGAATGTTATCGGCCATACTAAGGCCATATAATGTAAGGCCTACACAGTCAATGTCACGTGCAAGATGCAGCTCAAGTATACTAATCCACATATCAATCCAGCTCATCTCTGGAGCATCATATATCAATACGGTCCTCTCTGGATAATCACCGGGGTCTAATACACTATACACCACATTGTTGCCCTACACTGGACGCACAACCGTGCAAGCGGAAGAGACCTCACTATCTGCCTGGCCAATAGTCAGCCAATATCTATCTGGCACGTCGATAGTAAACTCATTTATGAGCTGGTCATACTCAACCTAGCAAATGCCCCCTCCCCTTGGGTGGGTAAGGCCACACCCTCTTCTAACTGACCATGACATAGTGGGAGATGACGCGGCCTCCTGGTATTCGGCCCTTATGTGCTCATGTATCAACTCAGTCTCAACATTGGAGCGTCTTCCGGTACCGTTAGATTTAGGGACTTTCACCCAAGGACATCCTTCGAGCCCCATGTAAAGAGAAGATTTTTGGTGTTCAAACCTGTCATCCCCGATATGCCTGTGGAGGCTATGGCCCTAACGTCGCTAGGGTATACAATAATCACAACACACAATGCAAGATGTATGAGTCACACAGTCCAATCATGTATCCATCTTACGTATATCGTGTGCTCATGTGGGACGACTCCTCATATTAGGGAGTCTAATAAACAACCTACCCTATGGCATATGCAATGGTCAACAACATCTCATAACAAACATGCATATGATGCATATGGGTATGTATCATGATGCTATGTTGTCACATACTCATAATCGACACCGATAATCAGCATCAATAATTGGCCTTAATAACCAGCTTATATTCAAGGCGGGGTCCATAGATGAACAGCCGATCTAAACCATAATATGAAGATCAACTCTCAACTATGGATATACCAAATCCGATAGCACGGATCTATCCGTCTACGATAATGATGAACTCTCTTCATACCAAGGTTGGGCCTGGATGGCTTACCTAAATTCTAAGGTTCCGGAATGGCTTCCTTCACCATACTATCATGTGACCCGCTAGATACCCTAGGGGCCCAAATGAGTCTTAGTTAGACTCCAAAACTAGAACAATCCTACTAGCAACCAATGGGGGCCCAACAATTCAGGTTAGCCCAAGAAGAATAGATAGATCATGCAATATCAATGGGGCCCAACGATTTGGGTCAACCCACTTAGAAAAGATGAGAATGGGCCCAACAAAGGCCTAAGGGAAGGTCACAATGTGGACATTTAACCATCATTGCCCATCAATGTGGACATTTAACCAACATTTCTCCCTAGGAGTGGCCCACATAGAACTACACATATAGTGGGCCCATGACCTCACATAAGAGCCTAATGTACATCATGATGGGCCTCACTCATGGGCCACATATGTGTAATGACCCGAAGAATTTTGTACCAAGACCTGAGTATTAACTCTATTCTTTCCTTAGTAGCTTTTTGGGGTAATTAGCGCTATGCTCGATTGCTTGTGAAATTTGCATCAATCACTTTAAATTTTATCTGCATGACTCAAAACCTGTAGAATAGTTAACGCTATGTTACTTTGAAATCTGGGATTCATCGCTAAATCCAGTTGCTCTTGAGAATTTTTGGAAGTTCTGGATCGGACCTGGACCGTGCGTCGAAAGTCTGATAGCGATGATCTTAGGCTGTTGCGGTCACCATGTTGGACTTGGCCATCACCTCTAAAATCAAGTCCAGATGATGTTTTGGGTCGATTTGATTGAGTCCGGAGTGAAGAGTGTGAGAACGGTTGGAAATTTAATGAGATTTTATGAAATCTGAGTCGTGTCGCTTGCGCGACGATTTTAAGCTATCTGACCGTTGGATTCTGATCCAATTTCACCCTCTGATCAGGGAAGGTGGCCCAAGCATGTTCTTGTGCTTGTGGACCTGATCGAGATTCAGTGACCGTTGAATTGATTGTGGTCTGCCACGGCTGATCTGAAGATCCAGTCGGTACGAAAACTCAGCTTGATTCGTGGTAATAGGCTCACCGGAAGTGCTCCGTTGGATCGTGAGAGGCCGGTTTTAGTTATACCCTAAGTATACCTTGGCCCTAGGGTTATTTTCATCAATGTTAGGCCTATATATAGACCTTAAAACCCTAGCTCTCTTTTCCATACGAATTTCCTAACCCTAGCTAAGAAAGAGAAAGGAAACGAGAGAGAAAGTGAGAGAGAAGTTGGTGAATCATCATAGATTCTTTCCTGTTCTTCTTCATCCTTAAACCTTCACTCTTGAATCGTTATTCCGGCGATTCTGAGTTCATCTTTGGGTAAGTTAACCTAACCCTAATTTGTGTTAGAATTTAGAATAGTCTTTGTGTTGTTGTAGCTCATTTCTATTCTTTCTTTAGGTTATCTTGTCACCGTTGACGAAGACATATCGTCTGAATCAGTTCAGTGTTCCATTTCTGGTTTAAGGTGCGGACTTTAATCGTATAGGTTATGGTTTTCAAGGCTTTCAATGCCAGTGAATGGTTTATTCTTACTATGGATGAGATTTCACATGCCAAATGTTATGTTTATTTTGCATTCCTGATATGCATGTGTTATATTGAGATTTGTGTATTCTGTGTATGTATAAAGTACCGTATGCGTATAAAATATGAACATGTGCTTGCCATGATTATTTGTCGTGTACTTATGCTACTTGTATGTACAACAACTCCTTGGTGAAAGGAATTGTCCAAATGTGTGTATTTCAACATACGTCATGTATGTTGAACTATGTATTCTAAGTGTTTGTAGAAATGCCTGAATGAACTAAAGTGTAATATACTATACTATTTGCGGGTGTTGAGGAGTGATTCTCAACACTCCTAGTGATGTGTATGATTTCCTATATGCAAGTCATATTCCTTGTTGTTTAATTTCAAGTCTTGCTTATGCATGTTAAATTGATACTCTTCAAAGGCTTACATACTACATGATTCGAGTTGTTGTTCCATTACTATTCTAAATTGTAGATGTGAATATCTGTTGTAGTGAATGTATTTGGGACTATGAATAGTCCAGGAAATCGGTAATCGGCCTTAAGTTCGTGGCTGAGATTGCTTTCGCCACGTAGGACGTGATTAGACGAACCCGAGTCGTATTAGAGTTATCGGCAGTGGTTTGGCCACGCGGAGTGTTTGCGCACTCTATGTCGTTCAACCCAACGTGCGCTCATGCTAGTCGAGTACGTCAAGTAACTTGATTGTTCGATGTATGTTCACCATGTATGGACGCCATTGTTTGAATCTAGGGTACCAAACTTACCGATGAAATCCTATTAACCATGGTACCTTGATCCACTAAGACTCATGAGCCAGACATGGTGGTATGGGACACCGTGGTCGTGATGTCGGCCTACGCTGGGGTGACGAGCCTCCTCGTAGTGACCAGTGAGCAACTAAACTCGTGAGCCAATTATGGTGGTATGAGACACTATATTCGCCCTGTCGACCTACATTGATTGGTGACGAGTCCTTTGTAGTGACCTCGAGCATGCCTAGATACCGCATTGAGGTGACGAGCCTTATTGTGGTAACAAAGGTATGATAGGCATGCATTGATTGGTGACGAGCCCTTTGCTATGACCTCAAACCATATGATCGTATGAGATACCTAGGACTGACGACCCTAGAATGGATCACTGTTTGGATGGTGATATGAGGAAGGTACCTTAGCTTCCCAATCCTGCTGTATGAAAAGGACTAATAATAACTTGGTAATCATGTTCATGCACCGCATTGTATGTGCTTTGTAAATGTGGCGCACTTTGAGGTGATGTCATGCGTAACGTAAGATGAAGACGCTGAGGGTGTACGCATGAGGGCACGCATCATTCTGCATACATCCTTGCATTAATAAGAGTACTTAGGACCTGTTTAATTGTTCTGCTTTATCATTACTGCTTGATTGAACTGATAACATGTTAACCTTTGCTTTATTGTTCCACTGAGTTGATCACTCACTCCCACGTTCTAGGGCGGTGTTAAACACCCACCAGACTCTGTCTTACTACAGATGTTGATGAGACCTCTGAGGCAGAGCGGGAGATCAAGGATGATGAGGCTGCTTTCTCTTTCATGCAGTTTTCAGACGGGTTCTAGTGAGCCTTGTTTTGATGCACGGGATGCCGGGATTTCTTTTGGGAATTAAATGATGTAATTTGATACTTATAATTTTGATAGCAACACTTGTATTACGACCTGGTATGTGTATGTATTTCATGGATTCACACTTGTACACATATATATCTTTAAGTCTTCCGCTTGCTTTCTTCACTTATCCCTGAATTATATCTGCACTTTGGCTTAATCTATTTTATGTTTTATGCACTAATACAGACAACATACATCCATCATTAAACATGTTGCATAAGTGATGTTTTGGAACTCGGGAGCCGAGTTATGCTCGACCCCCGAATTTCAGGGCGTTACAAGTTGGTATCAGAGCATATCTGGATTAAACCGGTCCTAGGTTATGGTCACACACCACACGCTGTCGCCACTTTAGTGTATTTGGGTGCGAGTTTATCATAGATTGTGTGTTTGTGTTCCGTTGCTTCTATCGGTGAAAGTTTACTGAAAACGATCACCGAGATCGAGTCTGTGCTCTCTCCTGATCACACACAGCGACCCGAAACCTTTCCTAGACCATCTATTAATGAGTTTAGATGGTCTATCGTCCCATCTCAATCCTTAAACCTTCAAGAAATCTCTGTTTGTATCAGATTTCTGCCCGAATGGCCCGATAGGCGTCGAATCAAGCAAAGGGGCTGATCGGGGCATTTTCAGTGGGGCCCAAGGGGGGACCCACATCTTTTGGGAGCTAAGGGACCAGGAGGACCTCGCCCAAATGGTGAGCCATCGCCGGTCGGTCCAGAGACCGGCGATGTTATCGCCAACTCAACGAGGCCTCGCCGATCAGCGAGCCAGGCCGGGCGGGCCGGCTCGGGCCGACTAATGCATGGCCTAGTGTGGCCCACCCTTCCATGGTTTGGTGATTAAAACCTCTTCTAAGCCCTACTTCCTTCATAACTCTCCCTCCCAAGCTCTCTTTTCTTTCAAGTTCTTCTCCAAACTCTTTCAAATCCCTTTCAAATCTTCTTTTTCTTCCATTTTCGTGTAAACCCTACCAACCCATCTCAAAACCCTCACCCCCTTTGCTGTTTACATCTCTTTTTCTTCTCATTTAGGCCCTCAAATCCATCTTTAGGATCTCAAGTGTGTGGAAGCTTCACCATTCTTCCTATTTCTCTCTTTCTCTCATTTCTCATGGCCCTCTTTGAGTTTATCACGGCCATCTTTTTCATTTCCTTCCTTCTTTCTTTAATGGGGAAGAAGAGAGCGCCTGTGGATGAAGTCAGGCCTAGCCGCCCAACCCGTGCACGGAGGCCGAGAGGTGCCACCGCGAGCACGACCACCGCTCGTGAATTCCAGACCAAGCGGGACCTTGATCCTCGAGCTCCCATTGGTAAGACCTTGTTGGCGGAGCTATCGCATGGAGTATATGAAGGCCGTAGAGTCCTTTTTGAGGCTCATGTTGATCCGCGACTGTTTGGCGAGTTTCTATTGTTGGAGCACCTAGAAGGGGCTGGTTGGTGTCCCTTGTTTGAGGGCGAGTATCGCGCGAATGCAAGTTTTGCTCGAGCTTTTTATGCCAATATTCGTGATCCTTCACTGGAGCCTCTGGAGTTCATGATTCCTTGTGGTAGTGGTCGGGAGGCCACAGTCAACGTCGCTTTGATATCCCGACTCCTGAATGTGCCACTTGGTGAGGTACATGCCAGTGAGAAGAATTTGAACAGTATGCGCGAGAGGGATCGTCGCACCTGATTCCTGTGTGGTCGTCTGGTCGAAAGGCAGCCGAATAGAAGTTTTCTGGCTACCAACATGACGGACGACTTCCGCTTGCTTCACCACATGTGTACGTTCAACGTGTATCCAAGGTGAAGCAATCGCAGCGAGTGTACGTGCCTGATGGTAGATTTTCTATATCAGGTGGGGCAAGGAGCAAAGTTGTGTGTGCTGACGTACATCTTACGTCAGATTATCCTTATCGCTCGTTCGACTAGGAGGACCGAATCGCTTCCTTTTGGCTGACTCATCTGTAAGCTTGCACATGAGTTTGGCTATAGGCTTGGAGCAGAGAAGCCGATTCCTGTTCGTCATCTTAATCTAACGACCCTTAAGCAGATGGAGATTGGTCCTTGTCGACAGGCCTCAGAGAGTGAGGATGAGTCAGAGAGTGATGAGGATGAGAGTTATGCTGAAGGTGGTGCTGAGATTGAAGAAGAAACAGAGCAGGACGAGGAAGAGGTTGAGGCACAGGATGCGAATGGGAGCTCTCCTCCTGTGGCACCAGAGCAGAACGCAGATCAGGCTGCCAGGGTTGCCCGTATTGCTCGGCTTGAAGAAGGGCAGGTTGTTTTACGCCAGGATATCATGGATCTTCGAGGCCTTATGAAGCATAAGTTTAAGAAGGTGACTCGAACTCTGAAGTCTATCCTGTGTTGCTTACAGGATAAGGGTGCCCCGCCTCCATCTCTTGATTCCGACGAGTAGTTGTCGTTGTAGTCGTCCTTTGCTTTGTTTGTTGTTTCTCTCTGTGTGTAGCCGTTGTTGGCTTTGTAGTTGGAGTTGTTTGTAGTTGTTTGTGGTTGCTTGAAGTGTTAGATGTTGTAGTTCACATGCTTTTCCTATCGTGATTCATGTAATGCTGCACTACTTGTATTGCGATAAATTTTGTTAAGTGAAATGCATGTTGTTTATCTTTGAAGTTGTGCTGTGAATGTTGTGTGGATGGATTATGTGGACGTAGAATCTTATAGGTTGCATCCTCTGTTGAATGTAGGGTATGGCTCCTAAGGGTTCGAAGACTTCGGCCCATCTCTCCTTGGTTGAGTCGCTTGTCGGGGTTCCTCCCCTGAGCGATAGCCAGTCAGATCCACAGACGGGCCCGTCTCATGCCGGTGTTGGGCCAACACCTATGGCTCCTCCAGTCACGCCTTCGGTTCCTGAGCCAAGCCGTGTATCTTCGTCTGCTCCGCTTACTGATAGGTTTGAGCAGATGATGCTGTTGATGCCGCAGCAGCAGATTCAGCAGCAGCAGCACCAGCAGCAACAACAGTAGCAGCAGCAGTTCCTATCTTCCATGGCTGACATCTTTGCTCAGTCAGTGGGGGCGACTCCTACTTCACCTATGCCCCCATCTGGGAGTGCCAGTGCGAGCGGCACTTTTGAATGATTCTAGCGCTTACGACCTCCCACATTTGTGGGTTCTCATAAACTCGAGGAAGTTGAGTATTGGATCAATCGCATCTCTAAGATGCTGAGACCGCTGCACTGCTCTGAGGTTGAGCAAGTTGAGCTTGCCTCCTTCATGTTTGAGAAGGAGGCTAGTCTATGGTGGGACAGTGTTCTTCGCATTATCGAGGAAGGATTTGAGTGGTCGTGGCAGGCGTTTGAGGCACGCTTCCACGAGAAGTATTTCCCAGTTACGTACCGACATGGGAAGGAGAGTGAGTTCCTTCGCCTCCGCCAGGGAGGGCTGTCGGTGACGGAGTATGAGAACCGGTTCACTGAGCTAGGTCGGTATGTTCCTTTGATTCTGGGCGATCAGCCGATGTGGATGCGGCATTTTTCTGAGGGATTGAGGCCTGAGATCCGATCGAAGATTTGTTGTGCTAACATTTCTTCTTATGCGGAGTTGGTGAGCATGTCCTTGCGAGCAGAGCAGGATGGGAACAGGTCGTCCCGTATGCGAGCACCGATGGTTCCTAGGTCGCGACCTGATTTTCAGGGTGCACCTTTTCTCGGTAAGAGGCCACGGGCAGATTCTCCTCCTAGGCGTTCAGCGCCGCCTGCTCAGCAGATGCGAGCTGATCTTCGCTGTTCGTATTGTGGGAAGATGGGGCATTTGGATCATTTTTGCTTTTCGCGTATGCGGGCCAGTGGTTTTACTCTACCACAGAGGATTAGTCGTCCGATGTCTCAGGTTATTTCTCCTCCACCTCTTCGTTCAGTGCCAGCTCATCCACCTTCAGACCTGTAGTACCTAGCTTCAGGCCACCTTAGCGGCCCATGGTTCCTTCGCTGAATCGTCAGCAGCAGGCTCGAGTTCATGCGCTCTCAGCTGAAGCGCCTATATCTGACTTGGTGCCGAGATCCTTCGAGGTTACAGCGCACATTGAAGGTATTCCCGTTTCTATGTTGGTGGATACAGGGTCCACTACTTCTCTTATATCATATGCGGTAGTTAGGCGTTTGGGTTTGAGCACTGTTTCTATGCAAGGAGTGATGCTTACTACCGCTACAGGGATTTCCTCTGCTATGAGCAAGCGTTGTATGGATTGTTTGGTCGATCTATGAAGTGGATCGATCCGTGTTGATTTCTTTATTGCACCTCTTTATCATTATGATGTTATTATGGGTATGGATTGGCTCACGAAGATGCGAGCAGAGATTGATTGTGAAGCCAGATCAGTGATAATCCATGGACCTGAGGGCGAGACAGTTACTTTCCTAGTTCAGGTCAGTTACCCTCTTTATCTTGATTATTCTACTTCTCTGTTGGAGAGTATGGCTGAATCGGCATTAGTTAGCACGCCGGTAGTTCGGGAGTTTGAAGATGTGTTTGAGTCGATTCTTAGATTACCTCCTCCGCATGAGGTTGATTTTACTATCGATCTCATACTTGGTGCGGTGCCCATTTCTTTACCCACCTATCGTATGCCTCCGAGTGAAATGGAGGAATTAAGGAAGCAGATAGATAGTTTGCTGAATTTGGGTTTTATTTGGCCTAGTGTGTCTCCTTGGGGAGCACCTGTCTTGTTTGTGAAGAAGAAAGATGGTTCCTTGCGATTATGTATTGATTATCGTAGGTTGAATTTGGTAACTATGAAGAATAAGTACCCTTTGCCTAGGATGATGATCTGTTTGATCAATTGAAGGGGGCACGGTACTTTTCAAAAGTTGATTTACAGTCAAGGTATCATCAGTTGTGCGTCAAGGATGAGGACGTGCAGAAGACCGCTTTCAGGACTAGCTTCAGTCACTATGGGTTCCTTGTGATGTCGTTCAGTCTTATGAATGCACCGGCCATGTTCATGGATTAGATGAACAGGGTGTTTCGGCCATTCTTGTTCCGATTCGTCATTGTCTTTATCAATGACATCTTGATATATTCTACGAGTCGGGAAGAACACGAGGAGCACTTAAGAGTAGTTTTGGATACTCTCAGGAAGAATCAACTTTTTGCGCAGTTTAAGAAGTGTGATTTCTGGAAAGAGGAAGTTAGGTTCCTGGGACATGTGGTGTCGAAGGAAGGGATAGCTGTCGATCTTGCTAAGGTAGTTGCAGTGTAGGACTGGAAGCAGCCTGGTTCAGTTACTGAGGTAAGGAGCTTTCTGGGTCTTGCAGGCTATTATCGACGCTTCATTCAAGACTTCTCGAAGATTGGCAGACCGTTGTCACAGTTGACATGGAAAGATTTGAAGTTTGCTTGGAATGAGATGGCGGAGTTAGCTTTTCAAGAGTTGAAAGACATGTTGACGTCCACCCCTGTGCTAGTATTGCCAGAGCAAGGGGTTAAGTATATTATATATACTGATGCCTCTCACGTTGGTCTGGGTTGTATCCTTATGCAGAAGGGCAAGGTGATTGCTTATGCTTCGCGTCAGTTGAGGAAGCACAAAGAGAACTACCCTACGCACGATCTGGAATTAGCAGTTGTCATTTTTGCATTAAAGCTCTGGAGACATTACCTCTATGGAGAGGAGTTCGAGCTCTTTTGCGACCACAAGAGCCTTAAGTATATTTTCACCCAGCGTGACTTGAATATGAGGCAGTGCCGATGGATGGAAACATTGAAAGACTTTAAGTTCGATGTTTCTTACCATCCGGGCAAGGCGAACCTTGTGGCAGATGCGTTGAGTCGCAAGAAGGCTATTGAGTTTGCGGCTCCGCTGATGATAGTAGAGTGGGATATGTTGGAGTTTGTGCAAGACTTTGAGCAGAAGATTACGGTGGAAGAGCCATATGAGGTTATCGCACACATTCGTGTACAGCCCCTTATCGACGAGAAGATCATTGCAGCTCAGGCAGATGATGAGCTTTTGGTGAAGATGAGGAAGTGGGTTGGTACAGATGAGAACTCTGACTGGAGTGTTAGTTCTGATTGGGGGCCTACGATTTTGTGGCCGGTTATGTCTTCCTGACATCCCTGACTTGAGACGGGAGGTTCTCGAGTTAGCCCATAGTTCTAAGCTTGCGATGTATCCAGGTAGCACGAAGATGTATCAGGATATGAGGAGATCTTATTGGTGGGACAATATGAAGGTCCATATTGCTGAGTTTGTTTCTCGTTGTCTCACATGCTAACAAATCAAGGCAGAGCATCGCCGACTTCCTGAGTTACTGCAACCCATGCCCATAGCAGATTGGAAGTGGGACTTCATCTCTATGGATTTTATTTCTGGGTTGCTGAGAATGAGGAAGGGATATGACTTTATTTGGGTGATCGTCGACCAATTAACGAAGTCGGCTCATTTCTTACCTATCAGAGTCACTAACTCTGCAGACGAGTTGGCTAGGCTATATATCAAGGAGTTGTACGTCTACATAGAGTTCCCTTGGAGATTGTGTCTGATAGAGATACGTGTTTCACATCTATCTTCTGAACTCGTATTCAGGAAGCGATGGGTGTGAAATTGAAGTTCAGCACCGCGTTTCATCCGCAAACAAATGGGCAGACGGAATGCGTGAATCGGGTCCTGGAAGACATGTTGCGACCTTGTGTTTTGGATTTCAAGGACAGTTAGGATGATTGTCTCCAGTATGCAGAGTTCGCGTATAATAACAGTTTCCAGGCGAGTATCGGCATGGCTCCCTATGAGGCGTTGTATGGTCGCCCTTGCAGAGCACCGCATTGCTGGGCAGAAGTTGGCGAGCGTAGTTTGATTGTCCCGGAGTTGGTGCTGGCGACTTCAGAGAAAGTTGACATCATTCGATGTCGACTCCTAATAGCCCAGAGTAGGCAGAAGAGTTACGCTGATACGAGGCGTCGACCGCTTAAGTTTGAGGTTGGAGACCATGTGTTTCTTAAGGTCTCTCCTATGAAGGGAGTTCTGCAGTTCGGTAAGAAGGGAAAGCTTTCGCCGAGATTTATTGGTCCATTTCAAGTTCTGGATCGAGTGGGAGTGGTAGCATACCGCCTTGCTTTGCCCACACCTCTTGCGGGCGTTCATAACGTATTTCATGTTTCTATGCTGAAGAAGTACGTTCCTAATCCTTCGCATATTATCAGTTGGGAGCAGGTACAGTTGAGTGAGGATGCCACTTATGTACTGCGACCGACTCGAATTCTCGACAGGAAGGAGCAAGTATTGCATAGCAAGGTCATCCCTCTTGTGAAGGTGCTATGGACGCATCATAGTGAGGAAGAGGCTACTTGGGAATCTGAAGCTGAGGTTAGAAATAGTTACCCTCAGATCCTTGAGGAATATGAGAAGGTATGAATTTCGAGGACAAAATTTTCTTTAAGGGGGGTAGATTGTAATGACCTAAAGAATTTTGTGCCAAGACCCGAGTATTAACTCTATTATTTCCTTAGTAGCTTTTTGGGGTAATTAGCGCTATGCTCGATTGCTTGTGAAATTTGCATCAATCACTTTAAATTTGATCTGCATGACTCAAAACCTGTAGAATAGTTAGCGCTATGTTACTCTGAAATCTGGGATTCATCGCTACATCCAGTTGCTCTTGGGAATTTTTGGAAGTTCTGGATCGGACCTGGACCGCGCGTCGAAAGTCCGATAGTGATGATCTTAGGCTGTTGCGGTCACCATGTTGGACTTGGCCATCATCTCTAAAATCAAGTCCAGATGATGTTCTGGGTCGATTTGATTGAGTCCGGAGTGAAGAGTGTGAGAACAGTTAGAAATTTAATGAGATTTTATGAAATCTGAGTCGTGTCGCTTGCGCGACGATTTTAAGCTATCTGACCGTTGGATTCTGACCCAATTTCACCCTCTGATCAGGGAAGGTGGCCCAGGCATGTTCTTGTGCTTGTGGACCTGATCGAGATTCGGTGACCGTTAAATTGAGTGTGGTCTGCCACGGCTGATCTGAAGATCCGGTCGGTACGAAAACTCAGCTTGACCTAGATCCATGGTCAGTGAGCTTAAGTCTGACCTTTTGTGGTAATAGGCCCACCGGAAGTGCTCTGTTGGATCGTGAGAGGCCGGTTTTGGTTATACCCTAAGTATACCTTGGCCCTGGGGTTATTTTCATCAATGTTAGGCCTATATATAGACCTTAAAACCCTAGCTCTCTTTTCCATACGAATTTCCTAACCCTAGCTAAGAAAGAGAAAGGAAAAGAGAGAGAAAGTGAGAGAGAAGTTGGTGAATCATCTTAGATTATTTCCTGTTTTTCTTCATCCTTAAACCTTCACTCTTGAATCGTTATTCCGGCGATTCTGAGTTCATCTTTGGGTAAGTTAACCTAACCCTAATCTGTGTTAGAGCTTAGAATAGTCTTTGTGTTGTTGTAGCTCATTTCTATTCTTGCTTTAGGTTATCTTGTCCCCATTAACGAAGACATATCGTCTGAATCAGTTCGGTGTTCCATTTCTGGTTTAAGGTGCGGACTTTAATCGTATAGGTTATGGTTTTCAAGGCTTTCAATGCTAGTGAATGGTTTATTCTTGCTATAGATGAGATTTCACATGCCAAATGTTATGTTTATTTTGCGTTCCTAATATGCATGTGTTATATTGAGATTTGTGTATTCTATGTGTATGTATAAAGTACCGTATGCGTATAAAATATAAACATGTGCTTGCCATGATTATTTGTCGTGTACGTATGCTACTTGTATGTGCGACAACTCCTTGGTGAAAGGAATTGTCCAAATGTGTGTATTTCAACATACGTCATGTATGTTGAACTATGTATTCTAAGTGTTTGTAGAAATGCCTAAATGAACTAAAGTGTAATATACTATACTATTTGCAGGCGTTGAGGAGCGATTCTCAACACTCCTAGTGATGTGTATGATTTCCTACATGCAAGTCATATTCCTTGTTATTTAATTTCAAGTCTTGCTTATGCTTAAATCCATGTTAAGTTGATACTCTTCAAAGGCTTACATACCACATGATTCGAGTTGTTGTTCCATTACTATTCTAAATTGTAGATATGAACATCTGTTGTAGTGGAATGTATTTGGGATTATGAATAGTCCAGGAAATCGGTAATCGGCCTTAAGTTCATGGCTGAGATTGCTTTCGTCACGTAGGACGTGATTAGACGAACCCGAGTCGAATTAGAGTTGTCGGCAGTGGTTTGGCCACGCGGTGTGTTTGCGCACTCTATGTCATTCAACTCAATGTGCGCTCGTGCTAGTCGAGTTCGTCAAGTAACCCGATTGTCCAATGTATGTTCACCATGTATGGACGCTATTGTTTGAATCTAGGGTACCAAACTTACCGATGAAGTCCTATTAACCATGGTACCTTGATCCGCTAAAACTCATGAGCCAGACATGGTGGTATGGGACACTGTGGTCATGCTGTCGGCCTACGCTGGGGTGATGAGCCTCCCCGTAGTGACCAGTGAGCAACCAAACTCATGAGCCGATTATGGTGGTATGGGACACTATATTCGCGCTGTCGGCCTACATTGATTGGTGACGAGCCCTTTGTAGTGACCTCGAGCATGCCTGGATACCGCATTGAGGTGACGAGCCTTATTGTGGTAACAAAGGTATGATAGGCATGCATTGATTGGTGACGAGCCCTTTGCTACGACCTCAAACCATATGATCGTATGAGATGCATAGGACTGACGACCCTAGAATGGATCACTGTTTGGATGGTGATATGAGGAAGGTACCTTAGCTTCCCAATCCTGCTGTATGAAAGGGACTAATAATAACTTGGTAATCATGTTCATGCACCGCATTTGCATGTGCTTTGTAGACGTGGCGCACTTTGAGGCGATATCATGCGTAACGTAAGATGAAGACGCTGAGGGTGTACGCGTGAGGGCACGCATCATTCTGCATACATCCTTGCATTAATAAGAGTACTTAGGACCTGTTTAATTGTTCTGCTTTATCATTACTGCTTGATTGAACTGATAACATGTTAACCTTTGCTTTATTGTTCTACTGAGTTGATCACTCACTCCCACGTTCTGGAGCGGTGTTAAATACTCACCAGACTCTGTCTTAGCTGCAGATGTTGATGAGACCTCTGAGGCAGAGCGGGAGATCGAGGATGATGAGGCTGCTTTCTCTTTCATGCAGTTTTCAGACAGGTTCTAATGAGCCTTGTTCTGATGCGCAGGATGCTGTGATTTCTTTTGGAAATTAAATGATGTAATTTGATACTTATAATTTTGATAGCAACACTTGTATTACGACCTGGTATGTGTATGTATTTCAGGGATTCACACTTGTACACATATATATCTTTAAGTCTTCCGCTTGCTTTCTTCACTTATATCTGAATTATATCTGCACTTTGGCTTAATCTATTCCATGTTTTATGCACTAATACAGACAACATACATCCACCATTAAATATGTTGCATAAGTGATGTTTTGGAACTCGAGAGCCGAGTTATGCTCGACCCTCGAATTTCAGGGCGTTACAATATGTATCACATTAGGCCTCACTCATGGGCCACATATACATCATAATGGGCCTCGTCACATGGGCCATATATACGTTACATCGGGCCTCATCATATGGGCCTCATACACATCAGATCGGGCCTCACATTTGGGCCTCATACGCATCAGATTGGGCCTCACATATGGCCCTCATACACATCAGATCAGGCCTCAGATATGGGCCTCATACACATCAGATCGGGCCTCACATATGGGCCTCATACACATCAGATTAGGCCTCATCAATGAGCCATAAGTACATCACATTGGGCCTCATTCAAAGGCCTCATATACATCACTATGTGGGGTCCACGGACTGGACGACGCTGATGAAACAGGCACATCACACGGGGGTCATGTGGAAGGACGATGTGAATATACAACACATCACAAGTCGGGCCCCACCCATCTAGCCTATGGACGGTGTTGCTAATGCGTATACATCATAGCACGTCCCATTTAGCTGGCAGATGGACGGTGTGGAGAAAAACAAATATCATGGTGCGTCCCATAACTGTACCGTCCATATGGACAATGTGGGGGCAGAATACATACAGCAAGGTGGGTCTCACCCCCATATGTGCCACACGTATGGGGTGGGCCCACTTCTAAAATGGTTGGACGGTGTGTATAAAACACATACTCCATGTGGGGTCCCACCATCATTGGCAAATGGACAGTATGGATATAAAATAAATACATCAAGGTGGGTCACACCCCACATGTGTGACACGTGTGGGTGGGTCCCACGTCCAAACATATGGACGCTTATGGATATAACCATACCTCATGTGGATCATCTCATCATCAAGGTGGGCCACACGTGAGGCCCACTATTTTGGATTAAGCTGATATTTATGTTGTCTCTTCACCTCTGTCCGCTAGATAGTCCAGCAAGGGTGGGTCCAACATATGGACGACATGGATAAAATACATCATGGTGGGCCACACACACACCTCATCACAGATGGGCCATCATACATCATCACCAAAAAGCAAAGAGAGAGAGAGAGAGAGAGAGGACGGTGAGATGGAGGGTCCCTGCCACTATGGGCCCCCCTGATACTTGCATTAATAGATACATCAAGGCGGGTCCCATGCATACATGGGCCCATCATCACAAAATAAAATATGAGGTGGGGATGCCATCCCCACCATGTAAATGAGGGGTTTAGATGACCCTTAGAAGGCATGGATTAGAATAGAAATCATCATGGTGGGGTCCATGGAGAATGGACCCTCCATGGCGCATGCATGCAAGAAGATGGGCCAAAGGCCACATCAAGGGGATCATGAAGGATCTCCACCATATATTGGTGGGTCCTTCAAGTCCCCAAGCAAAGAAAAGAAGAAGATTAAAGGTAGGGAATGAAATCTAACCTTAGAATACACCCACCTAAGATTCTTGAACTCCTTCCACCATGGCTTTTAATGCTCCAAGGGGTGAAATTGAAGGTTTGAGATTGATTTTTTTAAGGTTTGGATTGGAGGAAATGAGCTTGGGATGTGGCTAGATTTTTTTTTTGAGAGCATCTCTTCTCTCTTGCAATAGAGGATGAAAATGAGGAAGAAAGAGAGGGAAAAAGAAGGATGAAGGAGAGAGAGAGGGGTAATGATGGTGGCTAGCCTCTCTCTCTTAGCTAGGCATGATTTGTTGTAAGATGGCATGGCTCATGGGGAAGAAAAATAATCATTTCTTATAAGATGTAAGAGGCTATGGAGTAGGATAGTAGGTGGCTAGGTGTAGGGGTGATGTCATCCTCATAATGACCTGGAAAAATATGCCATGGGTTACGTGGGTCCTGCAACATGTGGTCCATGGCCATGATCATGCGTAGCCCACATCTCATGATCTAGATGTCGGATTGGCGCACGAGAGACGGCGTTGGAACCACGGCGACGACGCGGTCACAATGATACATGTCTCGGGCTAGGTCAACTTGGGTTTACATGATGCGACTTAAGGTCGCGTGCAAATGTAATCTACGGGTCGCAGGTTGCCAAAATTTGACTAGGAGGACCGCAAGATCCTATGAAATGGAATGGACACTAGGACATGGCCTGACAACCAGCCTAAGTTAATTCAGCACGAAGTCCAGCATCAACATCTTTTCATATTTTGGATCTTCGACCAGTCGAAGACCAAATTTGACTAGTCGAACAGAGCTCTTCGACTAGTCGAACTGTTCCTTAGGCAAGTTAAAGTTTGAATAGATCTTATCCCGCGTGATCCGAAATCTGTTGAACAGAATCTAGTCTGCTCAGGCTAATCAAAGATTCTTCTCTCTCAATCCAAAATATCAATTATTATTATCAAAATTCTTCTGCAAGAGAGAGAGAAGCTCTAGTTATTAGCAAGTTATTGAACGGTATTTATAAATTTTATTTATAACTTTTGTTTAATTCCCTTAATCTTAGATCCTTTCATTCTGATTCTAAACAGAGTAAATACTACTCTTCTTTTGAGATTTAAGAGAATTAACTCAAATAGCCATTGGTTTAAACATAATTAAAATCAATAGAACCCTGGACCTTTTCTATCTGATTGAACATTGAACAATCAAAATTAAAGAAAAGTGGTTCTTTGGCTACAACTTCTGATATGTCTTCTATGGTGAAGATAAGTATACCTTCTTATTCTTTATTTGATTTTTCTGAGATGGCTAAAAAATCTCAATGTAGGTTTTATCTGAGATAGCTTAAAAATCTTAGTAAGGGGTTTGATTGTGATAGCTCGATAAAATTGCAAGAACTGTATCAGGTTTTAAGGTGACCCTGAGGAAACCTTTTTCATAGTGAAAGCCAAGATTACATGGAGAGTAATTTTGGGAGTGGAGTAGGTGTGACTGTTTTAGAACAGTTGTTGACACACCGAACCACTATAATTCTCTGACTTATGTGGTGAATGTTTTTATCTTTTATGTGGTGAATGGTTGTATTTACAACTCAATTCAAGTGGTTAATGATTATAATATTTATTTTTATTTACTCTTGTAAAATTTGGGATTTTGATTTTAAAGGAATTCGTGAAATAATATTGTCCTGCCTAAACTTTTAGGTGAAGGTTGTCCTACGAATCATTTGAAAATAACGTCTCAATACTTAGTGTTGAGTGTCAAATAATGCATATTTTTCTCTATTTATATATCTTGGTTTTATGAACATGATAAGGATTAATGGTATATTTTGTAGATGTTTGTGTTGCAAGGTGAATCTAAGAGCTTGGATTGAAAAGAATGCTACAAGCATGAATTTAACACTAAAGAATCACCAAAGCCAAGGATGGATCTTACGAGACCAAGAACAGAGAATTCTCATGCCAAAGATCCAACGAAACTAAGTACAAAGGATGGAGAAAAGACTGGAAAAAGCAGAAGTTAAACAGAAGAAAAATCAGACAATTCGGTCCCACCTAAGCCAACTTCGGTCCGACCGAAATCGTTCAAAATAGTCCAACAAGAAATCAAGATTATCATGCTTAATTCGGTCCCACCTAAGCCAACTTTTGTGTGACCGAAGTCAACCCCGTTCCCACCTAAGCCAATTTCGATACCACCGAAGGGAGAGAGTGAGTAGTAGTTCTTGGAACCAGTTTCCAGTTGCTGCTTAACTTGGCCATCCAAAACACAAATCTTGACTCGGTCTGCACCCTATTGCAAATGGGTTTCATCCTTACCGAGAAGCAATGTGGATTTCTATAATGTCTCGAAAAAACTCATACAAAGACCCGAGTACCACCTCAGGCAGAAATCACCCAGGATCAAAACCATTAGAAAATTAGGGTTATGTTAGCAAGTGCTAAACTAGAGTGGTTGTGAAATTAGCACTAATCACTTTAAATATGATCTGCAAGACCCAAATTGTGCAGAATCATTGACGCCACATTACCCTGAAATCTAGAATCCGTCCCTAAACCTGGTTGCTCTCGAGAGCACACCGAAACTCCATATCAGACCTGGACTGTACGTCGAAAGTTCGATTACCCCGAAACTATACAGATATGACCGCATTACTGGACTTGACAACCCCCTCGGAAATCAAGTCTTAATTGTGTCTAGAACTACATAACTTGAACCCAGAACGAAGAGTGTGAGAAACGTGAAAATATTTAGAAATAAAATTTAAATTTAAGTAATCTGAGTTGTGTCACTTGCAGGCCAAATATAAGGATTCAGGCTGTCAGAATCTGACCCAAATACACCCTCGGATTAAGAGAAATATCCCACACATGTCGATGTACTTGTGGCCTTAATCAAGTGACCGTGACCATTGAACTAAAACTGGTCCGCCACAGCTGATCTGTAAATTCGATCGGTACAAAAACTCAGCCTGACCTAGATCCATGGTCAGGGAGCTTGAGTCCGACCGCACGTGGAAAAGGGGCCACCAGAAGTGCTCCGTTGGACTGGAACGACCCATATTTGGATATAACCTAAGTATACCTTGGCCCTAGGTCCATTCCCATCAAACCTGGGCCTATATAAGGACCTTAAACCCTCTCTCATTCACTCCATACGAATTTGAGAAAAACCCTAGGAGAGAGAAGAGAAAAGAGAAGGGAAAAGAGAGAAAGTGAGAGTGAGAGTTGGAGATTCTTCCTGGGATTCGATCCCGCTACTCCACACACTCAGCCGCCGCTCCTGTGGCGCTATACGGGCGATACCAATCCCGTTCTTAAGTAAAAAAACTAACCCTAATCTGTATTAGGGTTTCTGATAGTGTAGATTATCAAATAGCTAACCTAATTTATCCTATAGGTTGCCAAATCTGCCGTAGACAAAGACTTAGCTTTAAACTGAGTTCATTACAAGTCTACTGGCGAAAGGTGCGGACTATAAACGTATATGTTATGGTTTTCAAGGCTTTCAATGTCGGTTAATAGTTTATTATTGATGTGGGTGTAATTTCACGTGCCAAATGAGATGTTTGTATCACGTTTCTGATATATATGAACTATATTGAGTTTAGTGTATTCCATGTATATGTAGAAAGTATCGTATATGTATGAAATTTGAACATGTGTTTGCCATGATAAACTGTCATGTGTTTATACTAGTTGTATGTGTAACAACTCCTTGGTGAAAGGATTTGTCCTAATATGTGCTATCACCAACATACATCATGTATGTTGGAATGTGTAGTCTAAGTGTTTGTAGAAATGTCTGAATGAATAAGTGTGTAATATATTTTATCTTATATGGGCGTTGAGAAGAGATTCTCAACTACCTTAACTATGTGTATGATTTCCTCCATGTAACTTATCTTCTTTGTCTGTTTTACTTAGACACTGCTTATGTGTGAATTCATGTTTAAGTTGAAATCCATCAAATTCTCACATGCTTGTATGATTGGAATTGTTGATCCATTACTGTTCTGATTTGCTTGTATGATTATCTGTTATAATTGAATGTGTTTGGGACTATGAAATAGTCCAGGCAATCGGTAATAGGCCCTTGTAAGTGCTATACTTTATATCCCTGTTTGTTGTCAAATTTGTGATGCCAAAATCACTGTTATGTTATATATAACCTGCTTAAGTGAAGCTCTCTCAAGGATCAACATACATGAACAAGCTAAGCTCACATCAAGCAAAGCTCTCAAGTACAAGACTCAGGATCTTGAATGAAAGAACTAATCACAAGACAAGACTCTTGAATACAAGAACTGCTCACAAGACTCAAGCTGAAAAGAAAAAGAAAGTACAAGGCAAGACTCAAGCTGAACTCAAGACTCAAGTTGAAACTCAAGCCACTTTCATGATTGAGCTACTTCAAGGTTTAGTCTACATCAAGACTTCAAGGCTCATTCTTCATGGTCTCTTGTTTCAATGTCCATACTTCTTGATTGAGGTTTGTTTGACCATAGGATGACCTTAGAAAGTAGGTCATTTCGGATACATAAGTCGAATGTTATTTTTCATGTGATTGGTCTGTTCTTCGACCAGTCTTAGGTCTGCTTCGACTAGTCCTAGACTTGCTTCGACCAGTCTAAGAAAATCCTCGACCAGTCGTAAGTTTGTTACAAATTCCGGATAAAATCTGTTAGCCTTCGACTAGTCACGGAATCATTCGACCGATCGTAGGAGCAGTGTTTACGCATCTTCGACCGATCGTAGAATCTACGACTCGAAGTCCGGCGAACCTGGTTCTTCGACCGATCGAAGGAAACCTACGACCGATCGTAGGTGACCTACGACCGATCGTAGGAGGGCTACGACGATCGTAGAACGGTCAAAGCATATCCCGCCGGATTTTTCAAATATCTGTTAGAGCTTCGACTAGTCGTAGAGCACTCTAGACCAGTCGAAGACCTGATCTTTTCACTTATAAATAGAGCACGAATCTCAGAAGAAATCATCGATTTAATTATAGTATTCAAGCCAATCTTCGTCGAACTTCTGAGAGATAATTTTGTGCTCCATCTAAGCTAAGTGTGCTTATTTAATATCTTCTTTCCTTAGCTTTATTTTAATTGATTTTGTTTCTTATATTCCAATCCGATTTGAAAAGAGGAATTGTTATTCCATTTCTTTGGAATCAAAATCAATTAAGGCAAGCCCTGTTTGGTTTAATTTAAAATCAATTAGAACTAGAACCATTGTAATCAAGTACTGGACATTGAACTTGGACATTCAATCATCTACTTTGATTTGGTTCTACCGGGCTGCTACAACGAAGGAGATATTCAGGTATTTTACATATTGTAAATTCCTTTCTATTATTTTGGTTTCTTTCAAGATTTGCCAGAAAAATCTTGTTATATTGGTTATCTGAGGAGAGCCAGGAAAACTCAGAAGTGGGGGTTTTTTAATTGTGTAAGCCCACATACAAAGACACAATTGTAAGGGTTTTGGGTGAACCGGGAAAACCTATTTTTATTGAACGCTAATATCCCCTGTGTGAGGATATTAGGAGTGGAGTAGCTTTTTGTGTGGCTGTTGGATAACAGTTGGTGAACACACAGGCGAACCACTATAAATCCTTTGAGTTGTGGTTGATTGATTTATTCTTTTAATTGTTTTTATTCTTTTTGTGGGATGTATGTATGGTGGTGAATGTTGTAATTATTTCAAGCTTTGTGAGAATGTTGTAATAGCTTAGAATTTACTTTCGCTATTCCTTTATAAGCTTGTTTTTCAATTTCATTTTGAAAGTTGTTCCAAAGAAGGTTGCCCTGCCATTTTTATGGTGTATGGCTGTCCCTAGAACAATACATCTTTAATTACAAGTTATTTCAATTCAGTTCATATTTGTTTTTGTATTCCTCTTCGATTTGAGACTTGATACAAAGACCTTTCTAGAAATAAGGTTGTCCTACCATAAACTCGTTTTTGGTGTAAGGTTGTCCTTAGAATAACGTTTGTATCAACCTCTCAAGATCTGAATTTTGAGGTTGTTTTTCTTTCCTTCATTATTATTTAATTTGGCTATCATTTTCTTTATTATTCCTGTTATAAGTTTTTATTTGGCATTGTCCTATTCACCCCCTCTAGGACATATAGCTTGGCCTTTTCAAGTGGTATCAAAGCCTAATAGCTCCTTTTAATTCTTGGATTTAATTCTTCGATGATTATTAAAATCTAACTCTATAGGTCATTCCTACAAGTATACACAAAAGAAGACCAACTATGTTCTTAGAAAGCCGGAATGAGGATCTTCCTCAAATCAATGGATGAAAATGTGTGGCAAGCCACAGTGACTGAATGGAATCCTCCTATCATGGAAGTTACCGGGGTTGATGGTTCAAAGTCTATGAAAACCACACCATATTACCAATGGACCACCCTTCGAAAAGTGAGAGTAGTGCAAATGCTAAAGCACTAAATGCAATTACTTGCGCACTATCACCGGATGAGTTCAAAAGAATCATTTCCTGTGATCGCAAAGCAAGCTTGGGATACATTAGAAATGACACACGAGGGTACTACAATTGTCAAAAATCTAAAGTCCAACTCCTCACAACCAGATTTGAAGAAATTCATATGGAGGAAAATGAGATGTTTATGGACTTTTACACTAGATTGAATGACATTGTAAACTCAATGTGGGGTCTTGGCGATAAAATCCCGAGTAAAGTAAAGTATGTGCAAAATATTACGCTCACTTCTGAACGGTTCAATTCTAAAGTAACCGCAATCCAGAACTTCGTGATACGGATAATATGAGGGTTGAAGAACTAGTTCTCTACAAACCTACGAGTTAAACTTTAAAGCTCCTAAAGGTAAATCTATCGCTAAAATCTTCTAAATGTAATTCATAAGAAAATTCTGATTCAGAAGATGACATGGCTCTTTTAGCTAAAAAATTTTATAAGATTTTCAAAAGCAAGAAAAGAGTTGATTTTCAAAAATCAAATGACAAAAAGAAGTTTAGACCCAAATCTCGAAAATCTTTGAAAGATAGTCAATGTTACAACTATCTAGAATATGGGCACTTAGCAAATAGATGTCCTAAAAGGGACAAACCCAAGAAGAAGGGTATGTTGGCTACATGGGATGAATCATCTGATTCTGAAGGTTCTTCTGAATCAGAAGATTCTGAAACTGAGTCGGGCAATGAGGTCAAAGCTCTTATGACTCTAGCCAAATTCACATTTTCAGATAATGACTCTACAAGTGAAGAAAATCTGAATAGTGAATGTGAAAATGAAGATGATCTTCAAGACGCTTACAATGCCCTATATAAGGACAGTTGTAAAATTGTTACAAACTTAAACTTCAAAAAGAAAAGTTTTCTAAACTCAAAAATTGTTTTGAATCACTTGTCTTAGAAAAATCACAAATTTCAGATAATTTTGAAAAATCAAAATGCGATTTGGAATTTAAAAACTCTCAAATTGTTGATTTAAAATCTGAAATTGAGAAACTTAAAACTGAAGTTTCTTCTCTTCTAAGTTTAAAGGACACATGGAAATATGCCCAAGGTGATCCAAAGTTAGAAAAACTTTTATCCGGATCAAGAAAATGTGGTGATCGATCCGGGTTGGGCTATGATAAAAATCAACCTCCTAAACAAAAGTATACTCCTCCTATGTTTGTTAAAGGAGAGTCCTCAAACTCAAAAGGGAAAAGTACTTATCAAGATTTTTCTAAAAATTCAAAAACTTTTCAAAACCTAGAAACAGCCATGTCAACTTTAATCAGAATCGAAATCCACTAGCTGAAAAGATAGTTGATTTACTCAAGGAGCTATTAAAATCTAACTCTATAGGTCATTCCTACAAGTATACACAAAAGAAGACCAACTATGTTCCTAAACCCAAAACAATTATGAAATGGGTTCCTAAAGTCACCTGCTTGGTTGCTCACACTGCTTTCAAAGCAACAAGTCATTCAAAGTGGTACCTAGACAGTGGATGCTCCAGGCATATGACAGGTGACAAAGCCTTATTCACCGATCTGAAAGATATGACTGATGGTTCAGTCACATTTGGTGATGGAAGCAACTGCAAGATAATAGGCCAAGGTACGGTTCAACTTTTTAATCTTCCTGTGTTTAAAAATGTTTTATATGTTGAAGGCCTAAAGCACAACTTGCTTAGTATATCACAAATATGTGATAATAACCATAATGTTCGGTTTTCTAATCAAAGCTGTGAAATACTAAATAATAAGGGTTTTGTAATATTAACTGGACGTAGAACGTCTGAAAATTGCTATATTATTAGCGAATCCAGCTCATCTAATCAAACATGTTACATGGTCCATACAGACGAGACTGATTTATGGCACAAACGTCTTGGACATGTACATTATCGAAATCTATATCGATTGAGCAAACGAGAACTTGTAAGAGGTTTACCCAAACTTCAAATTAGATAAAATATGTGGTGAGTGCCGGATAGGCAAACAAACAAAGAACTCACACAAAAAGGTGAATTCAAATACCACATCAAGACCACTCGAACTTCTCCACATGGATCCGATAGGACCTACCAGAACAGAAAGTCATGGTGGGAAAAAGTATATCCTAGTAATAGTTGATGACTTTACCAGATTCACTTGGGTAGTCTTCTTAAGGGATAAATCCGAAACCCTTGAAGAAGTAAGAAAAGTTCTCAAAAGGATTCAAACTGAAAAATCTTCTCAAATCAGTAAAATTCGTAGTGATCATGGATCCGAATTTGAGAATAGCAATTTTGAGAAGTTCTGACCGACCAAGGAATATTACATGAATTCTCTGCTCCCAAAACTCCACAACAAAATGGAATTGTAGAAAGGAAGAATAGGGTGCTTCAAGAAATGGCTAATGTCATGTTGAATAGCATGAAGCTCTCTAAAAATCTTTGGGTTGAAGCAGTCAATACACAGCTTGCTATATTATTAACCGAGTCTACACAAAAAAGATAATAATAAGACGGCTTACGAATTGTGGTTCAATAAAAAGCCTACTTTTAAAAACTTACGAGTTTTTGGCAGCAAGTGCAATATTTTACGTGATCGTGAAAATTAGGGAAAGTACGATACGAAGAGAGATGAAGGTCTTTTTCTAGGATCCTCTTTAAACAATCGAGCTTATAGGGTCCTGAACAAAAGGACTGGTGTGATTCAAGAATCCATTAATGTTGTCATTGATGATCATTTAAACACACCAACTTCTAATTCAGATAATGATGAAGTACTAATCTTTGATAAACCCGATACTTCATCAAATCAAACTGATTCTGATTGAGGACAGTTAAAGATCATCCAACCACACAAATTCTTGGAAACCCTCTCACCGGTGTTCGCACCGTAGACAACTTGAGGATATATGTAATTATGTATGTTTTAAATCCCATATTGAACCATCTAACGTAAAAGAAGCGCTTACTGATGAGAACTGGATTGTTGCGATGCAAGATGAACTCAACCAATTCATAAGAAATGATGTTTGGTATCTCGTACCAAGACCTAAAGATAAACACATCATTGGAACAAAATGGATTTTCAAAAATAAGTCTGATGAATGTGGAAATATAATGAGAAACAAGGCTAGACTTGTGGTACAAGGTTATACTCAAATTGAAGGAATTGATTTCGATGAAACCTTTGCGCCAGTAGCACGTCTTGAATCTATCAGACTATTTATATCCATTGCATGTTTTAAAAAGATAAAGATCTATCAGATGGATGTGAAAAGTGCTTTTCTAAATGGCGATTTACATGAAGAAGTCTATGTTGAACAGCCAATGGGATTTGAAGATTCCAAAAATATTGATCATGTATATCGGCTTAAAAAGGCACTTTATGGATTAAAACAAGCACCTAGGGCATGGTATGAGAAACTAACAAAATTTCTTTTATGTCATAAATTTCAAATGGGATCTGTTGATAAAACTCTGTTTGTTAAAAAACATAATGATCATATCTTAATAGTACAAATTTATGTTGATGATATCATTTATGGATCAACTTGTACTGACTTGACTACTGAGTTTGCAGATTTAATGAAATCACAGTTTGAAATGAGCATGGTTGGGGAATTGACTTATTTCCTTGGATTGCAAGTAAAGAAACAACCTGAAGGAATATTCATTTCTCAATCTAAGTATGCCTTGAATCTAATCAAGAGATTTGGATTTGAAAATGGCAAAAATTTTGATACTCCTATGAGTACTACCCTGAAACTATCAAAAGACTCTAATGGTAAAAATGTTGACTCAAAACTTTATCGGAGTATGATTGGGAGTTTGTTATATTTAATTTCTAGACCCGATATTTCTCTAAGTGTTGGTATTTGCGCAAGATATCAATCGATCCAAAAGAATCTCACTTGATTGTTGTCAAGCGAATTATTAGATATGTCGCAAATATTGTAAATCTTGGTCTCTGGTATCCTCATGAAACCAATGTCCAATTAGTTGGGTACCTGATTGGGCTGGTAATCTAGATGATAGAAAATCAACCGGTGGTGGTTGTTTTTTATTGGAAATTGTCTAGTTTCTGGTTTAGTAAGAAACAAAATTCTATATCACTTTAAACAGCTGAAGCTGCAAGATTGAGCTACACTTGTTTGGATGCAACGAATGCTAAGTGATTATGGAATTAAACAGATTCTATGTTATTACATTGTGATAATTCCAGTGCGATAAATATTTCAAAAATCCTATTCAACATTCTCGTACTAAGCACATTGACATTAGATTTCATTATATAAGGGAATTAGTAGAAGAAAAGTTATATCTCTAGAATATATTCCTACTGAAGATCAACGTGCTGATATTTTCACAAAACCTCTTGATAAAAGCAGGTTCAAAAAGATAAAATTTGATCTTGGCATGTGCATTTTAAATTGATAATTTATGCCTTCTTGTATAATATTGTATATATTTGCTAGATTGTATTTCAATTTTTGTTTAAATTGCAAGATAATTCATGCTATCTCAAATGGTACTCAAATTTGTTTGCCATCCTTAATCTGTCATTTCATTCTTCAGTATCGACTCCATCCTGGTCATAGTGTCATTCCATTTGCATACTTTATGACTGTATTGGCTACTCATATGTTAGTCGATATGCCTGTTGATGAAGCACCAATCCATCATCTGATCTTCAACAATACAAATATTAATAAGATGAAGTTGGATCTGCTTCCTGAACAAGGTGGTGGTGTTGATGGTGGTCCTGAAGAAGCTGGTGTTGATATTAATATGGATGATATTTTTGAGGAACTGGATTCTGACTCTGCTAATGATCCAGATTTTGTACCATCTGATGTTGATGCACGTTTGAGTGCATTAGAAGATAAAGTTGAGGATATAAATGTTAAGTTGGAAAACATGTCTGTTGCTCATGATTTGCAATTCAAATACATGCGCAAATACCTAAGGCGCTTGAACAAAGGCATGCACCAACTTGATCCTTCTATTCCTGCTCCATCTTCAAGTTCTAATTCTGACTAGTTTCTATGAGACTTTTGGTATGTAATAACTTTATTACTTTGCTCTTGTTTGATTGAGTTTGAGTTGGATTCTATGCTGGATGTTTGTTCTTAATGTAATATTTATGCTGGATATCTGTGATGCTATCTTGAGTATCTCTATGACTCTTTTGCTATACTCTATTTCCTCCTCTTGTTTACTCTCATTCCTTTATTTAGTTCTCCTTTGTCATCTTGTGACAAAAAGGGGGAGAATGGTTTTTTGTTAATGTGATTGTGAGAGGAGTAGCATTGGTTATGTTACTCAGGGGGAGTGGGGTGTCAAGAAGAATATATGTTTGATCTTGTTTCTTGTTGAATGTTGAAACTGGTTGAATGTTAAATGTTGATTTGCATGTATTAACCAGTTGTTTACTTTTGTTTGGTTATGTGTTTTGTCACTAATTTGACAAAGGGGGAGATTGTAAGTGCTATAGTTTATATCCCTGTTTGTTGTCAAATTTGTGGTGCCAAAATCACTGTTATGTTATATATAACCTGCTTAAGTGAAGCTCTCTCAAGGATCAACATACATGAACAAGCTAAGCTCACATCAAGCAAAGCTCTCAAGTACAAGACTCAGGATCTTGAATGAAAGAACTGATCACAAGACAAGACTCTTGAATACAAGAACTGCTCACAAGACTCAAGCTGAAAAGAAAAAGAAAGTACAAGGCAAGACTCAAGCTGAACTCAAGACTCAAGTTGAAACTCAAGCCACTTTCATGATTGAGCTACTTCAAGGTTTAGTCTACATCAAGACTTCAAGGCTCATTCTTCATGGTCTCTTGTTTCAATGTCCATACTTCTTGATTGAGGTTTGTTTGACCATAGGATGACCTTAGAAAGTAGGTCATTTCGGATACATAAGTCGAATGTTATTTTTCATGTGATTGGTCTGTCTTCGAACAGTCTTAGGTCTGCTTCGACTAGTCCTAGACTTGCTTCGACCAGTAAGAAAATCTTCGACCGATCGTAAGTTTGTTACAAATTCCGGATAAAATCGTTAGGCTTCGACTATCCTGGAGACTGTTCGACCGATCGTAGGAACAGTGTCGACTGCATCTTCGACCGGTCGTAGAATCTACGACTCGAAGTCCAGTCTTTGCAGGACCTACGACGGTCGAAGGAAACCTACGACTCGTAGGTGACCTACGACGATCGTGGGAGGGCTACGACTCGTAGAACGGTCAAAGCATATCCCGCCGGATTTTTCAAATATCTGTTAGAGCTTCGACTAGTCGTAGAGCACTCTAGACATCGAAGACCCGATCTTTTCACTTATAAATAGAGCACGAATCTCAAGAAATCATCGATTTAATTATAGTATTCAAGCCAATCTTCGTCGAACTTCGAGAGATAATTTTGTGCTCCATCTAAGCTAAGTGTGCTTATTTAATATCTTCTTTCCTTAGCTTTATTTTAATTGATTTTGTTTCGTATATTCCAATCTGATTTGAAAAGAGGAATTGTTATTCCCTTTCTTTGGAATCAAAATCAATTAAGGCAAGCCCTGTTTGGTTTAATTTAAAATCAATTAGAACTAGAACCATTGTAATCGAGTCTTGGACATTGAACTTGGACATTCAATCATCTAGTTTGATTTGGTTCTACCGGGCTGCTACAACGAAGGAGATATTCGGGTATTTTACATATTGTAAATTCCTTTCTATTATTTTGGTTTCTTTCAAGATTTGCCAGAAAATCTTGTTATATTGGTTATCTGAGGAGAGCCAGGAAAACTCAGAAGTGGGGGTTTTTAATTGTGTAAGCCCACATACAAAGACACAATTGTAAGGGTTTTGGGTGAACTGGGAAAACCTATCTTTAGTGAACGCTAATATCCCGTGTGAGGATATTAGGAGTGGAGTAGCTTTTTGTGTGGCTGTTGGATAACAGTTGGTGAACACACAGGCGAACCACTATAAATCCTTTGAGTTGTGGTTGATTGATTTATTCTTTTAATTGTTTTTATTCTTTTTGTGGGATGTATGTATGGTGGTGAATGTTGTAATTATTTCAAGCTTTGTGAGAATGTTGTAATAGCTTAGAATTTACTTTCTGCTATTCCTTTATAAGCTTGTTTTTCAATTTCATTTTGAAAGTTGTTCCAGCAAGGTTGCCCTGCCATTTTTATGGTGTATGGCTGTCCCTAGAACAATACATCTTTAATTACAAGTTATTTCAATTCAGTTCATATTTGTTTTTGTATTCCTCTTCGATTTGAGACTTGATACAAAGACCTTTCTAGAAATAAGGTTGTCCTACCATAAACTCTGTTTTTGGTGTAAGGTTGTCCTTAGAATAACGTTTGTATCAACCTCTCAAGATCTGAATTTTGAGGTTGTTTTTCTTTCCTTCATTATTATTTAATTTGGCTATCATTTTCTTTATTATTCCGCTGTTATAAGTTTTTATTTGGCATTGTCCTATTCACCCCCCCTCTAGGACATATAGCTTGGCCTTTTCAGATTTGGTGGCTGAGGTTGTCTCGCCACATAGGATGTGATCGATGAATCCGAGCCGTACTTGGGTAGTCGGCAGTGGTTAGGCCACACGGAGTGCTTACGCACTTCATGTCGATTAACTCAATGTGTGCTCGTACTAATCGATCTCGCCAAGTAACTTGATTGACTCGATGTATGTTCACCATGTATGGACGCTACTGCTTGAATCTAAGGTACCAAACTCACCAGTGAAAATCCTTTTAAACCTTGGTACCTCGATCCGCTAAGATTCATGAGCCGGGCATGATGGTATGGGACACCGTGGTCAAGTTGTCGGCCTACGCTGGGGTGACGAGCCTCCCTGTAGTGACCAGTGAGCAACCCAGACTCGTGAGCCGAATATGGCGGTATGGGATACTGTATTCGAGCTGTCGGCCTACACTAATAAGGTGACGAGCCCTTTTGTAGTGACCTCGAGTGTACACTAAGACTGCGTAGAGGCGACAAGCCCTTACGTAGTAACAAGAGTACACTAGGCCTACACTGATAAGGTGACGAGCCTTTTACAGTGACTTAGAACCGTAACATCGTATGAGATTTACTAAGATTGACGACCTTAGAATGGATCATTGTTTGGAAATTGATATAAGGGAGGTACCTTAGCTTCCCAATCCTGCTGTATGAAAAGGACTAATAATAACTCGGTAATCACTCTCATGTCATCGCACTGCATGTGCCCCGGGTTAAAGAGCACAGAGGGAAGAAAGCATGCCGCAACCGTAAGATGGTGTCGCACGAGGGAGTGTAGGTTATGGCATGCATCATGCTTACATTTCATCCTTGCATTAATCAGAGTACTTAGGGATGTTTGATTGTATTACTTTATCATTACTTCTTGACTGAATTGAGAACATGTTAACCTTTGCTTTATAGTTCCACTGAGTTGATCACTCACTCCCACGTTCTGGGACGGTGTTCTGAACACCCACAAGACTCTGTCTTAGTTGCAAATGACGATGTGACTCAGGAGGCGGAGCCCAATTACTATGATGATCAGGATGAGTTCTCATATATGCAAATCTCCGGTGGTTTCGCTTAGGTCATCCGGATCGATGGGGCTACAGGGTTTATTATTATAGTTGAACTATTTTGAACTATTATATATATATGGTGACTCAGTGATGTATTCATACTCTGGAGACCGATCGTGATCTTTTCGGTTCATACACATCTATATACATTTTCCAGTCTTCCGCTTACGTTATATGAATTGATCTAGAGTATGAATTACTGTTTTTGTATAATCCCACTCATGATTAATGCACTAACATAGACAATATTTAATCAGTATTATTTATGTTGCATAAGTGATGCGTTGGAACTCGTGGATTAAGTTTATGCTCGACCTCCGATTTTCAGGGCGTTACAATTTCAGTCGGGGGCAAAGTCATTTTCTTTCTAGGAGCGGCCAAATAAATCAAGTCCCGAATCCACTCACCGTCTAGCTGCATGATCCACTCATGAAACCGGTCGTTCCAAACTTCCTTTCAGCATCTGAATAGCCTCTGATCAGGTAACCAAGCCTACCCTCCCTCTATTCCTTTCGGATTTCAGCTGCTCATCCATGTGGGTTCTCAGTCACCACAACTCGGTCATGAGTTAAGTGACTCGGCTCTGCATTCCTGGGTGAAAACCCTGATCTGCCATCATGGCAGTGATCGGTTTGTCTAGAGCAAGAACCTGTACTTCGAGCCGAGATATGGTTCGCCACAACTAGCTAGTAGATGGCCATCTGACTTGAGTCATTACTGAGTCATTGACAAAGGGTCAGTTCAGGAATGCAAACCCCGACTCAATTGAGCTTGAGAAGCAGTTCATTACTGTAAGTTTAAGGCCCAATCCAGGGTGATCCAGAATTACCCAGTTGGGGGCTGACTCAGTTGGTCTTCATACTGAATCAACCCTACACTCGGCAGCGGGTTGACTCGGCCAATCTCCCAATTGAGTCGGGTCGTCTCCCATGTTAGAAACCATCCGAAAAAGAATTTGGAAAGCATGGGATTCAATAGATCATTAGCCTAACCTTGAGGTTAGTAGATCTCTTAAAACTAACTTCTCTAATCATTAGTAGAAAACTCCATCTGAGTCAACTCAGTCATGACTCACTGGAATCTTGAAATGCCTCATCTAGGTACTGTTTACCACTGATATCCTTGAAAGATATTTCACTTCAGTCAATTTCAAATCAAGTGAAGGCAATCTCAAATTATCTATAGTCCATGCCTAAACTAGAATAGAATTTGATTTACATTCCTTTGTTTAAGAATTCATAGACTCACCTCATAAGAAGGCTCAAGTTAAGAAGAGCATTCTCTCCAGGTGAGGGATATCCCACATGGCTTCGTCATTTCATGGAATTCTAAGATAGTTTAAGTTTGGATGTATAATGACATTGTGAATGTGTGGATAATAGTTAGGTCTCTTTTAATTTTTAATTTACATTAATGATCATGTGAAAATGCCTTAGACCATGTGGCTCTAATCCACCTAATAGGAATTGTGTTACACTCATTATACTACACTTGGAATTGTTTATGTCCATGTACACTTCTAGTAGTTACATTAAGAGGTAAGAGATCTTGTTTTCATTCGAATGATGAATTGCTACATTGCCCCTTTATCCATGTTAGATTAGTCATAGAATATCAACAATATTAAGGTAGTCCTTAGTTTCTTACTTGGATGAAATAAATGGGATTGATTACATTAACTTCAATCATGCATATCCTACAATTGTCCTACAATGAATGACTATGTGTTTAGGAATTGGCCTTGCAGTCTCTATGTTTTCCTAGTAATGGTTTTATTTGAACATAGCCTTGTTAGAAGTAGAAAGAGACATAATACTTCCATTTCTTTAATCTCATAAGTCGTGCAAGGAATGCCAAGGGTGGACTATCACCTCATTTAAGAAGGGTAGTGGGCTTGTTATAAATTCAGTATGCTTGAAATGTCACACTTGTGGGCCCTCACTGGGACTTAAAGAAACCAGGTGGATTTATATTTAGTTCGTGTTTGGGTGTTCGATATCCTATTGAAAGATTACGAACTTTGAAAATATTATGAGAGCAACTTTGTTAATCATGTGGAGTGCACATAAGTATCATGGTACATGACATTCATGCATGACATGTGAGCTTTTCCGCGTACTTAATGTAAGCCACACTCTGCTTGATTTACTGTTAGTTCTATTACACCAGTTTAATTTGTAGAGTCTTCGCACTTTGGCCACTTTGGGCGCTCTTGTTTTACATGAGGCTTTTCCAGGATTAGACACTCTTCGAGCGTACTCCGTGTATTTTTCCAGGAGTCAGGATATCCTTGGGCGCCCTCACCTGCATGGTCTTTTCTAGGTAGTCTACTACCACAGGCGACCCCTTTATTTTGATAGTTGGGTGTGCATCCCCAGATTTGTGATTTGAACATACATTCACACATCCATACATTTATTTATAGGTTCATGTCAATTCTATTATGATTGTGTATGTTAGTTTAAACTGTTTTGGAATGCTTTAACATGTATGAATCCTAGTGGGAAATTCCCACTTTGTTTTTAGTCACCTAATCATGCGGTTGCACCAAATAAATACAGGTATGATGATGGATGACGCCTATAATGGGGCTCCTGGTGTTGCTGAGAAGAGTACAGTGAGGAAGAGCCTTATGTTGATGCAGTCGAGCCGTAGGAGCTTCATTAAATCCATAAGATTTACCACTTGATATCTCAGACTTTATGCTTGGTTAATATTTGGAGTCCTGTAATTAAAATCCCCTGCTGAGGGATCTCACTTTCATTTATTTACATGCATTTACATATGTTGAACTTCTTTCATTAGTTTAAATAGTAGTTACCTTTTGATGTTATGGATTGTGTTATTAATTAGATGTATGGTAGTCTCATTTATGACATAACGTTAGGATTCTTGTACATGGGCGATCATCCTCAAGTTATGAGAATCAAGATGTTAAAAGTTGGTATCAGAGAAAGAGTTTAGACAAACCTTGCCTTTGGGAAAGGGTCTGTGCAAACTTAAAATATCTTAGGTTTAAGATTACATAGATATACACTTGAACTAGGAGGATTAAATTTAGGTAGAAATTTCCCTTAGACTTAGAAAATTTTAGGGACATAGAGACCCAAGTTTAAAATTCCTACTCACATTAGGTTCCATAGATATGCACCCAGTCGTAAACATCTTGTCCTTTAACTATCAAATAATTCCATCTATAATAGCATTACTATTCTAATAGTCATCCTGTAAAACTTAACTTTCAATTTAAGTGTACATATCTGAAGACTTTCCTAATGTTGGTGATTGCCTATTGATTTTACAATATAGAATAACTTGATTGGGAAAGCAGACTGGATGAATAGGTTTGAATTGCTGAGTCTAAAACTTTCGCTACTTGTGAGTTGTAGCAAGGAAGTACTTCTCCATTTCAACAATATTTGTTAATATTTGAGTGAATTTATGTAACCATTCATTTGAAGTGCAATATTAGCAATTTGTGGAACTATCCAATTTATTGAACTATCCAATTGTTTATCAAACACTAATTACACATTACTACATAGATTTTAATTCTATTATAACATCTTTCTTAAGTACGATAGATTGAAGATATTGTTGTTTGAATAGTCATAACCTTTGATTCATGGAACTGAAATTATTAAACATGAGTGGTTAGATCAATCACTTAATTTTAAGTAATTAGTCGATGATTCGTTTTACTTTAAATACCATCCAAGTAGGAACCACTTTACATGTTTTAGATTGCACAAGGACATGTTTAAAATTTCTGAATAATTGTGTATTGTCACCACTAGAGTATCAAAGATGCATTCTTACTCACCTTGAAGTATGTAGTTAAAATTTTATTTTTCCACTACCTTTGGGATATTGAGATGAAGCTTGCTAATTGAATATTATGATCATTGGATATCTCCATTTTAAATGCCCGATAAATGTTCACCCCGTTTGGTCACCTGAATATAGGAATTTAAACTTAGGCCCCATTTCTGACCATTACATATCTAGAATTAAAAACCTAGAGATATAACCCCTTTAGAAAATTTAATTAGGAAATCGTTTCCTTTAGGAAATTCCCTTTAGTTAGGAAGAAATTATTACAGAGAACTTAGAATCCCTTGGATTATAAAATCCTTATAGCAGAACTATTTGTCTTATAGTATGATTATGATAGAATAATGCACCCTAACATTATGTCCCAAAATTTCAGGATATGATGCCTCCAAGGAAGAAATCCCAACAGGCACAGGCATCTCTGGCAATGCCACAAAATCTAGGGGCGACTGAGAGAGAGGAGAGCCCTATATATACCCCTGCACTCCTAGCTCAACCTGAGGAGATGGACTCGAGGTCAAGAGTAGAGAGCATCCCGCCACCCTACCCAACCCGTGTAGATAGGAGATCATCTTTTAAGGCACAGTCAAGAGTCTTGACACCAGACGCTTAGGAGCAAATGGTCGCCTTGCTGAACTAACAGCAAGCCTTCATGAGGGAGTGGCAGGCCACTATGGCGGTTGCAGTAGAGGCATTATATCAGAGACCATGCATACCAGTATCCCAAAATATGAGAGTGAGTGATCAACTCAGTGGAACTATATGATATCAAATCAATCAAGCAGTAATGATAAGGCAATACAATCAAACACGTCCTAAGTACTCTTGTTAATTTAAGGATGTATGAAGAAATGATGCATGCCCTCACCTGCACTCCCTCAGCGTCTTCATCTTACGGTATGCATGACAACCTCTCGCAGTGCCAACAACGCCAACACACATGCAATGCGGTGCATGAACATGATTACCAAGTTGTTATTAGTCCTTTTCATATAATAAGATTAGGAAGCTAAAGTACCTTCCTCATATCAATTCCCAAATGGTGATCCATTCAAGGGTCATCAGTCCTAGACAATCTCATACGATCATATGGTTCTAGGTCGCTACAAAGGGCTCGTCACCAATCAATGCATGCCTATCATACCTTAGTCCTACCTTAAGGCTTGTCGCCTTAATGCAGTATCAAGGTATGCTCGAGGTCACTACAAAGGGCTCGTCACCAATCAATGTAGGCCGACAGCACGAATATAGTGTCCCATACCACCATAATCGGCTCACGAGTATGGTGTGCTCACTGGTCACTACGAGGAGGCTCGTCACCCTAGCGCAGGCCGACAACTCGACTACGACGTCTCATAACACCATGCCCGGCTCATGAGTCTTAGCGGATCAAGGTACAATGGTTAACAGAATTGCATTGGTAAGTTTGGTACCCTAGATTCAAACAATAACGTCCATACATGGTGTACATCCACCGGGACAATCAGGTTACTTGACAAACTCAACTAGCACAAGCGCACATTGAGTTGAACGGCATAGAGTGCCTAAACACTCCGTGTGGCCAAACCACTACCGACAACCCTAATACGACTCAGGTTTGTCAAACACATCCTACGTGATGAAAACAGCTGTAAGACCCGTGTCCTAATCCGTACTGTTCCGTTAGCTTCCGCGGTCCTTCCGGTCAAATTCCGGCAACCTTCGCACCGTATTCGGTATTTGCGCATGATCCTAAGCCAGGTCCCGCGCACCGACGTCGGCTTGGTCCGAAAGTTATATCATAGCGACCGCGTCGTCGCCGCGGTTCCAACGCCGTGACTTACGCACCAAACCGATACCCAGGTAAGAAGATGCCGATCAGCGTTTATTCCGAAGAAACACCGCGCGTTGCGGATTTCGAGGGAATCTCTACTATTAGTCCCATCAATCAACCATTAAAGCATCCCATACCTCAAGTACATCAACCCATCTCCACCTTTTACAAAAGTCCACCATTCTTTCCACCTCACCACTCCTCTTTTCCAAATTTCAACAACAACCATACACCTTTTCACAAATTTCAACCCAAACCATCCCCCATCACTCCATCACCCATCTCTTTCTCTCTCTCTCCCTCCCTTTACAACTATCTCTCTTATTCTTTTTTTCAAAAAAAAAAATCCAAATCCAAGAGAGAGCACCATGAGTCCCCCATGGTGAGAAAACTTCATTTGTGAGGTCCACCTTTCCTACCTCTTGATCTCTCATCTCAACCATCCATTTCTCATCTTCCACCATCAAAGAGGAGCTCAAGGAGCTAAGGAAGCCAAGGGAGCAAGAAGATCTAGCGGTGGGTGTTTGGATAGGATAGTTTTTTTAATGTTTTTAAGATGGGCCAAGTGAGGCCAACCGATCAATGGTTGGATCTCACTTTGGACCCTATGATGTGGCCAATGGCCCACTTGGATCATCATGATCATTCCATGATGGGGCCATTCTCCATGGACCCCATCATGATGTTTACTTTCTTGCATATTTAGGGTCATCTAGACCGTCTGATTTAGTGGAGAAGGAATCTCTACCGTTGAATTTTAATTTAATAGGCCCACATGTAATGGGACCCACTTGATGTATGATTTAGTGCAAGGGAGGGCCCATAGTGCCGGGGTCCCTCCATCACACGGTCTCACTCTCTATCTTTCTTCCTTTTTCTTTTATTTTTTTATTTCTATTTTCCTTGTGGTTATGATGATGAAGCTGTGTGGCCCATCAGGACCCCACCATGAAGTTAGTAGGTTATCCAAACCCTTTACCTGTGGGACCCACTTTGCGTGTATTGGACCCACGCCATCCATCAGTGGTAACCCTCATGAGTAGGCCCACCTTGCTCGGCCAGAGAGTCCAGCGTCCAGGGACGCTGGACGTTTGGTGAAAATACAAATACAAGCTTGGTTCAAGCTAATGGAGGAGGCCCATTCATGCAGGCCCCACCTTGATGTATGTATTAAATCCACACCATCCATTCCTTCCCTAAGCCCTTTTTAGGCGTTAACCTGAAAGATGGGATCCATCAGACCTTCAGGCGGGCCATACCATAGCAAATGGTGGTTTTCACCATTGAAACCCTCCTTATTATTTATATGCCAAAATATGTCCAATATTGGACTTATTTTGCTCGTGTTGAGCCATGGGACGCCACTGGACGGAGTGGATTCTCTGGATGCGGACCCCACCTATAAAATCCTCGGATTTTCAAAAATAAAAAAAAAAAGAAATGGGCAACACAGCAGCTGACGCTGCTGTGTCAGACGGCGGCAGCCGGCTGCAGCCGTGGGCCCCTCCTTGATGTTTATATGTCATCTAACCCGTTCATCGGGTGGGCCACGCTCTGAAGTGGGCCCACCCCAACATTCAGCCTGGGCTAAAGCTCCGGTGGCCCACCCCGTATGAAACAGTGGGATTGAACATTTACCTTTGAAACCCTTTTTGGGCCCACAGAAGTCTTGGATCAAGGTGAAAATTTTTATCACCCTTCTCCTAGGTCTGCTTGACCTTATTAAGGGTTTGGATGGAATCTAAACATTATGGTGGGCCCCACATGGAGCCCACAGTGCTGTAAGTGTTTTATCTCCACCGTCCGCCTGGACGGTGGAGCCCACTGTGAGGGGTGTGGGTGCGTGCGTGCTGGGTGCGTGCGTGCTGAGTGCGTGCGTGTTGCGTGCGTGCGTGTGTATATATATATATATATATATATATATATATATAATATATATGTATATTTATATGTATATAAAATATTATATTATATATGCACTACATATATATTATATATTACATTATATTTGATATAATGATGGAGGGAGGCCCATCTCAATTATTTTTGGCCCGTGATTGGGGCCCACTTTGATTACATGTAAGGCTCATGGGTCGAGGCCCATTTGGTGTGTTTTGGGCTTATGGGACGAGGCCCATTTGATGTGTTAGGGGCCCATGAGTTAAGACCCGTCAAGATGTACTAGGACCTAAAAGTTGAGGCCCATTTGATGTACATTTGGGGCCCATTGGTGTGGCCCATTTGATACACATAAGGCCCATAAGATTAGGCCCATTTGATACGTTCTAAAGCCCACAGTTTATAGTCCATTGCAATGCACATAAGGCCCATTGGTGCAGCCCAGTGATGTGGCCCACTTGATGAATACAAGGCCCATATGATATGGCCCATTTGACGTATTTAAGGCCCAATGGGACGTGCCTAAGGTCCATTGCAATGTACGATCCCAACATGGGTTATGTAATGATGTTTACGTCGGGCTATGCCTTGGGAGCAATGGTGGTTTGATGTCCACATTGCAAGTATAGTGTGGTTAAATGTCCGCATTATGACATTCCCTAAGGCCCATTGTTAGGCTCGTGCGTGTTATGTGTAGGCCGTCTAGGCCCATCTTCATTATGTACATCATCCATCCTATATAGCATGTTTAATTTCATGATTCATGATCATATGCATCATACGTATGCTTGATATGAGAAATGACTGATCATAGCATATGCCTTTGGGCAGATTGGCTCCCGTACAGGGGGTGTTGCCCTACATGAGCGCACGATACGCGCAGGATTGCTGTATGACTGGATAGTGTGATTCATGCATTTACACTGAGTGATATTGTGACTGTACGCCCTAGCGACATCAGGGCCATAGCCTCCACAGACGTATCATGGTTGGCAGGATTGGATACCGGAAATACTGTTCTACATGGGGTGCGATAGATATCCCTGGGTGAAAGTCCCTAAACCCTTATGGTACCAGGAGGTTGCTCCAACGTCTAGACCGAGTGGATGCATGAGCGCTGATTGCCGATTACCAGACGGTTGCGTTTTCCACTGTGTCGTGGTCGGTTGGAAGGGGGTGCGGCCTTACCCGCCCGAGAGTAGGGGGCAATGCTAGGCTGAGTCTGACCAGCTCGAGGAATGGGTCCGCTATTGACGAGCCGAGCCCGATATTGGCAGGCGGATAGTGAGGTCTTTTCCACTCACCTTATTGCGCGCGATGGGGCGGCAATCTGGCTTGGAGTGCACTAGACCCCGGTGATATTCCAGATTTGAGCCGTATTGACATGTGGACTTAGATGAGGATTTGTATGCTTGACTTGCATTTTGCATTGCATGGCCTTGGTATGGCCGACATCATTCTTTGCACCGCATGACCCTGGTACGGCTAATGGGATTCTTAGCATTCATCAGCATGTTCCGCATTACTCTGATACTGCATGACTACATTATCACCTTGAGCATACACTTTCACCACCCTCTAAGCTTTCTATAAGCTTATGCACGACCGTTGCGTGCAGGTGACGTTGGGCTTGGACGCGTGGCTGATCTTCTTTTGGAGTTTTGGTCTATCTTCATTGTATTTCCCTTATGCTCATTGTACCTATAAAGTTTTTGATTATAGTGGAAATGTGATGGAGTTTTTGGTTGTTGTTTGTGGGTTATGCCTTTGGTTATGCTTATTACGAATCAAACGGATGTTAAAAATCCTCCTTGTAGCATCCCAGGATCTAACCTGGCGAATGGGCGCCGGGAGCCGAGAATGGGGTTCTACGGAGGGTGTTCGATTCGGCGATCGGGAATTTTGTGAGCCCGGTTCCCGAGTTTGGGCGTGACATGTCGGTATCAGAGCATAACTCGGGAATAACCAAAAATAACATTACATGTCTGCTATGAATGATTTAAGTCCTAAGTTCGGGAAGCCTAGCGATCTTTTATTACCGACCCTTAACGAGTGTGCCTTCGAGAGTTTTCAAAGTTGATAGGCACCTTCGCTCTGTCCTGTAGGACATGGCGCGCGAGAGTGACCCGATCGACTCCGCTCCACCACTGCGGCTCCCGCATTACCACCTACGATTCCGCCCCACCACCCGAGATCCCTCGCCCCACGAGGATGCCACCCATCTACCGAGGGATTCAGCCGCCATCTATGGGTGCGGTTCCTCCACTAGAGACTAGTGCGGAGCCGCCGTATCTGTGAGTGCTTCCCGATTCAGAGATCGCAGCGTGACGGCCGCACTTGAGGCGGCAGACTCGTTTCTCCAAGACAGCAGAGCAGAGCGCTCGAGTGCCCTCCTTCGAGAGTTCGACGCCTCGATCCTCCGCATTTCCAGGGTGAGCCCAGACCCGACCGTGGCCGAGAGATGGCGCGCCGACATAGAGAAGATATTTGAGACGATGGGATGCGCGACCGGCGGCGAGTCCGATTAGCCGTATTTCTCCTTCATGGTGAGGTTGAGCACTGGTGGACGTGGATGGCTCAGCCCGATTTTGTTTGGACTTGGGAGGATTTTGTGGATCGGTTTGACCGACGGTATTTTCCCGATCACATCCGACGTCAGCGAGCGTTGGAGTTTGAGGCCTTGGTGCAGGGCGATATGACAGTGGCTCAATATGCCGCTCGTTTTGTAGCACTGTCCCGATTTGCACCTTACTTAGTGGATGATGAGGAGCGGAGAGCCCGCCGATTCGAGGCGGCTTGCGTTACGGTCTTCGAGGCCGTGTTATTGGGCATGAGCTCCCTACCTTGGAGGAAGTGGTGCGGAAGGCCCAGATTTTTGAGGCCGAGTGGGACGGTTCTCAGTCTGATCGCGGTCGGAGGAGGGGCCGGAAGAGCGAGGCTCCTTCCGGTGATACGCAGCAGAGTTCGACCTCGGTAGGCGCACAGTCGCCGACCTTCCGAGCACCCGAAGCACCCCAGCACCTCGGCACCACCTCGAGACAGTTCTCGGCACTTGTTTTAGGTGCGGTGCGGCAGGACACCTTATGTGGGAGTGTCCTCGTCCCCAGCAGCAGCAGAGGTCCACAGCAGCCTCTGAACCCCGCGCCCAGCAGAGACCCACACTACCAGGACCCCCACAGCGGCGGCAGCGGCCTCACCACCGAGACCAGCTCGGCGGCGGCATCGGCATCCGAGGCCGCGGCAGCAGAGGCGGCGACCGCCTCGGCAGCAGCAGCACGCTCGAGAGGGGACAGGCACCTCCCGGTTAGACTCAGGCTCGATTCTATGCGGCCCAGCAGGATCCTCAGTCATCTGGAGGAGTCGTTGAGGGTATACTTCCTGTATCCGCATACATTGCACGTGTGTTGTTTGATTCTGGTGCATCGCATTCTTTCGTGGCCGAGAGTTTTTGCCGATTGACTGGTTTACCGTTGGAGTCTGCTCATGAGGGGTTGACTGTATCGACTCCCTTGGGGAAGACTGCAGTGTTGGGCCGATTTTGCTCGTCTTGCCCCGTTTTGGTTGGGGATATGTTTTTGCCTGCCGACCTATTTGCTTTGCCTATGTCCGAGTTCGATGTCATCCTGGGCATGGATTGGCTTGCCGAGTATCACGCCATATTGGATTGCTCCGCGAGGACAGTCACGTTCTGTATACCTGGCTTGCCGCAGTTCCAGTTCATTGCTGAGCCCAGAGGAGAGCCGTTGTCTTGTTTGATGTCTTGTGCCATAGAGGATCCCTTAGTGGTGAGCGTCGACCAGTTGCCTGTGGTTTGCGATTTTCCCGATGTGTTTCAGGAGATTCCGGGATTACCGCCTCGTCGACTCACCGAGTTTCAGATTGATCTCGTGCCCGGTACTGCGCCTATTTCAAAGGCCCCATATCGTATGGCACCATTGGAGTTGCGGGAACTGCAGAAGCAGTTGGACGAGTTGCGCGAGTTAGGCTTTATCCGTCCGAGCAGTTCACCGTGGGGAGCGCCGGTACTCTTCGTGAAGAAGAAGGATGGCTCGTTGAGGCTCTGCGTAGATTACCGCGAGCTCAACAAGGTCACGATCAAGAACAAGTATCCGCTCCCGAGGATTGATGATTTGTTCGATCAGCTGCAGGGCGCAGGTTCTTTTCGAAGATTGACTTGCGTTCGGGTTACATCCGATTCGGGTCCGAGAGGAGGACATTCCAAAGACATTCATGACGCGTTATGGTCATTTCGAGTTTGGTCATGTCCTTCTGACCGACCAATGCGCCCGGCAATATTCATGCGATTGATGAGCGAGGTCTTCCGTCCGTATCTCGATCGTTTGTTGTAGTCTTCATCGCCGACATTTTGATTTATTCGAGGACTCGTGAGGAGCATGAGCGGCATTTGGAGGTTACATTGCAGACCCTCCGCGCACACCGGTTGTATGCGAAGCCGGAGAAGTGCGAGTTTTGGCGGGAGGAGGTGAAGTTCCTCGGTCACGTGGTGACGAGGGAGGGTGTCGCAGTGGACCTTTTGAAGGTTGAGGCGGTGCGTCAGTGGGTCCAGCCCACGACTGAGTCCAAGATCCGTAGTTTCCTTGGTTTAGCGGGTTATTATCGGCGTTTCATTGAGGGCTTCTCTCGTATTGCGGCCCTGTTGACCTGACTCGGAAAGGCGCAGAGTTTATTTGGAGTGATGGCTGCGAGCGAGCATTTATGGAGTTAAAGGACCGTCACGTCCACTCCTGTCCTCACTCTTCCTCCGGGAGTGACGGATTTATTGTATTTACCGATGCCTCGCATATTGGTTTGGGTGCTGTCCTGATGCAGCACGGTAGACCTGTAGCCTTCGCGTCTCGCCAGCTCAAGGTCCATGAGCTGAACTACCCCACGCATGATTTAGAGTTGGCTGCAGTTGTCTTCGCACTGAAGGTGTGGAGACACTATCTCTATGGGGTTAGGTTCGAGCTCTTTTCTGATCATAAGAGCTTGAAGTACCTCTTCTCTCAGTCTGAGTTGAATATGAGGCAGAGGCGTTGGATGGAACTCCTGAAGGACTATGATTTCGATCTCCAGTACCACCCGGGTAAGGCGAACGTGGTGGCGGATGCCCTCAGCCGTCAGCCACGAGGCCTGGTGGCGCATATGATGATTCAGGAGTGGCGGATGCTCGAGGATGTAGCAGAGTACGACTTTGAGTTTGGCTTGCAGTCTTCTATCGTGCAGTTATCGAGCCTGACGATTCAACCCTCTCTTGTCGCAAGGGTGATCGAGGCTCAGCAGGCAGACGAGTCGTTACAGGATTACCGAGCAGAGGCAGCATCTGAGAGTCAGTCAGATTGGCAGATTGGTACGGATGGTGGACTTCGCTTCAGAGGCCGATTATGTGTCCCGGATATTCCTGAGCTACGCCGAGATCTTATGACCGAGGCACATCGATCGCGGTTTTCTATCCATCCTGGCTCGACGAAGATGTACCGCGACATGAGGCGACAGTATTTTTGGGCGGGGATGAAGCGCCAGATCGCCAGCTTTGTGGCCGAGTGTGACACGTGCCAGCGTGTCAAGGCCGATCATCAGAGACCCCCTGGTCTATTGCAGCCGTTGAGTATCCCGATGTGGAAGTGGGAGCACGTGTCGACAGATTTCATTATGGGCTTGCCGAGGACTCAGCGCGGTCATGACGCCATCTGGGTTGTCGTGGATCTGACGAAGTCGGCACACTTTATTGCGATACGTGCGACTTGGCCTTTGGACCGGCTTGCGAGATTATTCATTGAGGATATCGTGAGACTGCATGGCGTTCCAGTCTCGATCGTTTCTGACCGAGATCCGAGGTTCACGTCTCAGTTTTGGAGGAGCTTCCAGAGAGCGATGGGTTCTGATTTGCAGCTCAGCACCGCGTACCATCCGCAGACCGATGGCTGCCGAGAGGGTCAACCAGATCCTTGAGGATATGCTTCGGACCTGCGCGATTGATTTCGGGGTAGTTGGGATGAGCATCTGCGATTGGTTGAGTTTTCATACATAACAGCTATCAGGCGACCATCGGCATGGCTCCTTTTGAGGCGCAATATGGCAACCATGGAGATCACCGAGTTGTTGGACCGTGGTTGGAGATCGTCGTCTCTTAGGTCCCGAGCTTGTGCAGGAGACGTCAGATGGTATTGTTGTCATCTGGCAGTGGATGCGCACAGCTCGGAGCCGGCAGAGGAGTTTTGGTGATCGCCGGCGTCGTCCCTTGGAGTTTGATGTAGGGGACTATGTGTATCCAAGGTCTCACCCATGAAGGGCGTAGTTCAATTTGGAGCGACGGGCAAGCTTGCCCTGAGATTCATAGGACCTTTTGAGATCACTGAGTGCATTGGCGCTGTGGCCTATCGGCTTGCCTTACCATCTCAGTTGTCTGGCATCCAAAATGTCTTCCATGTCTCTATGTTGAGAAAGTGTGGGTCAGACGTACTTCTTGTTATTGATTGACAGCCGTTAGAGGTTCGTGAGGATGCTTCTTACATTGAACAACCAGTTCGTAACCTTAATTGGAAGGAGCAGGTCCTCCGGACCAAGGTTATTCCCTCAGTGAAGGTTCAGTGGGGTCACCATTCCGTTGATGAGGCGTCTTGGGAGCGCGAGGCCGAGATTCGAGAGCGCTATCCCCATCTTTTTGATGATTGATTGTGTTGCATGTTGTATGTTATCTCCGATTTTATATAGTGATGTTATGTTTCTTCTCCCTCTTGAGTTACGCCTAGTTGCGATGATTGTGTAAATTTCGAGGACGAAATTTCTATTAGGAGGAGAGTTTGTAAGACCCGTGTCCTAATCCGTCTTGTTCCGTTAGCTTCCGCGGTCCTTAGGTCAAATTCCGGCAACCTTCGCACCGTATTCGGTATTTGCGCATGATCTAAGCCAGGTCCCGCGCACCGACGTCGGCTTGTCCGAAAGTTATATCATAGCGACAGCGTCGTGCCGCCGCGGTTCCAACGCCGTGACTTACGCACCAAACCGATACCGGGTAAGAAGATGCCGATCGGCGTTTATTCCGAAGAAACACCGCGCGTTGCGGATTTCGAGGGAATCTCTACTATTAGTCCCATCAATCAACCATTAAAGCATCCCATACCTCAAGTACATCAACCCATCTCCACCTTTTACAAAAGTCCACCATTCTTTCCACCTCACCACTCCTCTTTTCCAAATTTCAACAACAACCATACACCTTTTCACAAATTTCAACCCAAACCATCCCCCATCACTCCATCACCCATCTCTTTCTCTCTCTCTCCCTCCCTTTACAACTATCTCTCTTATTCTTTTTTTCAAAAAAAAAAATCCAAATCCAAGAGAGAGCACCATGAGTCCCCCATGGTGAGAAAACTTCATTTGTGAGGTCCACCTTTCCTACCTCTTGATCTCTCATCTCAACCATCCATTTCTCATCTTCCACCATCAAAGAGGAGCTCAAGGAGCTAAGGAAGCCAAGGGAGCAAGAAGATCTAGCGGTGGGTGTTTGGATAGGATAGTTTTTTTAATGTTTTTAAGATGGGCCAAGTGAGGCCAACCGATCAATGGTTCGGATCTCACTTTGGACCCTATGATGTGGCCAATGGCCCACTTGGATCATCATGATCATTCCATGATGGGGCCATTCTCCATGGACCCCATCATGATGTTTACTTTCTTGCATATTTAGGGTCATCTAGACCGTCTGATTTAGTGGAGAAGGAATCTCTACCGTTGAATTTTAATTTAATAGGCCCACATGTAATGGGACCCACTTGATGTATGATTTAGTGCAAGGGAGGGCCCATAGTGCCGGGGTCCCTCCATCACACGGTCTCACTCTCTATCTTTCTTCCTTTTTCTTTTATTTTTTTATTTCTATTTTCCTTGTGGTTATGATGATGAAGCTGTGTGGCCCATCAGGACCCCACCATGAAGTTAGTAGGTTATCCAAACCCTTTACCTGTGGGACCCACTTTGCGTGTATTGGACCCACGCCATCCATCAGTGGTAACCCTCATGAGTAGGCCCACCTTGCTCGGCCAGAGAGTCCAGCGTCCAGGGACGCTGGACGTTTGGTGAAAATACAAATACAAGCTTGGTTCAAGCTAATGGAGGAGGCCCATTCATGCAGGCCCCACCTTGATGTATGTATTAAATCCACACCATCCATTCCTTCCCTAAGCCCTTTTTAGGCGTTGACCTGAAAGATGGGATCCATCAGACCTTCAGGCGGGCCATACCATAGCAAATGGTGGTTTTCACCATTGAAACCCTCCCTGATTATTTATATGCCAAAATATGTCCAATATTGGACTTATTTTGCTCGTGTTGAGCCATGGGACGCCACTGGACGGAGTGGATTCTCTGGATGCGGACCCCACCTATAAAATCCTCGGATTTTCAAAAATCAAAAAAAAAAAAAAAAAGAAAGAAATCAGGGACGCTGCCTGCGCACCAGCGCTCGGGCGAGCGGACGTAGCTCAGCCACCCACGGCTGCAGCCGTGGGCCCCACCTTGATGTTGATATACCATCTAAACCGTTCATATGGTGGGCCCCTACCTGACGTGGGCCCACCCCAAAAATCAGCTTGATCCAAGACTCAGGTGGCCCACACCGTATGAAACAGTGGGATTGAACATTTACCTTTGAAACCCTTTTTGGGCCCACAGAAGTCTTGGATCAAGGTGAAAATTTTTATCACCCTTCTCCTAGGTCTGCTTGACCTTATTAAGGGTTTGGATGGAATCTAAACATTATGGTGGGCCCCACATGGAGCCCACAGTGCTGTAAGTGTTTTATCTCCACCGTCCGCCTGGACGGTGGAGCCCACTGTGAGGGGTGTGGGTGCGTGCGTGCTGGGTGCGTGCGTGCTGAGTGCGTGCGTGTTGCGTGCGTGCGTGTGTATATATATATATATATATATAATATATGTATATTTATATGTATATAAAATATTATATTATATATGCACTACATATATATTATATATTACACTATATTTGATATAATGATGGAGGGAGGCCCATCTCAATTATTTTTGGCCCGTGATTGGGGCCCACTTTGATTACATGTAAGGCTCATGGGTCGAGGCCCATTTGGTGTGTTTTGGGCTTATGGGACGAGGCCCATTTGATGTGTTAGGGGCCCATGAGTTAAGACCCGTCAAGATGTACTAGGACCTAAAAGTTGAGGCCCATTTAATGTACATTTGGGGCCCATTGGTGTGGCCCATTTGATACACATAAGGCCCATAAGATTAGGCCCATTTGATACGTTCTAAAGCCCACAGTTTATAGTCCATTGCAATGCACATAAGGCCCATTGGTGCAGCCCAGTGATGTGGCCCACTTGATGAATACAAGGCCCATATGATATGGCCCATTTGACGTATTTAAGGCCCAATGGGACGTGCCTAAGGTCCATTGCAATGTGTAGTCCCAACATGATTTATGTAATGATGTTTACGTCAGGGCTATGCCTTGGGAGCAATGGTGGTTTGATGTCCACATTGCAAGTATAGTGTGGTTAAATGTCCGCATTATGACATTCCCTAAGGCCCATTGTTAGGCTCGTGCGTGTTATGTGTAGGCCGTCTAGGCCCATCTTCATTATGTACATCATCCATCCTATATAGCATGTTTAATTTCATGATTCATGATCATATGCATCATACGTATGCTTGATATGAGAAATGACTGATCATAGCATATGCCTTTGGGCAGATTGTTTAGGGGCTCCCGTACAGGGGGTGTTGCCCTACATGAGCGCACGATACGCGCAGGATTGCTGTATGACTGGATAGTGTGATTCATGCATTTACACTGAGTGATATTGTGACTGTACGCCCTAGCGACATCAGGGCCATAGCCTCCAGCATATCATGGTTGGCAGGATTGGATACCGAAAATACTGTTCTACATGGGGTGCGATAGATATCCCTGGGTGAAAGTCCCTAAACCCTTATGGTACCAGGAGGTTGCTCCAACGTCTAGACCGAGTGGATGCATGAGCGCTGATTGCCGATTACCAGACGGTTGCGTTTTCCACTGTGTCGTGGTCGGTTGGAAGGGGGTGCGGCCTTACCCGCCCGAGAGTAGGGGGCAATGCTAGGCTGAGTCTGACCAGCTCGAGGAATGGGTCCGCTATTGACGAGCCGAGCCCGATATTGGCAGGCGGATAGTGAGGTCTTTTCCACTCACCTTATTGCGCGCGATGGGGCGGCAATCTGGCTTGGAGTGTACTAGACCCCGGTGATATTCCAGATTTGAGCCGTATTGACATGTGGACTTAGATGAGGATTTGTATGCTTGACTTGCATTTTGCATTGCATGGCCTTGGTATGGCCGACATCATTCTTTGCACCGCATGGCCTTGGTACGGCTAATGGGATTCTTAGCATTCATCAGCATGTTCCGCATTACTCTGATACTGCATGACTACATTATCACCTTGAGCATACACTTTCACCACCCTCTAAGCTTTCTATAAGCTTATGCACGACCGTTGCGTGCAGGTGACATTGGAGCGCAGCAGCGCTGAGGCTTGGACGCGTGGCTGATCTTCTTTTGGAGTTTTGGTCTATCTTCATTGTATTTCCCTTATGCTCATTGTACCTATAAAGTTTTTGATTATAGTGGAAATGTGATGGAGTTTTTGGTTGTTGTTTGTGGGTTATGCCTTTGGTTATGCTTATTACGAATCAAACGGATGTTAAAAATCCTCCTTGTAGCATCCCAGGATCGGAACCTGGCGAATGGGCGCTGGGAGCCGAGAATGGGGTTCTACGGAGGCTGTCGGCGCCAGATTCGGCGATCGGGAATTTTGTGAGCCCGGTTCCCGAGTTTGGGGCGTGACAACAACCTCGGCCACGAACTCAAGGTTTGTTACCGATTCCCTGGACTATTTCATAGTCCCAAACACATTCAATTTTAACAGATATTCATATTAACAATTTAGAACAGTAATGGAACAACAATTCTAATCATACAGTATGTGAGCATTTGAAGAATATCAACTTAACATGAATTTACACATAAGAAATGCTTGAATTTAACCAACAAAGAATGTAAATTGCATGTGAGAAATCATACACACCCATAGGATAGTTGAGACTCTCTTCTCAACGCCCGTAAATAGAATAATATCTGACACGCTAGATCATTCAGACATTTCTATGCTACATATTTTAACATTTGGACATGCATACCGTATGTTGGTGATAACACACATTTGGACAATTTCTTTTGCCAAGGAGTTAATACACAAAAAATTAACACAAATACACGACTATTAATCATGGCAAACACATGTTCGTATTTCATACATATACGATACTTTCTACATGTACATTGAATACACAAATCTCAATATATCTCATATATATCAGGAACGCAATATAAACATCGCATTTGGCATGTGAAATTACACCCACAACAATAATAAACCATTAACCGACATTGAAAGCCTTGAAAACCATAACCTATACGAATATAGTCCGCACCTTAAACCAGAGAAAGCACACCGATCTGATTCAGACGATAAGTCTTCGTCAACGGCGACCAGATAACCTAAGGCATGAATAGAAATGAGCTACATCAACACTTAGACTATTCTAAGCTTCAAAACAGGTTAGGGTTTGATTGACTTACCCAAGAATGAACTCAGAATCGCTGGAATAACGATTCAGAAGTGATGGTTTAGGGATGCAGAGTAACAAGGAAGAATCTCAAGATGATTCACCAACTTCTCTCTCACTTTCTCTCTCTTTTAGATAGGGTTAGAAAATTCGTATGGAATTGAGAGTGAGGGTTTTAAGGTCTATATATAGGCCTAAAATGGATGAAAATAGCCCCAGGGCCAAGGTATACTTAGGTTATAACCAAATCGGGTCTATTTCAATCCAACAGAACGCTTCTACTGGTCCCTTTTCCACGCGCGGTCAGATTTAAGCTCACTGACCATAGATGTAGGTCAGGAAACCAATTGGATTTACAAATTGCTCATGGCGGACCAGTCTCAATTCAACGGTCACCGAAACTCGATCAGGTCTACAAGCACTGCGACATGCCAGGGCCATCTTCCCTGATCCGAGGGTAAATTTGGGTCAGAATCAAATGGTCAGTTTGCTTAAAATCATTATGCAAGCGACACGACTCAGATTTCATAATTTCATATTTAATTTCTCACCTTTCTCACCCTCTTTACTCCGGACTCAAGGAAATCGATTCAGGACATCATCTGGACTTGATTTTTGAGGTGATGGTCAAGCCCAACAAGGTGATCATAATTGTCTAAGATCATCGCTATCGGACTTCTGACTCGCGGTCCACGTCCGATACAAAGTTTCCAAGTACTCCCGAGAGCAACTGGATTTAGCGTTAAATCCTAGATTTTAGGGTAACATAGCGCTAACGATTCTACAGGTTTTGAGTTTTGCAGATCAAATTTAAAGTGATTGGTGCTAATTTCACAAGCAATCGAGTTTAGTGCTAATTAACCCACATATAACTTCTAAGGAATTTGAGGTAGTACTCGGGTCTTTGCACGAAATTTTTCAGGTCATTACAATCTACCCCCCTTAAAGAAAAATTTCATCCTCGAAATTCATAACTTCTTATACTCCTCAAGGATCTGAGGGTAGCTCTTTCTGACCTCAGCTTCAGTCTCCCAAGTAGCATCTTCTTCACTATGATGTGTCCACAATACTTTCATAAGAGGGATGACCTTACTACGCAATACCTGCTCCTTCCTGTCTAGGATACGCATCGGTCGCAGGACATATGTGGCATCCTCGGTCAACTGCACCTGCTCCCAACTGATAATATGCGAAGGATCAGGAACGTACTTCTTCAGCATAGAAACATGAAATATGTTATGCACGCCCGCAAGTGGTGTGGGCAAAGCAAGGCAGTATGCTACCTCTCCCACTCGATCTAGTATTTGAAATGGATCACTAAATCTTAGCGTGAGCTTCCCTTTCTTACCAAACTGCAGGACTCCCTTCATAGGGGAAACCTTAAGAAATACATGGTCTCCAACCCCAAACTCAAGCGGTCACCGCCTCATATCAGCGTAACTCTTTTGCCTGCTCTGGGCTATCAGCAGTCGATGTCGAATAATGTCAACTTTCTTTGAAGTCGCTTGAACCAACTCTGGGCCAATCAAACTACGCTCACCAACTTCTGCCGAGCAATGCGGTGCTCTACGTGGGCGACCATACAATGCCTCGTAGGGAGCCATGCCGATACTCTCCTGGAAGCTGTTGTTATACGCGAACTCTGCATAAGGGAGACAGTCATCCCAACTGTCCTTGAAATTCAAAACACAAGCTTGTAACATGTCTTTCAGAACCTGATTCACACGTTCCGTCTGCCCGTCTATTTGCGGATGAAACGCGGTGCTGAATTTCAATTTCACACCGATCGCTTCTTAGATACGAGTCCAGAAGATAGATGTGAATCGCGTGTCTCTGTCAGACACAATTTCCAAGGGAACTCCGTGCAGACATACAATCTCCTTGATGTACAACCTAGCCAACTCGTCTGCAAAGTTTGTGACTCTGATCGGTAAGAAATGAGCTAACTTCGTCAATCGGTCGACGATCACCCAAATAGAGTCATGTCCCTTCCTCGTTCTCGGTAGCCCTAAAATAAAATCCATAGAGATGAAGTCTCACTTCCATTCTGCTATGGGCATGGGCTGAAGCAGTCGAGGAGGTCGACGATGCTCTACCTTGACCTGCTGGCACGTGAGACAACGAGATACAAATTCAGCAATGTGAACCTTCATGTTGTCGCACCAATAAGATCTTCTCATATCTTGATACATCTTCGTTCTACCAGGATGCATTGCAAGCTTAGAATTATGGACTGACTCGAGAACCTCCCATCTCAAGTCAGGAATGTTTGGGACACATAGTCGGCCACGATATCGTAGGCTCCCATCTGAACCAACACTCTACTCGGAGTCCTCATCTGTACCAACCCGTTCTCTCATCTTCGCTAATAGCTCATCATCTGCCTGAGCTGCAATGATCCTCTCGTCAATGAGGGGCTGTACTCGAATGTGTGCGATAACCTCATACGACTCTTCCACCGTGAGTTTCTGCTTAAAGTCTCGCACAAACTCCATCATGTCCCATTCTGCTATCATTAGCGAAGCCGTAAACTCTACAACCTTCTTGTGACTCGATGCGTCTGCCACAAGGTTTGCCTTGCCCGGATGGTAAAAGACATCGAACTTAAAGTCTTTCAATGTTTTCATCCATCAGCGTTGCCTCAAATTTAAGTCACGCTATGTGAAGATATACTTAAGGCTCTTGTGGTCGCAAAAGAGCTCGAACTCCTCTCCGTAGAGGTAACGTCTCCAGAGCTTTAATGCAAAAATGACAGCTGCTAACTCCAGGTCGTGTGTAGGGTAATTCTCTTCGTGTTTCCTCAACTGTCTCAAGGCATATGCAATCACCATGTCCTTCTGCATAAGGACATAACCCAGACCAATGCGAGAGGTGTCAGTATATATCGTATACTTAACCCCTTGCTCTGACAATACTAGCACAGGGGCGGACATCAACTTGTCCTTCAGCTCCTGAAAAGCTATTTTTGCCTTTTCATTCCAAGCAAACTTCAAGTCCTTCCGTGTCAGCTGAGACAACGGTCTGGCTATCTTCGAGAAGTCTCGTATGAAGCGTCGATAATAGCCTGCTAGACCCAGAAAGCTTCTCACATCAGTAAGCGAACCAGGTTGCTTCCAGTCTTGAACTGCAGTTACCTTAGCGAGATCGACAACTATCCCTTCCTTGGACACCACGTGTCCTAGGAACTTGACTTCCTCCTTCCAGAAGTCACATTTCTTGTACTGCGCAAAAAGTTGATTCTTCCTGAGAGTATCCAAGACCGCTCTTAAGTTCTCCTCGTGCTCTTCCCGACTCGTAGAGTATATCAAAATGTCATCGATAAAGATAATGATGAATCGGAACAAAAATGGCCGAAACACCCTGTTCATCAGATCCATGAACATGACCGGTGCGTTCATAAGACCAAACGACATCACAAGGAACTCATAATGGCCGAAACTAGTCCTGAATGTGGTCTTCTACACGTCCTCATCCTTGACGCGCAACTAATGATACCCTGACTGCAGATCAATCTTCAAAAAGTACCGTGCCCCCTTCAACTGATCAAACAGATCATCGATCCTGGGCAAGGGATACTTATTCTTCACTGTCACCAGATTTAACCTGCGATAATCTATAAATAATCACAAGGAACCATCCTTTTTCTTAGCAAACAGAACGGGTGCTCCCCAAGGGGACACACTAGGTCGAATAAAGCCCAACTTCAATAAGCCATCTATCTGCTTCCTCAATTCCTCCATTTCACTCGGAGGCATGCGATAGGTGGGCAAAGAAATAGGTGTCGCACCAGGCATGAGGTCGATAGTAAAATCAATCTCGCGCCGAGGGGGTAATCCAGGAATTGACTCGAATACATCATCAAAATCCTGAACTACTGGCGTGCTTTCAAGCGCCGAGCCAGCAATACTCTCCAATAGAGAAGTATAATAACCAAAACAGAAAGGGTAACTGACCTGAACAGGGAAAGTAAATGTCTCGCCCTCAGGTCCATGGACTGTCAGCAACCTAGCTTCACAATCAATCTTTGCTCGCATCTTCGTGAGCCAATCCATACCCAAAATGACATCGTAATGATATAGAGATGCGACAAACAGGTCAACAAGAATCGATCTGCTCCCTAGATCAATCAAATAACCCATAAAAATCTTAATAATATTAGAGGAGGTCCCTGCAGTGGTAGTGAGTGTCACTCCCTTCATAGTAATAGTGCCCAAACTCAGGCGCTTAACTGCCGCATACGATATAATAGAGGTAGTGGATCCAGTATCCACCAACAAAGAAATGGGAATACCTTGGATGTGAGCTATAACATCAACAGATCTCGTGCCAAGTCAGCCCCAGGCGCTTCAGCTGTAAGCGCTTGAGCTCGAGCTTGCTGTGGGCAATTCGGTGGAGGAACCATGGGCTGTTGAGGTGGCCTGAAGCGAGGTACAGAAGGTCTGAAGGATGGGTGAGCTGGCGCTGAACGAAGGGTTGGAGTTGATATGACCTGAGGCATCGGACGGCTGATCCTCTATGGCAGAGTAAACCACTGTCCCACATTCGCGTAAAGCAATTACGATCCGAATGCCCAATCTTCCCATAGTACGAATAGCGCAAGTCATAACGCATCGGCTGAGCCGGCAACACTACACTTCTCGGAGGAGAATCTGCCCGCGGCCTCTTGCCGAGAAATGGTGTACTTGGAAAGTCAGGTCGCGGTCTGGGAACCATAAGTGCTCACATACGGGACGACCTGTCCCCATCCTGCTCAGCTCACAGGGACATGCTAACCAACTCAGCATAAGAAGATATGCTAGTACAGCACATCTTCAATCGAATCTCAGGCCTCAACCCCTCAGAAAAATGTCGCATCCGCATCGGCTGATCACCCAGAAGCAATGGAGCATAATGACCCATGTCAGTAAACTGGTTCTCATACTCAGTAATCGACATCCCTCCCTGATGGAGGTGAAGGAACTCACTCTCCTTCTCGTGTTAGTAAGTGACCGGGAAATACTTCTCGTGGAAGCGTGCCTCAAACACCTGCCACGTCCACTCAAAGCCCTCCACAACTGTGCGGAGAACACTGTCCCACCATAAACGGGCCTCCTTCTCAAACATGAAGGAGGCAAGCTCGACCTGCTCAGTCTCAGCACAGTGAAGCGGCCTCAGCATCTTAGAGATGCGATCAATCCAGTACTCGGCCTCCTCAGGTCTATGAGAACCCGTAAACGTGGGAGGTCGTAAGCGCTGGAATTGCTCAAATGTGCCACTAGCACTAGCATTCCCAGATGGGTGCATAGGTGAAGCAGGTGGAGTCACCCCCATCGACTGAGCAAAGATGCTAGCCATGGAAGATAAAAACTGCTGCTGCTGCTGCTACTGGATCTGCTGCTGCTGCATCAACAACATCATCTGCTCAAACCTATCAGGAGGCGGAGCGGACGAAGATGCATAAGGCGTCGACATAGATGCATGGTTCGGCACAGGAACCAAAGGCGTGACTGGTGTAGCCATAGGTGGTATCACAGGAGTAAGCCCAGCAGCGGGGCCAGTAGTTGGCTGAGAGTCTGGCCCAGCACCAAAGTGAGACAGGCCCGACTGTGGATCCGTCTAGCTATCACCTAGGGGAGAAATCCCGGCAAGCGACTCGCCCAAAGAGAGACGGGCCGAAGTCTTCGAACCCTTAGGAGGCATACCCTACATTTAACAGAGGATGCAACCTGTGAGATTTAACATCTACATAATCCACCCACACAACATTTACATCACAACTCAAGGAAAAACAATATGCATTTTATTTAACAAAATTGTCACAATACAAGAAGTGCAGCATTACATGAATCGCGATAGAGAAAGCATGCGAGCTATCACATCTAAAGCTTCAAACAACAAACAACTTCCAAACTACTACGCCTATAACGGCTACACACAATAACAAACAACAAACAGAGTAAAGGATGACTACATCTGCAACTACTCGTCAGAATCAGGAGATGGAGGAGGGGCACCCTTATCTTGCAGACAACACAGGATAGACTTCAGAGTTTGAGACATCTTCTTGAACTTATGCTTCACGAGGCCTCGAAGATCCATAATATCCTGGTATAGGACAGCTTGACCCTCCTCAAGCCGAGATATACTGGCATCCCTGGCGGCCTGATTGCGCCCTGCTCTGGTGCCGCAGGAGGATAACTCTCACTCGTGTCCTGGGCCTCCACTTCTTCCTCGTCCTGCTCTTCTTCTTCTTCTATCTCTGCTCCACCTTCACCATTACTCTCTTCCTCATCGCTCTCAGTCTCGTCCTCACTTTCTTCAAGTGAGGCTTGTCGTCGATGAGGCCAAATGTCCATCTGATTAAGAGTCATCTCATTAATATAATGAACAGGTACCAGCTTTTTCACCCTAATCCTGTAGGCCAACTCATGTGCAAGCTTACAGATGAGTCGGCCAAATGGAAGCGATTCGGTCCTCCTATTCGAACGAGCGATAAGGACAATCTGACGTAAGATGTACGTTGGCACACATAGCTTCTCTCCTTGCCCCACCTGATACAGGAAATCGACCATCAGGCGAATACACTCGCTGCGGTTGCTCTACCTTGGATAAACATTGAATGTGCATATGTGGTGAAGCAAGCGAAAGTCGTCTGTCATGTTAATTGCTAAAAGACTTCTGTTAGGCTGCCATTCAACCAAACGACCACACAGGAACCGTGTGCACCGATCCCTCTTGCGCGCACTACTCAGATTCTTTTCACTAGCATGCACCTCGCCAAGCGGCACATTCAGAAGTCGGGATATCAAGGCGACGTTGATCGTGGCCTCCCGATCTCTTCCGCAAGGGATCTTGAACTGCAAAGGCTACAGCGAAGGTTCCTGAATGTGGGCATAAAAAGCTTAGGCACCCACATTGGCGCGGTATTCGCCCTCGAACAGGGGACACCAATCGGCCCCTTCCAAGCGCTCCAATAAGAGAAATTCGCTAAATAGCCGTGGATCTACATGAGCTTCAAAAAGGACCCTACGACCTTCATAAACTCCATGAGATAGCTTCGCCAACAAGGTTTTTCCAATGGGAGCTTGAGGATTGAGGTCCCGCTTTGTCTGAAACTCTCGAGTGGTGGTCGTGCTCGCGGCAGCACCTCTTGGCCTTCGTGCACGGGTTAGGTGGCTAGGCCCGACTTCATCAACAGACGCTCTCTTCTTTCCCATGAAAGAGAAAATGGTGGAGATGGAAAATATGGCCGCAACAAGCTCAAATAGGCCCATGAAAAATGAGAGAAAAAAGGAAAATGGGAAGAATGATGAGACTTCCACGAATTTGAGACTCAAAGGAAGTATTTGAGTGCTCAAATGGAAAGAAAAGAGAGGAAAATAGTAATGGAGATGGGTTTTGAGGTGGGTAGAATGGGGATACATGAAAATGGAAGAAGAAAGGGTTAGGGGAGGGATTTTTGTGGGGTTTTTGAGAGAAATTTCAAGAAAAAGAAAGCTTGGAGGGTGGGTTTGTGAAGGAAGGAGGGTTTAGAAAGGGTTAAAATCATGCAACCTTGGATGAGTGGGCCACACTAGACCCTACATGCATCGGCCCACCCGCACTAGCCCGCTGGGCGGCGAGGGCTCACCGAACCGGCAAGGTCATTGCCGGTCTCTAGACAATCCGATGATGACTCACCATTTGGACGTGGTCCTCCTGGCCCCTAAGCTGAAAAATGATGTGGGTCCCTCCTAGGTCCCCCTGGAATTGCCCCAATTGGGCCCTAAGTCCGATTTGACGCTTATCGGGCCACTAGGAGTAGAATCTGATATAAATACACTATAACCGGCTTTCTAATGGTGGAAAAGGGATGATACACCATCTAAACCCAACAATGGATGGTCTAGAAGAGATTTTTGGGTCGTTGTGTGTGATCAGGAGTGTGCATGGACTCAATCTCGGTGATTATTTTCAGTCAACTTTCGCCGAAAGGAGAAACAGGAAAACCTACATCAATTCTAGAATCAGCTTGCGCCCTCCTACACTAAGGTGGCAATAGCGTGCGTTGTGTGACCATAACCCAGGTCCGGTTTAATCCACATCATGCTCAGATACCAACTTGTAACGCCCCCAAATTCGGGGGTCGAGCATAACTCAGCTCCCGAGTTCCAAAACATTACTTATACAACATATGCAATGATGGATGTATGTTGTCTGTATGAGTGCATAAAACATGAAATAGATTAAGCCAAGCTGCAACATAATTCAGGGATAAGTGAAAGTCGCAAGCGAAAGACTTAAAGAAGTATAGATATCGGTATATGTCCCTGAGATATGCATACTCTGCCAGGATATAATTATATTCATGTGTGTCTCAAAATGCAAGTATCAAATGAAATAAACCATTACAAAATAAACCTTGTATCCCCGTAGATCAGGACACGACTCACTTGAACCTGCCTGAGAACTGCATAAAAGAAAACGCATCCTCATCATCCTCATACTCCTGCTCTGCCTCAGGGGTCGCGTCATCATCTGCATCTAAGACAGAGTCTGGTTGGTGTTGAAACACCGTCTCAGAATGTGGGAGTAAGTGATCAACTCAGTGGAACTATACAGTAAAAGTTAACATGATATCAAATCAATCAAGCAGTAATGATAAGGCAATACAATCAAACACGTCCTAAGTACTCTTGTTATTACAAGGATGTATGAAGAAATGATGCATGCCCTCACCTGCACTTCGTCAACGTCTTCATCTTACGGTACGCATGACAACCTCACGCAGTGCCAATGACGCCAACGCACATGCAATGCGGTGCATGAATATGATTACCAAGTTGTTATTAGTCCTTTTCATATAGCAGGATTGAGAAGCTAAAGTACCTTCCTCATATCAATTCCCAAATGGTGATCCATTCTAGGGTCGTCAGTCCTAGACAATCTCATACGATCAAATGGTTCTAGGTCACTACAAAGGGCTCATCACCAATCAATGCATGCCTATCATACCTTAGTCCTACCCTAAGGTCGTCGCCTTACTGCAGTATCAAGGTATGCTCGAGGTCACTACAAATGGCTCGTCACTAATCAATGTAGGCCGACAGCACAAATATAGTGTCCCATACCACCATAATCGGCTCACGAGTCTGGTGTGCTCACTGGTCACTACGGGGAGGCTCATCACCCCAACGTAGGCCGACAGTTCGACCATGGTTTCCCATACCACTATGCCCGGCTCATGAGTCTTAGCGGATCAAGGTACAGTGGTTAACGGGATTGCATTAGTAAGTTTGGTACCCTAGATTCAAACAATAGCGTCCATACATGGTGTACATCCACCGGGACAATCAGGTTACTTAACGAACTCAACTAGCATGAGCGCATGTTGAGTTGAACGATATAGAGTGCGCAAACACTCCGTGTGGCCAAATCACTGCCGACAACCCTAATACGACTCGGGTTCATCAAACGCGTCCTACAGGGCGAAAACAACTTCGGCCACGAACTCAAGGTTTGTTACCGATTCCCTGGACTATTTCATAGTCCCAAACGCATTCAATTATAACAGATATTCATATTAACAATTTAGAACAATAATGAAACAACAATTCTAATCATACAGTATGTGAGCATATGAAGAATATCAACGTAACATGAATTTACACATAAGAAATGCTTGAATTTAACCAACAATGAATGTAAATTGCATGTGATAAATCATACACACCCATAGGATAGTTGAGACTCTCTTCCCAACGCCCGTAAATAGAATAATATCTGACACGCTAGATCATTCAGACATTTCTACGCTACATATTTTAACATACATGACGTATGTTGGTGATAACACACATTTGGACAATTCCTTTTGCCATGGAGTTAATACACAAAAAACTAACACAAATACACGACTATTAATCATGGCAAACACATGTTCGTATTTCATACATATACAATACTTTCTACATGTACATGGAATACACAAATCTCAATATATCTCATATATATCAGGAACGCAATATAAACATCGCATTTGGCATGTGAAATTACACCCACAACAATAATAAACCATTAACCGACATTGAAATCCTTGAAAACCATAACCTATACGAATATAGTCCGCACCTTAAACTAGAAAAAGTACATCGATCTGATTCAGACGATAAGTCTTCGTCAACGGTGACTAGATAACCTAAGGCATGAATAGAAATGAGCTACATCAACACTTAGACTATTCTAAGTTCAAAACAGGTTAGGGTTTGATTGACTTACCCAAGAACGAACTCAGAATCGCCGGAATAATGATTCGGAAGTGATGGTTTAGGGATGCAAAGTAACAAGGAAGAATCTCAAGATGATTCACCAACTTCTCTCTCACTTTCTCTCTCTTTTAGGTAGGGTTAGAAAATTCGTATGGAATTGAGAGTGAGGGTTTTAAGGTCTATATATAGGCCTAAAATGGATGAAAATAGCCCCAGGGCCAAGGTATACTTAGGTTATAACCAAATCGGGTCTATTTCGATCCAACGGAGCGCTTCTGGTGGTCCCTTTTCCACGAGCGGTCGGACTTAAGCTCACTGACCATAAATCTAGGTCAGGCTGAGTTTTTTATCGATCCGATTTACAGATCGCTCCTGGTAGACCAGTCTCAATTCAACGGTCACCGAAACTCGATCAGGTCCACAAGCACTACGACATGCCAGGGCCATCTTCCCTGATCTGAGGGTAAATTTGGGTCAAAATCTAACGGTCAGATTGCTTAAAATCATCGTGCAAGCGACACGACTCAGATTTCATAATTTCATATTTAATTTCTCACCTTTCTCACCCTCTTTAATACGGACTCAAGGAAATTGATTTCGGATATCATCTGGACTTTATTTTTGAGGTGATGGTCAAGCCCAACAAGGTGATCATAATTGTCTAAGATCATCACTATCGGACTTCCGATGCGCGGTCCAGGTCCGATACAAAGTTTCTAAGTACTTCCAAGAGCAACTGGATTTAGCGTTGAATCCTAGATTTCAGGGTAACATAGCGCTAACGATTCTATAGGTTTTGAGTCTTGTAGATCAAATTTAAAGTGATTGGTGCTAATTTCACAAGCAATCGAGTTTAGCGTTAATTAACCCACATATAACTTCTAAAGAATTTGAGGTAGTACTCGGGTCTTTGCACGAAATTTTCTGGGTCATTACATAGTACCACCCCAATATCCATGGCACAGTATAGAATGCCGCCATGTGAAATGGAAAAATTATGGGTGTAGATCGATGAGTCATTGGGGTAGGGTTTCATCCCCCCAAGTGTATCACCATGGGGTGCACCAGTATTGTTCGTAAAGAAGAAGGACGAATCACAATGCCTTTTTATCAACTATAGAAGGTTGAATCAAGCTATAGTGAAGAACAAGTATCCCCTGCCTCATATTGACAACTTATTCAATTAGCTCCAGGGTGCTAAGTATTTCTCGAAGATCGATCTCAGGTTTGGGTATCATCAGTTGAGAGTCAAAGAAGAAGACATTCCCAAGACAGCGTTCCGCACCAGATATGGCATTACGAATTCTTGGTGATGTCATTCAGGCTCACTAATGCACCTGTGGTATTCATGGACTTGATGAATCGGGTCTTTATGCCATATCTAGACTGATTCATCATTGTCTTTGTCGATGACATCTTGGTTTACTCCAAAAGCCACAAAGAGCACGATGAGCACTTGAGAATCATTCTGAAGACACTCTAGGAAAGACAACTATATGCAAAGTTATCAAAATGTGACTTCTAGAAGGAGGAGGTGAAATTTTTGGGTCATGTTGTGAAGAAGGAAGGTATCGCAGTTGATCCAGCCAAGTTCAAGGTTGTAGTAAAATGGGAATGACCTGATACTGTCACTAAGGTCAGGAGCTTTTTTCGGGATGGCTGGATATTATCAGCAATTTATAAAAGAATTCTACCTATCGCCCGACCCCTAACTCAATTGATGAAAAAGAATGTCAAGTTCAGTTGGAACGATGAAGTAGAAGCGTCTTTTTAGGAACTTAATAAAAGACTCACCACGACCCCCATGCTCACACTTCCAGAAGAAGGGGCTAAGTACATGGTCTATAGTGACACATCGCAGATCGGGCTAAGATGCATACTCATGCAGAATGAGAAGGTGATTGCTTATGCCTCTAGCCAGTTGAAGAAACATGAAGAAAATTATCCTAGCCATGATCTGGAACTCGCCGCAATGGTCTTCTCTTTGAAGATTTGGAGACATTACTTATATGGTGAGGAATTCGAATTATTCTACGATCACAAGAGTCTGAAGTATATCTTCACGTAGAAAGATCTGAATATGCTGCAGCGTCGATGGATGGAAACACTGAAGGACTTTAAATTTGAAGTATCCTATCATCCTAGCAAGGTGAACCTTGTAGCAAATGCCTTGAGCTGGAAGGGGAATCACGTAGTTATGGCTAGTCTCATGATAAGGGAAGGAGAGATGCTAGATTTCATCTAGTACTATGATGCACAATTCTCTTTCAGAGGACCGAGTATTCTGGTAGCCTCATTGGTTGTGGAACCAGCCTTAGTTCGTCGCATCATCAAATCGCAAGATCAGGATGAATGACTGAAGAAGTTAAGATTGAGGTGTGAAAGTGAAGGAATGCAGGCTGACATGTCAGTTCGGACGACGGCCTGAGATATGGAGGTCGTATCTATGTATTGGTAGTGTCGGAATTGAAACAGGTAATACTGAGTAAAGCGCATAAGTCTCATCTGACCGTTCATCCTACCAATACAAAAATGTATCAGGATGTCAGGCGTCAATATTGGTGGGAAAATATGAAGCGGGATATTACAGAATACGTTTTAAAATATCTCACCTGCCAGCAAGTGTAGGCAGAACACCGCAAGCCACCAGGTCTTTTACAGCCATTACCCCTCACCGAATGGAAGTGGGATTGTATCAGCATGGACTTCATCTTAGGACTCCCAAAGACACGTGGGAACCATGACTCCATCTGGGTGATAGTTGATAGACTTACTAATCATTTAGAGGCCCATTGTGATGTATATGTGGCCCATGTGATGTGGCCCACTTGATGTATATATGAGGCACAATGTGACGTATTTATGGCCATCCATTGAGGCCCATCTTGATGTGAAGCTTAATGGATTCGTGTGAGAGGCCCATTGCGATGTGTTTGAGGCCCATGGGTTGTGGCCCATTGTGATGTATTCGGGGCACATGGGATGTGGCCTATCCTATGTATATAGGCCCATGTGATGTGTATTAGGCCCATATGACGCGGCCCATTTTGATTGTATGAGTCTCATTTGAGGGTGAAGCTATGGAGCCCATTGTGATGTATGTTAGGCCCATTGTGATGTGTATTAAGCTCTTGAGTGAGGCCCATGGTGTTGTATTTTTGGCCCTTTTGTGAGGCCATGGGTCCACTATATGTTAGGCTCTATGTGTGTCATTCCTTGGTGGCAATGTTGGTTAAATGTCCACACTGTCGAGATCGATTGACGATGCCAATTATTGATATTGATTTTGAGTATGTGACAACATAAGCATCATGATACATGCCCATACGCATCATCTGCATGTTTGTTATGAGATGTGGTTGACCATTGCATATATCATTGGGCATGTTGCTATGAGACTCCCTGATAGGCGGAGGTTATCTCACATGAGTGCACGGTGTGTGCAGGATTGATGCATGACTGGATTGTATAACTCATGCAACTCGCATTATGTGTTGTGATTATTATACGCCCTAGCAACATCAGGGTTGTAACCTCCACAGGCATATCATGGATGGCCAGATGGGACATTGGAAATCTGTTACTAGCATCGGGCTACCATAAATGGCCTTGGGTGAAAATCTTTAAACCCTCTTAGTACAAGAGGATGCCCCAACGTTGAGACCGAGTGGATACATGAGTGCCCGAGTGCTGAATACCAAGAGGCCGCGTCTCCCACTGTGTCATGGTCGGTTAGGAGGGGGTGTGGCCTTACCCACTCGAGGGTAGGGGGCATATCTAGGCTGAGTTTGACCAGCTTATGAATGGGTCTGTTATTAACGTGCCGAGTAGATATTGACTGACTACTGGCTAAGCGGATAGTGAGGTCTCTTCCACTTGCATGGTCGCGCATCAGTGGGCGACGATTTGTACTTAGAGTGTACTAGACCTCGGTGATTTCCTAGAGAGGAACTGTACTGATATGTGGACTTATTGAGCAGGAGTTACATACTCATTTATTCATTCATTCACTATCCACTCGGGCTGGTGGTGTGCAACTATTTGTTATGTATGCCTTCGCAATGGCTAGGATTTCGGTTGGGGCGCGCGACTAACATGAGATCAGGAGTTTAGCATATTGAGTCTGACTATCCAAATTAGGTATGAGACTAGTTTGGATAAAAGTCCCTTGTGATGGACCCCATAGCTTGCGATACTATGCACTATCATCTCTACTTCACACTGCAGCTTGGTCATTTCATTCGCACCACATATTGCATATTGCATTACATACTCGGCATATGGCATTTTGGGTTGCTATGTTTCTACATTTATATGACCTATATGAGGCTGATGGTATTCGTAGCTCTTCTAAATTGCATATTGTATTACATCCTCGATATCTGATATCTAGTTCATTATGTTTTTGCATTTCATAGTCGATTACATTACTTCTCTCAGTCTATGACATTAGATTGCTATGTCTTTTCATTGTATATTCTGGATGCGGTTGATGATTTTTTTATGGACTTATCAGTATTTTCGCTTACTCTGATATCGTATGATTCATGATCTTGTCAGTATTTTTGCTTATTCTGATATTTATGATTTATGGCACTGTATTGCATACTTGACACTTACCTTGTGCACACACTTACACCACCCTTTACGCTTCTATAAGCTTATACACGATAGATGCGAGTAGGTGATGTTAGGTTGCAGTAGTATTGAGCTTGGAGCATACAGCGGTCTTCTGGAGCTTTGATTTTTGATATATATATATATATATATATATATATATATACACATATGTATTTCCCTTTCAACATTGTACTCAAGATTTATATTAATGGATATGTGATGATGATGTTGCCTTAGTGACTTGGGTAAACTTGTGGTTATGCTTATTACGAGTTAAATGTACATTGGAAAATCCTCCTTGTAGGATCCCAAGATCGGAATCTGGCGGATGGACGCTGAGAGCCGAGAATGGGGTACTATGGAGGCTGTTAACACCAAATTCGGCAATTGGGAATTTTGTGAGCCCAGTTTCCGAGTTTGGGGCGTGACACATATCGTCTAGATCTACCACCAAAGTTTGCCAATGTTCATAATATTTCCCACATATCTATGTTGAAGAAATATGAACTAGATGCATCTTATATCATCAGCTGGGAAGAGATCAAGTTAAACGACAATGCCAGCTATGTAGAAGCTCCTATTCGCATTCAGGATCATAAGGAGCAGATCCTGCGCACTAAAACCATTCCATTGGTGAAGGTTCTTTGGTCTCACCACGGAATCGAGGAGGCAACGTGGGAGCGTCGAGCTGAGATAGAAGAAAAGTATCTGCACCTTTTCGCTGACCTGACTCAGGTATAATTTCAAGGATAAAATTTTTTTATAAGAAGGGAGATTGTAACAACTCACTCTTTGACCCAAGTTCTTAAATAGAAATTTAAAATAATTCCCTATATGTCATTACAATTAGATCAGCCGCCTAATATCATAAATTAACGGTCAAACTTTAGCTAAATAGCTCTTTAAGAAATCTGATGGTTCAAATCTTTTTAGAGGATCAGGTGGGACCCACTATAGAACCACAATAACACTAGAAAGACCGTAGATTCCACTAGAATGGGCATTTTTGATAAAAATCCGCTTAAGATGGCCCACCTAATCTTTTGATCATGCAAATTCCTAACTTAGAGTGATCAGTGGTTGTCCCGAAAATGAATGGATGGTGCAGATTAACTCTGATCATCACGTGGACTGCACGTCTGAGCCGAGTGCGTGCACTAGTAGCATGCACATGTTGTGCACGAGACCAAGCCAAGCCATCGGGTCAAAGGAGCTTTGACCCGATGGAATTGGCAAAAAGTAGGAATTTTAAAATTTCTTTCCCGCCCAGCGCTGCTCAAAATGGGCTGGTCGTTTGTCCGTTTGATGATGCAAACAGCCACCATCCAAATGAATAGTTGACATCCAGACCATCCATCTGATAGCCAAGGTCCCACTAACCCTGACCATGTCACCATCTAGGATTGAAAGTTCCTTGCAATGGCACGGACGGTGTCTGATCTTGTGTTGCTAAGGAGATGCCTTGACGGGGAGGATTGAGACACGTACATCACTCGTTTAGAAGATTCGACCATTGGGAACCGTTGAATGGTATCCACGTACGTAACCAGAGCCCCATCAGCCGTTATTGGGGAAAGATGGATCCTAGCCGACCATCGATCTCTGGAAGCTTCTCTAGAGCTAATCCAGGGCGTTGAGATTAGGGTTGTCTAGGAAATCTCGTAAGGAAGCTGAGATATCGGCGACACGCAACCACCTCTAGAACTGCCTCCGTTTTAGAAAGAAACCTCGTTAGCGGACCCCACAAGCCTATTGGGTACCATCCGGATGATTGAAATGGCCTAGATCATTGGATTAACCGTCCTATATGAAAACACCATTATCAGCCAGTCATCTTCTCCAATCTGGCTGATTGACCCATATCCTAAAAATCTAAGCCATTCTCAGTTAACTCATGCTATCTCCACGCTAATCTTTGTGATTACTTAGGGATGTTTCCAGAAATAGAACAGCTATAAATAGACTTGTATTAGGGAAAATCCCAAGGAAGAAAAAGAGATAGAATAGAGAGAGAGAGAGAGAGAGAGAGCAAGTGAGTGCCACTGAAGCGAGTTGCATAACCAATTGCAACCCGACTCAGTGGAGTAATCTGTTTGCTATGAAGTGAACAAAGAGAGAAGTAAGAGTGAGAGAGAGGAAGGAGTTCGTGAGAGAAAAAGAAGAAGGGAGAGAGTGAGTAGTAGCTGCTAGAACCGGTTTCCAGTTGCTGCTTGACTCGGCCATCCAAAAGACATATCCTAACTCGGTCCACACCCTATTGCAAATGGGTTTCATTCTTACCGAGTAGCATTGTGGATTTCAGTCGGGGGCAGAGCCGTTTTCTTTCCAGGAACAACCAGATAAATCAAGTCCCGAAACTACTCGCCATCCAACTGCATGATCCACTTGTGAAACCGGTCATTCTAAACTTCCTTTAAGCATCCGAATAGCCTCTGATCAGGTAACCATGCCAAACCTCCCTCTATTCCTTTCAGATTTCAGCTGCTTATCCATGTGGGTTCTCAGTCACCTCAACTCGGTCAGGAGTTGAGTGACTCAGCTTTGCATTCCAGGGTGAAAACCCTGATCTGCCACCATGGCAGTGATCGGTATGTCTAGAGCAAGAACCTGTACTTCGAGCCGAGCTATGCTTCGCCACAACCAGCTAGTAGATGGTCATCTGACTCGAGTCACTACTGAGTCATTAACTCAGGTTCAATTCAGGATTGCAAACTCCGACTCAACTAAGCCTGAGAAGCAGTTCATTACTGTAAGTTTAAGGCCCAGTCCAGGGCGATCCAGAATTATCCAGTTGGGGGCTGAATCGGCCGGTCTTCCTACTGAATCAACCCTGCACTCGGTAGTGGATTGACTCGGCCAATCTCTCAACTGAGTCAGGTCATCTCCCATGTTAGAAATCATCCGAAAATGAATTTGGAAAGCATGGGATTCAATGGATCATTAGCCTAACCTCAAGGTTAGTAGTTCTCTTAAAGCAAACTTCTCTAATCATTAGTTGAAAACCCCATCTGGTTTAACTCAACCATGACTCATTGGAATCTTGAAATGCCACATCCAGGTACTATTTGCAACTGATATCCTTGAAAGATACTTCACTTCAAGCAATCTCAAATCAAGTAAGTGAAGGCAATCTCAAATTATCTATAGTCCATGCCTAAACTAGAATAGAATTTGATTTACATTCCTTGGTTTAAGAACTCATAGACTCACCTCATAAGAAGGCTTAAGTTAAGAAGAACATTCTCTCCAGGTGAGGGATATCCCACATGGCTTCCTCATTTCATGGAATTCTAAGATAGTTTAAGTTTAAATGTATAATGACATTGTGATTGTGTGGATAGTAGTTAGGTCTCTTTTAATTTTTAATTTACATTGATGATCACATGAGAATGCCTTAAACCATGTGGCTCTAATCCACCTCATAGGAATTGTGTTACACTCATTATACTACACTTGGAATTGCTTATGTCCATATACACTTCTACTAGTTACATTAAGAGGTAAGAGATCATGTTTTCATTCGAATGATGAATTGCTACATTACCCCTTTATCCACGTTAGATTAGTCCTAGAATATCAACAATATTAAGGTAGTCCTTAGTTTCTTACTTGGATGAAATAAATGGGAGTTATTACATTAACTTCAATCATGCATATCCTACAATTGTCCTACAATGAATGACTATGTGTTTAGAAATTTGCTTGCATTCTTTATGTTTTCCTAGTAATGGTTTTATTTGAACATAGCCTTGTTAGAAGTGGAAAGAGACATAATTCTTCCATTTCTTTAATCTCACAAGTTGTGAAAGGAATGCCAAAGGTGGACTATCACCTCATTTAAGAAGGGTAGTGAGCTTATTATAAATTCAGTATACTTGAAATGTCACATTTTGGGCCCTCACTGAGACTTAAAGAAACCAAGTGGATTTATATTTAGTTCGTGTTTGGGTGTTTGACATCCTATTGGAAGATTACGAGCTTTAAAAATATTATGAGAGCAACATTGTTAATCATGTGGAGTGCACATAAGTATCATTGTACATGACATTCATGCATGACATATGAGCTTTTCCGAGCACTTAGTGTAAGCCACACTCTGCTCCATTTACTGTTAGTTCTATTACACCAGTTTAATTTACAAAGTCTGTGCATTTGGGCCACTTTGAGCGCTCTTGTTTTACATGAGGCTTTTCTGGGATCAGACACTCCTCGGGCGTACCCCGTGTATTTTTCCTTGAGTCAGGATATCCTTGGGCGCACTCACTTGCATGGTCCTTTCCATGTAGTCTCCTACCATGGGTGACCCCTTTATTTTGACAGCTGGGTGTGCATCCCCAAATTTGTGATTTGAACATACATTCTGAAAAGGCCGAGCTAAGAGTCCTAGAGGGGGGATGAATAGGACTATGCAAAATTAAAAATTAAATATGGAATTTAAACAAATATAAATAAAGATAGCAATTAAACAATCCCATAGTGCATAAATGAATAACAACCTCAATTGTACAAGTATTGGGAAGTTGATACAGATGTTGTTCTAAGGACAACCTTACACCAAAAACCAATGGCTTAGGGTAGGACAACTTGATTCCTAGAATGGTCTGTGTATTAAAATCCCAAACTAATATAAAGGAATAAAAATTAAAATAGCTAAGAAAGTAACTAAGTTATTACAACATTCCCACACATACATAAAAAGATTAGAACATTCTCCACAAATGCATAAAGGGAAATTACAACATCCACACAATGTCATAATTAAATAATCACCACAAGACCAGAAGTTATAGTGGTTCGCTTATGTGTACACCAATTATTTAGAAAAACAGCCACATAACTACTCCACTCCTAATATCCTCACACAGTGGATATTAGTGTCACTATGAAATAGGTTTTTCAAGGTTCACCTAAAACCCTTACAATTGTGTCTTTCAAGTGGGCTTACTTGAAAAACAGCCACACAATTCAAAAACCCCACACTCTGAGTTTTTTGGATCACCTTAGACAAACCAAAAGAAAGAGATTTTTCTGGCACAATCTCAAAGAAATCAAAAGAACAATTGATTTACACAATAGTAAAATACTTATCTGGATATTCTACTTTGTTGCAACCCGGTAGAACCAATTTGAAGTAGAAGTTCAATGTAGATGTTCAATATCCACACTTACTTATGAAAAGGTTCTAAGTTCTAAATGATTTTTAGATTAAATCACTTTGGGCTAACTTGATTTGATTTTGATTCCAAGAAATGGGAAAACCTCAACCCCTATTTCAAATAAGATTGGAATGTATAATGTAAAATCAAATGCAGAAAAACTAGATAAAGAGAATATAAAATGAGCACTGAATAGCTTAAGAATATCACTAACTTATCTCTCAGAGTGGTGTCTTGATTTTGCTTGAATTAGATACAAAACTCTGAAAATCGTGCTTTATTTATAAGTGCAAAAATTCTTCCTTCGACTGGCCCAGAGGACAGCTCGACTGGTCGAAGGACCAACAAACTTTTGAAATTTTGGCCGTGATAAGATTAGGCCGTTCCACAACTGGTCGAGTCCTGTCCATGACTGGTCGTGTGGGACTTATTTTAGTTGCTAGACTTTGAGTTGAGCTTGCTGGACTGGTTGAGCACTGTTCAATCGATCGGTCGAGCAGTCTCTAGGACTGGTCGAGGCAATAATAAAAAATCCTAAAAATTTGTAACAAACTTAGGACTGGTCGATGAATTTCTTAGACTGGTTGAGCCAGTACTAGGACTAGTCGAACATAGTCTAAAACTATTCGCAAAACAGACTATGCACTGATAAAGTGACCCAATTAAATTATGTATTCAAAATGACCTATCCTTTGGTCAATCTAGGGTCATTCATACCTTATAAGCGATATATGAACATTAAATCTTCTTTTGCTTCAGCTGATAGTTGTTCTTTGAAGTTCACGAAGCTTGATATCTTGACATATGATGAAGCTTGAATTTGAAATACATTGAAGCTTGAGCTTGAGGTACTTGAGTTGTACTTCACCTTGAGCTTTGAGTACCAAAGTAAAGACTATTGTCTTGCCTTATATGAAGCTTTGAAACCTTGAACTTTAAAGCTTGAAGGAGTGAACTATCTCATGGTATTTTACTTGAGCATGTATATCTTTTGATCTTGCATTTGAAGTTCTTGAGGAAAAGCCCTTTGTTCTTGTACATGAAATGCACAATCTTGAATATATAGATGAGCTACACAAGATGCAGATTCCAAGAGGTTTTGGCACTACAAAATTTGACAATTATAGGAGCTAAAAATCATATCACTTACAATCTCCCCCTTTGTCAAATTTGTGACAAAACACACTTCATTAAAATAAGAAATGCATAGCGTGCACAATAAAGAATCATGCACCATATATACAGAATAAAGAATTATGCACCGGTTAAAACAACCAGATTAAACCAATACACATCAGCATTAATACTCTCCCCCTTACTCCCCCTTGTAATAAAAAAAATGAAACAAATGTTTACCTATCCACAATTCTGATTCCACATTTCACAAGCATGATAAAATTCTCCCCCTTTTGTCCCAACTTGACAAAGGAAAGAACTAATAAATGATAATGGAAGTAGATAAATAAGGAAGTAAATAGAAGAGTAATGAAAAAGAAGTGCATATAAGATCAAGATTACCATGTAACTAAAACCATAAGAAAGCATGTTCAAGCATGTTCAACCCATAAAACAAAAGAAATTCAAGTATCTTAAAAGTTATTACAAACCACATATTCAAATACTAATCTGAACCCGATGAAGGAGTAGGTATGGTAGGATCAATTTGATGAAGTCCCTTGTTAATGCGCTTCAGATACTTGCGCATATATTTAAATTGCAAGTCATGAGACACGTTCATACTTTCAACCTTATCCTCAAGTGAGTGCAAACGCGCATCAAATTCAGATGGCTAATAATCAGGATCATCGGTAGAATCGGATTCGATTTTGTCAAAAATATCATCCACATTGATGTCATCTGGAGGCAAATCACCCTCCTCTTCATTTGCGGCATCAACACAACTAGCACCCATATTAACTTGGCTTAGGGCCAACTTCAAATTCATCTCGTTAATGTTTGAGTTGTTGAAGGTTAAGTGGTGAATGGGAGCTTCTCAAATAGGCATAGCCACTAAACTATGGGTGGCCAACACAGTCATAAGATAAGCGAAGGGAATGTCACTTTGTCCTGGATGGAGACGGAACTGAATGATACTATAACAAATCAAGAAAGGAAGATATACAGAGGTTCCAGAAATGATGGAATGAAGAATACGAACCATGAACGTAGTAAGTTCGGTTTTGTTACCAGATCGAGGATAGACATTTGAAATGAAAATCCTGTGAAGGATTTTATATCTGGGTAACAAAAACTTAGAGGCAAGCGCATTACCAGGACTCCATTTTGCATATATATTGGATAAATCCCTTGTAAGCATTCGCTTCTCAGTTTCAGAGGGTTTTGCCATCAGAAAACTAATGGTAATAGCTTCATCATTGATAGGTATATCCATTAATCCAGAGAAAAGATGATAGTCCACATCAATTGGACCTTCTCTAGTCGCAATAGTAAATGTCAGATTCTCAGCAGAAAAATTAGTAATGCAAGCATACATAGCCTACGCAATGGAGCGGTATGCCGGCCCACCCCAATGTAGTATGTTATCCCATCCTATAGACTAAATGAGAGGAAGTATATCAAACGGAACCAAAAGATCAACATTAATGGGCCGTTCTACTATAACATTGTGCAACCGAATATCCCGCACATAAGTGGGATCATCTTCAGGTGACCGAAGGTGGCGCATTGTGATAGGAGTCGACCGAGATGAAGAGGGACCACGAGATCCTTTCTTCTTGGTTCTACCTTCCATTTGCAACAAAGATATCAAGAAAAATGGAGATTGCAAAAGAGGTAAAGTGGGCTTTTAGTAGATTATATTTTTTAGTAGAAAACTTCAAAAACCAATATAAAATATGAAATAAATCACATAAATGATGAAAAAGAAGTGCAAAGGACTAGAATCTATGAGAAAATCGAAAACAACACACTAACCATGGAGGAATCGAAGATGGGTTCGACCGGTTGACGTTGGGTTCGTTGGAGAAGACAATCCAAATGAGGAAAAAGTGATTTTTGCCTCAAATAAAGCACCAAACCCGCGGTTCACGACTGGTCGAGTACATGCTCGACCGGTCGAGTATGTACTCGACTGGTCGTGCACAGCCCAAAATGTGCAATTTTACACAAAATTTAAAATTTAAAAATTTTAAATAACAAATATATACATTATGATACAAAAATTCATGAATCAACAATTCATATTGCACATACCAAGATCAAATTTCAATTTAGCAAACCTACTTTTGTCGAGCGTTTTTGTGAATATGTCAACAAATTGAGTCTCGGTCGGAATATATTCTAAAGAAATTGTCTTTTCTTCCACTAATTCATGAATGTAGTGATATTTAATATCAATGTGCTTGGTTCATGAATGCTGGATTGGATTTTTAGATATATTAATTGCACTGGAATTATCACAATATAAAACCATAGAATCTTATATAATTCCGTGATCACTTAACATTCTTTTCATCCATACAAGCTGAGTACATGTATTACCTGTCGGAATGTATTCAGCCTTAGCAGTTAAGAGTGATACAGAACTTTGTTTCTTACTTTACCAAGAAACTAAACAATTCCCTACATAGAAACAAGCACCACTGGTTGATTTTCGATCATTAATGTTACCAGCCCAATCAGCATCCGTGTAACCAACTAATTACACACTAGTATCTTATGGATACTAGAGACCAAGATTTGTTATACTAGTGACATATCTCATAATCCTTTTAACAACAATTAAATGTGACTCTTTAGGATTAGATTGGTATTTAGCGTAAATTCTTATGCTAAATGCAATATCAGGTCGGCTCGCAGTTAAATAAACCAAACTTCTTATCATACTGGGATATAGCTTAGGATCCACACTCTTACCTATAGAGTCTTTTGAGAGTTTTAAAGTAGTACTCATTGGAATATCAAAATTTTTTCCACTCTCAAATCTGAACTTTTTAACTAAGTTCAGAGCATATTTAGTTTGAGAGGTAAAGAAACCATCAGGTAGCAGTTTTACTTGCAACCCTAGGAAATAATTCAATTCTCCAACCATGCTCATTTCGAACTTAGACTTCATAAGATTTGCAAACTCAATAGTCGATCCATAGATAATATCATCAACATAAATTTGCATTATTAAAATGTGATCATTATGTTTCTTTACAAATAATGTCTTATTAACACTTCCCATTATAAAGTTATGACTTAGTAGAAACTTAGTCAACTTTTCGTACCATGCCCTGGGAGCTTGTTTCAAACCGTAGAGTGTCTTTTTCAGGCTGTAGATATGATTAGCATTCTTAGGGTCTTCAAAATCCATTGGATGTTCAACATACACTTCTTCATCCAAATCGCCATTTAAAAATGCACTCTTTACATCTATTTGGTATATATTGAACTTTCTAAAATATGCAATGGATATAAATAGTCTGATTGATTCAAGACGAGCTACTGGGGCAAAGGTTTCATCATAATCGATGCCTTCAATTGAGTGTACCCTTATACAACCAGCCTTGCCTTGTTTCTAATAATGTTACCAAATTCATCAGACTTATTTTTAAAAATCCATTTCTTTTCGATAATATGTTTATTTTTCAGTCTTGGAACTAAGTACTAAACATCATTTCCAACAAATTGATTGAGCTCTTCTTGCATCACAACTATCTAGTTTTTGTCAGTAAGAGCTTCTTTTACGTTAGTTAGTTCTATCTGAAATGTAAAGCACACGTAATTACACATATCTTCTAGTTGTTTACAAGTGCGCACACCAGTGAGAGGGTTTTCAAGAATCTGATTAGTTAGATGGTCTGTAACAGTCCTCAGTTCAGAGTTATTTTGACTTGATGAAGTATCTGGTTTATCAATTAGAAGAACTTCATCATTTTTCGAACTTTAGACAGGTGTATGCAAGTGATCATCAATAACCATATTAATGGACTCTTGGATTACACCAGTCCTCTTATTAAGAACCCAATACACTTGATTATTTAGAGCATACCCTAAAAATAACCCTTTATCACTTTTGGTGTCAAACTTACCCAGATTTTCTCGGTCACGTAAAAGTAGCACTTGTTGCCAAAAACACGAAAGTATTTGATAGTAGGCTTCTTATCAAACCACATTTCATAAGCTGTTTTACCATTTGATTTTCTAGTATAAATGTGGTTAATTATATAATAATTAGTATTTATGGCTTTGGCCTAAAGATTTTTAGGGAGCTTCATACTATTTAACATTACATTTGCCATTTCTTGAAGCACTCTATTTTTTCTTTCTACTTATCATTTTGTTGTGGTATTTTGGGTGCATAGAAGTCATGTGATATTCCCTGATCACTGCAAAATTTCTCAAAACTGCTATTCTCAAATTCTGATTTATGATCACTACGGATCTTATAGACTTGAGATCCTTTTTCCGTTTAGATACATTTAAGTACCCTTTTTACTTCATCTAGAGTTTCTGATTTGTCCCTTAAGAAGACTATCTGTGTATATCTGGTAAGTTATCAATGATTACTAGAATGTACTCCTTGCCACTTCAACTCTCCGTTCTAGTTGGTTCAATGAGATCCATGTGGAGAAGTTCGAGTGGTTTAGATGTGGCATTGGAGTTTACTAATCTGGTTGGTCCAATGAGATCTTTTTTGTGAGTACTCCAAGTTTGTTTACTAATCTGGCATTCGCCACATATTTTGTCTACATTCTATAATTTAGGTATACATTTTACCAACTCTCTTTTACTCAATCTATACAAGTTACGGTAGTGTACATGTCCAAGGCGTTTATGCTATAATTCGGTCTCATCGGTATGGACAATGTAACACGATAGATTAGATGAGCTTGAATCACTTACAGTGTAGCAGTTTTTAGAATTTCTACGGCCAGTTAATATTAAAGAACCATTTTTATTTAGGATTTCACAACCTTAGTAAATTTTACACTATGATTATTATCGCATATTTGAGAGATGCTTAATAAATTGTGTTTTAACCCTTCTACATATAAAACATTCTCAAATAGAGGGAGGTCAAAGAGTTGAACCGTACCTTGGCCAACAATTCTGCAGTTGCTACCATCACCGAATGTGACTGAACCATCAGTTATGTCTTTAAGATAGTGAACAGACCCTTGTCACCTGTCATATGTCTGCAGCAACCACTGTCTAGGTACCACTTTGAATGGCTCGAAGCTTTGAAAGTGGTGTGGGCAACCAAGCAAGTAACCTTAGGGACCCATTTCATTACAGTCTTGGGTTTAAGAGTATAGATGGTCTTCTTATGTTTGTAGTTATTATATGATCGACCCACTGAGTTAGATTTTAAGAGCTCCTTAAGTAAGTCAACAATTTTTTCAGCTAAAGGATTACGATTCTGATTTTTATAGTTGATATGGTTGCTTTTAGGTTTTAAGGTTTGAAAAGTCTTAGCAGATTAATTTTGATTTAGACTTTTCCTTTTTAAGTTTGAAGGCTCCCCTTTTACAAATTTGGGTGGAGTATTCTTATGTTTGGGAGGAATACTTTTGTCGTAGCTCAATCCAGATCGATCGCCACATTTTTTGGATCCGGATAAGAGTTTTTCTAACTTAGGATCACCTTGGGCATACCTCCAAGTGTCTTTTAAACTCAAAAGTGAAGAGACTTCAAGTTTTAGCTTTTCATTTTCAGATTTTAAGTTTTCAACTTGGGAGGTTTTGAAATCTAAGTTGCACTTAGTTTTTTCAAAATAATTTGAAATGTGAGATTTTTCTAAAGATTATCAAAATTTTCTCTAAGTTTTGAAAACTTTTCTTTCTGAAGTTTTAGTTTTACAGCAATTTTGCAACTTTCCTTGTATAGGGCATTATAAGCATCTTGAAGATCTTCTTCATTTTCATGATCACTATTCAAATTTTCTTCACTAATTGAATCATCATTATTTGAAAAGGTGAACTTGGCTAGAGTCATAAGGGCTTTAACTTCATTACCCGACTCGGTTTTAGAATCTTCTACTCAGAAGAGACTTCAAAGTTGGACGATTCATCCCAAGTAGCCAACATACCTTTCTTTTTGGGTTTGTCCTTTTTAGGACACTTGTTTCCTAGATGCCCATATTCATGGCAATTGTAACATTAACTGTCTTTTAAAGATTTCCACGTTTTAGATTTATATTTTTTCTTTTCATTAGGTTTTTGTAAATTAACCCTCTTTTTACTTTTGAAAAACTTAAAAAACTTTTTAGCTAAAAGGGCCATATCATCTTCAGAATTTTCTAAATTAGAATTATTACTATTTTCTTGAGAAATACTCTTAGAAGATTTAAGGGCGATGGATTTTCCTTTAGGAGCTTTAAAGTTTAATGGTCAATGTTCATATCTCTTATAGGTCTGTAATGAGCCAACTAATTCTTCTACCCTCATATTATCCATACCACGAAGTTCCTGGATCGCAGTCACCTTTGAATTGAACTGTTCAGGCAGTGAGCGTAGTATCTTCGTGCAGAATTTACTTTTTGAGATTCTATCAACGAGACCCCACATAGAGTTGACAATGTCATTTAATCTTATATAGAAGTCCATGAAAGTTTCACTTTCTTTCATATGTATTTCCTCAAATTTGGTTGTTAGGATTTGGACTTTAGATTTCTTGACAATTGTTGTTCCCTCGTGTGTCATTTCCAAAACATCCCAGGCTTGCTTTACAGTATCACAGGATATAATTCTCTTGAATTCATCCGATGATAGTGCGCAAGTAATAACATTTATAGCCTTTGCAGTGGCACTACTTTCACTTTTCTGAAGACTAGTCCAAGTAAAATAAGGTTTTACTTTTACAGTTACAGATCCATCGGTACCAGTCACTTCAGTAGTAGGAGGGATCCAATTGGTCACTGTGGCTTACCACACGCTCTCATACATGGATTTTACGAAAATTCTCATTCTGGCTTTCCAATAAGCATAATTGGAGCCATCAAATGGTGGAGGCCTAGTGACTGAAAGGCTATCAAAATTTGACATCTTAAAAAGCTTAGATCGATTAACTCAGGAAATGAATCCAAAAAAATAATTAAAGCGAGCTATTAGGCTCTGATACTACTTGAAAAGGCCGAGCTAAGAGTCCTAGAGGGGAGGTGAATAGGACTATACCAAATTAAAAATTAAATGTGGAATTTAAACAAATATAAATAAAGATAACAATTAAACAATCCTACAGTGTAGAAATGATTAACAACCTCAATTATACAAGTATTGAGAGGTTGATACAGATGTTGTTCTAAGGATAACCTTACACCAAAAACCAATGGCTTATGGTAGGACAACCTGATTCCTAGAACGGTTTGTGTATCAAAATCCCAAACTGATACAGAGAAATAAAAATTAAAATAGCAAAGAAAGTAACGAAGCTATTACAGCATTCCCACACAGACATAAAAAGATTATAACATTCTTCACAAATGTGTAAAGGGAAATTACAACATCCACACAATGCCACAATTAAATAATCACCAAAAGACCAGAAGTTATAGTGGTTCGCTTTTGTGTACACCAACTATTTAGAAAAACAACCACACAACTACTCAACTCCTAATATCCTCACACAGTGGATATTAGCGTTCACTATGAAATAGGTTTTTTAAGGTTCACCTAAAACCCTCACAATTGTGTCTTTCAAGTGGGCTTACACAATTCAAAAACCCTACACTCTAAGTTTTCTGGATCACTTCAGCCAGACCAAAAGAAAGAGATTTTTTGGCACAATCTCAAAGAAAGCAAAAGAATGATTGATTTACACATCAGTTAAATACTTATATGGATATTCTCCTTTGTTGTAGCTTGGTAGAACCAATTTGGAGTAGAAGTTCAATGTCCACACTCACTTATGAAAAGGTTCTAAGTTCTAAATGATTTTTAGATTAAATCACTTTGGGTTAACTTGATTTGATTTTGATTCTAAGAAATGAGAAAACCTCAATCCCTATTTCAAATAAGATTGAAATGCAGAATACAAAATCAAATGCAAAAAAGCTAATTAAAGAGAATATAAAATGAGCACGAAATAGCTTAAGAATATCACTAACTTATCTCTCAGAGTGGTGTCTTGATTTTGCTTGAATTAGATACAAAACTCTGAAAATCGTGCTCTATTTATAAGTGGAAAAATCGTTCCTTCGACTGACTTAGAGGACAGCTCGACTAGTCGAAGGACCAAACAAAATTTTAAAATTTTGGGCGTGATAAGATCAGGCCATTCTACAACTGGTCAAAGGGCCTGCTTGACCGGTCGGCTGGCCTCCACGACCGGTCGAGTCCTGTCCACGACTAGTCGAATCCTGTCCACGGCTGGTCATGTGGAACTCATTTTAGTTGCTGCACTTTGAGTCGAGCCTATTGGACTGGTCGAGCACTGATCACTTGACCGGTCGAGCAGTCTCTAGGACTGGTAGAGGCGATAAGAAAAAATCCCAAAAAATTAGTAACAAACTTAGGACTGGTCGAGGAATTTCTTGGACTGGTCGAGACAGTACTAGGACTAGTCGAACATAGTTTAAGACTAGTCGAAAAACAGACTATGCACTTATAAAGTGACGCAATTAAATTATGTATTCAAAATGACCTATCCTAAGGTCAATCTAGGGTCATTCATACCTTATAAGAGATATATGAACATTGAATCTTCTTTTGCTTCAGTTGATAGTTGTTCTTTGAAGTTCATGAAGCTTGATATCTTGACATATAATGAAGCTTGAACTTGAGACATTTTGAAGCTTGAATTTAAAATACATTGAAGCTTGAGCTTGAGGTACTTGAGTTGTACTTCACCTTGAGCTTTGAGTACCAAAGTAAAGACTATTGTCTTACCTTAGATGAAGTTTTAAAACCTTGAACTTTGAAGCTTGAAGGAGTGAACTATCCCATGGTATTGCACTTGAGTATATATGTCTTTTGATCTCGCATTTGAAGTTCTTAAGGTAAAAACCTTTGTTCTTGTACATGAGATGCACAGTCTTGAATATGTAGATGAGCTACACAAGATGTAGATTCCAAGAGGTTTTGACACTAAAAAATTTAACAATTATACAAGCTAGAAAACATAGCACTTACACATTCATACATCCATACATTTATTTATAAGTTCATGTTAAGTCTATTATGATTGTGTATGTTAGTTTAAACTATTTTGGAATGCTTTGACATGTATGAATCCTTGCAAGAAATTCCCACTGAGTTTTCACTCACTTAATTGTGCGGTTGCACCAAATAAATACAGGTATGATGATGGACGACGCCTATAATGGGGCTCCTGGTGTTGCTAAGGAGGAGTACGGTGAGGAGGACCCTTATGTTGATGTAGTCAACCCGCAGGAGCTTCATTAAAACCTTAGGATTTACTGCTTGATATCTCAAACTTTATGCTTGGTTAATATTTGGAGACCTGTAATTAAAATCCCTTGTTGAGGGATCTCACTTTCATTTCTTTACTTGCATTTACATATGTTGAACTTCTTTCATTAGTTTAAATAGTAGTTACCTTTTAATGGTTTGGATTGTGTTAGTGATTAGTTGTATGGTAGTCTCATTTATGACGTAACCTTTGGGTTCTTATACGTGGGTGATCATCCTCGGGTTATGAGAATCAAGATGTTACAAAAACACACCACCATTAATGAGGACGAGGAGAGTGAAAGAGAAAATGAGGAAGAGGAAGTGGCTTTCTTGGCTCAACGGTTCAAGAAATTCTTTAACAAAAATCGTGGCTGACCATTTAACTACAAAGGAAAACAATTGGACAACAAGCACCATATAGGCAAACCTCTTAAAAAGTCCAAAGAGCCTTAGTGTTACAGTTGCCAAAAAGTTAGGAACTTGTCCACTAAATGTCCCACCAATAAGACTAAGGGAAAGGCCATGGCAGCCACTTAGGATGACACTGAAGAATCAAACTCTGATTTCAGTGATTCAACGAGTGATGGAGACCAAAAATCTTTAAAAATATTCATGGTCTCCACACCTACAAACATTCCCTTGGAAACTGAGGCAATTAATGAACCACGAGCCAAAGGGACATCTCCATCAGATGATGAGAAAGAAGAAGAAGATGAAGAAAAGGATAATATACATGATGCCTATGATCAACTCTACATACATAGCATCAATATCCTTAAAAGACTTGGTATCAATGAAAATAAGAATAAATTGTTGTAAATGGATCTAGATAAAACCTTAAAGATCAATACACACTTAATTAATGATCTTCAGCAATACCACTCAGATAATGATAGGTTGGAAAAAATCAATTCATTTCTCAAATCTGAGACGATAAAACTAAACAAACAGGTTGAATTATTGAAAGATGAAAACATGCATCTTAAGAATGAAACTCACACGCTTATTTTTTATGCAGAAAAATCTAAAAAATCTGTTGAGCTTGGTTACAAATTTTCCCAAGTAGTGAAAGCTAGAAAGACTTTTAGGGATGGGGAGACCACAAAAAGACAAGAGAGGATTGGGATACGGAAATTTCAAACCAAGTCCCACTCCTATAGCACAAAGGACTAAGAAAACTGCTGCTTCAGGGAGTAACACAAAGGCTACCCCTATTTGTCACTCATGTGGAGACTCAAGCCACTATAAATTTGAATGCCTTACTGTTGGAAAGACTCAACTCGATTCCGGTTTGAACTTGATTGGTAAATATAAACCAACCAGAAGAACAATACAGAATGTTAAGAGTCCACCAAGGTTCATGCCAAGAGGAAAGAAACATCCATCTACACCTAGAATGACAAAGAGAATGGAGGATCTATTAAGTCAGGTGGCTCAACTAAATCAGAAAACAAAGGAATTAATAAAACAAGGAAATGTGATTCAGCTACCCAACATACCTAGACAAGCCCATAGTGAAGTAAAAACAACTTCTCCAAGAAAAATCGTCATAAAATGGGTAGTGAAAAACAAGAGAAATTGCCTTGTAACCCATTCCTTTTCAAAAATAGGCAATAATGTAAAGTGGTACCTTGATAGCGGGTGCTCAAGACACATTACAGGTGACAAATCACTTCTCTCAAATTATTCAAATCTTGAAGATGGGAAGGTCACCTTTGGAGATGGACGCACTGCTAAGGTAATGGGACATGGAACTATTGTTGGATTAGAAATGCTCAAAAATGAGAATTCTCTTTATGTAGAAGGGTTAACACACAACCTTCTAAGTATTTCTCAAATATGAGACAATAAACATGTGGTGACTTTCTCCAAACAAGAATGTATGATCTCGGACCTATCAGAAAAATCAATTATGAAGGGTCTTCACACTAGTGACCAATACTATGTCATAAAAGGCAATAGGAAGGATGATCCATATGCCTAATATCACCTGAACATAGATAATAAGTCCAAGTCATGGCAACTAGGCCTGGACATGCATGAGAAATGATGCACTTTTGTGGTTATTATGATATGTCTAAGGTTTGCATACCTTATCAATTTCTTTTTGAATATGAACATAGCAAATGTTTATAATTTTGGTTCTCACAATATTTTGTACAAATTTGCTGTGTGTACAAGCTATAAAGAAAATACCTTATGATATGCATCTCTGAGAGTCTATCGAAGAACATAGATCAATGTCATATTTTTTCACTTCGATAAGTCAGTCGATGAATCGAATGACTTGTCGATGACATCAAGCAAAGTTCGATTTCATCGAAGCACTCTCAGAATCAGAAGCGTCACACATTGTACAATGTTATTGAACACATCTTCGATAACATCGATTAAAGGGACTCGATGTGATTAATCAGATTCGATGACATCGAATATGCCTGCCTGATAAAAAGCAGGCGAGCGGGAAATATATATTGTTTTCGTTTTGTTATTTCATCTTCCTCACTATTTTTCCTTGGCTCCATTGATGTCAAGGGCAGTCCTTTACAACTCAAATCCGGAAGACTTATAGGTATATCCCATCGATTCCTTAAGGTATTCTTCCTTTACTTGGGCTTTCATATGTTATTAAAAGAGATTTTGGGAAATTTCTATTGTTCTTCATCTTCTCGATCTTCTACTTAGTTTTTCCCTTCATCTATTCTCTTGCATTTGTGGTTGCCCAATCTGACATGTCTAAGGATAAAGGAAAAGCTCCGGTCATAGGAGAATCATCACGGCCAACTCGGAAAAAGACCTTAGCTCCACGAGAAAGATCCAGGGTTCCAGAATTCACCACTCGCCGTCGAGGCACCACTGCCTGACAGTCGTTGCACAGTGAGGCCCCGTCTGTGGCCCCAGTACCTACCCCCACTCTAGTGATTCTGCCTCCCTAAGCCAACATGTTGGAAAAATATATGAGGCAGAGTCTGGTACATGAACTTAAAGTGGATAGGGAGTGTATTAGGGAATTTGATATAGAATCTCTGTTCTCGGCCGTCAATCAGTCTCCTATTTTAAATTTTGGTGGATCATGCCATAGCGAACGAACCTACCGGTTTCTCGCATACTGCTACTCTCCAGTTCTTAAGCCTCCCTCTAAAACAGTCATAGTCGAGGAAATGAATATAGAAATCATGGTCGAGTCTGTTGCAAATCTGTATGGTCTCACTCTTTCTCATGTCGGCCTGTCTAACCTTGATCTTGATGACCCAAAGGTCCGATCCTTGGTCACCAAATTCTTATGCTATGGTAGAGACATCCCTTGGTATCAAGGGAATGCACTTAAGGCAAAATACATGCTCCCAAAATACCGAATTTTGCATGGGATCTTCTCTACCAACATATATCCTAGGGGGACAAATCGACTCGATCTTACTACTTCATGGTCTTTGTTATATAGCATTGTGTCTGGTGTCAAACTATGTTTACCCTCCTTAATCGTCCACCAATTGGCTGTTGTTGTCCACACATGTCGAGCAACTTATCTCCCAATCCCTCATATCATTCATGTGCTGAGCAATGAGTTGGGGCTACCCTTAATGGATGATCCTGAGCTTCCTCTACAATATTTCATAAAGGTAAACATTTGGAAGATGGACCTCAAGTTCCATCCACTCACAAAAGGATGGGATGAGGTTGAGATGCAAGGTGAAGCCGAAATGGGGGAAGCAGCAGCACTGACCGAAGAAGAAACACAAGGACCACGAGTAACTCCGACCACTCCTGACTCCGCATAGACACAGCGACAAAAGCAGCATTAGGATTGGGTCGGGGCAACCCTACGAGGTCTGGCGTGACTTGAGGACTGATTTAATCGACAGGAGGAGTGGCTTTCAGGCCTGGAGCAGATGGTTGCTACACCATAACGCACCACCCAGCACATTGTGGACTTACTAACGTGCAGGTGTGACAACACAGCTCCATCAGACTCGGCCCCAGCGCCGTAGTGTTCACTTTACCATCACCTATACCGATTGGTCATTCATACTTAGGACATGAGTATCTTTTTGGAATGTCCTAACTACTCATGAGTTTAGGTGTTGGTCAACTAACTTGGATAGTTTAATAGTTTGTTTTGGTTGCCTGGCCCATGGAAGGGTTAAAAAAGTTACGACTGATGGGATATTTTGGGTTGGTTGTGCATATGTCTGATTATGCCCATGGATGGGAAAATTGGTTGGATATTTCTTTTTGTTGTGGCCCATCGATGGGCTAGATGATAATTTTTTTGGATGGTTTAAACACTTATTCACTACCAAGCTTGAGCAGTTAGGTTGATTGCTCTTATCAATTAATAATGATCTTTCTGAGCTTTATTTTAAATATCTATGGGAGTGAATGTTCTGTGAAAATTGGTGATTGGTTAATTACTGTTTATCATATCCCCATGGAAGTGTTTAATTATGTTGTGGAATGGTGATTTCAGTGCTTTATATACAAATGCATATTTGTGTCTATAATGTCATCTATGGAATGTTAACTACTATACTATCTATCTTATGTATTTTGGAGATATACTTACATGTTATGAATTATGATTGTTTATTCTATGGAATGAGGATTCCCTACCATGAGTTGATCCCCACATGACCCTCCTATTACATTGGTTCTCCTAGTTTCTTTAAATTCAACTTCAGTCAATCGATCTGATATTGGTATATACTAACCTTTGCCAATGACTGACAAAAAGGGGGAGAACAAATCCCACCATGAGAACAATTGTGTGTATGGTTTATATGCATGGTGATACAGGTGATTGGGGAAGCAACTGCAAGGAGATAGGGGGAACATCTATATGAAGACTCATGTTGTGTGTGAACTCAATAGATTATCTGTAAAATTGTGTAAAGTTCATGTACACACAATTTAGGGTGTTGTTCTAGGTATTGTTCTAAATGTTTTGTGTTTTGTCACGTAATTGACAAAGGGGGAGATTGAAAGTGCCCTGGTTTGTCAATTAGCGTGAGGGTTGAGTCGATGAATCAAGTGAGCCCCATATGAAGATAGTACAAGCTATTGTCTCAACTGGATGTGTGTTCCAAGCTCGTCAAAGGTATACTAAGCCTCGCATCCCATGTCCCAAAACACTTAGGTAAATAAATCCTTAAAAGCCTTAGAACAACATAAGAGTTAAAAGTCTGAAAATTTGTTTTTAAACAGGAAAATTTTCTAAGTTCTCTGCTTAGTTCAATGACATCAAGTTTACATTGATAACATCGAACACTCAGGTTTGATGACATCGAACAGACTTCAATAACATCGAAATGAGACCTTTAATGTCCAACAACCACATAATATTTAGACCGAATATTCGATGAATCGAACATACCTTCGATATCATAGAACATCAGTAATCGATGACATCAAAGGCGGGTCGATAACATCGTAAAACTTAGAGCATTGTCCAACAAAGGTTCTTGAAAAATATTCTGACTTTGCTCAAGGAATCGAACAAGTTTTGATATCATCATAATTCAGAGTTCGATGACATTGAGGAAGGTTTGATGACATCGAATCTGAACAAGGCTGTGTCCAACAATCATGAAAGGAAAATTAAATGAAAATGTTCGAGGAATCGAGATATACTCGATATCATTGAAATTCAAACTTCGATGACATCGAGTAAGCCTCGATGACATTGACATAGGACAAAGAAGTGTCCCGTAAGCTTTCAAGGAATATCTTCTGAAAAGATTGATGAATCGAACTAGGAATCGATAACATCGAAATTTAAAATTCGATGAGATTGAATCAGGTTCGATGACATCGATCTTCTTTCAAAAAGTCCCCGGAATATTTTTCAATTGTGTTCGTATCATCAAACCGATATTTGATGGCATCAAAAATATACGTTCCATGACATCGAATAAGGTTCGAAATCATCAACCGCAGTCAGAAACTGACAATTTATTTTCCTTTAAGGATTTTTGCCTTTATAAGGAGAGCTTATTCTTGGTTGTTGTATTGAGAAAAAAGAGAGAGCTTTGAGAGTAATTGCATGCCACCGACCCTTAGCCTTTTTTTCTCATAGGAGTTCATCCTTCAATCCACCCTCATCATTAATAATCAATAGTGGATTGGTGAATGAACTTCTTTATTCAAGGATCATCTAACTACCACCTTAATGGAAAATCATTGAGTTGGGATCACTTGAATGCTTAAGAACTTGGAATCACTCCGTCTCTTTAATGATTAACATTCATTAGAGTGGATTCCAACAAAACCTTAACCCATCCCCATTGCCTTACAATGGAGCATCATCAGTGTTGCGGATCAAGGGAACTGAAGAATCTCCGGAGAGCATCTTCATCAACGCATAAAACGGGGCTCATGTACTTATTTGTAAGTCATTAGAGTCTAAAGACCCTGTTGATCATTCATTGTGGGTCACAGGTACATCTCACCCTTTACAAGCCCTCTTAAGAGGCCTCCGATGAGAGAGTACATTTAGATTCTTAGTGTAGGACCTTTGCTCTTGTGTAGGGCATAAACTCATGTCCTTTGTATAGGTCCTTGGCCTGTATGGCCTAAACTAGGGTCCTTGTGTCAATCCTTGACCTGTGTAGTCTAAACTAGGTTCCTTATGTGGATCCTTGGCCTGTGTGACCTAAAACCTAGGTTCCTTGTGTGGATCCTTTGCTCTTGTGTAGGGCATAAAACCTAAGTGCTTTGTGTAGGACCTTTGCTCTTATGTAGTGCATAAATGTTTGCCTTGTGTAGGCATGTTTAAGTACCTTGTGTAGGTCCTAGAGTCAATCTTGTGTAGGTTGTAAAGGTTAGAGGCGAACCTGATTTTGAAACCTTCGTTAGTGAAATCTGGTATACTCAAGGGATGAGTGCGTCCGCTAAGAGTGGAGGAGGCACATAGCCGAACCACTATACATGACTATGTTTGGGAGTGATATTTGTTTATTCTCTTTATTATGATAACTTGAATGTTTTACATGAAGGATGATAACATGAATAGCTAGAACTAATACGAATCACATACCACACACTTTCACATACTTAATCCATCATAGACTAATTGCTTATCTTGCTTTATATTGAGTAGTCTTGAGCTTGGATCCTCTACTTGGCTTAGAAGCCATTAGAGTTGAAATGAGTATATCTTGATTACTCCACATTAGATCAAAACTAGGATAATAGGATTTTAATTGTCATAAAATTTTATAAAGTCCTATTCACCCCCCTCTAAGACACTCTGACCTATTCGTACTTCTACTATAGCGGTCTATACCGCAATTTCAGATTGGTCGAAGGGTTACCTATCCATCACAAGGTTAGACACCACCAGAGGTCCTCAGAGTTGATAGAAGTTATGGCTACATATCAACTAGCAAATCCTCTAAATCCTCCTCAACCTCCAGTTGACAAAGCCCAAGATGAGAATGAGGTGCATCAAGCACCCTCATCTCATACTTTACGAGATTATTTACAACCAGCGGCGGTGAGCACACCTTCATGTATGGTTTTTCCAAAAAATACATGAAATATGTATATCAAGCGAGGGGTGATTCAACTCCTTCCAAAGTTCCATGGCCTTGAATCTGAAAGTCCATATTTACACATGAAAGAATTTGATGAGATAATAGCCACTTTATACTTTCTTAATATGTTTGAGGACACGGTCAGGCTAAAACTCTTTCCCTTCTCCTTAAAAGAAAAAGCTAAGATGTGGTTGCACTCACTACGTCCACGATCCATCAGTAGATGGAATGACATGATAAGGGAGTTCATAAAGAAATTCTTCCCATATCATAAAACCAACACCTTTAGGAAGTCGATCATGAACTTCGCCTAAAAAGAAGATGAAACATTTATCCAATGTTGGGAGTGGTTCAAGGATCTTGTCAATTCATGGCCACAACACGGTTTTGAAACGTGGTGCATAAGAAGTTTCTTTTATGATGGACAAACATCTTCCATGTGCCAAATGATTGAGACAATGTGCAATAGGGAATTCATGAGCAAAGATGTCAATGATGTGTGGGATTATTTTAACAAGCTTGTTAAAAGCACACAATCATGGGAAATCTCCCCTAGAACCAATATCACTTCTAAGCCAATTCAAATAAAGGAGAGGGGTGGAATGTATGCTCTGAGAGAAGAAGATGATATAAGCACTAAAATGGCCAATCTCACAAGGAAACTCGAGGCCATTGAACTTAAGAAGGACAAGGTCAAGGAAGTAGTTTGTGGTATTTGTGCTTGCAACGTTCATATAACTGAAAATTGTCCAACAATGCCTTTCAAGAAATATTGTGTAACGACCTTGGAATTTCTGTGCTAATCTTTCCTTAAGTAGTTGTGTTTGGGGTAATTAGCGCTATACTCAATTGCTTGTGAAATTCGCATCAATCACTTTAAATTATATCTGCATGGCTCTAAACTTGTAGATTAGTTAGCGCTACGTTACTCTGAAATCTGGGATCCATAGCTAATTCCAGTTATTCTGGAGAATTTTTGGAAGATTTGGATCGGACCTGGACCGCCCGTCGGAAGTCTGATAGCGATGATCTTAGGCTGTTGCGGTCACCGAGATGGGCTTGACTATCACCTCGAAAATCAAGTCCATCTGATGTTCTGGGTCGATTTGATTGAGTTCGGAGTGAAGAGTGTGAGAATGGTTAGAATTTAATAAGTTTCTATGAAATCTGAGTCGTGTCGCTTGCGCGACGATTTTAAGCTATCTGACCGTTGGATTCTGACCCAATTTCACCCTCTAATCAGGATAGTTGGCCCAGGCATATCCTAGTGCTTGTGAACCTGATCGAGATTCCGTGACCGTTGAATTGAGTGTGGTCCGCCACGGCTGATCTGAAGAGCCGGTCGGTATGAAAACTCAGCTTGACCTAGATCCATGGTCAAGGAACTTAAGTCTGACCTTTCGTGGTTATAGGCCCACCAGAAGTGCTTCGTTGGATCGAGAGGCTTACTTTGGTTATAACCTAAGCATACCTTGTCCCTAGGGTTATTTCCATCATTCTGAGGCCTATTTATAATCCTTAAACCCTAGCTCTCTTTTTCATACGAATTTTCTCTAACCCTAGCTTGGAAAGAGAGTGGAAAGGAGAGAGATAGTGAGAGAGATAAGTTGGTGAATCATCTTGGATTCTTCCTTGTTCTTCTTCATCTTTGAACCTTCACTTTGAATCATTCTTCTGATGGTTCTGAGTTCTTTTTGGGGTAAGTTAATCTAACCCTAACCTGTGTTAGAGCTTAGATTAGTCTTGGTGTTGTTGTATCTCATTTCTATCCTTGTTTTAGGGTATCCTATCGCCGTTGACGAAGACAACTCGTCTAAATCAGTTTGGTGTTCTTTCTTTACTTAAGGTGCGGACTTTAAGTGTATAGGTTATGGTTTTCAAGGCTTTCAATCCCAGTGAATGATTTATTCTTGTTATGGATGAGATTTCACATGCCAAATGTTGTGTTTACGTTGCTTTCCTGATATGCATGTGCTGTATTGAGATTTGTGTATTCTATGTGTATTTATAAAGTACCGTATACGTATAAAATATGCACTTATGTTTGCCGTGATTATTTGTCATGTATGTATGCTAGATGCATGTTGACAACTCCTTGCAAAAAGGAATTGTCTAAATGCATGTATTTCAACATACGTCATGTATGTTGTTCCGTGTATGCTAAGTGTTTGTAGGAATGCATGAATGATCTAAAGTGTAATTTATTACACTATTTGCGGCGTTGAGAAGTGATTCTCAACACTTCTATTGATGTGCATGATTTCTTTTATGCAAGTTACATTCCAAGTTATTTAAATTCAAGCATCTCCTATGCTTACATTTATGTTAAGTTGATATTCCTCAAGTGCTTATGTACCATGATTTAAGTTGTTGTTCCATTACTGTTTTACATTCCATATGAATATCTGTTGTAGTGTAAGGTGTGTGGGACTATGCATTAGTCTAGGAAATCGGTAATCGACTCTATGTTCGTGGTTGAGGTTGCTTTCGCCACGTAGGACGTATTAGACGAACCCGAGCCGTATTAGAGTTAACGGCAGTGGTTTGGCCATGCGGAATGTTTGCGCACTCTATGTCGTTCAATTCAACGTGCGCTCGTGCTAGTCGAGTTCGTCAAGTAACCCGATTGTTCGATGTATGTTCACCATGTATGGACGCTACTGTTTGAATCTAGGGTACCGAACTTACCAGTGAAATCCTATTAACTATGGTACTCGATCCGCTAAGACTCATGAGCCGGACATGGTGGTATGGGACACCGTGGTCGAGCTGTCGGCCTACGCTGGGGTGACGAGCCTCCCCGTAGTGACCAGTGAGCAATCAAACTCGTGAGCCGATTATGGTGGTATGGGACACTATATTCGTGCTGTCAGCCTACATTGATTGGTGACGAGCCCTTTATAGTGACCTCGAGCATACCTGGATACCGCAAGGAGCTGATGAGCCGAATTGTGGTAGTAAAGGCATGAAAGACGTGCATTGATTGGTGACGAGCCCTTTGCTACGACCTCAAACATATGATCGTATGAGATACCTAGGATTGACGACCCCAGAATGGATCACCGTTTGGATGGTGACATGAGGAAGGTATCTTAGCTTCCCAATCCTGCTGTGTGAAATGGACTAATAACAACTTGGTAATCATATCCATGCACCGCATTTGCATGTGCTTTGTAGATGTGGCGCACTTTGAGGCGATGTCATGCGTAACGTAAGATGAAGACGCTGAGGGTGTACGCATGAGGGCACGCATCATATTGCATACATCCTTGCATTAACAAGAGTACTTAGGATTTATTTAATTGTCCTGCTTTATCATTACTGTTTGATTGAACTGATAACATGTTAATCAGTGCCTTATTGTTCCACTGAGTTGATCACTCACTCCCACGTTTCTGGGGCAGTGTTAAACACCCACCAGACTCTGTCTTAGGTTCTGATGTTGCAGATGTGGATGCGACTTCTGAGGCAGAGTGGGAGCTGGATGATGATGAGGCTGCGTTCTCCTATATGCAGTTTTCAGACGGGTTCTAGTGAGCCTTAGTCTGATGCGCGGGATCTCTGGGATTATTTTTTTGGGAATCTAAATGATGTAATTTGATACTTATAATTTTGTTAAATAACACTTTCATACGATCTGGCTTGTATATGTATTTCAGGGATTTACACTTGTACATATACTTTTCTATAAGTCTTCCGCTTGCTTTATTCACTTATCCCTGAATCATATCTGTGTTTTGGCTTAATCTATTCCATGTTTTATGCACTAATACAGTCAAAATACATCCATCATTAAATATGTTGCATAAGTGATGTTTTAGAACTCGGGAGCTGAGTTATGCTCGACCCCCGAATTTCAGGGCGTTACATATTGAATGAGAAATTAAATGCCATAAACAACTACCAGAGGCCTTTTAAGGGAACCACCTCAAACACATACAATTGTTGCTGGAGAAACAATCCAAACTTCAATTGGAGGAATGGGCAAACTGCTACTCCTCAGGGAATCCTTAACTAGTTTTTGGATGAAAAAAAGCCTCAGGAGGATCCGGTTTTGAAACACATTCAAAATCAAGAGCTTTTTAATCAAGGCACACTACAAGCCTTTCCAGATCTTACTAAGGCTATACAACGAATTGAGTCAAAATTGACAATTTGAGAGAAAGGGATACTTCCAGCCCAGCCTCTCCCCAATCCTAAACTACAATATGAAGTTAGTGAACCAAGCTCTTCAAATCAAATGGAGTAATTCAAGTCTATCACCACTCTTAGGAGTGGGCAGGCCATTGACAAAACCATTCCAGTTAGGGTTGAAAAGCCTAAGGACCCGGAAGAGGACAACAATGATAGATCTAACATTGCTCCACAAGATTTAGAACTAGAGCCTTAAGGCAAGCCAATTGCTCCATTCCCCAATGGTTGGTCGCACCAAAACCTCTCTTTAACTCTTAGGATATTTTAGTGGTGCTTAAATAAGTGAAGGTTAACATCCCTCTACTGGATGCTATTAAACAAATTCCTTCATATGCCAAATTCCTGAAAGATCAATGCACAACCAAAAGACAACAAAACATATAAAAGAAGATCTTTTTCACAAAAAAAGTGAGTGTCATCATAAAGCAAGATGTGCCACAAAAATACAAGGATCCTGGTAGCCCAACCATCACTTTCATAATTGGGAACTACCGGATTGAGCATGCACTTCTTGATTTGGGAGTGAGGGTAAACCTAATTCCTTATTCGGTCTACAAACAACTAAGCATTGGTGAATTAAAACCCACAAAAACTACATTTTATCTCATTGATCGCTCAGTTCGTGTACCGAGAGGGATAATAGAAGATGTTTTGGTCTAGGTTGATAACAACCCATCATGGATGTGAACACTCAAATCCAGTAGATTTTATTGTCCTAGACACTCAACCCATCATGGATGTGAGCACTCAAATCCTTATCATATTGGGCCGTCCATTCCTTACTACTTCAAATGCAATCATTAATTGTAGAAATGGGGTTATGAACTTATCTTTCAGGAATATGACATTGGAATTGAATATAATTTTCAAATATGGGAAAATAGTCATAAGATGATGATGATTTCTAAGATTTTAACATGATCGATTCTTTAGTGGAAGATAGAGCACTCCTGACTCTATACTCTAACCTTTTAGAGACGTGCTTGGCCCAGACGATGATATGATTAGGGAGATGGATGCCTTTCTTGATGTTACACCAATATTTGACACTAACCGGTGGAGGCCACAATTTGAGAAATCGCCCCGAACCAATGTAGTGCCTCTACCATCTAACTTCAAAGCACCGAAGCTTGACCTAAAATCTTAGCCTGCTGATCTGAAATATGTCTATTTATGTCAAGATGAGATATATCCAGTGGTGATTTCTTCTCACCTTTGAAATTGCAGTAAAAACCGCTTTAGTTGAAGTAGGAATATGCCGATATGTCTTAGAGGGGGGGTAAATAGGATTTTTTAATGATTTTATAACAATTTAAAAACCTATCACCCTAATCTTAACAACAAGCATACATTAGAATAACTTAAGAGTAACTCTACTAGCTTCCAAGCCTAGTAGAGGATCCACTCACAAACTATTTGAGAGATGAACAATATGCAAATTAGTTTTTGAGGGATATGAATGTGCATGTGTATGAGGTGTGATCTCAGATAATCAAATATGAAAGTATTTAAGGAAATTATATAAGCAAATGAAAGACAATAGCAATCTCAAACACAATCATTTTTATAGTGGTTCGACTACTTATCTACTCCACTCCTGGCAACCACAGTCAACCTTTGAGTGTACCAGATTTCACCAAGGAGGTTTCACACGGTTCATCTCAAACCCAAGGTTTTAAATCAGGTTCACCTTTAACCAGTACAACCTAAACCTAGGCTGACAGTTTATGCTCCCACGAGCAAGGGTCAACACATAACACCCGATTTTAGGCACACTGGCTAAGGATCCACACAAGGAAACTCTCACGTTTATGCTCTCACGAGTAAGGATTAACACAGAGCACCCACTTTTACGCACACTGGTGAAGGATCTTCTGCAAGACCTTAACTGTTTATGTTCTCCACAGAGCAAGGGTCAACACAACGCACCCACAACATACACTCCCACCGGGGGCCTCCTCGAGGACTTGTAAGGGGTGAGAAACACCTGAGACCCAATCCTACAAAGGAATGATCATAAGAGTCCTCTGGACTCTAATAACTTACAGATAAGTGGATGAGTCTCTTTTAGCTCGTTGTCAAAGATCTCCTTCTTTGTTGATGAAAAGTCTTCTGCTTCTTTGAATCGCAACTCAGAAGATGTACCAATACATGGCGACAAGTTGGGTCAAGGTTGTAATGGAATTCTACTCTATTAAAGATTTTCCTATAAGGAAAACAGAGCGATTCCAATCATTCATGCATTCAAGGCATCCTAGCTCAATGATTTGCCATTAAGATGGTAGTTGGAGGATCCTTGAATGTGAAAGTTCATTCCCCAATCCACTCTATTGAATGTCAATGATAAGGGTGGATTAGAGGATGAACTTCCATGAGAGAAAGGGCTTTGGGTATGTGATCTAAGGTTAGACACTCAAAAGCACTCTCTTCTTTCTTTACCACTAACTAAAGACAAGTTCTCTATATATAGGCAAAAAGTTCCAACGGATATAAAATGGTCACATTTATGAAAGAGTTCAATATCCTTGAGCAGGGTCAATATCATCGAGCGTATACGATTGTATCGACTGGCCGCTTGATGACACAAACTCAGATGTCATACGCTTTTGAAACATTTTGCCAACTGGTCGAGAGAATCGAAACACGCGTCGATGTCATCGGATTTCGAACTCCGATTTCATCAATACGAGGATCGATTCCTCAACATTTGAAAATGAGAGAGACATGCCTTAGAAATATTTCAGGTCAAAGATATGATCGAGGTACACTCGATATCATGGAATTTAAATGTCGATATATCGATAGTCGTGTCGATGCATCGATAAATCAAAAGGATTTTCCATTTAAGCTTGCTGGATAGTTTATATCCATTATCAATGTAATCGACTCGGCCTCGATATCATCGATATTTAAATATCAATTCTATCGAGTGACCCTCGATCCAAGATAAAAACCACCTGAAATATTACTGGTAAACTGTGTCCAAGATCGATATCATCGAAGATCTTTCTATATCATCAGTTTTTGAATTACGAGGATATCGAAGAGTACTTAGATATATCGAAGGTCTTCATGATTTTCTTTAGAAAAACAGGGACGCAAAATCTCTGCTATCGATTTTATCAAGTTAACTTCGATAGACTCTTTATTCAAGTTTCGATGATATCGATATTGCTATTGATATATCAATAATTCCGTCTAGAAGTATGTGAGGTTGCTGGACAACATATGTCCTCATTCGATAATATCGAGTGAGTTCCGAGGACATCGACAACACATCTCGATTATATCGATCAGTCTATCAATAAATCGACAGAGATAGAAAACTTAGAGATTTTTTGAAAATTTGAAAAAGTTTTCTAACTCAAAAACCCTATGATATTCTAATCAATTTTAAGGGTTTTAATCACCTGGTGTTTTAGGACATGGGATGTGAGGCTTAGATTTACCTGTGGTGAGTTCGTGCCCACATCTGGTTGAGGCAGACGGTTGATTGATCTTCCTATGGAGCTCCTCTATCTAACTGACTCAACAATCACGCTAATTGACAAACCAGGGCACTTTCAATCTCCCCCTTTGTTAATTACGTGATAAAATACCAAAACACCCTAGAACAACTTCTATACTAACATTCTAAATTGTGTGTACATGAACTTTACACAATTATACAATGTTATCTGGTTCACATACACAAACATTCAGAAGCTACTCCCCCTAACTGCAATCTCCCCCTGTCTTGTTGCAGCTGCTCCCCCTAATACCTGCATCACCATCCACAAGTAGATACACACAATTTTTCTTCGGGGTGTGGATTTGTTCTCCCCCTTTTTGTCAGTCATTGGCTAAGGATATCATAACAATTGATATTGACTAAAGCTGAAGCAGTTGGGAGAATCATCATTTAGAGAGCATACACATATGATAGATAGATGTAAAACAAACATGTCAGTACATAAACCTATATGCATAGTAGACCAAGTAGAGCAGTGAGATAAGAAAATAATATGGAGATAAAGCATCACACACATCACATCACATAGATGATATAAACTAAATAAAATAGGGGATGATAGCAGCATTCAAAGCAGACCAAATTCACATGGCAGTAAAGATAGAAGATATATAAATTGCCATAACCAAAAGTATCCAAAATAAACATATACTACCCAAGATTGACAGGAGGATAACATTCATCCCAAAACCAAATAACATATCAAGCCCATCCATGGGCACCCCAAAAAGAGAGTATAGTCCTTACTCAGGGAAAAAGACTTGTCATACTATGCAGGTTAGTAATTCATCACACACACGCACATATGAGCGAAGGACATTCAAAAAGATATTAATGTTCTAGGCGTTCTAGGGAGACTCCAGGTATGTGATGAAGGGAAGGACGTACTATAGATAGCGAATGCCTTTATTGCACTGGTATGAAATCTAGAATTTGTTTTGTAGCATGTTGTAGAATCATCAACATGTGTCTGATCTCTGAAAGACAGGCTTCACAGTCATTGAGCCGTTTCATCGTGTGAGATTGTCCATCCAGAAGGTCCTAAACAATGTCTCAGTCTGTGACAGCCTGAACGATATTAACAAAGTCAGGGCTGTGCTCAGAATTGCCCTTGCCTGAGATTGGATCGATTTTTCCCCCACGAAACACGTTGTCAACACTACACCAAAATTGTCATTTAGGAACGGTTTAAAGCCGTTCCTAAATGCCTCAGGACTGGTTTCAAACTGTTCCTAAATGAGGTGTCGCATAAAAACAGGAACGGTTCAGAAGTGTTTTGGGTACTGTTTCAATTTTTAGGAATGGTTTTAAACCGTTCTGGTGCCAATGGTCACATTTCAGGCACAAAAGTTTAGAAACATTTTTAAATGCCTATTAATGTTGCCAACGGCCAGAATTTTAAGAACAATTTTAAACCCTAATAAACACACGAAATTTAGAGTCAAGGGAAATAAATTAACAGAAGTTTATTACATTCCATCAAAATAGAGATAAATCCAAATAAAAACATTAAGAAAATAATGTGCTTGAAGATGTTTCATTGTAAAATCAAATTTACAAAATAAGCTACACTGTAAATTATAGCTTTGTGGAGATGACGTGTGAAGCTCCCTCCTCAATGCATTGATCATCATCTCCTAGACCCACAAGAACAAGGCGCTTCCCACCTATGAATATAAATAACTATAGAAATTGAAGTTAATTGGTAATTGAGTGAAAAAGAAAAGTTTCCCCACTAATGATCAAGATTGAAGAATGGGAGCATGCTACAAAAGACTAGAAACACAAACACAAATCTGGGACCCCTCGGTGCCTAGGCCAATTAACCTTGCTTGATATGACATATAGGATTATGAAGCAAAATGCACATCAGGCATAGTAAGCTTGAAAGGTTTCCCGAGACATTGTTGTGGGTCTGTTAAAGGAAAAAAAGAAAAAAGAAAACTCACCATTATGGAAGATAAAGCAATTTGGGAGCTCAAACCATCTGATTTGAAGCTCATCTTTTGCATATCATGGGAGTACACCAAAGCGAGCTTTCTTTGTTGCATCAAATGAGAAGATTAGCTTCCCACCCTTCACCATTTCTTGAAAATAGGAGTAAAGCAAGTAAAGAATTCTAGTTCATGTAATGGAACTAGCTTCACAACTATTGATTACTCCAAACATTAACAAAAGGCATATACTGCACCTATGCATCATGTTTATCAAAATATCCCAAATATCACAAACAAAAAAGATTCCAAACAATTTAGAATCAATCAATTGTGTTGAAATGCCAAGTTATTTACCCAAGGCGCACACGATCCATATAGAGCAAATGTCTTGAATGTTTGTTGATATTTGACAGTGGTGGTGCAACTAAAGTGAATTTAGTATCATTTCATATTTTTAATTCATGTCCATTTAGTTTGCTTTGGGTAGTAGTTCAGGTACCACCAATGGTTACAAAAGCAGATGCAACAGAGTCTAAAGTACTTGAATCTAAGGCCACCACCTAATCGATTTCCATACAATGGGTCAATCAACTATGAATCTCATTTTATAGATGGACCTAGATGTTAAAAGAATGTAAGTGCCTGTTCTAGTTCTTCACTCCAAGGGTTGAGAAACCTTTGACAAGGAAGTGATCAGCGATTCAACAAAGGTAGCTAATTTTAGCTTGAATTGAAAATTTAGCCAAACCTGAGAGCACAATTGCTGAAAAACCAAACGGCAAAGCCTAAAAGCAGCAGAGCAAGGAAACAAATAGCAACAAAGCATGAGATTGCTAAGAAATCCTGCCTAACCTGCCTAACCAATGGCATACGATGACTACATTATCATAGGAGCCCTTTAGCTGCTACCCTCTCTCAGAACTTTAGCGTCTTGCTCTTAGAAAGAGGTGGCTCTCCTTATGGCAACCCAAACATCACCAACATAGCTTCATTTGTTGATACACTTTCTGACCTCTCGCCCAAGTCGCCGTCTCAACGGTTCATCTCTGAGGACAGCATGATCAACGCTCATGCCCGTGTATTAGGTGGGGGCAGCTACTTGAATGCTGGTTTCTACACACGAACGACATAAACTCAAGAAAGAAGTACACTAAATCACTAATACCTGAGATGATCTATTCACCCCTAACTTCCAACCAAGTTAGCATCAGATTATATCATCATTCCTCTAGTGATTAATCATAAATTTTGTTCTGAAACTTCCATTAAACAAAAATCACAACCACATGATAGTCATGTAACACAAAAACATGAACTAAGAAAGTACAAAAGGAGCCAAGACTACCTGAAGAAACCGATTCCAGTGCTGGGAATTTTACAGATCAAGTTGGGTTAAATCTTTCACATGTCTGTCAAAGAATTCAACTCTAGATTTTAGTGAACAAAATACCATCTGTATATTTTAAAATTCAAGAACCTAAAGACAAATTTATTATGGGTTCTTTTTTTTTTTTTTTGGATGGATTAGAAGATACAAAAATGCTAGCAGTAAGCACCTAAGAGCTGACTGAACCAAGGAGGAATCATCAACCAAGGGATCTCCACTATCTAGAGCTGCATTCCATGGGCCTCCAATTGCCATGAAGGAACATTCTTTCCTGAGAATTGCAAACCTAAGGATATTATTAAGATGGGGTATCCTGTCATCGTAGAACACAGCTCCTCCAGAGCATGGCTACTGATACCACTCATCAAGATCACCTGAAATGAAAAATATATATATATACACTACACCAAAAGTTGCAGGTGATCTTGATACCACTCATCAAGATCACCTGCAACTTATGCCTTGGTGTAAGAATCAGGACACATGTAAGTCAGGTGAGCCAACTGTATGCAAACGAAATGGACAGTGAGCAATTAACATAGATGTATGGCATGTCGACTTGAGCAGATGGCCTGAATTTTTCACAAGGGAAGCTATGTAGTGGCTTGATGATGCATGTATAAAATCTCTTATCAAACACCTCAAATGCGCCGAGAATCATCGCTAATAAAATCAAGACATTACCAATTAAATCTCTAGTTACAACCAATCCATGGATGGGATGGTTAGGATTATCTAATCAAAGTGATTCTTAGAACTGTTACAACCAATCCGTGACGGTCCCCGAACTCATGGTTCAAATTCTTGACTGGACCTACTTCCATAAACAATATTAACCATCCATCTTTTATAGGCCATGATTAGATGGTTAGAATCATCCGATCACTAAGATTTTCACAATGTGGCTATCTAAATCAACTTGTTGAATCAAAACTTTGAAAAAACACTACAATATAATGACAGATCTACTCAAAGTGGGTATAGATGGAATGAAGACTCAACGTGTATCATCATAGAGCTGGTTGTTTGGGATAAATACATTGAGGTAGGCTATACGAAACTGTTTTTGCACAATACAATAAGCATTTTAGCTTGCAAGTACTATGAACATGTTATATTCTAAAATTTAAGGTGGCACTCTTATTAAGTAAGCCACATATCTTTGACATATATTTGTTGAATGTAGGCTATTGGACTTCTCTTTATTATTATTTTTTCTCATCCAAGTTTGATATGGATCAGCGAGCCAACATTATTTTCAAAAAAAGCATCTTAATAGTGGAGCTCAATTAATGGCCAGGCCATGCTCCGACCAACGATGAATGGCCCAGCCTAGCCAATTGTCCTGATCTAATCTCTAAGTGGGCCATGGTTATAAGAAAGAAAAGAATGCATGGTTTAAAGACCTCTGTTAGTAGCTCCCATTTAATCCAGGTGAGCTAGACTACCATAGGTTTCAATGTTGTAATGCAGATTTTCTACCATTGAACTACATGCTCAAATCGAAACTCATACCAAAGTTTAGAAACAATAATTAAAACTAAAGCTTATCCAAAATACTAGAGTTGACACAAAGGAACAATCAAGGAAAAAAAAGAATATTTTGCATGAAAAAATAAATATCCATGTAAGAAATACGATTGTATGTTAGGTGGGATGGTCATCATACAATGGAAAAACACGAATGTCCCTGAACACAAAGTTTGAATGACTAGAACTATGGCCTTTCCAAGAAAAAAAATCTGAATATACATGGGAGTTTCTATTACATGATGTCTTTAAAAGCATGAACATGCTTAACTTCCTAATATACATGGGAGGCTCCCTGGAACATAAATATCAATCTAAGTCAAGACGCTCAATTAAAAAGAAACAGATTGGTGAACTACAATATACCTACTGAAAGCATGGAGTAAATGTTGGTGCATGCTAACTTGCTAAATGCTAAAAGCTAAAAGAAAATTGTAAATATTGCTTCCAACCTAAGAAGTTCTTAACTACTTTTGTGCTATGTAAATTAATTTTTTTTTTAGATAAAAGCTTGACATTCAGGCAAGTTGAAGTCACCACTAATTGATCTTACCAGCATATTTTTTATTTTTTATTTTTAAATTGAAGCTCCATAACAAAGGATCATGAAAGAACATGGAGAATATGAGCCAACAAGAGATATAAATCCCAAGTAGAGACTTGTAATAAGAAAGCATATGCAGTTCATGTAACACAGTCCCGTATTAAAGTAATTACCTGAAATATCTTAAAATGCTTGACAACTCTAAGTACTGTTAACGAACTTGTTGAATTATCCAAGCCGATGCCTCTGAAATACTTGGGTCGAGATGGGTCGAGATATGCAGAAACCGGTACATAAAGATGGCTCTTTGATGGAATCTTCATAAGAACTGACTCATGTAATATTTAGTTCAGAAATTAATGTTAGTTATCATTTATTTCTAATCGATTTTAAAAAACAAATCCAGAATGTACAAGATATAGCAACTTCCAACTTCATGGCATTCATGATGCATTACATACCCCAATAAAGGTTGCCTATACTAGCTAACAAATCAAATATTTAAAAACGATTGCTTCTGGATGAATAATTGCCTGTGGAATCATGAAAGATTTGAAAATATTCAAACATATAAGGGAACTATTCTTTTGTTTTTGAGGTAGCATTTGGAGTTTACTGGTAAATCATGGATGACAGTTGGTAGGGCTTTCAGCTACCTGCTCGCCTTCCAAGCTGAGATGGGCCTGACCCATTCCAAATCCCACTTAAGAGCCTTGGCCTGAACCAGATGAGCACTTTTCTTTGTCTTTTTTAAAAATTACCAGCTGTGGTTTACAAGTCAAGAGTAAGACATCCAGGGATCCAACCTGGTTCATTCATGCACATTACAGTCTCTGCCGTCTCTACCTGGAGAACAGTGATATTAAATATATATATATATATATATGAGATTTTCAAACTGATCAATAGAGAGAGAGAGAGAGAGAGAGAGAGAGACCTCTTGCTCGGAGAGGGGCTTGCACTACATGAGCTGAGAAATCTGCCCATCAAGCTGGCTATGGGAGTTCAAAGAAGGGACTAGATCCACACTCATCTTCTTCTTCTTCCTTTATAATATAACATCACATCAGAGTTGGGAAAAAATGTAATCCATATAATAGGAACCCTGTTTTACAAGGGTTCCTTTATAAGGAACACCACTGTCAGTTTGAGGATGCACAGAAAAAATCACATCTGAGTTGGGAAAAAATGTAAAATAGATGCACCTTGCAAGAAAGAAAGTAGCTTCTGCTTCCATAGCTTTATCTTAACAGTACTTATCAAAACAAGACCATCCACACTATATTTTGAAATCTGAAGCATATGCAAAGTTACCAATAAGAAAATACATGGAAGCAACTGGTTCAATCCTGATAAGGAAAGACACTAAAACAAAGTTTTTTATTTATGAAAGAAGATTGCATTTTTCTGATCATCAAGATAATTATCTTAATGATTTGAACAAAAAATGGGAAAATGAATTATTATGGAAGTAAAGGACACAACCTCGTTCATGAGACTCTTATTTACTCCAAAATTAGTAGCAGGTTCAATGTTCAAATCATTAGATGAATTTTGTTGTTGCTGTTGGGCTTCTGCTTTCACCTGGCCAGCATCTGCATTATAAATAATAAAAAATTTTAATTTTGAGAACAAAGAGAGGAACTAAATATCAATAAACTCGAAATGTAGTAAGGGTACATGCTGAATAGTGATGTCATATGAGCACCTGCATCTTTCGCTCCAGCTGACATCTATGCATGCTGAGCAGACTGTCGATGCATGGAATTTTGCTATAGTGAAGAAGATGTGATAGCAGGGAGATCCACAGGTGAAAAATGAATTAAATCATGATAATACATAAATGGGAAACAATATCATACTCGAAATCAATCACTTTAAGATAGATATAGACACCTATTTCGTGAATATGGTTCAACTAAGGTTTTTCCTGACCTTCACTACAATAGGGGATTCCACCTGCTACAGTTCTGGGGCTGCACCTACTGCAGTTCAGCTGAATATATGCTTGAACTTGGAAACATATTGGCTACTCCCCCTGCCACCAGCCATTGGCTGGTCTTTGGTTCTCTGTGGGCCCCACCATGATGTATGTGTTTCATCCATGCCACCCATCTATTTTTATAAATTGATTTATGATATTATACAAAAAACAATGTATAGTAAACAGTGTTGAATGAACGTCGACCATTAAAAGCTTTTTGGAGGCCATAAAAATATTGGATCAAGCTGATCTTTGTTTTTTCCCTTCATCTGGGTATTTATGACCTAATCAACAGATTGGATGTTAGATAAACAGTACAGTGGACATCATGAGGATTTAAATGATGGATATCTAATCACTATTGTTTTCCTGTGGTGTGGTCCACCTAAGATTTATATCCCTATTATTTTTAGTGTAAAGACCTGAAATTATCTTTAAAAAAGGATGAACATAATGGGTGAAACACATACATCATGGTTGGGCCCACAGAGCACCGACCAGCCACGGGGCTGGCGTCAGGGGGAGTAGCCAATTCGTTTCCCTTGAACTTGCACCTACTACAGTTCGTTGACTTTAACAATATAATGAGTTAAAAGACTATTTTGCCCCTACTGCTTTTGGAATCAAAATAAAAGTGTACAAGCAAAACGGTCATTTCGTCCGTAACAAAAATGACTGTTTTACCCCCAAAAATCTTCCTCCCACTAAGTAAACTGTACGGACACTCACCTGAACTTCCCAAAATTCCCTTCAGCTTAGCAAAAAGGCCCACAAGAGGAGCATTGCAGGTGATGGACGGCTCTGTCTGTTCATAGTTCCACTGTTGATCGACGTAGTCATCTTGCCGATTGGGCCCACCAACAAGAGCCCCCACGATCACATTGGGATTGCTACCGTTGATGTGGAACCATTTCTCGAACCCTTCGAGGCAATCAACGTTCGAAGGTAATAGCGATTTCGATTCGATGGAAGCTCCTCGGTGGTGAACCTGAAGCGGGTAGCTCCTCGGTGGATGTTGCAGGGAGAGGGAGATCGAGAGAGGGAGGGAGAGTGAGAGGGAGATCGAGAGAGGGGGTTGAGATCAGAAGAGAGAGATCGAGAGAGAGGGTTGAGATCGAGAGAGGGAGATCAAAAGAGAGGGAGATCGAGATAAAGGGTTGAGATCAGGAGAGGGAGATCGAATGAGAGGGAGATAGAGATCGGAAGAGGGAGAGGGAGAGGGAGGGAGAGGGAGAGGGAGATGTGTTTTGGACGTTCTGGACGTTCTAGAGGGTTTAGGGCATTTTGGTGATGAAAATAAACCCGTAGTCTGCGGAAGATTTACATAAATTGACTCTCGGGCCAGTGGGGTCCACTTAGAGGGTTCTAATAGAATCCATTCTGTCCATCTGTTTCAAAATAATATAATAAACCATAATAATATGAAATAAGAAGATCCAACACTTAATTGGGACACACCGACAAAACAATGAAACTAACAACGTACAAAAGCAACTATTCCAGTCAGAAACGGCTTAAAGCCGTTTCTGAACCAAAATGCCAACCGTACCAGTTCGGCGATTTTGGTGTAGTGCAATGATATTCAGATTGCAGATGTCTTCGTGGTTGAACCAGGCACACGGGCGTGGGAGATCATTAGTAGGAGGCAGCCCAAATTGTCGTGACTGCTTGGACATAAGACATGGGAATGGAAGTGTAGTGATGGATTCGTTTGAAGACACCCGAATTAATTGTTGTAAAATGAGAGTGGGTAGGCACACGCGAATACCTAGATGAACATCATATAGAACATTGAGAATGTATGGAGAAAGCTTGTTACCAGAGACTTCATAGGGATAGACATTTGTGCTGAAGATGCTGTGAAGAATTTTATATGCCGAATTGAGATATTTAACATGAAGAACATTCTTTGCATTTTTGGGTATTGTAGCACCGTTACATAGCGCTCGAGTAACTTCTCCCCATACACCAAGACCGTTCATATTTTGTTCTGATAGTGGTATCCTAGTGACTTCGACACTAACCAGATGACTTATCAGTCTAGGGTTGATGTGCTCGGTCCAATTTATGACAGCGACTGAAATGATTGGAGGATTATTTTCAATGTTGTAGATTAAGTTCAGAAACTAATGCACAAGATTATGCTGAAATCCTCCACCAAAATTTACGATATTGCCCCACCCAATTAGTTCTAAGAGATCAATGATCCCAAAGGGTTCAATGCACTTCCTATGAACTGCTCGTTCTGCCACAAAGTGTTAGTTGAAAATTGGAGATGAGGCAGTTGCATTCTTCTTACCTTTCTTGCTCTTAGTTGGTGAACATTGTGGAAGAACCAGTCCTTTGTCATTAGACATTTCTGCTTGAGATGAAAGAATCTAACAAAAAAAAACTGTTCTGAGAGATGCAATGCCAAACTGAGATCAACAAGTGAGCCTCTTTTTCCATTCTTCTGACTTTAATTGAGCAGTAACCTTGAATATTATCGAACATAGGTTCAATGATATCGATATACCCTATTTGATATTATCAATGAAGCGTTCGAGGGAAGACTAACCGACCCGACGTTTCAGCTGCTCAAGAGGTCGTCGATGGTATCGATTCTCGGTCGATGTAATCGAAATGTTCACATGATGTATCGACAGACATATTGAAGGTGAATGTTTTTCAATTTTCAGCATTTCGATAAACTTTCATCTATAATTTAGTATATCTATGAATCAAACACTATACATAGCAAAATTTTGTACAAGCATTATACAAACCAAAATTATAAACATCAGGATGTTTATATACAAAAAGATTGAGGTGAGGAACCTCAGATATATCATTAGGAGTTTAGCAAAAATTGCATCATTTCAGCAACTGTCCAGGTCTAAATGCATGACCTGGATATGTTTTTCTCTGCTCATATTTCGAGACATATGAATCAGCCTTTCCTTTACCTTTAATAATATACAAGTGGTTATTTGTTCGAGAACCCTTCATCACTGATTTTCCTAAAAGGTCTAGTATCTCGCATTTTTCCCTGTTGAATGTAACCACTTGCTCATTGTCGCATATTTGAGAAATGCTTAAGAGATTATGCATTAATCCTTTTATGCAAAAGGCATTCTCATTTTTGAGCACATTTATTCCTTTAATAATTTCCTATCCAATTACCTTAGCGGTGCTTCCATCTCCATAGGTGACTATGCCATCATTAAGATCTGAATAATTTGAAAGGAGAGATTTGTCACCTGTGACATGTCTTTAACAACTGCTATCTAGGTACTACTTAGTATCATTGCCCGTTATATGATTTGAGTGAGTAATAAGGCAATTTTTCTTTTCTCTCACTATCCATTTTGTGACAGGATTTTTTACTATGATAGATTTAGTTTTCTTGTTCAACTCAGCCACCTAATTCAATAACTCCATCATTCCGTCATTCATTCTAAGTGGTGATGGATGTGTATTTCTTTTATCCATATTCCTAGGTGGACTCTTAACGTCTTATATTTTTCTGGTTGGTTTGAATTTACCAAAATGATTTTGACCAGAATTATGTTGCGTCCTCCTAAGTGTCAAGCATTCAAACTTATAATGACCCGAATCAGCACATAAATGACAGACTGGAGTAGTTCTTGTGTTACTTCCTAAAGCAGCAGATTTTTTAGCCATTGGTGCTACATTTCCAGATTTTTTAAAAAATTTATCATATCCTAAGCCACTCTTGTCCTTTCCAAGTCTTCCCATACCTAAAAGTTTTTTGAACTTCTCACCACTTTGGGAAAACTTATAGTTTAGCTTAGCAATTTTTCTGAACTCTTCTAAATCAAACAGGAGTGTATGATTTTCATTCTGAAGGAGTATGTTTTTGTCTTTTAATAGCTTAACCTGTTTGTTTATTTTTTCAGACTCGAATTTAAGGAAGATGTTGATTCTTTCGAGTCTATCATTTTTTGAATGATATTGCTGTAAATCATTGATTAGATGTGTATTAATTTCTAGAGTTTTATCCAAATCTTTTTTGCAGCAATTCCTTTTTATTTTCAGATATTCCAAGTCTTCTAATAATGTTGATGCTATAAATGTAAAGTTGATTGTAAGCATCTTGTAGTTTATTTTGTTCTTCTTCTTCTTCCTTTTCAGTTTCCTCATTATCTGATGGAAATGATTCAGTGGCTTGCGGTTCTTCCTCGTTCTCAGTTTCACAGGGAATGATTGGAGTTGTGGAGACCATAAGAATTTTCAAAGATTTCTGGTCTCCATCGCTTTCTGAGTCACTAGATTCTAAGTTTGACTCTTCCGTATCATCCCATGTGGCAGCCATTGCCTTACCCTTAGTTTTCCTATTTGGGCATTCAGTAGACAGGTGTCCAAATTTCTGACAGGCATAACATTGTGGTTCTTTGGTCTTTTTACCAAATTTACCTGCATATTGTCTGTTGTCCACCCTTTTTCCTTTAAATGGACGGCCACAATTTTTCTGAAAGAACTTTCTGAATCGTTGAGCTAACAAAGCCACTTCCTCAGCTTCATCTTCTCTTTCACTTTTAATGTCCTCATCTGTTGTTTTCTTTGAAGTTTTGAGGACAGTAGTTTTATATTTTGGGGTTTGTTTGAAGTGTAGTTCAAATGTTTGTAGGGAATCTACAAGTTCTTCTACTTTCATTTCATCAGTGTTCCTACATTCTTCAATGGTTGTTACTTTAGGGTTGAACCGTTCCGGTAATGATCTTAGAATTTTCCTATAGATTTTTGGAACCGGAACCTTCTCACCTAATCCACCCATGGAGTTGCAAATGATATTCAATTTTGTGAAAAACTCCATGAAGGTCTCATGCTCTTCCATTCTAAGACTTTCAAACTGTGATGTCAGGAGTTGCAGTTTAGATCTCTTCACGGTGCTTGTTCCTTCATGGGTTGTTTTCAACAAATTCCATGCTTCTTTGGATGTCCCACACATATTGATTTGATTGAAAATATCTTGGGACACAACACAGTAGATAACATTCATAGCTTTAGCGTCAGCAGTTTGATTTTCTTTGTCGAATGTTGTCCACTTCTCTTTAGATTTCGGTTTGGTGATAGTTGTGCCATTATCAAGTACTATTTGTTTAAATGGTGGCACATATCCTCTTTCAACTATATCCCAAACATCATGATCCAAAAATCTCAGAAAGTAGTGCATTCTAGCCTTCCAGTATGCATAATTAGATCCATTAAATACTGGAGGTTTAGGACGGATGAGCCCTCTCCTTTAGCCATATTACCAACTTCAATCAAGATCACTCTCTAGGCGGTGAAGCCCTTTAAGAGAGACCCTCTCTAATACCAATTGAAATTGTGGTAAAAACCGCTTTAGTTGAAGTAGGAATATGCCAATATGTCCTAAAGGGGGGATGAATATGACTTTTTAATGATTTTATAACAATTTAAAAATCTATCACTCTAATCCTAACAACAAGCATATATTAGGATTACTCAAGAGTAACTCTACTGGCTTCCAAGCCTGGTAGAGGATCCACTCACAAACTATTTGAGAGATGAACAATATACAAATTAGTTTATGATAGATATGATTGTACGTGTATGTGAGGTGTGATCTCAGATAATTAAATATGAAAGTATTTAAGAAAATCACATAAGAAAATGAAAGACAATAGCAATCTCAAACACAGTTATTTTTATAGTGGTTCAACTACTTGTCTACTCCACTCCTGGCAACCACACTCAACCTTTGAGTGTACCAGATTTCACTAAGGAGGTTTCACACGGCTCACCTCAAAAATAAGGTTTTAAATCAGGTTCACTTTTAACCAATACAACCTACACCTAGGCTGACAATTTATGCTTCCACGAATAAGGGTCAACACATAGAACCCGATTGTAGGCACACTGGCCAAGGATCCACACAAGGAACCTCTCACGTTTATGCTCTCATGAGTAAGGGTTAACATAGAGCACCCACTTTTAGGCACACTGGCCAAGGATCTTCTAAAAGACCCTAACTGTTTATGATCTCCATAGAGCAAGGGTCAACACAACGCACCCACCATGTACAATCTCACCAGAGGCCCCCAGAGGACTTGCAAGGGGTAAGAAACACCTTAGACCCAATCTTACAAAGGAATGATCACAAGGGTCTTCTGGACTCTAATAACTTACAGATAAGCGGATGAGTCCCTTTTAGCTCGTTGTCGAAGATCTCCTCCTTTGTTGATGAAGAGTCTTCTGCTTCCTTGAACTACAACTCAGAAGATATATCAATGCATGGCGACAGGTTAGGTCAAGGTTATAATAGAATCCTACTCTATTAAAGATTTTCCTATAAGGGAAATAGAGCGATTCCAATCATTCATGAATTCAAGGCATCCCAGCTCAATGATTTTCCATTAAGATGGTAGCTAGAGGATCCTTGAATGCTGAAGTTCATTCTCCAATCCACTCTATTGAATGTCAATGATGAGGGTGGATTGGAGGATGAACTTCCATGAGAGAAAGGGCTTTGGGTATATGATCTAAGGTTAGACACTCAAAAGCACTCTCTTCTTTCTTTACCAACAACTAAAGACAAGTTCTCTGTATATAAGAAAAAAGTTTCAACAGATATAAAGTGGTCACATTTATGACAGAGTTCGATATCATTGAGTAGGGTCGATATCATCAAGCATATACTCTTGATTGTATCGACTAGCTGCTTGATGACACAAACTCAGATGTCATACGCTTTTGAAACATTTTGTCAACTGGTCGAGAGAATCGAAACATGCATTGAGGTCATCGAATTTCAAACTCTGATTTCATCGATATAAGGATCAATTCCTCGACATTTGAAAATGAGAGAGACATGCCTTAGAAATATTTCAGGTCAAAGATATGATCGAGGTACACTCGATATCATCAAAATTTGAATGTCAATAATATCGATGTCGTGTTGATGCATCGATAAATCAAAAGGATTTTCTAGTTAAGCTTACTGGACAGTTTATATTCATTCTTGATGCAATCGACTCGGCCTCGATATCATCGATATTTGAATATCAATTCTATCGAGTGACCCTTGATCTAAGATAAAAACCACTTGAAAATATTGCTGGTAAACTGTGTCCAAGATCGATATCATCGAAGATCTTCTGATATCATCAGTTTTTTAATTTTGAGGATATCGAGGAGTACTTTGATATATCGAAGGTTTTCATGATTTTCTTTAGAAAAATAGGGACACAAAATCTCTACTGTCGATTTTATCGAGTTAACTTCGATAGACTCGATATTCAAGTTTCGATGATATTGATACTGCTATCGATATATCGATAATTCCATCGAGAAGTATATGCGGTTGCTAGACAACATATGTCCTCATTCGATAATATCGAGTGAGTTCTGAGGACATCGAGAGCACGTCTCAATTATATCGATAAATTGACAGAGATAGAAAACTTAGAGATTTTCTAAAATTTTGAAAAAGTTTTCTAACTCAAAAACCTTATGATATTCTAATCAGTTTTAAGGGTTTTAATCACCTGGTGTTTTGGGACATGGGATGTGAGGCTTAAATTTACCTGTGGCGAGTTCGGACCCACATCTGGTTGAGGCAGACAGTTGATTGGAGCTCCTCTATCTAGTTAACTCAACAATCATGCTAATTGACAAACCTGGGCACTTTCAACCTTGAGCAAGAACAGGAGAGTATGCTCATCACTAATCTCATTGAGCACAAAGGAGCCCTTGTATGGTCGATTGCAGACGTTAAGGGAATTGAACCATTGATTTGTACTCACCGCATTCTTCTTGAGGATAATGCAAAGACCTCCTGGTAACTATAATGTAGATTAAATCCAAATATGGAGGAAGTGGTTAAGGCCGAGGTTCTTAAGTTATTAGATGTGGGTATCATATACCCTATATCAGATAGTTAATGGGTGAGTCCAACTTAGGTGGTTTCCAAGAAGTCTGAAATCACCATCGTAGCCAATGCCTATAATGAACTCATTCCAACTGGAGTCACTACTAGTTGGAGAATGTGCATTGACTAAGGAAATTGAATACCATCACAAGGAAGGACCACTTTCCTTTACCCTTCATTGACCAAATCTTGGAAAGGCTAGCTGGTCACTCTTACTATTACTTCCTTGATGGATATTCAGGCTATAATCAGATAGAGATAGCCCTTGAAGATCAAGAAAAGACCACATTCACGTCCTTTGGCACCTTTGCTTACCAAAGGATGCCATTTGGACTATGTAATGCCCCTGCCACCTTTCAATGATGCATGTTGAGTATTTTCTCTAACATGGTGGGGCAATATTTAGAGGTCTTCATGGACAACTTCTCTGTTTTTGGTCCATCCTTCAGCGAATGTTTAGCTAATTTGAAAAATATGCTGAAGCGGTGTGAAGAAACGAATTTAGTACTAAATTAGGAGAAGTGTCATTTCATAGTTCGTAAAGGAATTGTTCTTGGACATATCATCTCGTCCAAGGGAATCGAGGTAGATAAGGCTAAAATTGATCTTATCTTTAACCTACCTCCACCCAAGAGCATACGAGACGTGCGACCCTTCTTAGGACACACTGGATTTTATAGAAGATACATAAAGGACTTGAGTCACCTCTCTCATCCTTTATACAATATACTTCAAAAGGATGTACCATACAAGTGGTCTGAGCAATGTCAAGAAGCCTTTGCTAAGCTCAAAGGCATGTTAACTACCGCATCTATCATGTAACCACCCGATTGGAGCATTCCTTTTGAGATTATGTGTGATGCATCAGATTATGCTATTGGGGCGGTGTTACGCTAGAGAAAAGAGAAGAAGCCCTATGTTATTTGTTATGAAAGTAGAACTGTAAATCATGTCCTAGTGAATTATTTTACTATGAAAAAGGAACTCTTAGCCGTAGTATTCACTCTGGACAAATTTCGGTCCTACTTGATTGGATCCAAGATCATCATCTACACCTCTCTTGTCCTTTATGCAATCTACTTCAAAATCTTGGAAATTGAATACTTGACTACTTGTAGTCAAATGTGCATTGACTACAGGAAATTGAATACCATCACAAGGAAGGACCACTTTCCTTTGCCTTTCATTGACCAAATCTTGGAAAGGCTAGCTGGTTACTCTTACTATTGCTTCCTTGACAGATATTCATGCTACAATTAGATAGAAATAGCCCTCGAAGGTCAAGAAAAGACCACATTCATGTCCCTTTGGCACATTTGCTTACCGAAGGATGCCATTTGGACTATGTAATGCCCCTGGTACCTTTCAATGATGCATGTTGAGTATTTTCTCTAACATGGTGGGACAATATTTAGAGATCTTCATGGACAACTTCTCTCTTTTTGGTCCATCCTTCAGCGAATGTTTAGATAATTTGAAAAATGTGCTAAAGCAATGTGAAGAAAAGAATTTAGTACTAAATTGGGAGAAGTATCATTTCATGGTTCGTAAAGGAATTGTTCTTAGACATATCATCTCGTCCAAGGGAATTAAGGTAGATAAGGCTAAAATTGATCTTATCTCTAACCTACCCCAAGAGCATACGAGACATGCAATCCTTCTTAGGACACGCTAGATTTTACAGAAGATACATAAAAGACTTGAGTCACCTCTCTCGTCCTTTATGCAATATACATCGAAAGGATGTACCATATAAGTGGACTGAGTAATGCCAGGAAGCCTTTGCTAAGCTCAAAGGCATGTTAACCACCGCACCTATCATGCAACCACCTGATTGGAGCATTCCTTTTGAGATTATATATGATGCATCGGATTATGTTATTGGGGTGGTGTTACGCTAGAGAAAAGAGAAGAAGCCCTACGTTATTTCTTATATAAGTAGAGCTCTAAATCGTGTCCAAGTGAATTATTTTACTATAGAAAAGGAACTCTTAGCCGTAGTATTCGCTTTAGACAAATTTAGGTCATACTTGATTGGATCCAAGATCATCATCTACACCTCTCTTGTCCTTTATGCAATCTACTTCAAAATCTTAGAAATTGAATACTTGACTACTTGTAGTCAAATATGCATTGACTACAAGAAATTGAATACTATCACAAGGAAGGACCACTTTCCTTTGCCTCTCATTGACCAAATATTGGAAAGGCTAGCTAGTCACTCTTACTATTGCTTCCTTGACAGATATTCAGGCTACAATCAGTTAGAGATAGCCCTTGAAGATCAAGAAAAGACCACATTCACGTCCCTTTGGCACCTTTGCTTACCGAAGGATGCCATTTGGACTATGTAATGCCCCCGCCACCTTTCAATGATGCATGTTGAGTATTTTCTTTAACATGGTAGGGCAATATTTACAGGTCTTCATGGACGACTTCTCTGTTTTTGGTCCATCATTCAGTGAATGTTTAGATAATTTGAAAAATGTGCTGAAGTGATGTGAAGAAAAGAATTTGGTACTAAATTGGGAGAAGTATCATTTCATGGTTCGTAAAGGAATTGTTCTTAGACATATCATCTCGTCCAAGCGAATCGAGGTAGATAAGGCTAAAATTGATCTTATCTCTAACCTAACTCCACCGAAGAGCATACGAGACATGCAATCCTTCTTAGGACACGCTGGATTTTACAAAAGATACATAAAGGACTTGAGTCACCTCTCTTATCCTTTATACAATCTACTTCAAAAGGATATGCTATACGAGTGGACTGAGTAATGCCAAGAAGCCTTTGCTAAGCTCAAAGGCATGTTAACCATTGCACCTATTATGCAACCACCTGATTGGAGCATTCCTTTTGAGATTATGTATGATGCATCGGATTATGCTATTGGGGCGGTGTTACACTAGAGAAAAGAGAAGAAGCCCTGCGTTATTTGTTATGCAAGTAGAACTATAAATCCTATCCAAGTGAATTATTTTATTACGGAAAAGGAAATCTTAGCCGTAGTATTCGCTCTGAAAAAATTTAGGTCCTACTTGATTGGATCCAAGATCATCATTTACACTGATCATGCAGCGCTCAAGTATCTTCTTTCCAAGAATGATGCTAAGACCCTCTTGATAAAATGGATTCTTCTACTCCTAGAATTTGACTTAGAAATAATAGATAAAAAGGGAGAAGAGAATGTAGTGGTTGACCTTCTTTCACGCGTTGATCTCCCCGATTACCTTGAGACAACACCTATAAATGACATGTTCCTTGACGAACAACTATTTAAACTCTCCCACTTACCTTGGTTTGTTGATATTACTAATTATCTTACTACAGGTTTCACACCAACACATTGGATTGTGCAAGATAAGAAAAAATCCTTTGCCGAGGTACGTAAATTTTTCTAGAATGATCCGTATTTGTTCAGATATTGCTCAAACCAAATTCTAAGGAGATGTGTGCCAAATAATGAACACCAAAGTGTCATCTCCTTCTGTCATTCTTAGGCCTATGGTGGTAACTTTTTGTTAAAAAGACCATGGCCAAAATTCTGCAGTGTTGCTTTTACTGGCCCACTATGTTCAAGGACACTCATGAGTTTTGCAGAGCTTATGAGTGTTGTCAAAAATTGAGTGAATAGTCCCGTTGAAATATGATGCCTATAAACCCAATACATATCATTAAAGCATTTGATTTTTAGGGCATCGATTTCATAGGACCGTTCCCCCAATCCTTTGGGAATTTATATATTTTGCTAGCAGTAGACTATGTCACTAAATGGGTCGAAGCGATCTCATGCTAGAATAATGACCATCAAACGGTCATTAAATTCCTAAAAGAAAATATCCTTTCCTGGTTTGGAAAGCCTTGGGCCATCATTAGTGATGGAGGCTCACATTTCTATAATAGGCCATTCAGAAATTTAATGAAGAAATATGTCATCTCTCATAAGGTGAGCATTCCATACCACCCATAAACAAGTGGGCAAGCTGAGATTTCCAACAGGGAAATTAAACACATTTTGGAAAAGATAGTTAACCCTGACCGAAAGGATTAATCAATTTGATTGATCGATACTTTATGGGCTTACCGTATGACCTTTAAAACTCCCATTGGAATGTCTCCCTTTAGAATCGTCTATGGGAAGACTTGCCACTTACCTGTGGAGTTGGAACATTGAGCCTACTGGGCTATCGAAAACCTGAACTTTAACTTGGACAACACTAGCTCGCTGCGCAAACTACAATTGAATGAACTCGATGACATCTAGAATGACACATACAAGAACTCAAGAATTTACAAGGATAAGATTAAGGTGTTCCATGACAAGAACATCCTTCAGAAATCATCCTTGACTGGTCAAAAGGTCCTTTTGTATACTTCTCGGTTACATCTTTTTCTGGGAAAACTTCAATCTCATTGGACCGGCCCTTTCACTATTACTAATGTTTATCCTCATGGGGCCATCAAGATAAAGAATCCAACAAATGACAATGCTTTCAAGGTAAACAGACATCAAATAAAGCCATCTGTTGAGAAATTTAATTTAGAGGACATGTCCATGCCTCTAACTGATCCTATATACGAGGATTGATCTCCTAGTCTGATGGAGGTATAGTGAGGTTTATTGATTTCATAGGATTTAGGACTCAGGTAATTTACTTCCAATCTGTTTAGTTTTTTATGTTAACCCATTTCATGCTAAGATTCATGGAAAAGCTTCAAATTTCCTTCCTCCAGGTACTATCTTACCATCACTACTCCCTTTCCTTTCGTTGCCTCATGTACATTACATGCTTGCTTCTTTTACATTGATGACAATGTAGATTTTAGGTTGGGGTGTGGATTAGGTAAACTAATCAGCATTTTCTTCACATTGATCAAAATTATTATGGAAAATTTTAACTTGTTTAAATTAAAAACCTATTTAGAAAGCAATAATTGTGCACTTAAGGATGCTTTGAGTATGATGATGGGACGGATAATGAATTTTGAACTGTTGGAGTTTGATCAACTAAGTAATTTATCTCTTAAGTTCTTGCACTCAATGGATTAAGAGGAATTTGGATATCGTGTTCATTCAAATCACGTAGACATGTTAAGTTTGCTTTCTCAGGATATGCTAGAATTGCATATTGTTAGTATGTGAATCATTGATAGATGTGGAGAATCGAGTCTAGAGAATTTTATCCACCTTAAAAGATGAAAAACTAGTTTAAAAAATTAGGAGATCGACAAAAAGGTCATGAATGATGAAAAAGAATGAAAAAAGTCTTTAAAGAGAATGAAAATGTCTCTGAAAAGAATGTAAAAGTCTGAAAAAGAATGAATAAGAGTGACCATCAATATAAAATCAAAAATTGGAAAAATAAAAAAAAGGAGATATGTTCAGAATCAGCACTTAAGTTTTTATTAATCTTGATATGATGAACATGGCTAACATTATGAACTGATAGTATGTTCATAGGAAGTAAATTGATATTCACCAAGCACATTGGAAAAAACTTGATATATGAACTTATGATTTTAAGTGATTGATAAATAATCTATTTGATTGATTGCTATGTGATTCAGCTCTAGGTTTTCAAAATCTCACTTTCTCGTCTTGACTCTACTCATTCATACTTGATTGCAGAAAAGATTATTTTCTGAAAAAGGTTTTGAATTAAGCGATGGAAGATTATTTCATGCAAGTTTTGCTCAGGACTAGCAAAATGCTGGTTGGGGAGTATGTTGAGTGTAAAATATTGCATATTTTACCCCATTTATATCTTGTTTTTATGAACATGATAAGGCTTTATTGAGGTATAAAAAATGAATCAGAAAAAGAAAAGAGAAAATCTTAAGAAAACATGAATGCTAAAACGTTTGGTTGTGCGGCGCACAATAGGAGCTGTTATGGAAGTGTGGTTGTGCAGCGCGCAACATGAGGCATTGTGAAGGCGTCATTGTGCTGCGCACAATAGGAGTTGCTATGGAAGTTCCATTGTGCAGCGAACAATAAGTATAGCCGCACAATGAGTATACGCACACAATCAGTCTTTTGAGAAGGGTTCGCATGTGTGGAAGGTTATAAAAACCCTACTATCCCCATAATGATTCATTCGAACAACACCAGAGTAATAGAGAGAGATCCGGACTTCAGAAGAACTCAAGTACTGAAAGTACTCATTGTGCAGCACACAACCAGTAGTCCGCATAACCAAGTGTGGCGCACAACCCAGTGGTCCGCACAACGGGACAGAGCGCACAATAGCGAGGGGCGCACAACAGCTCTGTCCGCACAAGGGGTTCACTGTGCGGACAGTCAACTCAAGTGATAAATATTCATCTTGAAGGGATTAAAAGAACCTCAATTTGTATTGAAGGATTAAAGCATCTCAAGAGTGTGTAATTAATCAAAATGAATATTATTCTGGCACAACGACATTTCCATATTGAAGAACATGATATGATCTGAAATGCTGCAGAATTAATAATTGGAATATTTGATATTTGTAATGTATTATGTAAATATTTTACTTTGGAATCAAAGGAGATAAAGGATGTAAACAAATTCAGAATAAACAAATATTGCGATTGTTCTCTTCATTCTTCTTTTGTTAATTATTGAGTAAAATAATTCTCTCAAATCAAATGCATTTGTTTCTTGTTGAAACAAAATGGTGACTCCACTCGGTTTACTATAGAATACGCCAGCAGGCAAACACTGCACTACAAAAAACAGTCTACGCTAGTTAAGCGTAATGAATCTTAAGCCATTGTCGCAGTTGTAACCGCCTCGTTGTTGGCACGAGAGGATGGGAATGGTTGGGTTGTCGTGTCGCACCGAAGATCAAGAGCCTGAAACATCCCAATTGTCAGGATGAGTTCGTCGACGCAAGAAATCAAAGCACCAGTGACATGAAATGTAGCCAGAAAGAACCCCGAACTCGCTCCTCTAGCAATATACCCCAAGAAATCCGTTCCTTCATTGACATCGATGAATTTCCCAACTTTGCTTGCAGTAGGAACTCAAAGGACAAGCAATCAGAAAGGTAAGGTGCTGATGACAAGCCCACCAGTATCCACCTCGCCTCAAGTTGTATCACAATCAACCAAATGCTATGGAAGTATAGGAAAATCAAATGAAACTCCTCTTTGGATAAGTCTCATTATATCATTATATTCCCAGTCCACTCCAATGATAGCTTCATCACAGAGCATAGAAGTTACTTTACATATGGCAGGAATCAGTCAAGGTCCCCCGCCAAATGTTGATGAACGTATGGCTGAAATGGCTGGAGCTCAAAGAATCTTAATGGAGGATTGTTAAAGCCTCCGAGAAGCTTTGGCTACTCTTGCTCATAACGTGTCTCAAGCGACGACCCCGCCAGTAATGGCCGCTATGAATGAACAAGAGCAATAACCCAAATGTTCATTGCCACATAAAGTAGGATCACACGAGTCTGCTCTGGTTGCTAGAGTAATAACACAGGAAGAGATGTGACAAAAGGTTACAGAAGTCGTCAAGGAGCATGAACATACTGGAAGGTTTCGATACATAACATTGTATCCAAGAGAAGTAGAAGATGTTCCATTCCCAGCAAACTTCAATTAACCAGACTTTTAGAAGTTTAATGGAGATGGGTCTCCAGAAGAACATCTCGTACACTTCATCACCACCATGGGGAACTTCTCTACTGTTTCACAATATTGTTTATGGCTGTTTAATTCTTCCTTGACGAACAAAGTGTTTCAATGTTATTTTAATATAACACTGAAGTCCATAAGAACTTGGGAATAGATGCAAGACGCGTTTATATCCAATTTCTTCTCATCAGAACACGACGTTAGTGTTACAAATTAGCCTCTGTCATACAAAGAGAAAATGAACCCATGGAGAAATTCATCACAGGTAGAAGACTTTGGGGGCTTCGTGCAGACAGTTGCCAGAAGAGAAAGAACAAGTAAACATGTGTTTGAATTCTATGGAGCCAGGAATTGCCTTCGAGCTCACAAGTGCTAATATAAAGACTTTTTAAGATCTCATAATGAAAGCAGATGCATTGGAATTGATGGCTAGGAAGATGCCAGTATTTCAGATCAGAACATAGAGAAGAGGATTGAACAGATCAATGGTGAATATTATTGATCAAGAAAAGAAAAGAATACCTTTTACAATAAGCGAGAAACAAGGAAGAGAGAAGATTCTGACTATTATAAAGATCAAGTAAATGATAATGGACTCAATCGTATGACTATCATAAAGAATATGATTTCGAGAAAGAAGAAATTATACCAATGATGGAACAATTATTAGCTGTCGGGACCATTCAATTGCCTTAGCCCAAGCGTCCAAAAGAAGTTGAAATGACTAAGGAAAGGAAGTATAGTCGCTATCATCATTATGTCGGACATCCAATGAAAAATTGCTTTACACTAAAGGATATGTTGCAAAGGATGATAAAACAAGGTGAGCTAGTAATGAAAAAGAATGAAAAGTGAGACAAGAAAGTGACTGTGAATGCAACATTTACAAGAGGTCCATAGAAAATCTGAAAAGACAAAGGGAAGACTGTTGCGATAAGAGAATGGCCAGCTACGATAGATTTCATAAAAAACTCTTGTTATAATTCACGATTTGTTGGATCATCTTCTAAAGAAGTCAGTAGTGACTTAGCTTCTATTCGCTAAAGAGAGGATGAACCAGTCAAAGAATTCATTAGTCAATTGAGAATCTTGAGGGTACCATGTTTACGGTTGGTGAAAGAAAAAAGAGAACGAATCAAGCTATGTATAGGATGCATCAGATTAGATATTGCATTGGGTCTTATTGGTTCGAATATACAGACTTTTCAAGATCTGATTGAGAAAGCTGGCCATATAGAAAGATCATCACAAAAATGTCTGAATTTTATAAGAACTTCAACCAATATCACGGAAGAAGAAAGAAAGACGAAGAATCAACATGATGAACAGAGAAAATCTAATAAAAGAGACATGAATAAACATACAGCCAAGAAAATAAAGAAAGAATTCAGACAGTCCAAGGACTATGGAAAGTATTCATTCGAGGAAAATGATATACTTAATATGCTGAATAAATTGTTGGCCGCAGAGAAGATCAAATTTCCATGGCCAAAACGTCCAAAGGGGATGAAGAAAATAAGTGAAAGTGATTATTGTTATTATCATCGTTTCCTTGGACATCAAATTGAGAATTGCTTCAATGTAAAGAATATATTACAAAAAATGATTGATAGTGGTGAAATAGTCATAAGGAAAGCGTATGACATAAAAGAGGAGATAAGAATACATAAGCCTAATTGATTCGAAATTGGGGGCAATTTCTAATCTCAGATAATCCGTACGCAATGATAAGGCATCAGTATATTTGTCAAATTTCATTACGGCAAGATATAGTCTCTGAAGATCATTGTGATTTTGATTATGAAGATTATCGATACAATACTTCCTAATCAAAAGGGGGCAAGACAAGTAGAATGATGAGATAGATGAAAGAGCTCCAAAAGGCAGTGCCATGTATTCTTCTCCATATGAATGAATAAAAGGCGAATCCTTAAGCAAAAGGAAATTCTCAAGCATATCAAGATCAAGTACATCAAAAATGATATTATTGTCAATTATTGTTAAGCGCCGATGATTATTGCCAAATTATTAATTGTCGATGTCATCATTAATCATTGACATAAGGTCATCTTATCGAAATTATTATCATCACCTGAAAAGGCCAAGCTAAGAGTCCTAGAGGGGGGGAGGGGGTGAATAGGACTATGCCAAATTAAAAATTAAATGCAGATTTAAATAAATATAAATAAAGATAGCAATTAAACAATCCCATGATGCAAAAATGAATAACAACCTCAATTGTACAAGTATTGAGAGGTTGATACAGATGTTGTTCTAAGGATAACCTTACACCAAAAACCAATGACTTATGTAGGACAACCTGATTCCTAGAATGGTCTATGTATCACAATCCCAAACTGATACAGAGGAATAAAAATTAAAATATCAAAGAAAGTAAGCTATTACAGCATTCCCACACATACATAAAAAGATTACAACATTTTTCACAAATGCATAAAGGGAAATTACAACATCCACCCAATGCCACAATTAAATAATCAGCACAAGACTAGAAGTTATAGTAGTTCACTTGTGTGTACAGCAACTGTTTAGAAAAACAACTACATAACTACTCTACTCCTAATATCCTCATACAATGGATATTAGCGTTCACTATGAAATAGGTTTTTCAAGGTTCACCTAAAACCCTCACAATTGTGTCTTTCAAGTGGGCTTATACAATTCAAAAATCCCACACTCTGAGTTTTCTAGATCACCTCAGACAAACCAAAAGAAAGAGATTTTTCTAGCACAATCTCAAAGAAACCAAAACAATAATTGATTTACACAACAGTAAAATACTTATCTAGATATTCTCCTTTGTTGCAGCCCGGCAGAACCAATTCGGAGTAGAAGTTCAACGTAAATGTTCAATGTCCACACTCACTTATTAAAAGGTTCTAAGTTCTAAATGATTTTTAGATTAAATCACTATGGGCTAACTTGATTTGATTTTGATTCCAAGAAATGGGAAAACTTCAATCCCTTTTTCAAATAAGATTGGAATGTAAAATACAAAATCAAATGCAAAAAAGCTAATTAAAGAGAATATAAAATGAGCACTAAATAGCTTAAAAAGATCACTAATTTATCTCTCAGAGTGTTGTCTTAATTTTGTTTGAATTAGATACAATACCCTGAAAATTGTGCTCTATTTATAAGTGCAGAAATCATTCCTTCGATTGGCCCAGAGGATAGCTTGAGTGGTCGAAGGACCAACAAACTTTTAAAATTTTGACCTCGATAGGATCAAGTTGTTCCCCGACTGGTCGGAGGGCCTGCTTGACCAGTTGAGTGGCCTCTACGACTGGTCGAGTCCTGTCCACGACTAGTCGTGTGGGACTCATTTTAGTTGCTAGACTTTGAGTCGAGCTTGCTGGACTGGTCAAGCACTGTTCACTCGACCGGTCGAGCAATCTCCAGGACTGGTTGAGGCAATAACAAAAAATCTCAAAAATTAGTAACAAACTTAGGACTGGTCGAGGAATTTCTTGGACTAGTTGAACATAGTCTACGACTAGTCAAAAAACAGACTATGCACTTATAAAGTGACCTAATTAAATTATGTATTCAAAATGACCTATCATATGGTCAATCTAGGGTCATTCATACCTTATAAGCAATATATGAACATTGAATCTTCTTTTGCTTCAGTTGATAGTTGTTCTTTAAAGTTCACGAAGCTTGATATCTTAACAGATGATGAAGCTTGAACTTGAGACATTTTGAAGCTTGAATTTGAAATACATTGAAGCTTGAGCTTGAGGTACTTGAGTTGTACTTCACCATGACCTTTGAGTAACAAAGTAAAGACTATTGTCTTGCCTTAGATGAAGTTTTGAAACCTTAAACTTTGAAGCTTGAAAGAGTGAACTATCCCATGGTATTGTACTTAAGCATGTATATCTCTTGATCTTGCATTTGAAGTTCTTGAGGTAAAGGTATTTGTTCTTGTACATGAGATGCACAGTCTTAAATATGTAGATGAGCTACACAAGACATAGATTCCAAGAGGTTTCGCCACTACAAAATTTGACAATTATAGGAGCTAGAAAACATAGCACTTACATCGCCGAGCTGGTGCACTATTTTAATCATGAAATTATCAAAACATCATCAGTAGTGGTGATATATCAATTATCGATTTACCATTCATGGTAGTAGAACAAGTCAACCACACATAAGTTCTACGACAACGATAGCGATTCATCATTTATAACAGCATAGCCAAGCATATATATATCCAACTACACATAAGACCTACTATCATCAACAATATATAAAATTATGCTGGCAGCAATGAGAAGCCAGTGGCCTTAAAAAGTCCATGAAGGCATCACATGCTTAGACCCATGCAAGTAGCAGATGAAGCCAATCATTACCAAAAGCCATAAACGGCCAAGAGTAGAAGGGGGCTAATCACGTATGAGACCAATGCCGTCTGTATAGCTTCCGACAACGTCATGAGAAATGTGAGAGAAAATGCCCTCCCGTGAATGGGTCTGACCTTGCAGACGAAGAAAAAGTGGGTTGTAGTGTGTACTCTTTGGCTCATCCATAAATGGGCCAACCATGCATAAGAACCCCCCAGGTCCCTGGTTTGATTTTAGTAGTAACTCATGAGGACGGGTTTTTAGTCTCCTCATTGATGGACTGGCAGCCTTGGATTTGGTACCTTAAGGTAGCCTTACAAGCCCCATGAACTCTAGAGAGTTACTGTGTCCAACCCTGTGTGTAAATCCCATTGAGTTCACAGCCCCGATAGCTTCATTGGGCCCCTCTGATGGATCGCGGTTTGTAAACTCCTCAACTGTGATAAGTCCAGCTGACTCATGAGAGTTACAGAGACCATTCACATAAGACCCTGATTAACTCTAATTATTTAAGAGTCCAAAATTATGATTTCTCCACTACTCATGAGCTTAAACTGTGTGTGAAAGTGTCCAGTCAAGTCCGGTTAAGTCAAGTCATGTCCGATCAAAGTATGTTCAGTCAAACTATATTAGCTCCACTACTCAAGAACTTAAACTATGTGTAACACCAGAATGCTGTAAAATGCATATATTTGCCTATTTGCTATTTAAGATATGCCCAAAGATGTAAATTTCCTGATATGATAAAATAAATCATGAAAATCTTATGCTTAGATTAAACAAACATGCAAAATACATTTCTTCTAAAATAGGTACAGATTGCAACAATATCAAGTTTGATCAAAATGTTTTACCACTTTATATCCTAAAGCTAAAATGCTTCAAGATCAATGATAAGTCTTCAATTATGATATATTTATTCTTCTGAAGAGGATGAGTCTTCAATTATGATATGTTTGTCTTTCTAGAGAGGAAGGCAATGTCTTTCTGTCTCTCACCATTCTGATGATAAAGGAGAGTTGTCTTGCAAGATCTACAAAGGCGGAGGAGGATAGAATTGTAAATAATCATCATTCTCTGTTGGAGATTCAGGTGCATTCTTCAAATGAGTAGCAAAGGCTATCCATCCTTCAAGAGTATCAGCAGGCTTTGTTTCAGAAATATTATCTTCTGAAGAAATTTTATGCAGAGTTGGCCTGAAGAGGGGGTATGATCTGTTTATTCAAAGTAGCCAATACCTTAGTCTTTCTGATAATCTCTTAGGCAAGGAGGAAGAATTCATATAACATGATCTACTGGGTAATAATTGTCCACCAAGTAATACTGATGAACCCACCAGCGCATCTAGTAATAAAAGTGCTAACTGGATAATTATAGCCAGGAATTAAAAAATGTGATCCAGTATGAACGTTCAAGAGTTGCTTCCATATCAAAGCCCAATTATATGGCCCGACGCCATAACTCTCATTGCTCTGGTAACAATATCACAAGTCTCTGGTATAATTTGATCGAATTCAAACTGGCGAGCAAATATGCTCGGGTAGTATAGTTCATGCCCGAATACACTACCTTCCCTCGAGAATTAAGAAATGCGATCCAGTATGAACGTTTAAGAGTTGTTTCCATATCAAAGTCCAATTATTTGGCCTGACGCCATTACTTCTCATTGCTCTGGTGACAATGTCATAAGTCTCTGGTATAATTTGATCGAATCTAAACTGGCGAGCAAATCTGCTTAGGTAGTATGGTTCATGCCCAAATACACTACCTTCCTTCAAAGGAAGAGTACTAGATCTGATGGAGACAAGAAATGAATGCTCGCCAAAGGAAATGGAATCATCATCATCAACTGCTACATCCTCGAGAGAGCTGGTAAATGGGAATTGATGAAAGTCGATAGGATCATTGCTTTCTATCTTTCTAGTAACCCAGCCATTCGACTTCTCAATCATCTTTCTTAGTTGGTAATGTTGAAGAGGAAAACGATCAAGGTTTGAATATGCTCTTCAACGATCAAGGTTTGAATATGCTCTTCTAGAGTCAATGAATGTCCAGGGGAAGTACAATCCTAGCTAGCCTATGAAGAAGTGTTATGGAGCACAAACAGTAAAAGATTCAGAGGTGGGATCTTTAGAACCAGAAACAAAGTCCCCAAAAGCGCAATATAGGAAGCATAGAACCGGATGAGCTAGCGAATATTTTTGGCCCTCCGCCATTGCACCCACGACCAAGAAGAAAGATGGTCTAATGATATCTATCTGTTCAGAATCTGGAAATATTATCGAGCTTAACCAGTAAGCTAGAAAAGCAGCTAATTCACAGGAAGAACTATATTTAGTGGTATTTTTAATGTTCTTGTGAAGGGTCTTTAGTTCTTGATGGTTATGGCCTGTAAAGCTGTCAAGGCGAAGATACAATTATTAGATCAAGACCATACAAAATCAAAATTTTGGAAATAAAAGGCGAGAAGAAGAAAGTATACCATAGCTTTCGAGAAAAATGAGCTAGCCATTCAAGAGAAGTAATGTGATGGCTCAGGGAAATTAGCTAGTGCACTGAAAAGTTTAAGGGTGGTCTTTAAAATCTCAAATTCGTTGTCCCCTGCAGAAGCTAGAGAAAATTCTCCATTAGAAGGTATATATGCATCAAAAATATTACTCATGATGGAAAGACTTGCTATGTAAAGAAGATCCCATAAGGTAATGCTCATTTCGCCCAAGGAAAAATGGAATGAGTTGGTAATTGGAGACCAACGATTAAGGAAGCCTCTGAAGACAGCTGCATCCGCGTGAAAATATTCTGATGTAGCTATGATTACATTAGAGAGGTTAATTTGCTCCAGGGTGGCGGTGTGTCTTCAAGCGACAGCTAAAGCCCAAAAACTATAGAATATACGAAGAGACAGAAGACCTATTGCTAAGAATTTTTCTGTATTCCAAGGTAATTTTTCAGAAAAGAAGAGTTGCTGAGCAGTTTCAAAATAGTGAGCAGGGAAAGGTTGTTGAGGATCATAGCGTAGACGTAGAAATCTCATTTTATGAATCCTACCAGCTCTTTGGCGGGGTCCATTATCTTCTAGATATCCTGTCAACATACTTGGTTCCTACATGATCCAATTATCCACGGAGACAAAGCTATTTCATCGATCAAATGGTTCAATGTGTAAGATTGACCGGTGACACTGTAAATCGATGGGAATGACAGTTGTTTTGTTGTCAAAGGGGTTATGAAGTTTTAAAGTTTCCTCATTTATCTCTACGTAATTTCAAGTATGTTGAAAAGCTTGTCTAGATCCTGAATAAGACGTATTACTTCTTTCTTGAAGACGAACTCTTCGAACGTTTCATGCTTGAGGGATTAAGGCTATCAGAGAAAATACAACAAGAAATTTGGCAGAATTTGGGCACTTAGAAAATTTTCTAGGTAGGAAGCAACTGTTGTGTGCCAAGAAGGGTTGTGCGCCAGGAAGCATTACACGCAAAAGGCATTGTGCGCGAAACTCCATTGTGCGCTGGAGGATATTATGCACAGGGACGCGTTGTGCAGAAAAGGATTGGCGCGTAGAAAAGTTTAGACGAAAATTTTGGATGAGTGGAATGAGCATAAGTCTAGCTTATATAATGTTCTAGACTCGAGTCTGTTATTCAGACCCGACAACATAATAGGCAATGGTTGTGCGCAAAGGGGGAAATGAATGAAAGTTTATGGATTGATCCTCCATTTCATCTTGAAGAAAGAAAATTAGAAATGAAGGATCAAGGGGGCATCTGTTGAGGCATAAGAAAATCAATCAAAAGAAGAAAAGAGAAAATTTGAAGAAAACATGAATGCTACAACATTTGGTTGTGCGGTGCACAACAAGAGCTATTATGGAAGTGTGGTTGTACGGCGCACAACAGGAGCTGTTGTGGAGGCGTCGTTGTGCTGCACACAACAGGAGCTGTTGTGGAAGTTCCATCGTGCGGTGAACAATAGGTATAGCCGCATAATGAGTATATGCGCACAATTAGTCTTTTAAGAAGGGTTCGAACATGTGGAAGGTTATAAATACCCCACTATCCCAACAGATAATTCATTCAAACAACACCAAAGTAGCAGAGAGAGATTCGGACTTCAAAAGAACTCAGGTACTAAAATACCCATTGTGCGGCACACAACTAGTAGTCCGCACAACCAAGTGTGGCGCACAACCTAGTGGTCTGCACAATGGGACGGAGCTCACAATAGTGAGGGGCGCACAACAGCTCTGTCTGCACAAGGCGTTCACTGTGCAGACAGTCAACTCAAGTGATAACTATTCATCTTGAAGGGATTAAAAGAACCTTAATTTATATTGAAGGATTAAAGCATCTTAGGAGCGTGTAATTAATCAAAATGAATATTATTCTAGCATAATGACATTTCCATATTGAAGACCGTGATATGATTTGAAATGTTGTAGATATTAATATTAGAATATTTGATATTTGTATTGTATTATGTAAATATTTTACTTTGGAATCAAAGGAGATAAAGGATGTAAACAAATTCAGAATAAATAAATATTGTGATTGTTCTCTTCGTTCTTCTTTTGTTAATTATTAAGTAAAATAATTCTCCCAAATCAAATGCATTTATTTCTTTTCAAAACAGGCTTAATGGTATATTTTATTCATGTTTCCGTTACAAGGTGAGTTTAAGGGCTTAGATTGAAAAGAATGTTAAAAGCGTGGATTTGATAAAGTGTTAAAATTCACTTCACTATCTATGTCATCGACCACAGTTCGATGACATTAAAGCCATCATTCGATGACATCGAACACAGGTTGATGACATCAAATTTTTTATATGAAAATCAAGTTCGTTGTTAGACATAATGAATGCAATTCTCAGTGAATCGAAGTCCTATTCGATATGACTCAAAGATCTGATTGATGACGTCGAAGTACGTTCGATGGCATCGAATTTATTGAAGAATTTTGAAGCAACTCGCTGGAGTGTTTTGGACACTTTTTCGATTACTCGAAGTTCATTCAATGACATCGAAGGCAGTTCGATGACATCGAAGGAAGGTTTGATGACACAAGAACTTACGTAGTGCGAAAGATGAAAAATCGCAACTTCCGAATTCAAATCCCTTCGATGACATGAAGGTTGTTCGATGACATCGAAGGCGTTATGAAGAGTTACGCGGACTGCGTAAATTGAGTTGGTTTTGTGAATCCAAATGGACAAAGCTATAAATATGGGTTTCCTAAACATTATTTGGTATATCTAGGGTTTTGAGGAGCAGAGCAAAGGGGTGAAGCCGTCATTCAAGAGTTTATTCTTCAATTCTTCCTGGTTTTTAATGCTTTATTTTAGGGTTTTGATTCCAATCATGTCTATGGTTGGCTAAACCTCTTAGCTAGGGCTAAGAGGTGAAGCTTGTAACATTTTTGAGATGTTTTTCTTGTTTGATTCATGTTCTTGTTGAGCTTCTTGATTCTAATTTGATATTTAAGGAATACTTTTAGTTTTTAATGGTTTGTTGTGACTCAAATTATAATAGATCTACAATAGTTATGAGTATCTTCTTTCTCTTATTTTGGGATTATGGGATTGATAAATCATGTTGTTAGCCATTGTCTCCATGGCATGGTTTGGTGATGAAATCCCTTCCAAACCTCACAATTCTCCTTCATTGAAAGTTCATATTTAATTCTATTAATATATCTTCCAATTGGATAGGATAGGTGTTATGCCCCAAACTCGAGGACCGGGCTCACAATATTCCTGATCGCCGAATCTAGCGCTGACAGCCTCCATAGTACCCCATTCTCGACTCCTGGTACCCATATACCAGGTTCTAATCCTGGGATCCTACAAGGAGGATTTTCGACATAAATTTGTTTCATACGAAGCATAACCCACAAATAATAACCACAACATCACCACATATCCACTATAATAAAAAAAACTTTGAGTACAATGTATAATGGGAAATACAATATTGATATCAAAGGCTCCAGAAACTCAACGGCACACTCCTGACTTAGTGCTACTGCGGCGTCCTAGCGTCACCTGCACGCAACGATCATGCATAAGCTTATAGAAAGCTTAGAGGGTGGTGTAAGTGTGTGTGCAAGGTAAGTGCTAGGTATGCAATATCAAAGTAATGTAGAAACATATTGGTAAATCCATAACTACTATTAGCCATACCAAGCCTATGCGATGCAAGGCCTATATGGCTAATGTCATATTCGAGATGCAACTCAAACATACCAATCCTCATCTAAATCCACATAACAATATAACTCATCTCTGAAATATCACCGGGGTCTAGTACACTCTACACCAGATTGCCACCCCAACTGGACACGTAACCATGTAAGTGGAAGAGACCTCACTATCCTTCAGGCCAGTAGTCAGTCAATATCTACCCGGCATGTCGATAGCGGACCCAATTACGAGCTGGTCAAACTCAACCTAGCTTTGTCCCCTACCCTCGGGTGGATAAGGCCACACCTCCTTGAAACCGACTACGACAAAGTGGGAGACGCGGCCTAATAGTATTCGGTACTCGTGCGCTCATACATCCACTGAGTCTTGACGTTGGAGCATCCTCTTGGTACCATAAGGGTTTAGGGACTTTCACCCAGGGACATCCATAGTGCCCCAATGCTAATAAAAAGTGTTTCTAGTATCCAATCCTGTCATCCACGCTATACCTGCGAAGGCCACAACCCTAATGTCGCTACGGCATACAATGATCATATTACACAATGCAAGATGCATGAGTCATACTATCCAGTCATGCATTAATCCCGTGCATACCATGTGCTCATGTGAGGCAACTCTGTCTCTTAGGGAGTCCCAAAAGCAATTAGCCCAATGGCACATGCTATGATCAATGACTCTCCATAACAAGCATGCAAATGATGCGTATGGGCATGTATCGTGATGCTATGCTAAGCATGATCTCAGTGCATCCTACTAGACTAGGCACACCTGCATGATTATCGAATATAATAATCACCTCAACCCATGATGGAGGTCCACAGAAGGACGGCGGATCTCGTCTGGAACATCAAGATCAATTTTAAACTGTGGATATACCAGATCTAATACCACATATTCATCCATCTACAGCAAAGGGTGAATCACACAATAAGTGGCCTTCCTCACCCACCCTATCATGTGGCCAGCTGGGCTTCTTATGGGGCCCAATATGCACAAGATGGGCTTTAAGGTTTGGATAATCCTACTAGCATCAATGGGGGCCCAACATTTCGAGGTTAACCCAATATAAATAGATGGATCATATTAATATCAATGAGGGCCCAAAGATTTGGGTTAGCCCACTAAGGGAAGATGAGAATGGGCCTAACAATGGGCCTTAGGGAATTTACAATGTAGATGTTTAACCGTCATTGTTCCCAATGTGTGGCCCACTTATAACCTATCTTATAATGGGGCCCATGGCCCTAATACTAACTACGAATGGATGGGCATCATAAACATTATCACATACATCATGGTGGACTCACACATTACAATTGGGCCTCACATATACAATGTAATGGGCCATACATCACAATGGGCCTCACACAAGAGCCTCCTATACATCACAATGGGCCTCATGAAACAGCCCATGGTCCTCACAGTAGTTAGAAAGTAATTGGGCAGAATTCATATTATCTCATACATCATGTTAGGCTTCTTAGGTCATCCCATGGTCTACATACATCAAGGTGGGCTACATGGGGCAACTCTTAGCCTATGAAAATGGTTGGGCAGCACATTCATCTTGCATGTAACACAGGACAGCAAGGTGGGCCACCCTGCATCCAAATTTTTAGACAGCGGGACCGTCCCACCCTGTTGGACAGTCTAGATGTTTTGAGCACATCAGGTGGGCCACATCCATCAGGGAAAAAAGGAGAGAGAGAAGTATAGAGAGGAAGATCGGCCAAGGGGAGGGGCTCCGCCACTATGAGCCCCTCAACATAATCTAAACCATACATCACATGGGTCCATGCATGCATAGGCCCTTACATTAGAAAATCTGAGGTGGGGATGCCATTCCTACCATGAAACTAAAGGTCTAGATGACCCTTTAATGTTCTAGATCAACAATACATCATGATAGGGTCCATGAAGAATGGCCCCATCATGGCATGTACATGCAACTAAGGTGGGCCATTGGCCACACCTAGTGGTCAAAATAGGATCCCCACCATTGATTGGTGGGTCCTACTTGCCCCGTGCAAGAAACCTAAAGATTTAAGTAAGAAAACAATTAATCTAAACCTACAAGGGCACCCACCTCAAATCTTCTTGTATTTCTTCCACCCTTAGGTTCTAGTGCTTCGAAAGAGAGGATTTAATGGTTGAGATGGGGTATGGATGGTTGGATTAGAAGGGCTTAAGCTTAGAGGAGGGCTGGATTTTTAGGATGAATTTCTCTCTAATGGTGGAACGTCTAAGCTCCTCTCTAGCTAGGAATAAGGAAGAAAGGGAGGGAAAGAGAGAGATGTAAGAGTGGAATGATTGCTTATGTAAGAGCATCATTACATATGTAAGAGTTGTAAGAGCATGGGGAAGAGAAAGAGCATGTTTGGAATGATTACATGTAAGAGGCATGGGTGGTGATGTCACCCTAGGCTAGCTAGTATGATGTCATCATCATGATTACTCTAAGGAAATTCCCTTTATCTGGAATAGTTATGGTCCCACAACATGCGGTCCATAACCGAGATAATGCACGGGCCATAACTCTCAATCTAAGCGTCGTATTGGCACACGAGACGCGACGTTAGAACCGCGATGATGAAGCAGTCGCAATGGCCTAGGTCTCGAGTTGAGTCAGCTCTGATTCATAGGATGCAACTCAGGGTCACTCGCAAACTCTATTTACAAGTCACAGGTCACCGAAATTTAACAGGGTGGATCGCGGGATCCTAAAGAATGCAATGGTACTAGGACACAAGCCTGACAATAGGACTCCAATTCCAATTGTGTTCCTTAAATCAAATAAGGAAGCATCCTAAGAGTTGCAAGTGGATCCTTGGAACCCTGGTTCCTACCGTTAAATTCACAAGTATTAATTAAACAATTCACAATTACTCTCTCTATAATTCAGATTTAGATTCACATCTTCTTATAGTTGTACTTCTAGTTGCTTGCATATCACAAGATTAGTCCCTATGGATTCGACCTCACTCTTACCAAGATTATTACTACATCGCGACCCTACACTTGGGGTTGTGAATAATTTTCACTAAGCACATTGAAAAACATGATATAAGAACTTATGCTATGAAAATAATTTGCTAAAGAACCTATTTGATTGACTGCTTATTTGATTCGGCTCTAGGTTTTCAAAGTCCCACTTTCTCATCTTAATTTTACTCATTCAAACTCGATTGCACAAAAGATTATTTTCTGAAAAAGGTTTGAACATTGAGAATTAAGGTTTACTTCACGCATGTTTTGCTCGAGACTAGCAAAATGATGGTTGGGGAGTGTATTGAGTGTCAAATATTGCATATTCTCCCCTATTTATATCTTGATTTTATGAACATGATGATGGTTAAAGGTATATTTTATACATGTTTGTGTTGCAAGGTGAATCCGAGAGCTTAGAATTTAAAGAATGCTAAAAGCATGGATTTGATGCTTAAGAATCACAAGGTAAAAGATGGATCTTATGAGGCCAAGAGTGAACAATTCACATGCCAAAGATCCAAGGAAATCAAGTGAGGAATGAAGAGAATCGAAGATTTGAAGTGAAGAAAAGGAATACGTGTAAAGCTCGATAAGCCCAAGCTCTATCTCGACCATCACAATCTCTGCTTCGACTAACCCATGCTCTGGCTCGACTAGCCCAAGCTTCGCCTTGACTAGCCTAAGTTCTTCTTTAACCAACCTAAGAAACTTTGGCTCAAATTCCAACAACATTATCTTTCAAATTCACGTGACCTTCGACCAGTTAAAGATTCCACTCGACCAGTTGAAGATTGCCCTTGACTAGTTGAAGGTTTTGCAAATTTTGTGCGGACTGTGCAAATTTGAGGCAGTTTTCGGACTTTTCCAACTCGATGCGAAACTTGGAGTTCCCCAATTATAAATAAGAATTCCTAGGATGCTCCAAAGCATCTTCTAGGATTTAACGAGTGGAGAAAAAGGGTGGAGAGTCACTGGCAAGAGTTTTCTTCTTCTTTCTTTCTTTGTTTTTATGCTTTCCTTAAGAGATTTTTGTTTAATTATGTCTATGGTTAACTAAACCTCTTAGCTAGGGCTAAGAGGTGAAGCTTGTATCATGATTAGGATGTTTACTTTGCTTTAATTCTTATTTATGTTGAACTTCATTGATTTTTAGTTTGATTTTAAGGAATATTTTTAGTTGTCTATGGTTTGTTGTGACTCAAATTACAATAGACACTGCGATAGCTTTGAATATCTTCTTTTCTTATTTGAGATTGTGGGATTGGTAAATCCTATTGTTCACCATCGTCTCCTGGGCATGGTAGGGTGATGGAATCCCTTCCAATCCTCACAATCCTCATCCATTGAGAATTAGGTCAAAGAAAGTTAAGATTTGATTTAATTACTACATTTTCCAATTGTGTTACTTGAATCAAGTATGGTAGCATCTTAATTGCTATAAGTAGATCCTTGGCACCCTAGTTGCTACATTTAAATTCATAAGTTTCAATTACATCATTCATAATTACTCTTTCTAAATATTCAGATTTAGATTAACATCTTCTTCTAGTTCTAATTCTAGTTACTTTTAGAAATGTACGAGATTAGTCCCTGTGGATTCGACCTCGGTCTCACTGAGATTATAACTACATCGCAACCCTATACTTGGGGTTGTGAACAACTATGAGGGAAAATGTTTCATCAAAATCAATACCCTCGATTTGAGAATATCCTTGTGCTACAAGTCTTGGCTTATTTCTTACTACATTCCCAGATTCATCAGATTTATTTTCAAAGATCCATTTGGTTCTAATAATGTTTGTGTCTAGTGGTTTGGGAACTAGTTGTCACACCTCATTTCTTATAAATTGTTGTAGTTCTTCTTGCATGGATGCAATCCAAAATTCATCTTGTAGTGCTTGTACAATATTTTTTAGTTCGATCTTTGAGGTGAAGCAGAGATGACTATAAATATCTTCAAGTTGTTGTCGAGTTTTTACACCTTTATTAGGATCTCCAATGATTTGATTTGAAGGATGATCCTTAATGAATGGTATATTACTTGACGAATGAGGTTCAGGAGAGGAGGTGGATTTGTCATTATTTGTTTGTTATACAAGGTTCCATATCATCCTCTATTTCAATTGAAGGACCATTATTGTCATGAGGTTGGTCATCAATAATCACATTGACAATTTCTTAAATAGTGAGTGTCCTTAAATTATATACACTATAAGCATGACTGTTCGAAGAATATTTGAGAAAAATACCTTCGTCACTTTTAGAGTCAAATTTGCCTAGCTATTCTCTGTCTCTAAGTATATAACATTTACTACCAAAGACACGAAAATACTTGACACTAGGTAGTTTTCCACACCATAACTCATACAGAGTTTTGTTTAATCCTGCTCTAAGATATACTTGATTCACTATGTAGCAGGTGGTGTTGACAGCTTCGGCCTAAAAGCTTTTAACCATGTTCTTGCCATTAAGCATTACTGAGCCCATTTCTGGCAACACCCATTTCTTTCTTTCCACTACTCCATTTTGTTGTGGTGTTTTTGGGGCTGAGAATTCATGTTGGATTCCATTTTGATCACATAATTTTTTGAATCTCTCATTCTTAAATATCCCACCATGATCCCTCCTTATTCTTTTAATACAATATCCTTTTTCATCCTAGAGTCGTTTAGTCATTTTCAGGAATTCATCAAATGCATCGGATTTCTCCCGAAGAAAAGCAACCCAAGTAAATCCGAGGTAATCATCTACCATTACCAGGAAGTATCTCCTTTCGCCATGACTCTCAACCTTGGTGGGACACATTAGATCCATATGTAGCAAGTCAAGTGCTTTTGAAGTTGCTATGGTAGTTATCTTTTTGTGTCCGACTTTAATTTGTTTACACTTAAGACAATCAGCACATACAATCTTTTCTTTCTTTTTAATCATAGGTAGTCCTCTCCCCAAGTTTTATAGGTATATCTTGGCGAAATTCCTATAGTGTTCATGTCAAAATCTTTGATGCCATGGCTTGGACTCGGTATCTAAGGCCATGTGGCATCTCATGGATGGGGTACTGTCTCCTTTGTTATCTATCACGTAGCAATTATCACTAGTATGAAGACCTCTTATAATTAGCTTTCCTTTGAGATTTGAGATCTTGCACATATCTTTAGAGAATGAGACAGTGTTGTTTCTTGCAGATGTGGGAAATACTTAGAAGATTGTACTTTAATCCTTCTATGCAAAGAACATTCTCAATTTTGGGCAACCCTGCCTCATCTATCGTACCTCATCCAATTATCTTAGTTGAGCTCCCATCACCAATTGTAACTGACCCACTATCAAATTCTGAATAATCACATAACTGGGTCCGATCACCAATCATATGTCTGGTGCAACCACTATCGAGATACTATTTTGAACTATTGCTTGCTTTTAGTGTGGTATGAATTATAAGACAATTGTTCTTATTTTTTATTACCCACTTATTTATCATCTTCTTTGGAGAGGAAGTTTTCTTTTGCTTTTCTCCTAGAGGTTGATAAACAAGGGATTCTTTGAATCCTTTGGGCTAAACTAGATTTTCTTGTTTCATCAATTCTTCAGTCTTCTGATTCAGTTGAGCTACCTGTTTTAGTAGTTCCTCCATCCTTTCGATCATGTTGGGTGGAGTAAGATTCTTTCTTCTTTAGATGTGTTCTTTGAAGTTCTCTTTAATACTTTTCCGGATGTTTTGAATTTTTTTGCATGTTCCAACCGAGAAGTGTTTCTTATGTTGTTACTTGATGCAACACATTTAGTCACAGGTGATGCAAGAGGAGGTCTTGATTTATATGATTCATATCGTAGTCCTCTCTTATCTTTAATGTTACTTCCCATCCCTAGAAGTCTTTCTAGTCTTTCATTATTATGGGAAAATTTGAGACTTAGTTCAACCAAATATTTAGATAGCTCTACATCTATTTTCAATCTATAGTGTTCAGTATTTAGATGTGAGTTATCTGAGTTTAGTTGCTATTTTCTGATTCCAATTGATTTATTTATTTATTTATTTCTTTAATTTCTGAAATCTGACATGTTGTTGTCCTTTCTAGCTTGTCATTGTTCGCATGATATTGTTGAAGATCATTGATCAGATGAGTATTAATATCCAGTACTTTATTAAGATCTTTTTGCAATTAACTGTTTTTGTTTTTAGCAGTGCCAAGCTTTTTAAGAACATTGATGCTATGGGAATATAGTTGATCATATGTGTCATGTATGTTTTCTTCTTCTTTTACTTCTAAGATGAGTGTTTCATATTTACTCATCTCCTTAATGTTAGTGATCACTTCTCCCTCTCTGTTAGTCATAATTGTAACTTCAGTTTACGGATCTCCCTCTAGGTTGTTAAACCTTTCAAGAGGAACCTGCTTTGATACCAATTGAAATTGTGGTAGAACCGCTAGTACTGAAGTATGAAGTATGACTAAATATCCTAGAGGGGGTGAATAGGACTTTTTTAAAACTTGTTATCTATTAATAACAAACTATGCCTAACTTTAAAAACAAAGGAAGTAAGGCAAAGTAATTATATGGCTTCTAAGCCAATAGAGGGTCCAATTCACATAGGCTTATACAAGATTTGTATATAAAAACAAAGCCTATAAGGATAGTGTATATTGTGTGTGGAATGTGACTTCTGTCAACACTTATACATTAATAAAATCATGCATCATTGTGATCATATGATAAACATAAGCATAACTAGATAAATGTACTTAAAGCAATCCCAAACACAATCATGTATAGTGGTTCGACTACTTCTTACTCCACTCCCGATGGATGCACTCTCTCTTAGAGTGTACCAGATTTCACTATCCAATGGTTTTAAATCAGGTTAACCATAAACCTTCACAACCTACACAAGGCTAACTAAGGGACCTACACAAGGCTCCCTTAAATGCCTACACAAGGCAACTTGTCCTACCTAAGGACACAACACTGGGATCCTACACAAGGCATCCCACGCCTACGTAAGGCAAACATGTCCTACTCAAGGACACAACATATTCTCCCGTCAGAGGCCTACAACTAGGACTTGGCTAGTTTGACACTTAAACTCTGAATCCCAATCCTACATAAGAAAAGGGCTTCAAAAACATTAGACTCTAAATACTTACAAATAAGTGGATGAGTCTCATTCTAGCGTAATGTAAAGACCTTAAATGATGATGAAGAATCTTCAGCTCCCTTTGAACCGTAACCTTCTTGAAATGTAGATGAATGCTCCGCAGTTGTGAGGTTTAGGGGTTTTTTATCTTCTCTATTTAAAAGATAAGATTTAAATCAATATAGAAGGTTTTCATGAGCTATGCATTTAGGAGTTCCAAAGATAGGTATACTTAGTTTGAAATTCTTTAAATGTTAAAGTATATAATTCAATCCAAGCATATAAGATAATGAGTTGATGCTTGAGCAAAGGATTGAATAATGAACTCTAATGGGAAAGAGACTGAGTAAGAGGGTATGTAGATATTGGAATAACAAGCTCAAACTCTCTTAGATTCTATCTCATTTTACCAAGTGCAACACTAATGTATTTATAGAGTAAAATCCCAATAGTAAAAAAACAGGTAGAATTTTGAAATTGTCGATTCCATTAAAGGGTGTTCGATGTTATCGAAATTTGAAATTAGATATCATCGAACCATCTTCGATTACATCGACTCTCTACACAAGATATTTATTTGGGTGTAGGCTAGCTTCTGACTATTTCTTATCGAGCATCCTTCGATGATATCGACATGCACTTCAATTCATCGAGGGCGCTCAATTCCATCAAGATTTTTTTTTATAAAATGCACAAAGGTTGCTGGACTGTTTTGTCACTTGTTCGATTCTTTCAAAGAGTCATTCGATCCATCAAAGTTTGAATTTTAATGATATCAAATGATCTTCGATGAACTCGAAGAAAATAGATTTTCTTTGAAAAGCTTGCTGGACAAAACTGAGTAAGTTTTAATTCTATCGAATAGACTTCAATGATATTGATAACTTACTCTTGATAACATCAAGGCAGCTTCGATGTCATCGAGGAGCACTTAGAGTATTTTCTGATTTCTTTAGAAGATGTCCAGGGGTGAAGTAATTAAAGTCAATTCGATGTTATCGAAGCATGGCTTCGATGATATCGAACAACGATTGATGTTATTGAGGATTCCAGCATTTCTTTTATTTTATTGATGGACGGAATGGGCATCCATTCGATACTATCAAATGATATTCGATATTATCGAAGATTCCCTCAATTGCAATTCAATGCACTCGACCAGGACTTGTGATTTTCTAGGTTTTACTTCTTTCTTCCATTTATACTCTTAGTGCGTTATATACCAACTAGAGCAAAAGATTTTTTAATTCATTTTATAGGGTAAGTTGGGATTATATGGGGGAATATACATGTTAGGGTTTGTTGTGGTATGATGAGGCTAAAGTTTACTAGATGTAAGCTTGATCATGACCTTCATCTTTGTTGAGGCTTAGTCTTAATGTCTTCTCCTAAGATCTCACTTGGACTAATAGTCTCAACATTCATGTATATTGACAAACAATGGCACTTTCAAAGGTTAGTATGTGTTGATCCATATATAATATCATCTACATATATTTGAACAATCAATATATCTTCATTATCCTTTTTGATAAATAGAGTTTTATTAATACTTCCCATTTTAAAGTTTTAACCAAGAAGAAATTTCGTTAATTTTTTATACCATGCTCTTCGAGCTTGTTTTTAAGCCATACAAAGCCTTTTTAAGACAGTATACATTATTAGGAAGTTTAAGATCTTCAAAACCTTTAGGTTGTTCTACATAAACTTCTTCATTTAAGTCATCGTTCAAGAAAGCACTTTTAACATCTATTTGGTATATTTTAAAAATTTATGACATGCTATGGAAATAAACAATTTGATGGATTTAAGTTGAGCGACTGGAGCAAAGGTCTCATCATAGTAAACTCCTTAAATTTAAGTGTACCCTTGTACAACCAGTCAAGCTTTGTTTCTTATAATATTACAAAATTCATCAGATTTATTTTTGAAGATCCATTTAGTTCCAATCACATGTTTATCAGAAGGTCTAGGAACTAGATAGCAAACATCATTTCTAACAAAATGACTCAATTCATCTTGCATTGCCATAATCCAAGTTTCATCAGTAAGAGATTCATTTACATTAGTAGGTTCTATCTAGGAAGTGAAGCACGCATGATTACATATGTTTTCCAATTATCTTCAGGTTTGAACACCAGTGTGAGGGTTACTGAGTATTTGATTAGTTGGATGATCCTTAACTAATCTATTCTCAATTGAATCTAATTTGGATGATGGTTTAGACTAATTGACAATAGTGATTTCTTCATCATGATCATAATTGGGAGTGATAGTTTGATCATCAATAACAACATTTTTGGATTCTTGTAACACTTCGGTCATTTTATTCAGGACACGATATGCTCTACTATTCAGAGCATACCCCAAAAATATACCCTCATCACTTGTCGCTTCAAATTTTCGCAGATGTTCCCAATGTTGTAAAATGAAGCATTTACTTCTAAAAATATGAAAATATTTTACAGATGGTCTTTTATTAAAGCAAAGTTCACAAGCTGTTTTATTTTTACTTGCTCTTATATAAACTCGATTGATAATATAGCAAACAGTATTAACAACCTCAGCCCATAAATTTTTTGGTACTTTTTTATTGATAATCATAACTCTCCCCATTTCTTGTAGAACTCTGTTTTTCCTCTTGGCAACACTATTTTGCTGAGGGGTTTTAGGAGCAGGGTATTCATGTAATATTCCATGGTCATTTTAGAACTTCTCAAAATTGCTATTTTAAAATTCAGTGCCATGATAACTTCTTATTCTTTTCACAGATAGTTCTTTTTCAGTCTGGATGCATTTAAATAATTTTTTAACTTCATCAAAAGCATCTGACTTTTCTCTTAAGAAGGCTACCTAAGAGTATCTAGTGTAGTCATCAACTACAACTAGAAAGTATTTCTTACCACCTCTAGTCTCCATTCGAGTTGGTCCAACTAAGTCCATATAGAGTAGTTCAAGAGGTCTTGTTGTGGCTAAGGAGCTTTGTGACAACTCCTGATTTGCTTGCCTATTTGGTAGGCACCACATACTTTCTTTTCTAATTTTTAAAGTTTGGGTAAGCCCTAAAGATGATCTCTCTTGCTTAATTTATATAAATCTTTATAGTTTACATGTCTAAGACGTTGATGCCACAATTCAATTTCATCTGTTTGGACCTTGTAGCAAGTGTGATTTGAAGAACAAGAGTCATCAATAATATAGCAATTTTTAAAGGTTCTTCGACCATTTAATATTATATGGCCTTGGTTATTAATTACCTCACATCCATGATCTAAAAATTTAATACTATAATTATTATCACAGATTTGAGATATGGTTAGCAAATTATGTTTTAAACCTTTAACATATAAGACATCTTTAAAAATACATAGGTTAGAAAGTTTTACATTACCTCTTCCGATGATTTTGCAGTTGCGACCATCTCCAAATGTTACTGAGCTATCATGGATTTGATTGATGTCTAATAGTATCGCTGTATCACCTATCACATGTCTAGAACATCCACTATCCAAGTACCATCTTGAATGGCTACTTGCTTTGAAAGATGTGTCAAGACACTTATCTTTTAGAACCCATTTCAATATGGTTTTGGGTTTAGGAGGATCTCTTACTATTCACTATGTTTGAGAATAAGAGTTGTTCTTGTTTTTACTTACTCTGTTATTTCTAGAGTTGAATTTTAAGAGCTCTTTAAGTAAGCCACTATCTTATCCACTAGAGAAGGATTATGATTTTTCCTTTAATATTTATGATAGTTGGCCTTAGTTTTTGGATTAGAAGTTTTTTGAAAAGGTTTTTCATTCTTCTTTACTTCCTTTGTAGTTTCTACTTTAGATTTTGAAGATTCACCTTTTACAAATATGGGAGTAGAATTTTTAGATTTTTTTTGTACAATTCTTTATATATCCCCAGCCAGATTTGTCGTTACTTCGACGAGATGCAGTTAATAATTTTTCAAGTCTCTGGTCCCTTGGGTGTATATCCAAGTCTCTTTTGAATTTTTAAGAGAAGCAACTTCTAATTTTAAATTCTCATTTTCAGTTTTGAGATTTTGAATTTCAAAAATTTTCACATTTAAATCTAGTTTGGTTTTCTCAAAACAATCAGAAAAATGAGATTTTTCCAAAATTAATTTTTCAAGTTCTAATTTCATATTATCAAAGTTTTCTTTCTGAATTTTCAGTTTTGTCACAATCTGATAAGTTTCTTTATATATGGCATCATAAGCAATTTGAAGATCTTCTCCATTTTCTAAATCACTTTCAGAAGTTTCATAGTCAGAAATTTCACAATCATCTGAGGAAGTGATTCTAGCTATGGTCATGAATGCCTTTAGTTCTTTCTCAGTTTCTTGGTCTGATTCATCAGTTTCTGAATTGGATTCAAATTTCGATGATTCATCCCTAGTGGCAATCATACCTCTTCTTCTGGATTTATCCTTCTTAAGACATTTTGAAGCTACATGCCCATATTCAAAACAGTTGAAGCATTATGTGTCTTTAGATTTTGATTTCCAAACAATTGAGTTTCCTTTTCTTTTGTCAAAAGGTTTTTGAAAACCTGATCTATTTTTATTTTTGAAAATTTTATAAAACTTTTTAACCAACATAGCCGTATCATCTTCATTCTCATCATTTTCAGAATCTGAATCTTTAGATTTAGATTTAGATTTAGAAATTTAAGGGTTATGGACTTGTTCTTAGGAGCATTGAAATTCAGCTCATAAGTATGTAGAGATCCAATTAATTCTTTTACTTTCATAGCATTGGTATCCCTCAATTCTTGAATCACAGTGACTTTAGAATTGAACCTGTCAGGAAGTGATCGTACTATTTTCGTGCACACTTTGCTTTAAGGGACTTTTTCTCCAAGACCCCGCATAGAGTTAACAATGTCATTTAGTTTAGTATAGAAGTCCATGAATAATTCATTTTCTTCCACACGGATTTCCTCAAATTTTGTTGTGAGGATTTGAATCTTAGACCTTTTGACGATGTTAATCCCTTCATGTGTCATTTCTAGAATATTGTTCACGTACCCAAGTGTAGGGTCGTGATGTAGTAATAATCTCGGTAAGACCGAGGTCGAATCCACAGGGACTAATCTTGTGTGTTTTCTGAAAATAACTAGAACTAGAACTAGAGAAATATCTAAATTAGAAATATAGAAATAAATGAGTAATTGTGAAAGGAATTTCAATAATCTAAAAGGGAACTAGGGTTCTAAGGTTCCACTTGCAGCCATCGAGATGTTTCCTTATTTGATTCAAGGAACACAATTGGAATTGGAGTCCTATCCTATACAATTGGAAGATATATCAATCAAATCTGAACCTTCATTAACCTAATTCTCAATGAAGGAGAATTATGAGATTTGGAAGGGATTCGATCACCAAACCATGCCCTAGAGATAATGGCTAACAATAGGATTTACCAATCCCACAATCTCAAAATAAGAAAAAGAAGATACTCAAAGTTATTGCTGATCTATTGTAATTTAAGTCACAATAAACCATTAAAAACTGAAAGTATTCCTTAAATATCAAATTAAAATCAAATAACTTCAATAAGAATAAGAATCAAATAAGAAAAATATCACAAAAATGTTACAAGCTTCACCTCTTAGCCCTAGTTAAGAGGTTTAACCAACCATGGACATGATTGGAAACAAAACCCTAAAAGAAAGCATTAAAAACTATGAAGAAGGGAAGAAAAAACTCTTGGATGATGGCTCCACCCTTTTGCTCTACTCCTCAAAACCCTAGATATCCCAAAAAGACCATAGGAAACCCATATTTATAGACTAGTTCGCGTAAGATCGCAAAATCGCCTCAATTTACGTAGTCTGCGTAACTCTGCGTATCGCGTCGAACATAAGTTGATTTTCAGAAGTCGCGCCTTCACGCACTGCGTAACTTTTCCACACAGTGTAACTTTTCTTGTCATCGAACACGACTTTCATTCATCGAGAATTACATCCAATATGTCCAGCAACCGACTTAATTTTCATGTAAAAATTCGATGTCATCGACTTAAGTTCGATGTCATCAACCTAAGTTTGATGTCATCGAACGATGGCTTCAATGTCATCAAAACGTGGTCGATGACATAGATAGTGAAGTGAATTTCAACACTTTGTTCTTTCGCCTTCATTCCTTCTCCATTTGGTTTTCTTGAATCTCAAGGTCTTGAAATCTTCAATCTTAGTCTTCAAAGATCCATTTTTTGCCTTGGTGTTTCTTCAGCATCAAATCCATGCTTTTAACATTCTTTTCAATCTCAGCTCTTAGCTCACCTTGCAACGCAAACATGTATAAAATATACCATTAAACCTTAGTAAGTTCGTAAAACCAAGATATAAATGGGGTAAAATATGCAATATTTGACACTCAACAAATATCCCATGCTTGTTTTACTGTATCACAAGAAATGATTCTTTTGAATTCATTCGGTGATAGAGCATAAGTAATAGCATTAAGGGCTTTTACATTAGTACTACTTTCACTTTTCTGAACTGTCGTCCAAAAAGTATAAGTGATTTCTTTCATGGACGCGGTTCCATTTTCGGCCACTACATCCATCATTGGAGGGATCCATCGGGTCATGGTGGCTTGCCACTGTTCACAACCCTAAGTGTGGGGTCACGATGTAGTAATAATCTCAGTAAGACTGAGATCAAATCCACATGGATTAAACTCATGTGTATTATGAATGTAACTAGAAGTAGAACTAGAAGAAGATGTGAATCCAAATCTAAAATATGAATTAAAAGAGGTAATTGTGAATATAGTTAAACAATCAATTTAAAGGTGGTAACTAGCATGCTAAGGATCTACTTGTAGCAATTGGGAGGCTACCTTATATATTTAAAGAGATCCAACTGGAATCAGAGTCCTATCTTATCCAATTAGAGAAAGAAGTGCAATATCTCAAAAAAATCCGTACAAAGACCTGAGTATCACCTCAGGCAGAAATCACTAAGGATCGAATTCTTTAGAAATTAGACGAAAATTAGTTAAGTACTAAGTTAAATTAATTAGGGAATTATCTTGAACCACCATCTATACGAACCGCAAGACCCTAAACTAATAGAATCGCCAACCCAACATTACCTAGAATATCAAAATCCAATTGCTCTTGGGAGCACATTGAAACTCCATATCGGACCTGGACCGCGCGTCGAAAGTTCGATTACCGTGAAACTATACAGTTATGACCGCCTTACTGGGCTTGACAACCATCATGGGAATCAAGTCCAAATAGTATCGAAAAATGCACAACTTGAGCCTGAAGCAAAGTGTGTGAGAAACGTGAATATCTTTAGAAAATAAACTCAAACTTAAGTGAATTGGGTTGTTTACTTGCAGTCCAAATTTAAGGTTTCAGACCGTACTGCCCTAACTACACCCTTAGATCAGGAAAATTTCCTTGCACCCATTAGTATACTTGTGGCCCTGATCGAGTGACGGTGACCGTTGAACTAAAACAGGTCCTCCACGATCGAACCACTAATCCGATCGAACTGAAACCTTAACTTAGCATAGATCCATTGTCAGGGAACTTTCTTCAGATCATGTGTGAGCAATGGACCTCCAGATAAGCTCCGTTGGCCCGAAACAGATGACTTTTGGCTATAACCTAAGTATACCATGGCCCTGGGGCCATTGACATCACTTATGGGCCTATATAAGGGCCTTAACCCACCCCTCTCTCATTCCATACGAATTTTCCTAACCCTAGGAGAGAGAAGAAAAAAAACGGAGAAAGGAGTGAGGAGAAGTGTGAGAGAACTGTGGATTGTTGTTGGGATTCACTCCCACTACTCCACGTACCGAATCACCTCTCTCGTGTCGCTACACCGTCGAATCTAACTCCATTTTTGGATAGAAAATCCTAACCTTAATCTGTCTTAGGAATCCAAATTGAGAAACCGGTGAAATAGCTAACCTATTTCAATGTTTACGTAATTGTTGTGCCGTAAACAAGGACGTGGTGTACGAACCAAGTTCGTAACGAGCGTACCGACGAAAGGTGTGGACTATAAACATTTAGGTTATGGTTTTCAAGGCTTTCAATCTCAGCAATAATTTATGTCTGACTTGATTGTTGCCATATGATCTTAGTTACAACGTCTTCGATATATCATGTATGTGTATACTAGGTTGTATACTAAAATGGATTTCATGTGTTTGTTGAAATGTTCGAATGAATAGGAATTTATGATTTATGCCTCCAATGACTATTAATCTAGAATTCATGTTTGTTGTATGCATAATAACTCCTTGGTGAAAGGATTTACTATAATATATGTTATAACTAATTTATTATACTTATGTTGAAATATGTAGTCTAAGTGTTTGATAAAATGTCTGAATGAGTAAATGTTTGATGGATTGTAATTATTAAGGGTATTAAGATAGGATTCTCAACTACCTTACCCATATGTATAAATTCCTTCAAGTATCCTAAATTGCAAATACGTGATTTATACATGAAATGCATATGCACGATGACATGTTCAATGTGTTTGTTAAAATGCTCAAATGAGAATCATATATGAATTGGTTGTTAAATGCTACTATGACTATCACATGTGATTACTTGTTGCATTTAAGTATAATTAGGACTACTATGTAGTCCAGGCAATCGGTAACGGTTTTTGATCGAGTGGACGAACTAGTCTCGCCACAAGGGATACATTTGATGAATCCAAGCCATATGGTAATTATCGACAGTGGTTAGGCCACGAGGTGTGCTTATGCGCTCCATGTCGATTAATTCAGCATGCGCTCATACCAATCGAACTTGTTAATTAACCTAATTGGCCTAATGTGTGTTTACCATCTATGACCGCTCCTGCTTGAATCTAAGGTACCACTTACCAATGCAAACTCATTTTAACCATAGTACCACGATCCGCTAAGACTCATGAGCCGGGCATGGTGGTGTATGGGACACCATGGTCGAGCATCAGCCTACGCTGTGGTGGCGAGCCTCCTCGTAGTGACTAGTGAGCAATCCAAACTCGTGAGCTGAATATGGTGGTGTTTAGGACACTGTATTCGAGCTGTCGGCCTAGGCTAAGGTGACGAGCCTCACATAGCGACCTGAACTTGCCTATCCACTACTTTTAAATCAAGGGTGATGTTGCCCTATAACTTTCCTATCGTATGTGATTAACTAGGATTGACGACCCTAGATGGATCATTGTTTGGTATATGATATAAAGGGAGGTACCTTAGCTTCCTGAATATGTTGTATGAATAAGCCTAATCAAGAACTCGGCTAACACGACCATGCACCGCATTACATGTGCCTTTAGTGTGGAAGAGCACAGTGGGAGTAGCATGTGCGACCATGAGATGGTGTCGCTGAGGGAGTGCAAGTGAAGGCATGCATCATTATAGCATATCATTCCTATATTAACAAGAGTACTTAGGACATGAGTGTTGTACTACTTTATCATTACTGCTTGATTGAATTGATAACATGTTAACCTTTGCCTTATAGTACCACTGAGTTGATCACTCACTCCCAATCTGGGATGGTGTTTTAAAACACCAATCGGACTTTGTTTTAGCTGCAGACAATAATGATGCTTATAAAGAGGAGCCTGACTTTTACGACGATGAGGAGTTCTCCTATATGTAGCTATCAGGCGGGGCTATGTAAACCATGTACTGATCGACAGGATTACAGGGATATGAATTAGCTGGACATTACACTTTGTCATTTGTATATTTTGGAACAAACATGTATATATTCAGCTTGGTGACATGATCATACTCTAGGAGTTTATAACCACTTATATACTTTATATATCTATTACAGTCTTCCACTTACTTAATTCAATCATCTTTGGAGTATGATATGTTGATTTAGTGTAATCTCATTCATGTTTATTGTGCTAATACGGACAACATTTAATCATCATTATCCATGTTGCAAAAGTGATGCGACGGATCTCGGGAGTTGAGTCTTTGCTCGACCCCTAATTTTTAGAGCATTACAAGTTGTTATTAAAGCATGATTTGGATTAAACTGGACTTGGGTTACGGTAACATGATACACACTAATGTACTTTGACTTAGGAGGGAGCATTAAATCATAGAAACGAACGTAGGATTCCAAGTTTCGTCAACAGGTGAAACTGACCATTAAAACAGGACCCATATACATCTGTGATCATGTGAGATTATCTCAATTCCTCTCTAGACAGTCAATCGATGGGTTTAGAAGATAATTCAGTATATTCCACACTCAAATGACCGGAACGCGTGAATATGCGCAAGATGGACTCCGAAAACGTCTTAAACGAACTTGAGGCCCCAAACGACACAAATTGGGGGGAACCAAAGTGGCCCCCATGCATTTTCGACACCTTGGGAGTGGGATGCCATTGTCCCCAGGGAGATCCATCGCCCAAGGGTCCAGCGGACCGTGATGGCATCGCGCTTACTGCGAGGCCTCGCGGTCCAGGTCAAGCGGGCTTGGCAGGCCGCAGCACGCCACGGCGAGCCGACCTTGTGCACTCATGTGGGGGCCATAAAATCATGTGGGACCCTCTCTTAGTCCCTTTTTTCTTCATTTCAACCCCCCACCTAGCTTCTAAACCCTCCAAACCTCTCAAAAATCTCACTTTTCTTCTCAAATCTCCCTATCATTCTCATATCTTCTTCTTCTTCTTCTTCATTACATACCCACCCTCCATCATATTCCTCGAACCCATCTCATACAACTCCCCATTTTCCCTATTTCCTACCTATTTGAGCACAAAGCCTACACATTTGTGTCTCATAACACGCAAGCCTCACAATCCACCCTATTCCCAAGCTTTTTCGACTTCCATGGCTCTTTTTGAGCTAGTGGCTATGATCTTCTCTCTCTCTCTTCACACTTCTTTCCCTCATGGAAAAGAAGAGGGCTTCCACAGATGAAGCTAGGCCTAGCCGCCCTACCCATCCAAGGAGGCAGAGAGGTGCCGAGGCTAGCACTAGCGTTGAGCAGGAGCAAAGGATGAAGCGGGATCTTGATCCCCAAATTCCTATCGAAAGAGCTCTGCCAGCAGGGATTGCACATGGTAGGTTTCAAGACCATAGAGTTATCTTTGAAGCACACGTGGATGAAAGACTGTTTGGGCTTTATCCGGTAATAGACTTCCTATTGGATGCCGGGTGGGGTCCCATATTTGAGGACAAGTCACGTGGGTGTGAGAGCATTGTTTGAGCCTTCTATGCCCACATTTGAGATCCACTGCTGGAGCCTCTATAGTTCACTATCCCCGTGGGAATACAGGAAGCCATTGTCGTTCTCCCGGATCATGAGAATTCCACGTGAAGAGGTGCATGCTAGCGAGAAGAATCTCAAGAGTATTCGAGAATGAGATTGCTGCATGCGGTTTCTTTGTGGCCGACTTGTTCCTTAGAAGCGAGGAAATTACCTCCCAGCATCCGAGATGACTCCTGACTTTCACCTACTCCACTATATATTCACCAACAATGTGTATCCTAGGTGGAGCAATAGCAACGAATGCACGCGTTTCATGGTGGACTTTCTATACAGAGCTGGGTAAGGAGACAAGCTGTGTCTGCCTACATACGCACTACTACAGATAGTCCAAACTGCACGCGTCGCTAGGATGGATATTTTACTCCCATTTGGCCGACTCATATACAAGATTGCTCATGAGTTCGGTTATAGACTTAACGCAGATGAGCTTGCACTGATTCATTTCATCAATGACACTACACTCAACAACATGGGCATTGGGCCACGACAATGCCAAGGCACGACCCTTACTTTCCCAGTTCAGGTCAGTTGGTATAACTGTGTTACTTGTTATGCTACCTTACTAGAGCATGTTGATGGTCTGACACTTAGGAGGATGCCTGTAGTCCGAGATTTCACGGATGTGTTCAGGTGCGACACCTATATCTCTACCGATGTATCGTATGCCTCCATGTGAGATGGTGGAACTGAGCAGATAGATCAATGATCTGTTGGATGCAGGCTTCATACGACCGAGTGTATCTCCTTGGAGAGCACCTGTATTGTTTGTGAAGAAGAAGGACGGATCACTGCGATTGTGTATTGATTATCGCAGGTTGAACCAAGTGATAGTGAAGAATAAGTATCCTTTGCCCAGGATAGATGATCTGTTCGATCAGTTGAAAGGGGCACAGTATTTTTCAAATATCGACTTACAGTCAGGGTATCACCAGTTGCACGTCAGGGATGAAGATGTGCAAAAGACAGTGTTCAGAACCAGCTTTGGGCACTACGAGTTCCTTGTGATATCATTTGGATTCACAAACTCACCTGCCATGTTCATGGACTTTATGAACCGGGTGTTTCATCTGTATATGTACCAATTTGTCATCATATTCATAAATGACATCCTGATATATTCCAAAAGTCGGAAGGATCACGAGGAGCACCTGCGAGCAGTCTTTGATATACTCAAGAAGAACCAGTTGTTTGCCCAGTACAAGAAGTGTGACTTCTGGAAAGAAGAATCAAGTTCCTATGACATATGGTGTCTAAGGAAGGAATAGCTATGAACCTTGCTAAGGTGACCAGAGTTCAGGACTGGGAACAGCCCGGTTCGTTTCATTAGAGACTTTTCCAAGTTAGCCAGACCGTTGTCTTAGCTCACGCGGAAAGATCTCAAGTTTGCCTGAAATGAGAAGGCAAAAGTATCCTTTCAAGAACTGAAGGACAAGTTGACGTCCACAGCCATGCTAGTATTGCTAGAGCAGGGGGTCAGATATACCATTTACACTGATGCCTCTCGTGTTGGTTTGGGTTGTGTTATTATGCAGAAGGACAGAGTGATTGCCTGTGCATCGCGATAGTTGAGGAAACACGAAGAGAACTACCTTACGCATGACCTGGAGTTGATAGCCATTATTTTTACATTAAAGCTCTGGAGACATTACCCCTATGGAGAGGAGTTCGAGCTCTTTTGCGACCACAAGAGCCTCGGATATATATTCACACAGAGAGACTTATATATGAGGCAACGACAATGGATGAAAACCTTAAATGACTTCAAGTTTGAGGTTTCCTACCATCCTGGTAAGGCTAACCTTATGGCAGACGCGTTGAGCCGCAAGAAGACGAAAGCATTTGCAGCTTTGCTGATGATACAAGAATGGAATATGGTAAAGTTTGTGCGAGATTTCAAATAGAAGCTTACAATAAAGGAGCCGTTTGTGAGCGTCATGCATATTCATATACGGCCACTTATTGATGACTGGATCATTGTGGCTCAGAGAGAAGATAAATGGTTGGAGAAGATGAGAAAATGAGCTAGTGACAATGAAGACTTGGAATGGAGAGTTGGGTTGGATGGGGGTTTATGTTATCGTGGCTACCTATCATCCCAAATCTTCATGACTTGAGAAAGGAAGTTCTCAATGCTGCTCATAATTAAAAAATGGCGATACATCCTGGTAGTACAAAGATGTATCGAGATGTGAAGTGTTCGTACTGGTGGGACAACATGAAGGCCCACATAGCAGATTATGTGTCCCACTGTCTCACGTGCCAGCAGGTTAAGGCTGAGCATCGCCGACCTCCTGGATTACTTTACCCCATGCCTATAGCTGAATGGAAATGGGATTTCATCTCTATGGATTTCATTTCGGGCTTACAGAAGACGATGAAGGGACATGACTCCATTTGGGTGATTGTGGACTGATTGACAAAATTGGCTCATTTCTCCTTATTAGAGTTTCAAACTCAGCAGATGATTTGGCCAGGCTATACATCAAGGAGATAGTACGTCTGCGTGGAGTGCCTCTAGAGATTGTGTCAGATCGAGATACGTGATTCATGTCTATCTTCTGGACTCGTATCCAGGAATCAATGGGGGTGAAACTGAAGTTCAGTACTGCGTTCCACCCACAGACGGATGGGCAGACGGAACGGGTCAATCAGGTGTTAGAAGATATGTTGCGGGCATGTGTGCTCGATTTCAAAGACAGTTGGGATGACTGTCTTCCTTATGTGGAGTTCGCTTATAACAACAACTTTCAAGTGAGCATTGGCATGGCTCCCTACGAAGCACTGTATGGACGTCCATGTCGAGCACCGCATTGTTGGGTAGAAGTTAGTGAGAAGAGTCTGATTGGCCCAGATTTAGTTCAGGCGACCTTAGAGAAGATCGACATTATCAGGCATCGACTTCTTTCAGCACAGAGCATATAGAAAAGTTATGCCGATATGAGGCGGCAACCGATAGAGTTTGAGGTTGGGGACCATGTATTCTTGAAGGTTTCCCCAATGGAGTCCTTCAATTTGGCAAGAAGGGGAAACTCATGCCATGATTTATTAGTCTGTTCCAAATTTTAGATCGAGTGGGTGTGGTAGTATACCGCCTCGCTTTGCCTACACCACTCGCCGGCGTGCACAATGTATTTCACGTATCGATGCTGAAGAAATATGTTCTTGATCCATCCAAAATATCAAATGGGAGCAAGTACAGTTAAGTGAAGATGCTACTTATGTATTGCGACCAACACGTATCCTAAACAGGAAGGAACATGTGCTGCACAATAAAGTTATTCCGCTTGTGAAGGTACTATGGATGCATCACACTGAGGAAGAGGCTACCTGGGAAACAGAATCCGAGGTTCATAAGAACTACCCTCAAATTCTTGAGGAGTAGGAAAAGGTACTAATTTCGAGGATAAAATTTTTCTTTAAGGGGGGTAGATTGTAACGTCTCGAAAAAATCTGTAAAAAGACCCGAGTATCACCTCAGGCAAAAATCACTAAGGATCGAATTCTTTAGAAATTAGACAAAAATTAGTTAAGTACTAAGTTAAATTAATCAGGAATTATCTTGAACCACTATCTATACGAACCACAAGACCCAAAACTAATAGAATCGCCAACCAACATTACCTAGAAACCTAGGATCAATCTCAAAACTCAGTTGCTCTCGAGAGCACATTGAAACTCCATATTGGACCCGGACCGTGCGTCGAAAGTCCGATTACCGCAAAACTATACGGTTATAACCACCTCACTAGGCTTGACAACCATCACGGGAATCAAGTCCAAATAGTATCCAGAAATGCACAACTTGAGCCTGGACCAAAGTGTGTGGGAAACGTGAATACTCTTTAGAAAATAAACTCAAACTTAAGTGAATTGGGCCGTTCACTTGCAGTCCAAATTTAATGTTTCAGACTGTCCGATTCTGACCCAACTACACCCTTGGATCAAGAAAATTTCCCTACACCCATTAGTATACTTGTGGCCTTGATCAAGTGACGGTGACTGTTAAACTGAAACGGGTCCTCCACGATCGAACCACTAATCCGATCAGACCGAAACCTTAACCTGTCATAAATCCATTGTCAGGGAACTTTCTTTAGATCGTGTACCAGTAATGGACCTTCAGATGAGCTCTATTGGCCCGAAACAGACGATTTTGGCTATAACCTAAGTATACCATGGCCCTGAGGCCATTGACATCACTTCTGGGCCTATATAAGGGCCTTAACCCACCCTTCTCTCATTTCATAGGAATTTTCCTAACCCTAGGAGAGAGAAGAAAGAAAAGAGGAGAAAGGAGTGAGGAGAAGGTGAGAGAATTGTGGATTGTTGTTGGAATTCACTCCCACTACTCCACGTACCGAATCACCTCTCCTGTGTCGCTACACCATCGAACCAACTCCATTTTTGGGTAAGAAATCCTAACCCTAATCTGTCTTAGCAATCTAAATAGAGAAACTGGTGAAATAGCTAACCTATTTCAATGTTTAGGTAGTTGTTGTGCTGTAGACAAGGACATGGTGTACGAACTGAGTTCGTAACAAGCTTACGGACGAAAGGTCCGGACTAAAAACGTTTAGGTTATGGTTTTCAAGGCTTTCAATGTCAGTAATGATTTATGTCTGACTTGATTGCTATCATATGATCTTAGTTACAACGTCTTCGATATATCATGTATGTGTGTACTAGGTTGTATACTAAAATGCATTCCATGTGTTTGTTGAAATGTTCAAATGAATAGGAATTTGTGATTTATGCTTCCTATGACTATTAATTTAGAATTCATATTTGTTGTACGCATAACAACTCCTTGGTGAAAGGATTTGCCATAATATATGTTAAAATTAATTTATTATACGTTTGTTGAAATGTGTAGTCTAAGTGTTTGATAAAATGTCTGAATGAGTAAATATTTGATGGATTGTAATTATTAAGGGTGTTGAGATGGGATTCTCAACTACTTACCCATATGTACAAGTTCCTTCAAGTAACCTAAATTACAAATACGTGATTTATACATGAAATGCATATGCACGATGACATGTTCAATATGTTTGTTAAAATGCTCAAATGAGAATCATATATGAATTGGTTGTTAAATGATATTATGACTATCACATGTGATTACTTGTTGCATTTAAGTGTGATTGGGACTATTATGTAGTCCAGGCAATCGGTAACAGTTTTCGATCGAGTGGACGAAGTAGTCTCGCCACAAGGGATGCATTCAGTGAATCTGAGACGTACGATGATTGTCGACAGTGGTTAGGCCATGAGGAGTGCTTATGCGCTCCATGTCTATTAATTTATCGTGCTCTCATACCAATCAAACTTATCAATTAACCCGATTGGCGTAATGTGTGTTTACCATGTATGGACGCTCCTGCTTAAATCTAAGGTACCACTTACCAATGCAAACCTGTTTCAACCATGGTACCACGATCTGCTAAGCCTCTTGTGTATGGGACACCGTGGTTGAGTTGTCAGCCTACGCTAGAGTGACGAGTCTCCCCGTAGTGACCAGTGATCAATCTAAACTCGTGAGCCGAATATGGTGTATAGGACAATGTATTCGAGTTGTCGGCCTACACTAGGGTGATGAGCCTTCCCTTATTGACCTTGAGTATAAACTACGCCGACGCTAAGGTGATGAGCCTCCCGTAGCGACCTAAACTTGCCTATCCACTGCTTTTAAATTAGGAGTGATGTTGCCCTATAACTTTCATATCGTATGTGATTAAATAGGATTGACGACCCTAGATGGATCATTGTTTGGGTATATGATATAAAGGGAGGTACCTTAGCTTTCCAAATTTACTATATGAATAAGCCTAATCAAGAACTCGGCTAACACGACCATACACCGCATTGCATGTGCCTTTGGCGTGAAAGATCACAGTGGGCGTAGCATGTGCGACCGTGAGATGGTGTCACTAAGGGAGTGCAGGCGAGGGCATGCATCATTATAGCATATCATTCTTACATTAACAAGAGTACTTAGGACATGAGTGTTGTACTGCTTTATCATTACTTATTGATTGAATTGATAACATATTAACCTTTGCCTTATAGTACCACTGAGTTGATCACTCACTCCCACTCTGGGACGGTGTTTTAAAACACCAACCAGACTCTGTTTTAGCTGCAGATGATGACGATGCTTACAAAGTGGAGCCTGACTTTTATGACGATGAGGAGGAGTTCTCCTATATGCAGCTATCAGGCGGGGCTATGTAGACCATGTACTGATTAACGGGATTACAGGGATACGAATTAGCTAGACATTACACTTTGTCATTTTATATATTTTGGAATAAACATGTATATATTCAGCTTGGTGAAATGATCAAACTCTGGGGGTTTATAACCACTTATATACTTTATATATCTATCACAGTCTTCCGCTTGCTTAATTCAATCATCTTTGGAGTATGATATGCCGATTTAGTGTAATCTCATTCATGTTTATTGTACTAATACAGACAACATTTAATCATCATTATCTATGTTGCATAAGTGATGTGACGAATATCTGGAATTGAGCCTTTGCTCGACCCCCTATTTTCGGGGCGTTACAAGAAGAGACGATCAAATCTCTGAACTTCTCATTAATCTAGTCTTAACATATGAGAGTTGTGAGAATTGGAAGTGATTCCATCTCCCAACCATGCCTAGGAGACAATGGCAAACAACAGGATATCTAATCCCACAACCAATCATAGGAGAATCGTGATGATTATGAAGGATTCCATTACCCTACCATGCTAAGGGACGATGGTGAACAACAAGACTTACTAATTTCACAATCTCAAATCATGAAAAGAAGATATTCAAAGCAATTGCAGATCTATTGTAATTTAACACAACAAACCATTAAAAACTAAAAATATTCCTTAATTGTCACGCCCTGAAATTCGGGGGTCGAGCATAACTCAGCTCCTGAGTTTTAAAACATCACTTATGCAACATATTTAATGATGGATGTATGTTGTCTGTATGAGTACATAAAACATGGGATAGATTAAGCCAAACTGTAAACATAATTCAGGGATAAGTGAAAGACGCAAGCGGAAGACTTAAAGAAACATAAGTGTACATGTGTAAGTCCCTAAAATACGTATACATACCAGGTCATATTACAAGTGTTGCTATTAAAAATAATACAAGTATTAAAGACATTATCTATTCCCAGAAGAAAATCCAGAATCCCCGCACATCAGGACATAGCTCATTAGAACCCGCCTGAAAACTGCATAAAAGAAAATGTAGCCTCATCATCCTTGAACTGCTGCTCTACCTCAGAGGTCGCATTAACATCTGCAACTAAGACAGAGTCTGGTGGTGTTTAAGCACCGTCCCAAAATGAGGGAGTGAGTGATTAACTCAGTGGAATAATATAGCAAAGGTTAACATGTTATCAATTCAATCAAGCAGTAATGATAAAGCAGAACAATCAAACATGTCCTAAGTACTCTTGTTAGTGCAAGGATGCATGTAGAATGATGCATGCCCTCGCTTATACACCCTCAGCGTCTTCATCTTACGTTACGCATGACATCACCTCAAGTGCTCCACCTCTTCCAGGCACATGCAATGCGGTGTATGAGCATGATTACAAGTTGTTATTAGTCCTTTTCATACAACAGGATTGGGAAGCTAAGGTACCTTCCTCATATCAATTTTCACACAGTGATCCATTCTAGGGTCGTCACCCCTAGACATCTCATACGATCATATGGTTTTAGGTTGCTGTAAAGGGCTCGTCACCAATCAATGCATGCCTATCATACCTTCGTTACTATAATAAGGCTCGTCACCTCAATGCGGTATCCAGGTCTGCTCGAGGTCACTACAAAGGGCTCGTCACCAATCAATGTAGGCTGACAGCACGAATATAGTGTCCCATACCACTATAATCGGCTTACGAGTTTGGTTGCTCACTGGTCACTACGGGGAGGCTCATCACCCCAGCGTAGGCCGACAGTTCGACCACGGTGTCCCATACCACAATGTCCGGCTCATGAGTCTTAGCGGATCAAGGTACAACGGTTAACGAGATTTCATCGGTAAGTTTGGTACCCTAGATTCAAACAATAGCGTCCATACATGGTGAACATACATCGGACAATCGGGTTACTTAATGAACTCGACTAGCACGAGCGCACGTTGGGTTGAACGACATAGAGTGCGCAAACACTCCGTGTGGCCAAACAACTGTTGACAACTCTAATACGACTCGGGTTCGTCAAATCACATCCTTCGTGACGAAAGCAACCTCAGCCACGAACTCAAGACCGATTACTAATTTTCTAGACTATTTCCTAGTCCCAACACATTCCACTACAACAGATATTCATATCAACAATTTAGAATAGTAATGGAACAATAATTCAAATCATGCAGTACGTGAGCATTTGCAGAATATCAACTTAGCATGGATTTAAACATAAGTAATACTTGAAATTAAACAACAAGTAAAGTGACTTGCATGTGGGTAATCATACACACCAATAGGAGAGTTGAGGATCGCTTCTCAACGCCCGCAAATAGGATAATATGCTACCCCTTAGGCCATACAGACATTTCTACAAACACTTAGAATACATAGTTCAACATACATGACGCATGTTGAAATACACGCATTTAGACAATTCCTTTTGCCATGGAGTTGACACACATACAATGAGCACAAGTACACGACAAATAACCATGGCAAACACATGTTCATATTTTATACGCATACGGTACTTCCTACATATACATAGAATACACAAATCTCAACACATGGCATGTATATCAGGAATACGATATAAACATAACATTTGGCACGTGAAATTGCACTCACAACAAGAATAAACCATTAACTGACATTGAAAGCCTTGAAAACCATAACCCATACGAATATAGTCCGTACCTTAAACCAGAAAAGAACACCGAACTGATTCAGACGATATGTCTTCATCAACAGCGACAAGATAACCTAAAGCAAGAATAGAAATGAGCTACAACAACACATAGACTATTCTAAGCTCGAAAACAGATTAGGGTTAGGTTAACTTACCCAAGGATGAACTTAGAATTGCCGAAATAACGATTCAAAAGTGAAGGTTTAAGGATGAAGAATAATAGGAAAGAATCTAAGATGATTCACTAACTTCTCTCTCACTTTCTCTCTCTTTTCCTCTCTCTTTCTTAGCTAGGGTTAGGAAATTCGTATGGAAAAGAGAGTGAGGGTTTTAAGGTCTTTATATAGGCCCAACATCGATGAAAATAGCCCCAGGGCTAAGGTATACTTAGGTTATAACCAAATCAGGCCTCTCTCGATCCAACGGAACACTTCTGGTGGTCCTTTTTCCACGTGCAGTCGGACTTAAGCTCACTGACCATGGATCTAGGTCAGGCTGAGTTTTCGTACCGATCGGATATACAGATCAGCCGTGGTGGACCACACTCAATTCAACGGTTATCGAAACTTGATCAGGTCCACAAGCATAAAGACATGCCTGGGCCACCTTCCCTGATCCGAGGGTGAAATTAGGTCAGAATCCAACGGTCAGATTGCCTAAAATCGTCGCGCAAGCGACACAACTCAGATTTCATAAAATCACATTTAATTTCTCACCGTTCTCACACTCTTCACTCCAGACTCAGGCAAATCGACCCAGAATATCATCTGGACTTGATTTTTGAGGTGATGGCCAAGTCCAACATGGTGACCCCAACTGCCTAAGATCATCGCTATCGGACTTTCGACGCGCGGTCCAGGTCCGATCTAAAGCTTCTAAAAATTCTCAAGAACAACTGGATTTAGCGATGGATCCTAGCTTTCAGAGTAAGATAGCGCTAACTATTCTACAGGTTTTGAGTCATGCAGATCAAATTTAAAGTGATTGATGCTAAATTCACAAGCAATCGAGTTTAGCACTAATTAACCCACAAATAGCTTCTAAGGAAAATAGAGGTAGTACTCGAGTCTTGGCACAAAATTTTCCAGGTCGTTACAATCTACCCCCCTTAAAGAAAATTTCATCCTCAAGATTTGTACCTTCTCAAATTCCTCAAGGATCTAAGGGTAGCTCTTTCTGACCTCAGCTTCAACTTCCTAAGTAGCCTCTTCTTCACTATGATGTGTCCATAGAACTTTCACAAAAGGGATGACCTTGCTACGCAATACCTACTCCTTCCTGTCTAGAATACCTGTCGGTCGCAGTACATATGTGGTATCCTCGCTCAACTACACCTGCTCCCAACTAATAATATGCGAAGGATCAGGAACGTACTTCTTCAACATAGAAACATGAAATACGTTATGCACGCCCGCAAGAGGTGTGGGCAAAGCAAGGCGGTATGCTACCACTCCCACTCGATCTAGAATTAGAAATGGACTAATAAATCTCGGCGTGAGCTTTCTCCTTTTACCGAACCGCAGAACTCCCTTCATAGGGGAGACCTTAAGAAATACATGGTCTCCAACCTCAAACTCAAGTGGTCGCCGCCTCGTATCAGTGTAACTCTTCTGCCTACTTTAGGCTATCAGAAGTCGACGTTGAATAATGTCAACTTTCTCTGAAGTCGCCTGCACCAACTCCGGGCCAATCAAACTACGCTCGCCAACTTCTGCCCAGCAATGCGGTACTCTGCACGGGCGACCATACAACGCCTCATAGGGAGCCATGCCAATACTCGCCTAGAAACTGCTATTATATGCAAACTCTGCATAAGGAAGACAATCATCCCAACTGTCCTTAAAATCCAAAAACAAGCTCGCAACATGTCTTCCAGAACCTGATTCACACGTTCCGTCTGCCCATTTGTCTGTGGACGAAACGCGGTGCTAAACTTCAATTTCACACCCATCGCTTCCTGGATACGAGTCCTGAAGATAGATGTGAAATGCGTGTCTCTATCAGATACAATCTCCAAGGGAACTCCATGCAGACGTACAATCTCCTTGATGTACAACCTAGCCAACTCGTCTACAGAGTTTGTGACTCTGATCGGTAAGAAATGAGCCGACTTCGTCAATCGGTTGACGATCACCCAAATAGAGTCATGTCCCTCTTTCGTTCTCAGCAACCTAGAAATAAAGCCCATAGAGATGAAGTCCCACTTCCATTCTGCTATGGGCATGGGCTGAAGCAGCCTAGGAGGTCGGCGATGCTCTGCCTTGACCTGCTGGCACGTGAGACAACGAGCTACAAACTCAGCAATATGAACCTTCATGTTATCCCACCAATATGACCTTCTCATATCTTAATACATCTTCGTGCTACCTGGATGCATCGCAAGCTTACAATTATGGGCTGACTCGAGAACCTCCCGTCTCAAGTCAGAAATATCTGGGACACATAACCGGCCACGAAAACGTAGGCCCCCATCTGAACCAACACTCCACTCGGAGTTCTCATCTGTACCAACCCGCTTTCTCATCTTCACCAAAAGATCATCATCTGCCTGAGCTGCAACTATCCTCTCGTTAATGAGGGGCTGTACACGAATGTGTGCGATAACCTCATACGGCTCTTTCACTGTAAGCTTCTACTCAAAGTCTCGCACAAACTCCAACATGTCCCATTCTACTATCATTAGCAGAGCCACAAACTCTATAGCCTTCTTGCGACTCAACGCATCTGCCACAAGGTTCGCCTTGCCCGGATGGTAAGAAACATCGAACTTAAAGTCTTTCAATGTTTCCATCCATCGGCGCTGCCTCATATTCAGGTCACGCTGCGTGAAAATATTCTTAAGGCTCTTGTGGTCGCAAAAGAGCTCAAACTCCTCTCCATAAAGGTAATGTCTCCAGAGCTTTAATGCGAAAATGATAGCTGCCAACTCCAGGTCGTGTGTAGGGTAATTCTCTTCGTGTTTCCTCAACTGTCTCGAAGCATAAGCAATCACCCTGTCCTTCTGCATAAGGACACAACCCAGGCCAATGCGAGAGGCGTCAGTATATATAATATACTTAACCCCTTGCTCTGGCAATACAAGCATAGGGGCGGACATCAACTTGTCCTTCAACTCTTGAAAAGCTACCTCCGCCCTCTCATTCCAAGCAAACTTTAAATTTTCCATGTCAACTAAGACAACGGTTTGGCTATCTTCGAGAAGTCTTGTATGAAGCGTCAATAATAGCCTGCTAGACCCAGAAAGCTCCTCACTCAGTAACTGAACCAGGCTGCTTCCAGTCCTAAATCGCAACTACCTTAGTAAGATTGACAGCTATCCCTTCCTTGGACACCACATGTCCTAGGAACTTGACTTCCTCTTTTCAGAAATTACATTTCTTGAACTGCAAAAAAGCTGATTCTTCCTGAGAGTATCCAAGACCGATCTTAAGTGCTCCTCGTGCTCTTCTCGACTCGCAGAATAAATTAAAATGTCATCGATAAAGACAATACGAATCAGAACAAGAATGGTCGAAACACCCTGTTCATCAGATCCATGAACATGGCCGGTGCGTTCGTAAGACCGAACGACATCACAAGGAACTCATAGTGGCCAAAGCTAGTCCTGAAAGCGGTTTTCTGCACGTCCTCATTGTTGACGCGCAACTGATGATACCCTGCCTGCAGATCAACCTTCGAAAAGTACCGTGCCCCCTTCAACTGATCAAACAGATCATCGATCCTGGGCAAAGGGTACTTATTCTTCACAGTTACTCGATTCAACCTGCGATAATCAATACATAATCGCAAGGAACCATCCTTCTTCTTAACAAATAGGACAGGTGCTCCCCAACGAGACACACTAGGCCGAATAAAGCCCAAATTCAATAAACCATCTATCTGCTTCCTCAATTCCTCCATTTCACTCAGAGGCATATGATAGGTAGGCAAAGAAATGGGCGCCACACCAGACATGAGATCGATAGTAAAATTAATCTCGCGCTGAGGGGGTAATCCAAGAATCGACTCAAACACAACTTCAAACTCCCGAACTACCGGCGTACTTTCAAACGCCGATCCAGCCATACTCTCCAACAGAGAAGTATAATAACCAAGATAAAAAGGGTAACTGACCTGAACTAGGAAAGTAACTGTCTCGCCCTCAAGTCCATGGATTGTCACTAACCTTGATTCATAATCAATCTCTACTCGCATCCTCGTGAGCCAATCCATACCCATAATAACATCGTAATGGAAAAGAGGTGTGACAAAAAGGTCAACAAGAATCAATCCATACCCTAGATCAATCAAACAATCCATACAACGCTTGTTCATAGTAGAGGAGATCCCTGTAGCGGTGGTAAGCGTCACTCCTTGCATAGAAACAGTGCTCAAACTCAGACGCCTAACTGTCGCATACGATATAAGAGAGGTAGTGGACCCTTTATCCACCAACATAGAAACGGGAATACCTTCAATATGCGCTGTAACCTCAAAGGATCTCGGCACCAAGTCAGCCACAGGCGCTTCAGCTGAGAGCGCATGAACTCGAGCCTGCTGTTGGCGATTCAGTGAAGGAACCATGGGCCGCTGAGGTGGCCTGAAGCTAGGTACTGAAGGTCTGAAGGATGGATGAGCTGGCGCTGAACGAAGAGGTGGAGGTGAAATAACCTAAGGCATCGGACGGCTGATCCTTTGCGGTGGAGTAAATCCACTATCCCGCATACCCAAAAAGCAAGAACGATCCAAATGCCCCATCTTCCCACAGTATGAACAGCGAAGATCAGCTCGCACCTACTGAGCGGGCAGAGCTGAACGCCTTGGAGGAGAATCTGCCCGTGGCCTCTTGCCGAGAAAAGGTGCAGGTCTGAGAACCATACGTGCTCGTATACAGGACGACCTGTCCCTATCCTTCTCTGTTTCTTCTTCAATCTCAGCTCCACCCTCGCCATAACTCTCTTCCTCATCGCTCTCTATCTCATCCTCACTCTCTGAGGCTTGTCGACGACGAGGCCCAATTTCCATCTGATTTAGGGTCATCTCATTAATGCAACGAACAGGTACCGGCTTTTCTGCCCCAAGCCTATAGCTAAACTCATGTGCAAGCTTACAAATGAGTCGGCCAAATGGGAGCTATTCGGTCCTCCTGTTCGAACGAACGATAAGGATAATCTGATGCAAGATGTACGTCGGCACACATAACTTCTCTCCTTGCCCCACCTGATACAAAAAATCTACCATCAGGCGCGTACACTCGCTGCAATAGCTCCACCTTGGATATACATTGAACGTACACATGTGGTGAAGCAAACGGAAGTCGTCTGTCATGTTGGTAGCTAGAAGACTTCTATTAGGCTGCCATTCGACCAGACGACCACATAAGAGCCACGTGCGATGATCCCTCCCGCGCATACTACTTAAATTCTTCTCACTGTCATGCACCTCACCAAGCGGCACATTCAAGAGTCGGGATATCAAAGAGACGTTGACCGTGACCTCCCGACTGCTTCCACAAGGAATCTTAAACTGCAGAGGCTCCAGCGAAGGATCACGAATGCTGGCATAAAAAGCTCGAACAGTGCTAGCATTGGCGTGATACTCGCCCTCAAACAAGGGACACCAACCGGTCCCTTACAGGCGCTCCAACAACAGAAACTCGCCAAATAGCCACGGATGTACATGAGCCTAAAAAAGGACTCTACGGCCTTCATAGACTTCTTGAGATAACTTCGCCAATAAGGTTCTTCCAATGGGAGCTTGAGGATCAAGGTCCCGCTTGGTCTGAAACTCACGGGTGGGGTCATGCTCGCGGCGGCACCTCTCGGCCTCCGTGCACGAGTTGGACGGCTAGGCCCGGCTTCATCCACGGGCGCTCTCTTCTTCCCCATCAAAGAGAGAAAGGTGGAGATGGAAAATATGGCCATGATAAACTCAAAGAGGGTCATGAAAAATGAGAGAAATGGGAGAAATGGGAAGAATAGTGAAGCTTCCACACACTTGAGATCCCAAGGGAGGATTTTGGAGCTCAAATGAGAAGAAAAGAGAGTGAAATCAGCAATGGGGGTGAGGCTTTGAGATGGGTAGTTGGGTGACCACGAAAAAAGGAAGAAGAAGGAGATTGGGGAGAGATTTGGTGGACTTTTGAGAGAAACTTGAAGAAAAGGAGAGCTTAGGAGGGTGTTTTGTGAAGGGAATAGGGTTTAAGAGGGGTTTTAATTAGCCAACCGTGGAGAGGTGGGCCACACTAGGCCCCAAATGCATCGGCCCGAGCCAACCCGCCCGGCCTGGCCCGCTGGGCGGCGAGGGCTTGCCGAACCGGCGAGGTCATCACCGATCTCTGGACGTCTGGCGATGACTGGCCATTTGGGCGAGGTCCTCCTGGCCCCTTAGCTCTAAAATGAGGTGGGACCCCCCATGGGTCCCCCTGAAAATGCCCCAATCAGCCCCTTTGCTTGATTCGACTCCTATCGGGCCACTCGGGTTAAAATCTGATACAAACAGAGGTTTACTGACAATTGAAGGGTTGAGATGGGAAGATAAACCATATAGACTCATCAAGGGATGGTCTAGAAGAGATTTTTGGTCGCTGTGTGTGATCAGGAGTGCGCACAGACTCGATCTCGGCGATCGTTTTCAGTAAACTTTCACCGATAGAAGCAATGGGACACAAACACCAATACTACAATAAACTTGCACCCAAATACGCTAAGGTGGTGATGGCATGCGGTGTGTGACCATAACCCAGGTCCGGTTTAATCCAATTCATGCTCTGATACCAACTTGTCACGCCCTGAAATTTGGGGGTCGAGCATAACTCAGCTCCCGAGTTTCAAAACATCACTTATGCAACATATTTAAAGATGGATGTATGATGTCTGTATGAGTACATAAAACATGGGATAGATTAAGCCAAACTGCAAACATAATTCAGGGATAAGTGAAAGACACAAGCGGAAGACTTAAAGAAACATAAGTGTACATGTGTAAGTCCCTGAAATATGTATACATACCAGGTCATATTACAAGTGTTGCTATCAAAAATAATACAAGTATTAAAGACATTATCTATTCCCAAAAGAAAATCCAGAATCCCTGCACATCAAGACATGGCTCACTAGAACCCGCCTGAAAACTGCATAAAAGAAAATGTAGCCTCATCATCCTCGAACTCCTGCTCTGCCTCAGAGGTCGCATCAACATCTGCAACTAAGACAGAGTCTGGTGGTGTTTAAGCACCGTCCCAAAATGAGGGAGTCAATGATCAACTAAGTGGAACAATATAGCAAAGGTTAACATGTTATCAATTCAATCAAGCAGTAATGATAAAGCAGAACAATCAAGCATGTCCTAAGTACTCTTGTTAGTGCAAGGATGCATGTAGAATGATGCATGCCCTCGCTTATACACCCTCAGCGCCTTCATCTTACATTACGCATGACATCACCTTAAGTGCTCCACCTCTTCCAGGCACATGCAATGCGGTGTATGAACATGATTACAAGTTGTTATTAGTCTTTTTCATACAGCAGGATTGGGAAGCTAAGGTACCTTCCTCATATCAATTTCCACATAGTGATCCATTCTAGGGTCGTCAGTCCTAGACATCTCATACGATCATATGGTTTTAGGTCGCTGCAAAGGGCTCGTCACCAATCAATGCACGCCTATCATACCTTCGTTACTACAATAAGGCTCGTCACCTCAATGCGGTATCCAGGTGTGCTCGAGGTCACTACAAAGGGCTCGTCACCAATCAATGTAAGCCGACGGCACGAATATAGTGTCCCATACCACCATAATTGGCTCACGAGTTTGGTTGCTCACTGGTCACTACGGGTAGGCTCGTCACCCCAGCGTAGGCCGACAGCTCGACCACGGTGTCCCATACCACAATGTCCGGCTCATGAGTCTTAGCGGATCAAGGTACAACGGTTAACGAGATTTCATCGGTAAGTTTGGTACCCTAGACTCAAACAATAGCGTCCATACATGGTGAACATACATCAGACAATCGGGTTACTTGACGAACTCGACTAGCACGAGCGCACGTTGAGTTGAACGACATAGAGTGCGTAAACACTCCGTGTGGCCAAACCACTGCCGACAACTCTAATACGACTCAGGTTCGTCAAATCACATCCTTTGTGACGAAAGCAACCTCAGCCACGAACTCAAGGCCGATTACCGATTTCCTAGACTATTTTCTAGTCCCAACACATTCTACTACAACAGATATTCATATCAACAATTTAGAATAGTAATGGAACAATAATTCAAATCATGAAGTACGTGAGCATTTGCAGAATATCAACTTAGCATGGATTTGAACATAAGTAATACTTGAAATTAAACTACAAGGAAAGTGACTTGCATGTGGGTAATCAAACAACCAATAGGAGAGTTGAGGATCGCTTCTCAACGCCCGTAAATAGGATAATATGCTACCCCTTAGACCATACAGACATTTCTACAAACACTTAGAATACATAGTTCAACATACATGACGCATGTTGAAATACACGCATTTGGACAATTCCTTTTGCCAAGGAGTTGACACACATATAATGAGCACAAGTACACGACAAATAACCATGGCAAACACATGTTCATATTTTATACGCATACGGTACTTCCTACATATACATAGAATACACAATTCTCAACACATGGCATGTATATCAGGAATACGATATAAGCATAACATTTGGCATGTGAAATTGCACTCATAACAAGAATAAACCATTAACTGACATTGAAAGCCTTGAAAACCATAACCTATACAAATATAGTCCGCACCTTAAACCAGAAAAGAACACCGAACTGATTTAGACGATATGTCTTCGTCAACGGCGACAAGATAACCTAAAGCAAGAATAGAAATGAGCTACAACAATACATAGATTATTCTAAGCTCTAAAACAAATTAGGGTTAGGTTAACTTACCCAAGGATGAACTTAGAATCGTCGGAATAATGATTCAAAAGTGAAGGTGTAAGGATGAAAAATAACAAGAAAGAATCTAAGATGATTCACCAACTTCTCTCTCACTTTCTCTCTCTTTTCCTCTCTCTTTCTTAGCTAGGGTTAGGAAATTCGTATGGAAAAGAGAGTGAGGGTTTTAAGGTCTTTATATAGGCCCAACATTGATGAAAATAGCCCCAAGGCCAAGGTATACTTAGGTTATAACCAAATCAGGCCTCTCTCGATTCAACGGAACACTTCTGGTGGTTCTTTTTTCACGTGCGGTCAGACTTAAGCTCACTGACCATGGATCTAGGTCAGGCTGAGTTTTCGTATCGATCGAATATACATATCAGCCGTGGTGGACCACACTCAATTCAACGGTCACCGAAACTCGATCAGGTCCACAAGCATAAAGACATGCCTGGGCCACCTTCCCTGATCCGAGGGTGAAATTGGGTCAGAATCCAACGGTCAGATTGCTTAAAATCGTCGCGCAAGCGACATGACTCAGATTTCATAAAATCACATTTAATTTCTCACCGTTCTCACACTCTTCACTCCAGACTCAGGCAAATCGACCCAGAACATCATCTGGACTTGATTTTTAAGGTGATGGCCAAGTCCAACATGGTGACCCCAACTGCCTAAGATCATCACTATCGGACTTTCGGCGCGCGGTCCAGGTCCGATCCAAAGCTTCTAAAAATTCCCAAGAACAACTGGATTTAGCGATGGATCTCAGCTTTCAAAGTAACATAGCGCTAACTATTCTACAGGTTTTGAGTCATGCAGATCAATTTTAAAGTGATTGATGCTAAATTCACAAGCAAGTTTAGCGCTAATTAACCCACAAATAACTTCTAAAGAAAATAGAGGTAGTACTCGGGTCTTGGCATAAAATTTTCCGGGTCGTTACATTAATAAAGAACTAGAATCCATAAGGTTCAAAAAAACATGAATCAAAGCAAAGCAAACATCCTAATCATGCTACAAACTTCACCTCTTAGTCCTGGTTAAGAGATTTAGCCAATCATAGACGTGGTTGAACTAAAATCTCTGAAGAAAAGCATAAAAACAATTAAGGAAGAAGAAGGAAAACTCCCGGACAACGGCTCCACCCTCCACTCTTCAAACCCTAGAAGATGCTTTGGAGCATCCTAGGAACTCCTATTTATAGTTAAGGAACTCCAACTTTCGCACCGAGTTGGAAAATTCTAGAAACCACCTCAAATTTAAGCAGTCCAAGTAACAGCTTCGATGCATTGAAGGTCTTTCGATATAAGCTTCGATGGAAGCTTCGATTCATCGAAGTACCTTTGATATAATCGAAACTGGTCTAGAACTATCCAGCAAGCTTGGATTAAAAATCCTACAATTCTCGATTGCACCATTGATTCATCTAAGTACCTTTGATATAATATTCGATTAATCTAAGTACCTTCAATATAATCGAAGTTTATTTTGGCAGTTTTTCAGAACTATACTTTTCTGGTCCAGGAATCTGTTTTCAAGACAATTTTCAGGATTCCTTTTCTTCACTTCAAACCTTTGATTCTCTTCCTTCATCACTTGGTTTCCTTGGATCTTTGGCATGTGAATTCTTCAATCTTGGTCTCCTAAGATCCATCCCTTGCCTTGGTGATTTTTGAGCATCAAATTCATGTTTTTAACATTCTTTTCAATCCAAGCTCTCATATTCACCTTGCAACACAAACATGTATAAAATATACCATTAAGCATTATCATGCTCATAAAACCAATATATAAATAGGGGAAAATATGCAATATTTGACACTCAACACACTCCCTAACCAACATTTTGCTAGTCCCGAGCAAAACATGTATGAAATAATCTTCAATTCTCAAACCTCAAACATTTTTCACAGAATAATCTTTTATGCAATTAAGTATGAATGAGTAGAATTAAGATGACAAAGTGAGATTTTGAAGACCTAAAGCCGAATCACATAAGCAATCAATCAAATAGGTTCTTTATCAATCATTTAAAACTATAAGTTCATCTATCAAGTTTTTTCAATGTGCTCAGTGAATATCAACTTACTTCCCATAAGAACACTATCATTTCATAATGTTAGTCATGTTCACCATATCAAGATTAGTTGAGAACTCAAGTACTGATTACGAACTTATTCCCTTTCCCTTATTTTTCTAGTTTTTAATTTTATATCGATGGTCACTTATATTCATTCAGTCTTTTCAGTCTTTTATCTTCTTTTTTTTTTAGATTTTACATTCTTTCATTCTTTTCTAGTCTTTTCACCATACATGACCTTTTTATCGATCTCCTGTTTTTTAACTGGTTCCTTTCATATTTTAAGGTGGATAAAATTCTCCAGACTCAATTCTCAATGTCTTTTCAATGATGCACATGCTAACCATTAGAAATTCTATCATTGTTCACCAAAAGCAATTTGAACGTGTCTTCGTGATTTGGATCAACATGATATTCAAACTTTCTCTTAATCTACTGAGTGCAAGAATTTAGGTGATAGACTACTTAGTTGATCAAACTCCAACAATTCAAAATTCAACTTCTATCTTATCATCATACTCACAGCATTCTTAATCCACAAATTATCAATTTCCAAACAGGTTTTTAATTTGAGAAATTGAAAATTTTGAAAAACTTTTTACTCGAAAACTAAGAAAACACTAATTAGTTTACCTAATCCACACCTCTCAACCTAAAATCTACATTGTCCTCAATGTAAAAGATATAAGCATGCAATGCACACAAGATAACGAAAAGAAAGGAGTAGTGATGGATAGGTAGTACTTGCATAAGGATAATTGACGATTTTCCAAAGTTATCAATGTGAAGATGGGTTAGCAGGAGGACTCAACAAACTTAAAGTAAACTATCTTAATCCTAAATCCTATGAAAGCAATAAATTCTAATTCTAAACTAGGAAAGTAAGGGAAAACCACTCAATCATGTACCAAGGTTCCTCCTCCGTCCAGCATCTTAATAAATTTCTCAGAAGGTTTCTCAACAAGATCATCTAAAAGCCCTTTCTGTAATATGCTTGGATGCCTTGGAGCATGAATTTTTAGAGAAATTTATGGACCTCAGCAAAAAATCATCGTTGAATCTCCTGAGGTATCCAAAGTATATATGATTCACCTATGATAGAAAAATTTTCAAAGTTAGTGCAATATAACGAATCAAAGACTACAAGTAAGTGAAATTCAGAGAAATTATCAATAGGTGGTGTAGTCTCAACACATTCCGTAGTTTCAGACTTCAATTTAGTTATCAGTTCCTCCTCCTTTGATGATAAACGTTCAAGATCTGTGGAAGGAGGGGCTTAAGAAAAAGGGTTCCCTCGGTCAGTATCAACTACCAACATATTGTCTCACAAGGAATTCACCATATCTTGTATCATGGGATCATTTGAATCTTCAAAGTGTATTAAGAAATCTTCCATAGAGTTGAGAGATTTAGTTGAGAGTGCCTCGTTCTCCATATTGAAGTCTGTAATGATCTGCTTAAGAATTTTATTTTCTTTGAAAGTGGATGGAAGCATGTTCTCTTGCTCTTCATCTTAGTGAGAATAAATCATCACCGGATGTCTCTTTCCTTACCCTACATAGGTATATTGAGGATCAGCAGACGAAGAATTAATATAAAGACTCTGTTCATTGGTACTAGTTAGTAAAGGCATTGTATCATCAAGGGTTGACAACTTAGATGGTGACCTCTATTGGGTGGTTTCAAATTCCAGAGTCCTATCAAGCATCTCGTCCATCTCCCTAACCATATTATAATCTAAATTAGGGAAGTGATCTAAACATGCCTCACAAAAGTTGGAAGGGTCAGTTGAAAGGGGCTCATCCTCCATATTTAAATTAGACATGTCAGATGGGCGGAGTAAATCATTATGATTAACAACTTCTTGTACCTCTTGATCATTGACTTGGACCAAACTTGAAATCGATTCCAGGGAAATTTATATTGTAAACTCATGACCGTCATCCCATTCCACGTCATTTTTCAATTCAATGCAATTCGCAAGTGGGATGGGATCACTTTTCTCACATTCTGTTTCTAGGTTGGGTTGATGCTCAAATAAACTAGCATCTTCCTCCTCATTGAAGCCAAGTGTGTCATGTGGGTGAAGTGTGTCAGTATCATTATATTTGAAAGATACACATGTCTCTTAATCATCCCTTTAGATAGTCATCGAGATTAACTCTTCAAGAAATTGAACCGTATGCTCATTAACAGAATCCAACTCCTCATTCCCAATTCCATAGTTCTCCACAAGCAAGTTAGGATCACTTTCCTCGCATTGTGTTTCTGGATTAGGTTGAGGTGAGGATAAACTATCCTTTACTATCTTATCAAGGCATGATTCAAGCATTTCTAATGTTTTTCTAATGCCTGCAAGATAGTCTGTGTAACTCTGAAGTGAATCCTCTTGGATCGTTTCTGGTTGGATTTCAAAGGTAGGGGATTTAAGAGAATTGTCACTATGATGTATTGCTAGTTCAACTTCCCAATATTATTTTTTCCACCGATCATAATCATATGGGTCATAGTGGGAGAGTTTGATAGTTTTTGATACACATTATCACCCATAATATAATCTTACATTATTTTCTATTTGTCCTATGGGTGATAATAGTTCTCACCCCAATAATCACGTATTATTCTCTTAATCGATGGGGTGTAATTATTCTCCCGCATATGATCACATAGGGACTTCCTAATTAGTGGAGCATTATATTCCGGTCGAGTCTCAATCATGCTTTGAGAAAAAATTTGAGACATAGGTTGTTTTCTAACATAATCATCTGACAGCCCTTCACAATGTCTCGCATTTTCTAGAACTAGCTCAACATACTGACGTTCCCATTCTTTCATATACTTGGTGAAACCCTAATTATGAATCTAATTCTAAAAAACTTTCTACAGCAATAAGGACAGTAAGTAGAGGGAAGAAGTTACTAGGAGAGAAGACTATATAATTGAAGATCCTACAAGATCAGAAAACAAAGTTAGTTCCTAAAAAATACAAAAAAAAAAATCCTAAAAACAAAATTTTAAAGTTTTAAAAACCCTATATTAGAAAAATTCAGAAAATAAGAAAAATCTAACTTAGAACAAAAATTCAACCTAGAAGGAAAACTAGATAAACTGAAACAAAGAAAAGATCTAGAAAAGATAAGAATGAAGGTTGGAACAAAATTACTGAATAAAAGTTGTTATGCTGGAATCCTACAAAATAGAAAACAAAGTTAGTTTCTAAAAACAAAGTAGAAAAATTAATAACCTAAAAATAGAATAGAAAGTTAATCCTAATCTTAACCTAACTCTAAAACTAATTAAATTCAGAAAAACTCAACCGTTAGACCTCGGCAACGGTGCCAAAAACTTGTTCACAACCCCAAGTGTAGGGTCGCGATGTAGTAATAATCTCAGTAACACCGTGGTCGAATCCACAGGGACTAAACTCGTGTGTATTCTGAATGTAACTGGAAGTAGAACTAGAAGAAGATGTGAATCCAAATATGAAATATGAATTGAAAGAGGTAATTGTGAATATGGTTAAACAATCAATTTAAAGGTGGTAACTAGGGTGCCAAGGATCCACTTGTAGTAATTGGGAGGCTTCCTTGCATAATTCAAGAGATCCAACTGGAATCAGGCTCCTACCTTAAGCAGTTAGTGGAATAAGAGACAGTCAAATCTCTGAACTTCTCATGAACCGGGTCTTAACATATGAAAGTTGTGAGGATTGGAAGTGATTTCATCACCCCAACCATGCCTAGGAGACAATGACAAACAACAAGATATACCAATCACACAACCAATCATATGAGAATTGTGAAGATTAGGAAGGATTCCATCATCTTACCATGCCCAAGGGACGATGGTGAACAACGGGTCTTACTAATTTCACAATCTCAAATCAGGAAAAGAAGATATTCAAAGCAATTGCAGATGTATTGTAATTTGTCACAACAAACCATTAAAAACTAATCCACAGCAATTGGTAGACCAAGAATGAAGAATTCAAAGCAATTTCTAAAGATCCAAGGAAACCAAGTACAAAGGATGAAGAAAGAATTTGAAAGAATGCATAATCCTCAGCAGAAAACAGGACATTTCGGTCAGACCTAAGTTAACTTTGGTCTGACCAAAATTATAGAAAATAGTCTAGTAAGAAAATAGGATAATTCGATCTGACCTGAGCCAACTTCGGTCCAAACAAAGCTTCAGTTGGAGTCGGTTCGACCTAAATTTGACAGATTTTTTGCACAAGATTTCTCAGCATCAACTTTGGTCCGACTGAAATCGTGCAGAATTGTCCAGCGAGAAAATGCAATTTTTAACCTTAATTCGGTCCGACCGAAGCATAACGCGGGACTTAAACGGAGTGCATAAATTCAAGATGGCTTATGAAAATTTCAAGGAGTTGCGTAAGATGGGGCTTCACAACTATAAATAGGAGTCCTTGAGTGTAAATGTTATCTTATCTGGCTACTAGGTTTGTCAAATTTTATAGTGCCAAAACCTCTTAGAATCTGTATCTTGTTTTGCGATTATTGTAAGATAAACTTCATGTCATCCTTGCTAATCTTGTCTATGTTCAAGTACAAGATCAAGAAGTTCAAATACAACATCAAGAAGTTCACTTTCAAGAACAAGAAGTTCAAGTACAAGATCAAGAGGTTCAAAAAGAAGAAGTTCAAGTACTATATCAAGTCTTCAAGCTTCAACTACTTCAAGAGAATGATATGTGATGAATCAATCTCACAAGCAAGGTTTGTTTAACCCTAGATTGACCTTAGGATAGGTCATAAAATTTGCACTAATATCATAAGTCATTTGATAATTTTAAGGTCATTTTTCGACCAGTCCTAGTCATAGTTTGACTAGTCCAGACACTAGCTCGACTAGTCCAAGAATTTTCTCAACCAGTCCAAGCTTTGTTATGATTTTTTAGAATTTTCTTTTGGACCCTCAACCAGTCCTGGAGACTACTCGACTAGTCGAGTGAACAGTGCTCGACCAGTTGAGCAGGCTCAACTCAAAGTCCAGCAATATTTCTGGGTTCCACTCGACTAGTCGAGCAGGCCACTCGACTAGTCGAGTAGCGATCTTATCTTATCGTGCTAGAAATTTTGAAATGTTGTTGGTCATTCGACCAGTCGGGCTAACCACTAGGCCAGTCGAGTGAACAATATTTTTACCTATAAATTCAGGACGATTTTCAGAGTTTTTCAAGTCATTCAAAGATATTCAAGTCACAACTCTAAGAAACTTGTCCCCACATTCGAGAAGCTAATTGGTTAGTTTTAAGATTCTTTTAATAGCTTTTTTGTGATCTCTATTCAATTCTATTTCTTTTGAAAAGAAAATATTGATTTTACCCTTTTTAAGATCAAAATCAAATCAAATCAAGCTAGCCCAAGTTGATTTAATCTAAAATTCATTTAGACCTAAGAACCCTTTCATATGTGAGATTGGACATTGAACATCTACATCGAATTGGTTCTACCGGGCTTCATCAGAAGAAAAATCTTTAGATAAGTACATTTCAATTTTCTATATTTGGTTTGTAAGATTGCCAGAAAATCTTTCATTTTTAGTTTTGACTGAGATAGCCAAAAAAATCTCAGTGAGTGAGGTTTTTAATTGTGGTAGCCCTTTGAAAACACAATTGCGAAGGTTTTGGGTGAACCTTGGAAAACCTATTTCATAGTGAAAGCTAATATCCCGTGGGTGAGGATGTTGGGAGTGGAGTAGTTGTGTGGCTGTTTTCTAACCGTTGGCGTACACACAAGCGAACCACTATAATTGTTGGAGTTGTGGTGAATATTTATTATTGTGTATTTGTGGTGAATGATTGTAATTTATTTTCTGCACATGTGGTGAATGTTGTAATAGCAGTAGATATTTATTTCTGTTGTATTCTGTGTTCCTTTATATTAGTTTGGGACTTTGATACACAGACCGTTCTAGAAACCAGGTTGTCCTACCATAAGCCATTGGTTTTTTGTATAAGGTTGTCCTTAGAACAACATTTGTATCAACCTCTCAATACTTGTACATTTGAGGTTACTATTTATTTCTGCTATTTGGGATTAATAAGTGCTATCTTGTTCTAGTTCTTTCTTAATTCTGCATTTAAATTTTAATTTGGCATAGTCCTATTCACCCCCCCCCCCTAGGACTCTTAGCTCGGCCTTTTCACTAAGATGTTACTAGGTATCTTCTAGGGTTTAGGGAGTAGAGCCAAAGGGTGGAGAGCCGCCGCTAAGAGTTTTCTTCTTCTTCCTTAGTTGTTGTTATGTTTTATTTAAGAGTTCTTCATTCAATCATATCTATGGTAGGCTAAACCTCTTAGCTAGGGCTAAGAGGTGAAGCTGGTAGCATGATTGGGATGTTTACTTTGCTTTGATTCATGTGTATATTGAACTTCATTGATTTCTAGTTTGAATTTAAGGAATATTTTCAGTTTTCTATGGTTTATTGTGACTCAAATTACAATAGAGTTGTGATAGCTTTGAATATATTCTTTTCCTATTTGAGATTATGGGATTGGTAAATCCTGTTGTTCACCATCATCCCCTGGTCATGGTTGGGTGACAGAATCCCTTCCAATCTTCATAATTCTCCCTCATTGAGGACTAGTTCAATGAGAAGTTTAGAGATTTGATCCTCTCTTCCTCCAACTAGATAAGATAGGACTTTGATTCTAATTATATTTCCTGAATCAAGTAAGGTAGCATCTTAATAGGTACAAGTAGATCATTGGCACCCTAGTTCTTACATTTAAATTGACAAGTTCCAATTACATTATTCACAATTACTCTTTCAACTATTCTAGAATTCAAATTTAAATCTTCTTCTTCTTCTTCTAGTTCTAGTTCTTTTTAGAAACGTACAAGTTTAGTCCCTGTGGATTCGACCTCGGTCTCACCGAGATTATTACTACATTGCGACCCTACACTTGGGGTTGTGAACAGTGGGACAACCTTCACTTAAAAGATTTAGGCAGGACAACCTTATTTCGCGACATCTTTAAAACCAAAATATCAAACTTAGCAAGAGCTAATCAATCATAAGACAGGCATATAAATAATAAAAACAATTACCACAATGCACAAAGGAATTATAGTGGTTCGATGCTTAAACTCACACCTACTTCACTCCCAAAATTTCTACTCTCGTGATTTTGGCTTTCATTATTTCAAGGTTTTCCTAGGGTCACCTTAATAACCTTATATAGTTCTTATGATTTTCATAGGCTATCACAACAAAACCTACTTTGTGATTTTCACGAGATCACCACAAACAAACCCGCTGAGATTTTCGGGCTATCTCAGAAAAACTCAAAATGAAATAAAGTAAATACAATACTTATCTTCAATTAGCGAGTCAAAGACGTGACTATAGCTTGGTTGATGCGATCTTCTTCTTGGGATATCGATGAAGCCGTATATGAGTTCAACCCAAAAAGAATATAGGGATCTATCTGTATTCAATATAAATAGAAACCCTAAGTGCTACAAATTCTATTCTCTAGATTTGAAGTAGAGTTTAGATCACTCTATTAAAAACAGTTAAAGCAACTTGAGAGAGAGAGAATAAAATAAGCTTAAAATAGAAGATTAGAATTACCGCTCAATAGCTTAAAAAGAGCTTGGCTTTCTCTCTTTCTTATAGGAGGATTCTCACTGAATTTTATTACAGAAATAAATGAGAGAAGGCCTCTATTTATAGCAAAAGGAATTGGAAATTCTGCTAGCCCGATTTTACGTTCAGCTGGCTGAATTCTAACGATTGCGTTTCAACGGATCTTCGAATTTCACGGGATAAGATCTTTCAAAATTCGGCTGGTCGAACCTCCAATTCAGCTGGCCGACATAGGGTTCGGCTGACCCAATTTGCCTGAATTTTGAAGAAATGTATTGCTAGAAACTTGACCGAACATATTCGAGCTGGCCGATCGGGCATGTTCGTCTAGCCAAACCCAAGGTTAGGCTGGCTGAACCTATAGCGGAAAAACTATACCAATCTGTAAACTTGCCCAAATTATGTAGGGTTAGCCGAAGGTATTTAGTCTGGCTGAACCGGATGTCGAGCTGGCCTAACTTGAGTGTATTGTTACATAAAAGATAATCATTATGACGCTATGTGAAATACACCTAACCTAAGGTCAATCTAAGGTTATACCACCTGATGGATAACTCATGCGGAGTGTTTTAATCTTCAAAACTTGTACTTTCATGCTTGAATATGTTGAGTCTTCCTTGAGATGCTTGAAGGAGACATTACACAGGTCTTCATGTGTAACACCCCGGTTCCCAGAACCCAAGTACACAACTCATTTTCCAAAAACCTGAGCGTTAACTTTTAGATATCCTAAATTCCGCGTACATTTTTTCTTTTATTATCAGAGTTAATAAACTAGCGAGACAAAAGCAAATCAAGTATAAGAGGGAGTCCAAATATACATAAGTAATATTTCAAGTTGTTACCCAAAAACATATACAAACTAATGTCTTAACTTATTACAAAACATACAGTACAAAATAAAATGAAATGAAATCAGGAAAGAGAGTCGCAAGGTCCTCTAGCTCCTCCTAACCCACATGAACACCAGTGCGTATGCATCATCTGTGTCTCCTGCACACTGAATACGGTTCGATAGCGTCAATGGCTATCCAGTGAGGTATAACCCCCAAGATTTATCATATCATCAAGATAATTAAGCATAGTCATCAGAGATAGTGTATAACAATTATTCACAATGATTATAATGGGAATCAAAAAAGGTTCATCAGATACACATTCATTAAATAAATCACACAAGATAATATTGTCTAAATGCATAAATGTATGCACATGCTCACAGACCTGGGGATGCACATCGAGCTAGTAAAGAGTCACCCAAGGAGAACTAACCACCTAAAAAAGTACTCAAAGGTATGCCCAAGGAGAACCAACCACCCGGAAAAGACTATGATATATAAATCGCCCAAGGAGGACTAGTCACCTGGAAAGGTATACAAAGGTACGCCCAAGGAAAACTAACCACTCGAAAAATACCATAATAATATATAGATCGCCCAAAGAGGACTAGTCACCTAAAAAAGTATACAAAGGTATGCCCAAGGAGAACTAACCACCCGGAAAAGACTATGATAGTATATAGATCGCCTAAGGAGATGTAACAACCCGGAAAAGCACTCAAGGTACGCCCAAGGAGAACTAGCACCCGTAAAAGACCATATGCCATGAAAATGCATGATTAGCCTAACCATTATTATTCCAATTTCAAACAATCATTTTAAGAAATCTCAAAGACCACTATGGGGGGTTTGTCACCCAGCATAGGCCAACAGCTCAGGCATAGTATTCCATTCCACCATCCCTGGCTTATGAGACTAACAAATAGGATGTTTTAAGGTAACTTACTCAACTAGTGGCCAATTATAGTTCTACAAGTAAGACTTATCATCGTAAGGTTATATGAAGATGGTTCCTTAAAGCCACATAGGGCAAATATCAAATCAAGCCGCATAGGGCAAACAACCCATCCCAAGGATGTAATGAAAATGGATTATTCCAATAGTCACTTAGACAATAAACGTTTTGTAAGATTATAAGCCCACATCAAATGTTCCATTTAATTTATTAGACAAAATGGTCACTAGTTCTACAACCTTGAATCATTCCATTAAGTGATCATGAATGACAAATCATGTGTAATATCGATATAGCACATGCATAACTAAAGCATTCATTTCAAATAAAAAAAATAATGGTAATCAGATCTTACAGCATATTCGAATATTAAATTTAAAACTAATATATCCATTATCATAAGGAATCAAAATCAATAAGAGTGATGAACCGCATTAAACAATTAATAAAGTAAATGAACAAAGATAAGTGAGCAAGGCTAATTATCAAGATGTAGAAAAGCTTGAAGGGTGATCCTCACCTTTCACGAGTCAGTTCGTCTACTGGTAATGTCAGAAACAGTTGCACGTATCCTAAGATTGAAATCTAACAAAATTAGAATACTTTGTGCGGTTAGATTACAACATAACAAAATTTATACAGTTATGATTACAACTTAAGGTTTAGATTATGCAAATTTTAGGGTTTTATCCAACAATCTAAATCTAAGTGTAAGTTTTAAAACTTGAAGTCTAACTTTTTGCGCAAAGAATAAAATAATATTACTTCTGATAATTTGTGAATTTTTATAAATTTTCCCAACAATATCTAATATAAAAATAAGGGTTTAATAAATGCTATAAATAGTAAAATAATTATTAACAATAATCTAATAAGAACTAATATTAAAACCATACTAACCCATAATGGAAATGAAAACATTATCTAATAATGATAATGATAATAATTTTAAAAGCTAATAATAGTGAACCTAGCCATATTAATTATTCTAACAAAACGGTACAAGATATGAACATCGACTCACCTTGTTGCGAAACTCGACCCGACAAGGTCTGAACACAATCAGCTCTGCACCCAACTCGGACCAAACTCAGTCCAAACTCGGGGACACAATAGCCGAGTTGACTTGGTAGCGCCTTCTTCCCTCTCCTTCTTCCTTCTATTCTTCTTCTTTCCTTCCCTTTCTTCCTTTCTTCCATCTTTTTCCTAAGATGTTCAACAACAGCTAGCTACGAACCATTCTTGCAAGACAAACTAACTTAGTGAGTCAATCCACCTAGTTGGCAGCGAGTTGAGTACCCGACCTCACACAACATCACTACACCTCCCTTCTTCATCTTTCCTTTCCTTCTCTTCTTCTTCTCTCTACTTTCTTCGGAAGCTGGCATCCAAGATGGGATAGATCCAGTCACTCGAACCAAAGTGACTCACTGAGTCACTCCACCTGGTAAGATCACCAGATCCAGTAGCAACCCGAACCACACCTCTTTCTTCTTCTTCTTCTTCACTCATCATTCTTCTTCCTTCTGGTTCTCCTTCTCTCTGGACTACAAAGGACCAAGATCTGCGTTTCAAGTTGAAACTCAACCCGAACTCGAGCCCAAATCAGACAGACCGAACCGTAACTCGGAGTGCTGATGGACAACAAGGAGGACTACATCCTCCCTCTCTCTCATTTGCAATGACCAATAGGGTCAGGATTCAACTCAGCCGAGCCCGAGCAAGTCCACAACCCATCTCCAATCGAGCTGGTGCGGCCGTCTCAACTCTTAATAGAAAACGCAACACCACCTATCTTCTTCCCTTTCCTCTTCTTTCTCCTTCTGATTCCTTTCACCTTCTCCTATTTCACTTTCTGCACAACCAGAGGAGTCTGGACTCAGATTTCACCGTGCAGCTCGAAACGCTTGCACTCACATATGAAGAAGATCGACGGGGAAGAAGGCAGCCATTAATGGCGTCTTCACCATCACTGTCTCATCCGCCAATCTGACTCTTCCAGTCGGGTCCGTAGGGACCTTAGAAGCTTAGAGGACAAAAGGAACGAAGCTCGGACGTCGTTTGAATGATGGGTTCGAGATTGGAAGAAAACAACTCGATTTCGAAAAAGCTGGGAAGAACTGTCGCAGTTGCCGTTTCTCTCCTGAGAACTAGGGTTTTTAGGATTCCCACAAATAAAACATCTCATTTCCGACGATCTGGATTGATTTGGATGGGCTTTTAAAAGTAGACCGAGGGCTGAGATTGAGTAAGTAAATGAACAGCAGATATTCTTTCCGCCGTTTCTCCTTCTTTTGATGGAAACCCTAAGATAGCTTACTTTATGAACGAACGGCTGGGATTGTTTGCATCGGAGGGTTGAGTTGGATAGAAAAACCCACGTGGATTGCCAACTGTTGTTGCAATGGATTTTCATTTCTGAAATGACGCACAAACGCACCCTCGTGTGCTAGTTATCGTGCTTGCACACATGTGTTCCCACACATAGAGTCTATGGGGTTTTCGATAGTTTTGAGGGCCGCACCTAATGGACGGTTCAGATCATTGGAGTTGATGATGATGGTGGGCCCAAATTCAAACTGATGAACCATGTTCGTCACTGGCGGGAAAAGAAAGCAAAAGTGGAAGTTTCCTCTTTTCCTCAGGTCAGCAGGTCAAATGTGCTTTGATTGGTCTTGTAGTTTCGGGTACGCGCACATTATCGTACACATTCACAGTGTGTGGGGCCCACCACAATGTATTCGATGAATCCACTCCAACCATTTGTTTTTAATAGGGTTTTTGGACTATCCCACCAAAGATGAGGGGGATCCAACATTCATGTGGGCCATACTTCCAAAGTTTTAGTTCTAATTGTAGATTTCTACTGGTCTGACGGTCAGATCATTCCGAAATTGAACATCAACGATAAAATGTCTTCAAGGGACCACTTAGCTAAAGATCGATGACTAGATTTGTGGTCAGGTGACTCCATACATATTTATAATATTACTTACCATTATTATGACATTTTTAATAACTTTATTATCATTACTTTATTAGTAGTAGTAGTATTTACAATTTCTTCTACTTTTCTCTACTTGCTTACGTGGGTCACACCTAGATCAGCATTATTTGTTCATTCACTCAGCTCCTATAGGGCTTGAATTAGAAGGATTGGATCATTTTAATTTTGTAAGTGGGCCATGATACATGGGTCTTAACATGTAGTTATCGATTTATTAAAATTAACAGTTGGATATGAAATTGTTTGATATTCTAACTATTGAAATTAAGTGGTGGGTTGAGATTTATCAAGTGATGGTGAATAACGTAGGCTATTTGCATATTCAAACAAACATACTAATCTAGTTTAAAATAGTAACACCCAAGTACGTAAAAGTATGGGGTGTTAAAATCTACCCTCCTTAAAGAGAATTTCATCCTCGAAATTGAATGATCCTACTCATACTGTGAACGAAAATAATTCCTTTACTATGTTTGTTATTAAACACCACCTTCCATGTGCGGCATATTTGTTGGTACCGACGTATGTAACTACCATTAAAATTTGGGTTGTTACATCATGAGTTGTCGAAGAATATCTTCATGAGTTCTTGCTCTCCTTATAGGACTATGAAATATGACAATCCTAGTTATGCTTAAGCATATAAGCACCAATAGTACCGATCAATAAGACAAGGTCAGGTTGGACATCCATATGCATCCTTAGCTCGGCCGCCGGAAGATGAAGTACCTCCACTCCCATCAGACACCAAGCTCTTCCACGGCCCCATACATTATTGAGTTGTCACTTGGATCATCTCCTGAGAATAGCTCTTGTCCCATGTGATAAGATGAAGAGGATGGCCATCCACGATTCCATCCATATTTCGATAAGGACGGGACCTCGGTCTCTATGCTGAAGAAAGGGCAGGTCGGTAGGTTAACCGTCTTCTTGATGTCGAGGGAAAGCTTGACCACGGCCCACTAGAAAATTCAAGTTAGTAAATCGCCCTCTAAAACAACCGTATGAGTCACCTTGGCCTCCTGCTACACACATCTACTAGTTTTAACCTAGTTGTGACTGACCCTTCCCGAGTATCCAACTAAGGATTTTGAAAAACTACTACAGTAAGGGTCTGTTCGAGATCTTTGGCGAAGATCACGAAAGATCATTGCGATATGCCAAGGATCTGAATCTCTCTACAATATGTTCCTACTAAACAGGGAATCCCCTTCCACGCCACCGTCATCTCTCACCTATAAGTAAGAGCATCCCTAATGGTGAAAGGTACACACAATCTTAAGTCCAGAAACCCTCTTTTCTATTAGACCCAGATTCCCTACCTGACTTAGGAATTGGTGGGTCCCCTGTTGTAGCCAGGTTCTCCTTTGTCTTTTCCGTGTGCAGGTGTTCAAAGGTCTAAGGAGGGCTAACCAGATTTCTGCATGAACTTTTAATATTTGCCCTTTTGAGGTTTTATGGTTTAATTTGTATAAACTTGTTTATTTTCGAGTCATTATGCAAATTTCTATGTGATTTTCGAGTGAGATGAATTTCATTTATTGATTTTCTTGTCACCTTACAGAGTTCATATGATTTTTGAGTGACGCCAGAGTTCACGTGTTGACTTTATCTTCATCTTGCGAAGTTCACTTGTATTATTATTTCCAGGTGAAGTTGAAGTTCATTTATTGATTTGCTAGTCACCTTACAGAGTTCAAGTATAATGTGATTTGCAGGTGAAGCAGAGGTTTAAAAGTTTATTTTTTATTCATCTTGCAGAGTTCACTTGTATTTTGATTTCCGAGTGAAACTGAAGTTCGCATGTTAATTTTCTAGTCACCTTGCAGAGTTCTATATGATTTCTGGGTGAAGGGGAAGTTCATTTATTGATTTTCTAGTCACCTCGCGGAGTTCATATGATTTATGGATGAAGTGGAAGTTTACTTACTGATTTTCTAGTCATCTTATGGAGTTCACGTGCAATGTGATTTTTTGGTGTAATGGAATGTCATATGTTTACTATCTGACTATCTGGATATATTCACTCATATTGCGGTTACTACTACATTTTCCTAATAGTAAAATTATATTAATTGGCTATATTTCTGAGTATATGATCATGATTTCGAATTACGTTGTTAATATATATCTTTTTACGTCTTACGAACTATACTGGATTATGAATGATGAGTGTGTAATCTTAGAGGGTATTCCTCACTGCAATAGCCATTAATGTTATTGAAATATATCAATTGATGCATGTGTAAAGTGAGTCGATGTTGTTCACTTGGTTCTTGGAACAAATCGAGCAGGTAGGAAGCTATTAGTTGATAGATCTTCATTTCGTATTAGTGTACTTTTGGTATTTTAGTTATATGACTCCTATATGGGCATTATATTTTGAATTTTGTAATAAATGAAAAACTTTTATTCAATGCATGGTTTACTTTGCTAATATTTACTGTTAACTATGAATGATGACAAGACTATTTAAATTTAGACTTGAATTTTAAAGGTTAACGCTTGGGTTTTTAGGAAACGATTAGTGTACTCAGGTTTTGAAAACCGGAGTGTTATAGGTTGATTGCAAGTCTTTTGAGTGAAGGGACAGGGTATACATTGAACTAAGTCCAATTGTTGATCAAGCAAATTTAGACAATACTGCTCGATTCCAACCTTGGTATTCTTGCTAGTCTTTATTATGCCACTATAGGAGACGTCCCGTCCAATAACGTAACTCTTCTAAGATTGAAGCATCTGCCTTTGAACCACACTAGGCTGAATTCTTTTAGCGAAAAGGAGGTGAAAGTGCAATTGTGTTTGCTAGCGTTAAGAGGAAAGAATAAGGAGTCTATATAACTAGTGAATCTATGGATCTCCTTAGGCAAATGAATAATACAGTGGCCATAAGAAGTATAGACAACATCGAAGGAGATGGGAGAATGTACAAGAGTAGAGAGAAATTATTTGCGAATCCACATTTGAAGAAGACATAGTGGTCCTCCACCGTGGTAAAGACCTTTGGTGGCTATCTTATATATGTGTGTGTGTGTGTGTGTGTGTGTACAGGTGGCTGAGTACAAAAGTGCAAGTCCTAGTATTTTGCCTTGTGTGAGCGCATCAGTCGGTTGAACATATTCGTTGGTAATCTGGAGCACATTCACATAGAGTAGATGTTAATAGATCCATAGTAATAAGAAGGTCGTGTGTTCTTCATACTCGATCAGGCCTTTACATTTTTGATAAGCGAGCATGAACTGGGAATAGGCCTTGACGGCCATATTGTTAAAGTATCGCTTTTCATTGTGAGTGAAGCTGGGAAAAACCACCTCTCCAAGTGGAAGAAGTTAAGTGAGAGCACAATTGTCTAAGATTGTTGGACTCATAAGGCCACAACTAAAGAAGAAGATGTTGGCGGATGAGTTCCAAGAGATGGATGTTATAGTGAGGAGAGGGGGATTCGATGAATAATCATGCAACGATAACTTGATGTATTCATAAATATTAGACTCTCTCTAAGAAACCCCATGCTGTATAGCCACACACTTGAACCAATCTTCCATCCAATCAAAGGTTTCAGCTAGGTTTATGGAGCCTTCATAGCATTAGAAGGATCAAGGAGGGATTGAGATTAAAGCAACATGTTCTCACTGGGACAGATTGGAAAGAAGCGATCTATGGTGCGGATTTCATTGATCACGATTCCAAGAGAGAAAGCAGGGCTGACAGAGAAAAAAATTGCTAAGTAGAAATTTGAAGATTACATCAATGGTGAATTTTTTGGAAAGACCTTATAGTGCATAAATCAAATCATCTAGTTGGAAAGATGGAGAAACAGAGGATGATGAAGTCGCCATCGCTAATGCAAAATGATGTTAGGGTTTCGAGAGTAAGAAAATGAGGAAGAATGCTTGAGAAACGAGGAAACATGTTAAAATGAGATATATATATATATATATATATATATATATCAAAATTGGGTGTATTAATGAGGATGTAATCATGATCTCTTTTGATACGATGCTCATACACGCATTGCCATGGAAATAACTATCTGTCCAAAAAAGGAAAGCACGATCGTCATTCGAAATTATCTCAGTCACATGTGGTAAATGAGGCATCACCATGTGTCCTACAGAATGACTGCATTTATGAGGGGTCACACTTTGCCTTCACCTTTTTCTCTAAAGGCAAAATAGGGGGAGGGGGTCAATGTTACACCTTATTTCCGTCCATTACTTCAAAAACCAATTAGAGAGGTATGCGTAATGTTGCTCAACGTGCGTAATGTCTCTAAGATTTGTTGAAATACACAGAGAGGATTTTGCAGGTATACAGTTTATAAGACCCGTATCTTAGTCCATACCATTCCATAGATTCCCGCGATCCTCCCTGTCGAATTCCAACAACCCGCAACCTGTAACTGGTATTTGCGCGCAACCCTGAGTCACACGCTGTCAACCCGAGTCAACTCAACCCAAGACTTGTACCCTAGTGACCGCGCCGTCGCCGCGGTTCTGATGCGGCGTCTCATGTGCCGAGGCGATACCCAAGCCAGGAGATTTGGGCCAGCATTCAGTTCGAGAAAAACGTCGTGTGTTGCAAAATCCAAGAGAATCTCCACCCAATGTCACATCAATCAATCAATCAATCCCATCAATGGTCAAGTACATGTCAAGTACACACATCACTCAACCCATCACTCAACATATCACTCACCCCATCACAACCCAGACCTCTCTTACACAACAACCCTAAAAGTCAACAATCCCTTACACAACCCATCCCTCTCCCATCCATCACTCCATCCCATCTCCTCTCTCTCTCTCTCTCTCTCTTATTTCTCCCTTCTCTTCCAAGCAACCCAGGCTCCAAAGTATGAACCTCCCAAGCTCTCATGGAGAAGCTCTAATGTGGCCCACTTCCTACTCTCTCATCTCCCATCTCAACCATCAAAACCTCATCATCTTCTATTAAAGAAGAAGCCGAGAAGCCAAGGGAGCAAGAAGATTAGCAATCTGTGGGTGATCTTAGATCAACACCTTGATTTTTTTATGATTTAAAGGCCCACATATGGTGGGACCCATCTTGATGTATACATGTATCAAAGAGGGGGCTATTATTGCGGGGTCCCTCCATCACCATTCGATCTCTCCTCTCTCTCTCTCTCTCTCTCTCTCTCTCTCTCTCTCTTTTCCTTTTTGTATGGTGATTATGATGATGAGGTGTGTGGCCCATCGGATGTGTGTTTGTGTGTGTGGCCAACCATGATGATTTGATCCACACCGTCCGATTGCGGGACCCACCTTGCTACCTGTCCACTTGAATAGGCCTGGATGAAGGAAAATATAAATATCAAGTTAATCCAAAGCTTTGGTGGCACACCGCGTGGACCCACCTTGATGTGTGTGTGCTAGACACACCATTATGTGTGTCCCACATCCACACATCCATCCATTTATTCCAGGCCACGGGCCCACCCGATCCTGACCGTCCAGGGTCAGGAGTCCAGCAGCAACTATTGCTGGACCATGTGTAAGGGAAAATCAAATATCAGCTTGATTATATGCTGAGGTGGGCCACACGTGTGGACCCACCTCTGATAAACGTGTTTCATCCCAGCCGCCCAGGAATAAGGCAGATTCAAATGTCTAGTGGGCCACGTGGGTGGAATCTCACCCTGATGTATGTTTTTTTATCTAAACCGTCCACCATTTGAAGGCGTGGGCCCACCCCACACATGTGGGGGTGAGACCCACCTTGATGCATGTATTCTAAGTTCCCACCATCCAAAGATGTCTGGACGGTGCGGTGGGCTCCAACGTGATGTATGTGCCTCTAATCCACACCGTCCAGACCTTTGGATGGTGGGCTGATCATGAGGTATGCATTATATCTAAACCGTCTGTGCAGATGTAGCCCACCATGCTATACGCGTGGATCCTCACTGTCCATTGCTTGGATGGTGGGCCACATTAATGTATGTATTTTATCCAGCCGTCCATCTATCTAGACACTAGATGTATGCTGGTGGTCTTTCAAAATATATATATATATATATATATATATATAATATAATATAATATAATATATAATATACATATAATAATAATAATAAAGTATTACATGTGGTGGGCCCCACGTGGGACCCACTTGCTTGATAATGGATTGGCTAGTGTCCACGCAGTGTCTAAATGGCTGGACAGTGGGGACCCACTTGACGTGCGGGTCACACCCATGTCGTCCATTTGTCTACCTGGTGGGACCCACTATAGATGTATGTGTTACATCCAAAACCGTCCATCCAAATGGCGAACATGATTTATGGCTTGAGACCAAAATGAGGCAGATCAGGTGGACCACACTGTAAAAATCAACAAGGTTGAACGCCCACCTTTAAAATACATTTGGGGCCACAAAAATCTAGGATTAATATGAAATTTATTTTTCCTCTTATTCAAGTCCTTGTGACCTCATGAATAGATTGGATGGAAAATGAACATTATGGTGGGCCCCTGTGAATTTTAAACAGTGGGAATCATTACCTCCACTGCTATTTATGGTGTGGCCCATGTAATGCATGTAAGGCCTGCATCCTAGACCGTACCGTTCTGTAGGCTTCCGCGGTCCTCCCGGTTGAATTTCGACGACCCATGATCTATTGTCAGTGTTTGCACGTGATCTTTAGTCATGTCCCGTATATCAAAGTCAGCTCAACCCGAGACTTGTACCCTTGCCATTGCGCCGTCGCCACGGTTTCAAACGCCGCGTCTCGCATGCCAATGCGATACCTAGGCCAGGAGATGTGGGCCCATGTATATCTCGAAAAAGCATCGTGCGTTGCGAATCTTAAGGGAATCTCTACTAAATATCACATCAATCACATCAATCATAAGTCAAGTATACATCCTATCACAAGTACAAGCAACCCATACCCTACCCATCTCTCTCCCATTCCCAAAGTCAACTCTCTCTCCCCACCCATCCCTTCCTTACACCCATCACCCATCACTCCATCCATCACCCATCCCTCTCCTTACATCCCTCTCTCTCCTTCTCTAACCATTTCCAAGCTCCCAAGAGAGAGCCAATGTCCATGGCTTCCAAGAAGAAAAAGAGAGCCATGTGTGGCCCACCTTCTACCCCTCTCATCTCCCATCTCCACCCTTCAAATTTCATCATTTTCCATGAAAGAGGGAGCCATGGTGCCAAGGAGTCTAAGGAGCTAAAGGAGGCCATAGGTGGGTGATCTTGAGGTTTTTACCATCAATTTTTATTTATGGGCCCACTTGTAGTGGGATTCACTTGATGTATGCATTGTATTGAGTATAGGGAGGGCCCATAGTGGCGGGGTCCCTCCCATCTCCATCACACGTCCCTCTCTATCTCTCTCTCTTTCCCTCATTGATGGCCCACCCCAATACTTGATCTTATCCATGTTGTCCATTTGATGGGCCCAACCGCTGTCCGCAATGGCCCCACCTTGTTGACCTCCCTGCTGTCCATTTGGACAGGCATGGGTGAAGGGAGATATAAATATCAGTTTGATCCAACCGATGGTGGACCACCACGCGGGACCCACCTTGATGTTGTGCCCATCCAAGCCGCTCATTCGCTGGACGTCTAGCGCACCTAGACAGGTGAATGAAAACACAAAATCAGCTCTATCTCGAGCTGGTGGGTCCCACATGTGGGACCCACTGCCTGGAAGCCAAGTGGCTAGTGTACCTCAACAGCTATAGCTACTATAATGACAGCAGCGTACGTGGGGCCAGGTGATGTTTATCCTCACCGTCCTTTTTTTAGGACAGGTGGAACACCACCATGATGTAAGTGTTTTATCTACTCAGTCCATCCATGCCTGCCCTGGTGGCACGTGGCTCCACATGGGACCCACATAATGTATGTGTTTCATTCACACTATCCAGTCCTTGGACGTGGATGGTGGCCCACCTTGATGTCTTGTTATCCACGCCGTTCATCTGACGGGCCCCACGTGGGACCCACCTATCTGGACGGATTGGCTGGTGTATGTTTACGTCAGCTATATAGCTGTGGCATTGATGTCAGCAAGTTATGTGGGCACATGATGCGTGTAGGTGTTGCATCCATACCGTCCATACATTTCAGATTGTAGGACCCACCCACACGTGTTGTACTTGTGGAGGTGGGGCCCACCTTAATATATTGTATCCAGGCCGCCTATCCTGGTTTGAATTAAATAGTATATATATATTATAATATATTATATCATATATATATATGTATATGTGGCGGGCCCCATGTGGGACCCACTTGATGTATGTGGTAATCCACACCGTCCAGTCTACTGGACGGTGGATTCCACCATAAGATATATGTTTCACTCACACCATCCATCTGTTTTGCCGTGGGGGTGGGGCCCACCTTGCCATATGTGTTCTATATCCACTGTCCATCTGGACGGGTGCTAGTGAGGCCTTACCATGATATATGTGTTTACTCGCACTGTTCGTCCACCAGCAATATAGCTACTGGACTGACGTCAATAGGTTCTGTGGCTCCCACCTTGGCTATAGGGGTTTGATCCACACCGTCTGTCCATCTAGACGAGGCCCCACATGATACCTGTGTTTTATCAACACCATCTATCTCTGACGGAGCAGAGGGAGGGGCCAGCCATGATGTATGTATTTTATACATATCGTCTATCCATTTAGAGATGGGGTCCACCCCACGTGTGGCACGTGTGGGGGTGGGACCCACCTTAGTGTAAGTATTTTATATCCACTCTATCCAGTCTAGGGGATGTGGACTCCACCATGATGCATGTATTTCTTCAAGCCATCCATTTGTTTTGCCAGCATGGACACCACCTTAATGTATTTATTTCATCCACACCATCCAGTTTATGCTAGACGGTAATGATTGGGCAATGCCGATTTTCCTGTCCAATGTTTGGACTTGCAGGTTTACATAGACAATGTTTGGACATGCTGTCCAATGTTTGGACAGTGCTGATCACCATTAGTGGGCCATGTGCCCCATGGAATAGTAGTGTCCAGTGATACACATGTTACACCTGCAACTAATGAGATGATTTTAGATGTAATCTAAGGCCCACTTGTGATGTATATTAAGGCTCACCTGTTGGGTATTTGAGACCCACCTATGATGTATATGTAGCCCGTGTATGCGGCCCTCTTCATGTATAAAGGGGCCCATTGGTGCGGCCCATTGATGCAGCCCACTATGATGTACATGAGGCTCAAGTTTGAGGCCCAAAATGATGTATACCCAGCCCATGTAATGGGGCCCACCTGTTATGTATTTACGGCACATATGTTGTGGCCCATTGTAACGTATTTTCAGCCCATGTGAAGTGGCTCATTATTATGTATTTCCGGCCATTTGGTAAGGCCCATTGTGATGTATATGTAACCCTTTTATGAGGCCCATGGATGCGGCCCACCTATTGTGTATTAGGTCCATGGTTGTGGCCTATTGTGATGTATTCGAGGCCTATCGAGCAAGGCCCATTGTGATGTATTCATGGCCTAAGGGCAAGGCCCATTGTGATATGTATTGGGCCCATGATGTGTGGCCCACTTGATGTATTCGAGGTCCAGGTACATGGCCGATTTGATGTATATGAGTCCCATGTGTAGGGCCCGCATGCTGTGTATATGAGGCACATGTACAGGGCCCACCTATCGTGTATATGAGACCCATTAATGTGGTCCACTTGATGTATATTGAGGCCCATGGGTTGTAGCCCATTATGATGTATTTGAGGACCATGGTCGTGGCCCATGGTGATGTATATTAGGCCCATGTATTCGACCCATTGTGATGTATATTAGACCATTGTATGAGGCCGTGGGCCCACTGTATGCTCGGCCCTATTTGGGCCACTCCTTAGGAGCAATGTTCTTGAATGTCCATGTTGATGAGTAATGATGGTTAAATGTCCACATTGTGACCATTCCTTAGGCCTTATTAGGCCACTCTCATTAATGTCGGTTGCCGATTCTGATTATCGTGACCGATTGTCGATTCTGATTATCATGACCGATTACCAATTCTGATTGTCACGGCCGATTGTCGATTCTGATTTGTTGAGGCCGATTGTATAGGTCGATTCCGATTGTCGAGGCCGATTTCAATTTGTTGAGGCAGATTGTATAGGCTGATTTCGAATTGTCAAGGTCAATTATATAGGTCGATTCTGATTATCAAGGCTGAGTATCGAGGCCGATTTTGTAACGACCTTGGAAATTTTTGTGCTAATTTTTCCTTAAGTAGTTGTTTTTGGGGTAATTAGCGCTATACTTGATTGCTTGTGAAATTCACATCAGTCACTTTAAATTGTATCTGCATGGCTCAAAACTTGTAGATTAGTTAACGCTACGTTACTCTGAAATCTGGGATCCATCGCTAAATCCAGTTGTTCTGGGGAATTTTTGGAAGATCTGGATCGGACCTGGACCGCGCGTCGAAAGTCCGATAGCGATGATCTTAGGCTGTTGCGGTCAATAGGTTGGGCTTGACCATCACCTCGAAAGTTAAGTCCATGTGATGTTCTGGGTCGATTTGATTGAGTTCGGAGTGAAGAGTGTGAGAACAGTTGGAATTTAATAATATTTTATGAAATCTGAGTCATGTCGCTTGCGCGATGATTTTAAGCATTCTGACCATTGGATTCTGACCCAATTTCACCCTCTGATTAGGGAAGGTGGCCCAGGCATATCCTTGTGCTTGTGGACCTGATCGAGATTCCGTGACCGTTGAATTGTATGTGGTCCGCCACGGCTGATCTGAAGAGCCGGTCGGTACGAAAACTCAACCTGACCTAGATCCATGGTCTATGAGCTTAAGTCCGACCTTTCGTGGTTATAGGCCCACCAGAAGTGCTTCGTTGGATCGTAAGAGGCAGGTTTTGGTTATACCCTAAGTATACCTTGACCCTGGGGTTATTTCTGTCAAAGTTAGGCCTATTTATAGTCCTTAAACCCTAGCCCTCTTTTCCATACGAATTTTTTCACTAAACCTAGCTTGGAAAGAGAGTGGAAAAGAGAGAGATAGTGAGAGATAAGTTGGTGAATCATCTTGGATTCTTTCCTATTCTTCTACATCTTTGAACCTTCACTTTGAATCGTTCTTCTGACGGTTCTGAGTTCATCTTGGGGTAAGTTAACCTAACTCTAATCTGTGTTAGAGCTTAGATTAGTCTTGGTGTTGTTGTATCTCATTTCTATCCTTGCTTTAGGGTATTCTATCGCCGTTGATGAAGACAACTCGTCTAAATCAGTTCGGTGTTTCCTTCTTTGCTTAAGGTGCAGACTTTAAGTGTATAGGTTATGGTTTTCAAGGCTTTCAATACCAGTTAGTGATTTATTCTTGTTATGGATGAGATTTCACATGCCAAATGTTGTGTTTATGTTGCTTTCCTGATATGCATGCGTTATATTGAGATTTGTGTATTCTATGTGTATTTATAAAGTACCGTATACGTATACAATACACACTTGTGTTTGCCATGATTATTTGTCATGTATGTATGCTAGATGCATGTATGACAACTCCTTGGTAAAAGGAATTGTCCAAATGCATGTATTTCAACATACGTCATGTATGTTGTATCATGTATTCTAAGTGTTTGTAGAAATGCATGAATGATCTAAAGTGTAACTAATTACACTAATTACGGGCGTTGAGAAGTAATTCTCAACACTCCTATTGATGTGCATGATTTCCTTTATGCAAGTTACATTCCTTGTTGTTTAATTTCAAGCATTACATATGCTTACATTTATGTTAAGTTGATGTTCTCCAAGTGCTTATGTATCATGATTTGAGTTGTTGTTCCATTACTGTTTTTCATTCAATATGAATATCTGTTGTAGTGTAATTTGTTTGGGACTATGCATTAGTCCAAGAAATCAGTAATCGGCCTCAAATTCGTGGTTGAGGTTGCTTTCGCCACGTAGGACGTATTAGACGAACCCAAGCCGTATTAGAGTTGTCGGCAGTGGTTTGGCCACACGGAGTGTTTGCACACTCTATGTCGCTCAACTCAACGTACGCTCGTGCTAGTTGAGTTCGTCAAGTAACCCGATTGTCCGATGTATGTTCACCATGTATGGACGCTACTGTTTGAATCTATGGTACCGAACTTACCAGTGAAATCCTATTAACCATGGTACTTGATCCGCTAAGACTCATGAGCCGGACATGGTGGTATGGGACACCGTGGTCGAGCTGTCGGCCTACGCTGGGGTGACGAGCCTCCTCGTAGTGACCAGTGAGCAACCAAACTTGTGAGCTGATTATGGTGGTATGAGACACTATATTCGTGCTGTCGGCCTACATTGATTGGTGACGAGCCCTTTGTAGTGACCTCGAGCATACCTGGATACCGCAATGAGGTGACGAGCCGAACTGTGGTAGTAAAGGTTTGATAGGCGTGCATTGATTGGTGACGAGCCCTTTGCTACGACCTCAAACATATGATCGTATGAGATGTCTAGGATTGACAACCCTAGAATGGATCACTGTTTGGATGGTGATATGAGGAAGGTATCTTAGCTTCCCAATCCTGCTGTATGAAAATGGACTAATAACAACTTGGTAATCATATCCATGCACCGCATTTGCATGTGCTTTGTAGATGTGGCGCACTTTGAGGTGGTGTCATGCGTAACGTAAGATAAAGACGCTGAGGGTGTACGCGTGAGGGCACGCATCATTTTGCATACATCCCTGCATTAACAAGAGTCCTTAGGATTTATTTAATTGTTCTGCTTTATCATTACTGTTTGATTGAACTGATAACATGTTAACCAGTGCCTTATTATTCCACTGAGTTGATCACTCACTCCCACGTTCTGGGGCAGTGTTAAACACCCACCAGACTCTATCTTAGGTTCTAATGTTGCAGATGTTGATATGACTTCTGAGGCAGAGCGGGATATGGATGATGATGAGGCTGCTTTCTCTTATATGCAGTTTCCAGACGGGTTCTAGCGAGTCTTGTTCTGATGCGCGGGATGCTGGGATTATTTTTGGAAATTTAAATGATGTAACTTGATACTTATAATTTTGATAAGTAACACTTTCATACGACCTGGTTTGTATATGTACTTCAGGGATTTACACTTGTACACATATTTTTCTATAAGTCTTCCGCTTGCTTTATTCACTTATCCCTGAATTATATCTGTGTTTTGGCTTAATCTATTCCTTGTTTTATGCACTAATACAGTCAGCATACATCCATCATTAAATATGTTGCATAAGTAATGTTTTGGAACTCGGGAGCTGAGTTATGCTCGACCCCCGAATTTCAGGGCGTTACAAGTTGGTATCAGAGCATGATCTAGATTAAACTGGACCTGGGTTATGGTCACACACCATACGTTGTCGCCACTTTAGTGTGTTTGGGTACGGGTCTATCATAGATTTTGTGTTTGTGCTCCATAGTTTCTATCGGCGAAAGTTTCCTGAAAACCTTCACCGAGATCAAGTCTGTGCTCTCTCCTAATCACACACACCGAACCGAAACCTTTTCTAGATCATCTATTAATGGGTATAGATGGTCTATTTTCCTTTTTTAACCCTTAAACCTTCAAGAAATCTTTATTTTGAATCAGATTTCTGCCAGAATGGCCCGATAGGCGTCAAATCATGCAAGGGGCCAATCGGGGCATTTCCTGTGGGGCTCAGGGGGGGAATCACATCTTTTGGACCATGGGGGACCAGGAGGACCTCGCCAAAATGTCGAGGCATCGCCGGAAGGTCCAGAGACCGGCGATGCCATCACCGGTTCGGCGAGGGATCGCCGATCAGCGGGCCAGGCGGGCCGGGCCGGCATGGGCCGATGAATCCTAGGGCTTGTGTGGCCCACCCCTCCATAATTTTCACCTTAAAACCCCTTCTTTCATCTATTCCTTCACAAATACCCCTCCCAAGCTCTCCCTTTCTTGAAACCCTCTCCAAAACCTTCCAAATCTCTCCCAAATCTTCTTCTTCTTCCATTTTTTGTGCAAACCCATCACCCTATTTCAAAATCCTCCCTCTCATTGCTGATTTCCCTTTCTTTCCTTCTCATTTGAGCTCCTACTTTCCCTTTTTGGCTCTCAAGTGTGTGGAAGCTTCACTATCTTCCTCTTTCTCTCTTTCTCTCATTTCTCATGACCCTCTTTGAGATTATGACAGCCATCTTTTCCATTTCTTCCCTTCTTTCCTTGATGGGGAAGAAGAGAGCGCTCGTGGATGAAGCTGGGCCGAGCCGCCCAACCCCTGCACGGAGGCCGAGAGGTTCCGCCACGAGCACGTCTGCCACTCGTGAATTCCAAACGAAGCGGGAACTTGATCCTCGAGCTCCCGTTAGTAGGACTTTGTTGGCGGAGCTGTCGCATGGAGCCTATGAAGGCCGTAGAGTCCTTTTTGAGGCTCATGTTGATCCGCGGCTCTTTGGTGAGTTTATATTGTTGGAGCGCCTAGAAGGGGCTGGTTGGGATCCCTTGTTCGAAGGCGAGTATCGTGCGAATGCTTGCATTATTCGAGCCTTTTATGCAAATATTCTTGATCCTTCGCTGGAGCCTCTGTAGTTCAAGATTCCTTGTGGTAGCGGTCGTGTGGGTATTGTCGATGTTGCTTTGATATCCCGCCTCCTGAATGTGCCACTTGGTGAAGTACATGCCATTGAGAAGAATGTGAACAGTGTACGCGAGAGGGATCGTCGCACCCGATCCTTGTGTGGTCGTCTGGTCGAATGGCAGCCGAATAGGAGTCTTCTGGCTACCTACATGACGGATGACTTTCGTTTGCTTCATCACATCTTTACGTTCAATGTATACCCAAGGTGGAGCAACCGCAGCGAGTGTACGCGCCTGATGGTGGATTTCCTATATCAGGTGGGGCAGGAAGGGAAGTTGTGTGTGCCGACGTACGTCCTGCACCAGATTATTCTCATCGCTCGTTCGAGTAGGAGGACCGAGTCGCTTCCATTTGGCCGCCTCATTTGCAAGCTTGCTCATGAGTTTCGATATAGGCTTGGAGCTGAGAAGCTGGTTCCTGTTCGTCATATTGATCTGAGGACTCTTAAGCTGATGGAGATCGGTTCTAGTCAGCATGCCTCAGAGGGTGAGGCTGAGTCAGAGAGCGATGGTGAAGAGAGTTATGCTGAAGGTGGTGTGGAGATTGAGGAAGAAACAGAGCAGGACGAGGAAGGAGATGAGGCACAGGATTCGAGTGATAGCTCTCCTCCTGTGGCGCCAGAGCAGGGCGCAGAGCAGACTGCCAGAGATGCTCGTCTTACACGGCTTGAAGAAGGGTAGGCTATTTTACGTCAGGATATTGTTGATCTTTGAGGCCTTGTTAAATATAAGTTTAAGAAGGTGACTCAAACTCTGAAGTCTATCCTGTGTTGCTTGTAGGATAAGGGTGCTCCGCCTCCATCTCCTGATTCCGACGAGTAGCTGTCGTTGTGGTCGTCCTTTACTTTGTTTGTTGTTTTCTTTCTGTGTGTAGCCGTTGTTGGCTTTGTGGTTGGAGTTGTTTGTAGTTGTTTGTTGTTGCTTGAAGTGTTAGATGTTGTTGTTCTCATGCTTTCCTAGTCGTGATTCATGTATTGCTGCACTACTTGTATTGCGACGATTTTGATTAATGGAATGCATGTTGTTGGCTTTCTTAGTCGCACCGCTTTATCATTACGATGTTATTATGGGTATGGATTGGCTCACGAGGATGCGAGCTGAGATTAATTGTGAAGCTAGATCAGTGACGATCCATGGACCTGAGGGCGAGATTGTTACTTTCTCAGTTCAGGTCAATTACCCTCTTCGTATTGATTATTATTCTTCTTTGTTGGAGAGTATGGCTGAATCGGCGTTAGTTAGTACGCCGGTAGTTCGAAAATTTGAAGATGTGTTTGAGTCGATTCCTGGATTACCTCCTCAGCGTGAGATTGATTTTGTTATCGACCTCATGCCTAGTGCGGCGCCTATTTCATTACCCACCTATCGTATGCCTCCGAGTGAAATGGAGGAGTTGAGGAAGCAAATAGATGGTTTGCTGGACTTGAGTTTTATTCGGCCTAGTGTGTCTCCTTGGGGAGCACCTGTTTTATTTGTGAAGAAGAAGGATGGTTCCTTGCGATTGTGTATTGATTATCGCAGGTTGAATTTGGTAACTGTGAAGAATAAGTACCCTTTTGCCCAGGATTGATGATCTGTTTGATCAATTGAAGGGGGCACGGTACTTTTCGAAGGTTGATCTGTAGTCAGGGTATCATCAGTTGCGCGTCAAGGATGGGGACGTGCAGAAGACCGCTTTCAGGACTAGCTTCGGTCATTATGAGTTCCTTGTGATGTCGTTCGGTTTGACGAACACACTAGCCGTGTTCATGGATCTGATGAACAGGGTATTTCGGCCATTCTTGTTCCGATTCGTCATTGTCTTTATCGATGACATTTTGATATATTTGGCCAGCCGGGCAGAGCACGAGGAGCACTTAAGAGCGGTATTGGATACTCTTAGGAAGAATCAGCTTTTCGCACAGTTCAAGAAGTGTGATTTTTTGAAAGAGGAAGTCAAGTTCCTGGGACATGTGGTGTCCAAGGAAGGAATAGCCATCGATCTTGCCAAGGTAGCTGCAGTATAGGACTAGAAGCAGCCTGGTTCAGTTACTGAGGTAAGGAGTTTTCTGGGTCTTGCAGGCTATTATCGACGCTTCATTCAAGACTTCTTGAAGATTGCTGGACCATTGTCACAGTTGACACGAAAAGATTTGAAGTTTGCTTGGATTGAGCAGGCAGAGTTAGCTTTTCAGGAGCTGAAGGACAAGTTGACATCCACCCCTATGCTAGTATTGCCAGAGCAAGGGGTTAAGTATGTTATTTATACTGACGCCTCTCGCGTTGGCCTGGGTTGTGTCCTTATGCAGAAGGACAGGGTGATTGCTTATGCTTCACGTCAGTTGAGGAAACACGAAGAGAATTACCCTGCGCACGACCTGGAGCTAGCAGCTGTCATCTTCGCATTAAAGCTTTGGAGACATTACCTCTATGGTGAGGAGTTCGAGCTCTTTTGCGACCACAAGAGCCTTAAGTATATTTTCACGCAGCGTGATTTGAATATGAGGAAGCGTCGATGGATGGAAACATTGAAGGACTTCAAGTTCGATGTTTCTTACCATCCGGACAAGGCGAACCTTGTGGCAGATGCGTTGAGTCGCAAGAAGGCTATTGAGTTTGCGGCTCCGCTGATGATAGCAGAGTGGGATATGTTAGAGTTCGTGCGTGATTTTGAGCAGAAGCTTATGGTGGTTGAGCCGTATGAGGTTATCGCACACATTCGTGTATAGTCCCTTATCGACGAGAGGATCGTTGCAGCTCAGGCAGATGATGAGCTTTTGGTGAAGATGAGGCAGCGGGTTGGTACAGATGAGAACTCCGACTGGAGTGTTAGTTCTGATGGGGGCCTACGATTTCGTGGCCGGTTATGTGTTCCTGAATCCCTGACTTGAGACGGGAGGTTCTCGAGTTAGCCCATAGTTCTAAACTTGCGATGCATCCAGGTAGCACGAAGATGTATCAGGATATGAGGAGAAGTTATTGGTGGGACAATATGAAGGTCCAGATTGTTGAATTTGTTTCTCGTTGTCTCACGTGCCAGTAGGTCAAGGCAGAGCATCGTCGACCTCCTGGATTGTTGCAGCCCATGCCCATGGCTGAATGGAAGTGGGATTTCATCTCTATGGATTTTATTTCTGGGTTGCCGAGGACGAGGAAGGGATATGACTCTATTTGGGTGATCGTCGACCGATTAACGAAGTCGGTGCATTTGTTACCGATCAGAGTCACTTACTCTGCAGACGAGTTAGCTAGCTTGTATATCAAGGAGATAGTACGTCTGCATGGAGTTCCCCTGGAGATTGTGTCTGATAGAGACACGCGTTTTACATCTATCTTCTGGACTCATATCCAGGAAGCGATGGGTATGAAACTGAAGTTCAGCACCGCGTTTCATCCGCAAACAGATGGGCAGACGGAGCGCGTGAATCAAGTCCTGGAAGATATGTTGCGAGCTTGTGTTTTGGATTTCAAAGACAGTTGGGATGATTGTCTTCAGTATGCAGAGTTCGCATATAATAATAGTTTCCAGGCGAGTATCGGCATGGCTCCCTATGAGGCGTTGTATGGTCGCCCGTGCAGAGCACCACATTGTTGGGCAGAAATTGGTAAGCGTAGTTTGCTTGGCCCGGAGTTGGTGCAGGTGACTTCAGAGAAGGTTGACATCATTCGACGTCGACTTCTGACAGCGCAGAGCAGGCAGAAGAGTTATGCTGATACAAGGCGTCGACCGCTTGAGTTTGAGGTTGGAGACCATATTTTTCTGAAGGTCTCTCCTATGAAGGGAGTTCTGCGGTTCGGTAAGAAGGGGAAGCTGACGCCGAGATTTATTGGTCTATTTTAAGTTCTGGATCGAGTGGGAGCGGTAGCATACTGCCTTGCTTTGCCCACACCTCTTGCGGGAGTGCATAACGTATTTCATATTTCTATGCTGAAGAAGTACGTTCCTCATCCTTCGCATATTATCAGTTGGGAGAAAGTGCAGTTGAGTGAGGATGCCACTTATGTACTGCGACCGACGCGTATTCTCGACAGGAAGGAACAGGTATTGCGTAGCAAGGTTATCCCTCTTGTGAAGGTGCTATGGATGCATCATGGTGTGGAAGAGGCTACTTGGGAATCTGAAGCTGAGGTCATGAAGACCTACCCTCTGATCCTTGAGGAATTTATGAAGGTATGAATTTCGAGGATAAAATTTTCTTTAAGGGGGGTAGATTGTAACGACCTTGGAAATTTTTGTGCTAATTTTTCCTTAAGTAGTTGTTTTTGGGGTAATTAGCGCTATACTTGATTGCTTGTGAAATTCACATCAGTCACTTTAAATTGTATCTGCATGGCTCAAAACTTGTAGATTAGTTAACGCTACGTTACTCTGAAATCTGGGATCCATCGCTAAATCCAGTTGTTCTGGGGAATTTTTGGAAGATCTGGATCGGACCTGGACCGTGCGTCGAAAGTCCGATAGCGATGATCTTAGGCTGTTGCGGTCAATAGGTTGGGCTTGACCATCACCTCGAAAATTAAGTCCATGTGATGTTCTGGGTCGATTTGATAGAGTTCGGAGTGAAGAGTGTGAGAACGGTTGGAATTTAATAATATTTTATGAAATCTGAGTCGTGTCGCTTGCGCGATGATTTTAAGCATTCTGACCATTGGATTCTGACCCAATTTCACCCTCTGATTAGGGAAGGTGGCCCAGGCATATCCTTGTGCTTGTAGACCTGATCGAGATTCCGTGACCGTTGAATTGTGTGTGGTCCGCCATGGCTGATCTGAAGAGCCGGTCGGTACGAAAACTCAGCCTGACCGAGATCTATGGTCTATGAGCTTAAGTCCGACCTTTCGTGGTTATAGGCCCACCAGAAGTGCTTCGTTGGATCGTAAGAGGCAGGTTTTGGTTATACCCTAAGTATACCTTGACCCTAGGGTTATTTCCGTCAAAGTTAGGCCTATTTATAGTCCTTAAACCCTAGCCCTCTTTTCCATACGAATTTTTTCTCTAACCCTAGATTGGAAAGAGAGTAGAAAAGAAAGAGATAGTGAGAGATAAGTTGGTGAATCATCTTAGATTCTTTCCTATTCTTCTACATCTTTGAACCATCACTTTGAATCGTTCTTCTGACAGTTCTAAGTTCATCTTGGGGTAAGTTAACCTAACCCTAATCTGTGTTAGAGCTTAGATTATTCTTGGTGTTGTTGTATCTCATTTCTATCCTTGCTTTAGGGTATTCTATCGCCGTTGACGAAGACAACTCGTCTAAATCAGTTTGGTGTTTCCTTCCTTGCTTAAGGTGCGGACTTTAAGTGTATAGGTTATGGTTTTCAAGGCTTTTAATACCAGTTAGTGATTTATTCTTGTTATGGATGAGATTTCGCATGCCAAATGTTGTGTTTACGTTGCTTTCCTGATATGCATGCGTTATATTGAGATTTGTGTATTCTATGTGTATTTATAAAGTACCGTATACGTATACAATACGCACTTGTGTTTGCCATGATTATTTGTCATGTATGTGTGCTAAATGCATGTATGACAACTCCTTGGTAAAAGGAATTGTCCAAATGCATGTATTTCAACATACGTCATGTATGTTGTATCATGTATTCTAAGTGTTTGTAGAAATGCATGAATGATCTAAAGTGTAACTAATTACACTAATTGCGGGTGTTGAGAAGTGATTCTCAACACTCCTATTGATGTGCATGATTTCCTTTATGCAAGTTACATTCCTTGTCGTTAATTTCAAGCATTACATATGCTTACATTTATGTTAAGTTGATGTTCTCCAAGTGCTTATGTATCATGATTTGAGTTGTTGTTCCATTACTGTTTTTCATTCAATATGAATATCTGTTGTAGTGTAATGTGTTTGGGACTATGCATTAGTCCAAGAAATCGGTAATCGGCCTTAAATTCGTGGTTGAGGTTGCTTTCACCACATAGGACGTATTAGACGAACCCGAGCCGTATTAGAGTTGTCGGCAGTGGTTTGGCCACGCGGAGTGTCTGCGCACTCTATGTCGCTCAACTCAATGTGCGCTCGTGCTAGTCGAGTTCGTCAAGTAACCCAATTGTCCGATGTATGTTCACCATGTATGGACGCTACTGTTTGAATCTAGGGTACCGAACTTACCAGTGAAATCCTATTAAGCATGGTACTTGATCCGCTAAGACTCATGAGCCGGACATGGTGATATGGGACACCGTGGTCGAGCTGTCGGCATACGCTGGGGTGACGAGCCACCCCGTAGTGACCAGTGAGCAACCAAACTCGTGAGCCGATTATGGTGGTATGGGACACCATATTCATGCTGTCGGCCTACATTGATTGGTGACGAGCCCTTTGTAGTGACCTCGAGCATACCAGGATACCGCAATGAGGTGATGAGCCGAACTGTGGTAGTAAAGGTTTGATAGGCGTGCATTGATTGGTGACGAGCCCTTTGCTACGACCTCAAACATATGATCGTATGAGATGTCTAGGATTGACGACCCTAGAATGGATCACTGTTTAGATGGTGATATGAGGAAGGTATCTTAGCTTCCTAATCCTGCTGTATGAAAATGGACTAATAACAACTTGGTAATCATATCCATGCACCGCATTTGCATGTGCTTTGTAGATGTGGCGCACTTTGAGGTGGTGTCATGCGTAACGTAAGATGAAGACGCTGAGGGTGTACGCGTGAGGGCACGCATCATTTTGCATACATCCCTGCATTAACAAGAGTCCTTAGGATTTATTTAATTGTTCTGCTTTATCATTACTGTTTGATTGAACTGATAACATGTTAACCAGTGCCTTATTATTCCACTGAGTTGATCACTCACTCCCACGTTCTGGGGCGGTGTTAAACACCCACCAGACTCTGTCTTAGGTTCTGATGTTGCAGATGTTGATGCGACTTTTGAGGCAGAGCGGGAGATGGATGATGATGAGGCTGCTTTCTCTTATATGCAGTTTCCAGACGGGTTCTAGCTAGCCTTATTCTAATGCACGGGATGCTGGGATTATTTTTGGGAATTTAAATGATGTAACTTGATACTTATAATTTTGATAAGTAACACTTTCATACAACCTGGTTTGTATATGTACTTCAGGAATTTACACTTGTACACATATTTTTCTATAAGTCTTCCGCTTGCTTTATTCACTTATCCCTGAATTATATTTGTGTTTTGGCTTAATGTATTCCATGTTTTATGCACTAATACAGTCAACATACATCCATCATTAAATATGTTGCATAAGTAATGTTTTGGAACTCGGGAGCTGAGTTATGCTCGACCCCCGAATTTCAGGGCGTTATATAGCGCCTTGCTGACATAATACATAGGGTGCTGCTTCCCCCCAGATTCTTTGAGGCCGATTCTGATTTGTCGAGGCTGATTGTATAGGCTAATTCTAATTATCTAGGCAGATTCCGATTGTCGAGGCCAATTCCGATTGAGGCCAATTATATAGGCCGATGCCGATTGTCGAGGCCGAGTGTTAGGGCTGATTCCGAGTGTCAATTCCGATTGTTGAGACTGATTTTGATTGTTGAGGCCGATTTCGATTGCCAAGGCCGATTGTCGAGACCTATATGATGTATATGTGACCCGTAGTTGAGGCCCATTGTGGTGTGTATTCGGCCTGTGTGATGTATACGCAGCCCGTGTTTAAGGCCTAATGTGATGAATATAAGGTCTATGTGATGAGGCCCATTGTGATGCATTAAAGGGTCATGCTATGGAGTCCATTGTGATAAGGTCCATGTGAGAGGCCCATCATGATGTGTATTAAGCTCTTGAGTGAGGCCCATAGTGTTGTATATTAGGTCCTTATGTGAGGACATGGGTCCACTATATGTTAGGCTCAATGTGGGCCATTCCTTGGGGGTAATATTGGTTAAATGTCCACTTTGTCAAGGCCGATTGTCGATGTCAGTTATTGATACTGTTATGAGTATGTGACAGCATAGCATTATGATACATGCCCATATGCATCATCTGCATGTTTGTTATGAGATGTGGTTGACCATTGCATATGTCATTTGACAGGTTGTTATAAGACTCCTTGATAGGTGGAGGTTATCTCACATGAGCGTATGGTATGCACAGGATTGATGTATGACTGGATTGTATGACTCATGCATCTTGCATTATGATTACTGTACGCCCTAGCGACATCAAGGTCGTAGCCTCCACAGGCATATCGTGGATGGCCAGATGGGACACTGAAAATCTGTTCTAGCATCAAGCTGCTATAGATGGCCCTGAATGAAAATCCCTAAAGTCTCTTGGTACTAGAGGACACCACAATGTCGAGACCGAGTGGATACATGAGCGCCCGAGTGCCGAATACCAGGAGGCCGCATCTCCCACTGTGTCGTGGTCGGTTAGGAGGAGGTGTAGCCTTACCCGCCCAAGGGTAGGGGGCATAGCTAGGCTGAGTTTGACCAGTTCGTGAATGGGTCCGCTATCGACGTGCTAGGTAGATATTGGTTAACTACTACTCAGGCGGATAGTGAGGTCTCTTCCACTTGCATGGTCACGAGTCATTGGACGGCGATTTGCATGTAAAGTGTATTAGACCTCGGTGATGATCCAAAGATGAACTTTACTAATATGTGGACTTATTGAGCAGGAGTTGCATACTCATTTATTCATTCATTCACTATCAACTCGGGTTGGTGGTGCGCAACTATTTATTACATGTACCTTCGTAATGGTCAGGATTTCGGCTGGGCCGCGCAACTAATCTAAGATCAAGAGTTTACCACATTGAGTCTAACTATCCAAATTAGGTATGAGACTGGTTTGGATAGAAGTCTCTTGTGATGGACTCCATAATCTGCGATACTACGTAATATCATCCCGACTTCACACTCCAGCATGGTCATTTCATTCGCACCACATATTGCATTACATCCGTGACATATGACATTTTGGATTATTATGTTTCTATACTTATATGGTCTAGGTACGGCTGATGATATACGTGAACTCATCAGAAATTTTATATTGCATTGCATCAGCGGCATCTGGTATTTGACTCTTTATGACTCCTCATTTGCATAGCTGATCTGTATTGCGTATTCTAATATTTATTGACTCATGGACTTGTCAGTATTTTCGCTTACTTTGATATCATATAATTCATGATCTTACCAGCATTTTTCGATGTTGTATAATTATGGCATTGTATTAAATACTTGGCACTTACCTTGTGCACATACTTACACCACCCTCTAAGCTTTCTATAAGCTTATGCACGATAGATGCATGCAAGTGATGTTAGGTTGCAATAGCATGGAGCGTGGATCATGTAGCTAACCTCTGGATCTTTGATTTTTGATATATGTATTTCTCTTTCAACATTGTACTCAAATGATTATATTAGTAGATATGTGGTGATGATGTTATTCTTGTGATTTGGGTATACTTGTGGTTATGCTTCTTACAAGACAAATTCATATTGAAAATCCTCCTTGTAGGATCTCAGGATCGAGGACTGGCGTATAGGCATTGGGAGCCGAGAATGATGTGCTATGGAGGCTGTCGGCACCGGATTCGGCGATGAAAATTTTGTAAGCCCGGTTTCTGAGTTTGGGGCATGACAATGCAGCCCACTTGATATATGTTAGACCCCCTTTATAATGTGTATTAGGCCCACTAGTGCGGCCCATTTGCTATATATATGAGGCCCATTGGTGCGGCCCATATAATGCGGTCCATGTGACGTGACCCACTTGGCATAAGAGGCCCAGTGATAAGGCCCATGGGCAAGGCCCATTGTGATGTATTCAAGGCCCATTGTGATGTATTCGAGGCCCATGGGCGTGACCCATTATGATACATTTGAGGCCCATGAGTGAGGCCCAATGTGATGCATATGTGGCCCATGAGTGAGGCCCATGACGATGTAAATTAGGCCCTTATGTGAGGCCATGGGCCCACTATACTTATGGCTCTATATGGACCACTCCTTGGTAGCAATGTTGGTTAACTGTCCACATTGATGGGCAATGATGGTTGGATGTCCACATTGTGACCATCCCTTAGCCTTATTAGGCCCATTCTCATCATTCTCTTAGTGGGTTAACCCACATAAGTGGGCCCCATTCGCTATAAACAGATGACTCCAGGCTATCAGATTTGATATAACCATGACCGAGTGCCGATCTTTATATTATGGTTGATCGGTTGTTCATATATGGACCTCGCCTTATTTATATGCTGATTGTCGGTACTGATTATCGATGCTGATTATTGGTGCCCATTATCAATGTCGATTATCGATGCTGATTATCAATGTCGATTGTCGATGCTGATCATTGGTGTCGATTGTCAATGCTAACCATTGGTGCCGATTATCGAAGCCGATGCCGATTATATATGACGATTATCGGTGCTAGTTATCGATACCGATTATGAGTATGTGACAACATAGCATCATGATACATGCCCATACACATCATCTGCATGCTTGTGATGAGATAAGTGATTAATCATAGCACATGTCATTGGCAAATTGTTATGGGACTCCTTTGTAAGGGGAGTTGCCCACATGAGCATGCGGTATGCGTATGATTTTTGTATGAGTGGATTGCGTGATTCATATATCTCGTATTATGTGACATGTATACTGTACGCCCTAGCAACATCAAGGCCTTAGCCTCCACAGGCATATTGTGGTTGGCAGAATTGGACACCGAATTTTTTTTCTACATGGGGTGTTATAGATATCCCTGGGTGAAATTTTCTAAACCCTTATGGTACCAAGAGGTTACTCCAACGTCTAGACCGAGTGACTGGATGAGCGCCGAGCGCCGATTACCAGAAGGTCGAGCTTTCCACTATGTCGTGGTTGGTTGGAAGGGGCTGCGGCCTTACCTGCCTAAGAGGAGGGGGAAAAGCTAGGCTGAGTTTGACTAGCTTGAGGAATGGGTCCGCTATTGACGAGCCGGGCCCGATATTACCAAGCGGATAGTGAGGTCTCTTCCACTCACCTTGTTGCACGTAATGGGACGGCAATCTGGTTTGGAGAGTACTAGACCCCGGTGATATTCTAGAGTTGAGTTGTATTGATATGTGACTCAGATGAGGATTGGTATGCTTGAGTTGCATCTCGCATCGCATGGCCTTGGGATGACTAACATCATTCATGCCTTACATAGCATGGCCTTGGTATGGCCAACATCATTCATGCCTTGCATCACATAACCTTGGTACGACCAATAATGTTCATGGATTCGTCATCATATTCCGCATTACTCTGATATTGCTTAATTATATTGATACATTGCGCACACACTTTCACCACCCTCTAGGCTTTTGTAAGTTTATGCACGACCGTTGCATACAGGTGACATTGGATCGCAGTAGCGCTAAGGCTAGAGTGCGTGGAAGATCATCTTGGAGCTTTTGTTTATCATCATTTTATTTCCCTTTATGCGCATTGTACTTATAGTTTTTTATCTTAGTGAAAATGTGATGAAGTTTTTTATTGTTGTTTGTGGGTTATGCCTTTGGTTATGCTTATTACGAATCAAACTGATGTTGAAAATCCTCCTTCTAGGATCCCAGGATCGGAACCTGGTAAATGGATGCCAAGAGCCGAGAATGGTGTACTACAGAGGTTGTAGGTGCCAGATCGGCGATCGAAAATTTTGTGAGCCTGGTTTTTTAGTTTTGGACATGACAGAAGTTGGTATCTGAGCAAAACTTGGCAATAACTGAGAACAACATTACATGTCTGCTATGAGTTTAGAATGATTAAGTCCCAAGTTCGGATAGCTTAGCAATTTTCTGTTACAAATCCTTAACGTGCGTGCCTTCAAGAGTTTTTAAGGTTGATAGGCACATTTTCTCTTTCACATAGGACAGGCCGCCCAGAAGAGTGACCTAAGCGACTCCTGCTTCACCACCTAAGACTCTCGTTCCACCACCTGTGACTCTCACCCTACCACCTACGATCCTCACTCCACCACCTAAGATTCCTACTCTCCAGCCTGAGGATGCAGCTCCTTTACCCGAGACCGATGCGGATCCGACCGTGCTCGTAAGTGCCTCCTAGTTACAGTAGATGTTACAGACTGTGACAGCCGCCCTTCAGGGGCAGGGCAGGTACCCCATCGTTTTGCCAGCCCAGGTAGAGCAGGAGCGCTAGCGCCCCTCTTCGAGAGTTCCAACAGCTTGATCCCCTGTATTTCCAGGGCAAGTCAAGCCCGACAGCAACTGAGAGATGGCGATTCATGTGGATAAATATTTGATACAATGGGATGTACAACCCAGCGGCGGGTCCGGTTAGCTGTATTTCTTCTCCACGGAGAGGCTGAGCACTGGTGGGCATCAGTCTCCAGAGCAGCAGGTGCCAATTTTAAGTGGACCTGTGAGAATTTTGTAGATCGGTTTGAACGACAGTATTTTCCTGATCACATCTGACGACAGCGAGCATTGGAGTTCGAGGCCCTGGTGCAGGGAGATATGACGGTGGCTCAGTATGTGGCTCGTTTTGTAGCACTGTCTAGATTTACGCCGTACTTAGTAGATGGTGAGGAGCGGAGAGCCCGCCGTTTTGAGGACAGCTTGTGTTACAGTCTTCGAGGCCATGTTATTGGGCATGAGCTCCCGACTTTCGATGGGGTGGTATGGAAGGCTCAGATTTTTTAGGCTGAGTGGGCCGGTTCTTAGAGTGATCATAGTCAAAGGATAGATCAAAAGAGGCAGGCTCTTTCCGGTGACTCCCAACAACGTCGACCACAACAGAGGCACACAGGTCACCCAACCTTTTATATGCCAGCAGCACCTCCAGCACCACCTCTGAGGCAGTTCACTGGCACCTATTTTAGGTGTGGTGCGACGGGGCACCGCATCTGGGAGTGCCCTCACCCCCAGAAGCAGCAACAGTAGCTAAGAGGTCCACATCAGCCTCCACCGCAGTAGCAGCAGAGACCCCTATAGCAGTAGCAGAGACCCCATAGCAGCAGCGACATCAGGCCCCACCGCGAAGCCCCCTCAGCAGTAACATCAACACCAACACCAACCTCCGAGGCCGCAGCAACAGAGGCAACAGTTTCGACCACCTCAGCGACAACAGCAGCAGCAGCACACATAGAGGGGACATGCACCTCCCCAGCCGACTCAGGATAGGTTTTATGCAGCTTAGCAGGACCCATAGTCATCCGGAGGGGTCTTCAAGGGTATACTTTTAGTCTCTGCATGCATTGTACGTGTGTTGTTTGATTCCGATGCATCGCGTTCCTTTGTGGCCGAGAGTTTCTACCGATCGACTGGTTTGCTGTTAGAGTCTGCTCGTGAGGGCTTGTCAGTATTAACTCCCCTGGAAAAGACTGAAGTGTTAGGCCGATTTTGCTCGTCTTGCCCCGTTCTAGTTGAGGATATCTTTTTAACTGCTGATTTATTTACATTGCCGATGTCCGAGTTCTAGTCATCCTGGGCATGGATTGGCTTGCCGAGTACTACGTCATATTGGACTGCACTGCGAGGACAATCACATTTTGTATACTTAGCTTGCTGTAGGTCCAGTTCATTGTCGAGCCCAGAGGAGAGTCGTTGTCTTGTATGATGTCATGTGCGATAGAGGAGCCCATAGCAGTGAGCATCGACCAGTTTCCTATATTTATAGTTTTTTCGATGTGTTCTAGGAGATTCTGGGATTACCGCCTCATTGACACACTGAGTTTTAGATTGATCTTGTGTCCGGTACCTCGCATATTTTGAAGGCCCCATATCGTATAACACCATTGGAGTTGTGGGAACTGCAGAAGCAGTTGGACGAGTTGCGAGAGTTAAACTTTATCCGTCTGAGCAGTTCGCCATGGGGAGCGTCGGTACTCTTATTGAAGAATAAGGATGGCTCATTGAGGCTCTACATGGCTTACCGCGAGTTCAACAAAGTTACGATAAAAAACAAGTATCCGCTCCCGAGGATTGATGATTTATTTGATCAGCTGCAGGGTGCACAGTTCTTTTCAAAGATTGACCTGCATTCCGACTATTATCAAATTTGGGTCCGAGAGGATATTCCGAAGACGGCATTCAGGACGCGCTATGGTCATTTTGAGTTCCAGGTCATCTCCTTCGGACTGACCAATGCGCCTGCAGTATTCATGCAGTTGATGAACAAGGTCTTTCGCCCATATCTCGATCAGTATGTTGTGTTCTTCATCGACGACATTCTGATCTATTGGAGGACCATGAGGAGCACGAGCAGCATCTGGAGGTTACCTTATAGACCCTCCGCGCACACCAGCTCTATGCGAAGCTGGAGAAGTGCGAGTTCTGGTAGGAGGAGGTGAAGTTCCTACATCACGTGGTGACGAGGGAGGGCGTCGCAGTGGACCCCTCGAAGGTTAAGGTAGTGTATCAGTGGGGCCAGCCCATGAACGCGTCCGAGATCCGTAGTTTTCTTAGTTTAGCAGGCTACTATCGGTGTTTCATTGAGGGCTTCTCTCGTATTACAGCCCCGCTGACCAGGTTGACTCGGAAGGGCACAGATTTTGTTTGGAGCGACACCTGTGAGCGAGCATTTATGGAGCTGAAGGAATGCCTCAAGTTCGCTCCTATCCTCGCTCTTCCCTCTGGGAGTGATGAATTTATTGTATTCACCGATGCCTCGCATATTAGTTTACGTGTTGTCCTGATGCAGCACCGGAGACCAGTGGCCTTCACATCTCGTCAGCTCAAGGTCTATGATCTGAACTACCCCACGCATAATTTAGAACCAGCAATAATTGTCTTCGCACTGAAGGTGTGGAGGCACTATCTCTATGAGGTTAGGTTCGAGCTCTTCTCTGACCACAAGAGCTTGAAGTACTTCTTCTCGTAGTCCGAGTTAAACATAAGGCAGAGGTGCTGGATGGAGCTGCTGAAGGACTATGATTTCGATCTTCAGTATCACCCAGGTAAGGTGAACATGGTGGCGGATGCTCTTAGCCATCAGCTACGCAGTCTAGTGGTGCATATGAGTCCAGGAATGGAGGATGCTCAAGGATATAATAGAGTATGATTTCAAGTTTGGTCTTCAATATTCTATCATTCAGCTATTGAGCCTGTCAATTCAACTCTCTTGTCGCAAGGGTGATCGAGGCTTAGCAGACAGACGAGTCGTTACAGGATTATCAAATAGAGGCCGCATTCCAAGAGCAGGTAGGTTGGCATATTAGTACAGACGGTGGGCTTCGCTTCAGAGGCTGATTATGTGTCCTGGATATTCTTGAGTTACGTAGAGATCTAATGACCGAAGCACGTCGATCGCAATTTTCTATCTGCCCTGGCTCAATGAAGATGTACCATGTTATGAGGCGACAGTATTTTTTAGGAGGGATGAAGCGCCAAATCACCAGTTTTGTAATCGAGTGTGACACATGCTAGCGTGTCAAGGCCGATCATCGGAGACCCCCTGGTCTATTGTAACTGTTGAGCATCCCGACGTAGAAGAGGGAGCATGTGTCGACAGATTTTATTATGGGCTTACCAATGACTTAGCACTGTCATGACGCCATTTGGATTGTTGTGGATCATCTGACGAAGTTGGCACATTTTCTTGCGATGTGTCCGATTTGGTGTAAGCCCCGTATCCTAGACCGTACCGTTCCATAGGCTTCCGCGGTCTTTCCGGTGGAATTCCGGCAACCTTCGACCTTTAACCGGTATTTGCGCGTGACCTGGATTCTCGTACCGTCAACCCGAGTCGACTCAACCCAGGGCTTGTACCTTAGCGACCGCGTCATCGCCGCGGTTCCGATGCCACGACTCGAGCGCTGATGCGATGCTCTGGTTGGGAGATGTGGGCCAGCGTTCGGTGTGAGGAAACACCACGCGTGCGAATTCCAAGGGAATCTCTACAAGGTGTCACATCAATCAATCAATCCCATCATGTCAAGTACACATCACCTTTCACCATTTCCCAAGCAAGCCCCTAAAGTCAAAAGTTTCTTACAACCCATAACTCCTCTTACACCTTTTGCCAAAAAAGTCATAAAGTTCTTACACCCCCATCCCTCTCTCCCATCCATCACTCCATCACCCATCACTCCCTCTTTCTCTCTCCCTTACAAGTCTCTCTCTCATTCAAACTCTCCCATATCAAAAATTCATACGTATGGTCCTCCCATGGTGAGAAAATTGCATTTGTGAGGCCCACCTTTCCCACCCCTTCATCTCTCATCTCAACCATCCATTTCTCATCTTCCTCCATCAAAGAGGAGCACAAGGAGCTAAGGAAGCCAAGGGAGCAAGAAGATCAAGCGGTGGGTGTTTTTATAGGGTAGATTTTGATGTTTTTAAGATGGGCCAAGTGAGGCCAACCGATCAATGGTTTGGATCTCACTTTGGACCCTAAGGTGTGGCCAATGGCCCACTTGGATCATCATGATCGTTCCATGATGGGGCCATTCTCCATGGACCCCATCATGATGTTCATTTCCTTGTATGCTTAGGGTCATCTAGACCATCTATTTTAGTGGAGAAAGGATCTCCACCGTTGGATTTCAATTCCATGGACCCCACATGTAATGGGACCCACTTGATGTATGATTTAGTGCAAGGGAGGGCCCATAGTGCCGGGGTCCCTCCATCACGCGGATCTCATTCTCTATCTCTCTCTTCTATCTTTTCTTTTCCTTATTTTCTTTATCTTGCTATGATTGTGTGGCCCACTTGAATGGACCCCACCATGAAGTATGTATTTTGTTTAAGCTATTTATAAGTGGGGCCCACCTTATATGTGTAGTACCCACACCATCCATCAGTAGTGGCCCACCTGAATAGGCCCACCTCAAATGGCCAGACCGTCCAGCGTCCCTGGACGCTGGACGTTTAAATGGGAAAACACAAATATCAGCTTTTGTCCCAAGCTTTGGGGTGGCCCACTTATGTAGGCCTCACCTTGATGTATGTATTAAATCCACACCATCCATTCCTTTCCCAAGTCCCTTTTAGGCGTTGACCCGAAAAATGGAATCAATCAGACCTTCGGGCGGGCCATACCATAGTAAATGGTGGTTTTCACCATTGGAATCTTCCTTGATTGTGTGTATGCTGAAATATGCCCAATATTGGGCTTGTTTTGCCTGTCGTGAGGCATGGGGAGCTATTTGACGGAGTAGATCTGCAAGAGGTGGACCCCACCTGTAAAATCCTCATAATACCATTGAAATAAAAAAAAAAAAAAAAAAAAGAACCCATGCATGCAGCAGCTGCTGCTGTTGTCAGCGTTGCAGCAGGCAGCGCCTGCGCACGTCCGGGCGGTCAGCGGACGGACTGGCAGTAGCCACGGCTGTAGCTGTGGGCCCCACCTTGATGTTTGTACACCATCTAAACCGTTCATAGGGTGGGCCACCCCCTGACGTGGGCCCACCCCAAAAATCAGCCAGATCCAAGACTCAAGTGGCCCACACCGTAAGAAACAGTGGGATTAGACCTCTACCTTTGAAATCTTTTTGGGGTCCACAGAAGTTTTGGATCAGGGTGAAATTTGTTTTCACCCTTCATCTAGGCCCATGGGACCTTATCAGCGGGTTGGATGGCATAGAAACAATATGGTGGGCCCCACATGGAGCCCACAGTGATGTAAGTGTTTTATCTTCACCGTCCGCCTGGACGGTGGAGCCCTGTGATGAATTTCGTGGAGCCCACTGTGATACGTGGAGCCCACTGTGATATGTGGAGCCCACTGTGTGGGTGAGTGCATGTGTGTGTGTGCGTGCGTGTGTTGTGTGCGTGTGTGTATATTTATATATATATATAATATTATATTATATATAATATCATATGTATTGTATATATATATATATATATTATATTATATATATTATATCATATTTAATATAATATTGGTGGGAGGCCCACCTCAGTTTGCTTGTGGCCTGTGATTGAGGCCCACCTTGATATAGATGCAAGGCCCATTTAATGCATTAGGGGCCCATGGGTCGAGGCCCATTAAGATGTAATGGGGCCAATGGGTTGAGGCCCACTTGATGTACATATGGGGCCCAATTGGTGTGGCCCATTTGATACTCATAAGGCCCATGAGATTAGGCACATTTAATGCATTCTAAGGCCCACGGGTTATGGCCCATTGCAATGCACATAGGGCCCATTGGTGCGGCCCAATGATGTGGCCCACTTGATGAATATAAGGCCCATATGATATGACCCATTTGACGTATTTAAGGCCCAATGGGATGTACCTAAGGTCCATTGCAATGTACGATCCCGATATGGGTTATGTAATGATGTTTACATCGGGCTGTACCTTGGGAGCAATGGCGGTTTGACGTCCGCATTGCAAGTATAGTGTTGGTTAAATGTCCGCATTATGACTTTCCCTAGGGCCATTGTTAAGCTTGTACGTGTTATGTGTAAACCGTCTAGGCCCATCTTCGTTATGCACATCATCCATTCTATATAACATATTTAGTTCCATGATTCATGATCATATGCATCATACGTATGCTTGATATGAGAAATGATGTGCCTTCGGGCAGATTGTTTAGGGGCTCCCGTACAGGGGGTGTTGCCCTACATGAGCGCACGATACGCGCAGGATTGTTGTATGACTGGATAGTGTGATTCATGCATTCGCATTGTGTGATATGGTTACTGTACGCCCTAGCGACATCAGGGCTGTAGCCTCCACAGACGTATCGTGGTTGACAGGATTGGATACTGGAAATACTGTTCTACATGGGGTGCGATAGATATCCCTGGGTGAAAGTCCCTAAACCCTTATGGTACCAGGAGGTTGCTCCAATGTCTAGACCGAGTGGATGCATGAGCGTTGAGTGCCGATTACTAGACGGTTGCGCTTACCACTGTGTCGTGGTCGGTTGGAAGGGGGTGCGGCCTTACCCACCCGAGAGTAGGGGGCAATTCTAGGCTGAGTCTGACCAGCTGGAGGAATGGGTCCGCTATTGACAAGCCGAGCCCGATATTGGCAGGCGGATAATGAGGTCTTTTCCACTCACCTTATTGCGCGCGATGGGGCGGCAATCTGGCTTGGAGTGTACTAGACCCCGGTGATATTCCAGATTTGAGCCGTATTGACATGTGGACTTAGATGAGGATTTGCATGCTTGAGTTGCATTTCGCATTGCATGGCCTTGGTATGGCCGACATCATTCTTTGCACTGCATGGCCTTGGTACGGCTAATGGTATTCTTGGCATTCATCAGCATGTTCTGCATTACTCTGATACCGCATAACTACATTACCACCTTGAGCATACACTTTCACCACCCTCTAAGCTTTCTATAAGCTTATGCACGACTGTTGCGTGCAGGTGACGTTGGATCGCAGCAGCGCTGAGGCTTGGAAGCGTGGCTGATCTTTTTGGAGCTTTTGGTCGATCATCATTGTATTTCCCTTATGCTCATTGTACTTGTAAAGTTTTTGATTATAGTGGAAATGTGATGGAGTTTTTGGTTGTTGTTGTGGGTTATGCCTTTGGTTATGCTTATTACGAATCAAACTGATGTTGAAAATCCTCCTTGTAGGATCCCAGGATCGGAACCTGGCGAATGGGCGCTGGGAGCCGAGAATGGGGTTCTACGGAGGCTGTCGGCGCCAGATTCGGCGATCGGGAATTTTGTGAGCCCGGTTTCTGAGTTTGGGGCGTGACATTTGGTCTATGGACCGGCTTGCAAGGTTATTCATCGAGGAGATTGTGAGATTGTATGGCATTCTAATCTCGATTGTTTCTGACCAAGACCCGAGGTTCACGTCTCAGTTTTGGAGAAACTTTCAGAGAGCGATGGAGACTATTTTGCAACTCAACACCGCGTAGCATCCGTAGACCAATGACAGACCGAGAGAGTCAACTAGATCCTTGAGGATATTCTTCGGGCCTACGCGATTGATTTCGGGGGTAGCTAGGATGAGCATCTGTGATTGGCTGAGTTCGCATACAACAACAGTTATCAGGTGACCATCAGCATAGCTCCTTTTGAGGCATTGTATGGTAGACCGTGCAGATCACCGAGTTGTTGGACCGAGGTTGGAGAGCGCCATCTCCTAGGTCCTGAGCTTGTGCAGCAGATGTTAGAGGCTATCAAGATCATCAGGCAGAGGATGCGCACAGCTCAGAACCGGCAGAAGAGTTTTGCTGATCTCCGACGTCGTCCCTTTGAGTTTGTTGCAAGGGACCATGTGTATCTCAAGGTCTCGCCCATGAAGGGTGTAGTTCGATTTAGAGATTACTGGGCGCATTGGCACCATGGCCTATTGGCTTGCCTTACCATCTCAGTTGTCTAGCATCCACAATGTTTTCCATGTTTCTATACTAAGGAAGTGTGGGTCAGATATAGTTCTTATTATTAATTGGCAGACGCTAGACATTTGTGAGGACGCTTATTACATTGAGCAGCCAGTTTGTATCCTTGATCGGAAGGAGCAGGTCCTCCGGACCAAGGTCATTACATTGGTGAAGATTCAGTGGGGTCACCATTCTGTTAAGGAGGCTTCTTGGGAGCACGAGGCCGAGATTCGAGAGCGCTATCCCCATCTCTTTGATGATTGATTATGTGTCGTATTTTGTATGCTATCTCTGATTTAATATGATGATGTTATGTTCTTTCTTCCTCATGAGTTATGTCTAGTTGTGATGATTATGTAAATTTTGAGGTTGAAATTTTTATTTGAAGGGGAGAACTGTAAGACCAGTATCTTAGTCCGTACCATTCCATAGATTCCCGCGATCCTCCCTGTCAAATTCTGGCAACTCGCGACCTTTAACTGGCATTTGTACGCAACCGTGAGTTACACACTGTCAACCTGAGTTGACTCAATCTGAGACTTGTATTCTAGTACCATACCGTCGCCACGGTTCTGATGACGCGTCTCGCGCGCTGAGGCGATACCTAGGCCAGGAGATGTGGCCCGCGTTCAGCTCGAGAAAAACGTCACGCGTTGCAAAACCCAAGAGAATTTCTACCCAATGTCACATCAATCAATCAATCAATCTCATCAATGGTCAAGTATATGTCAAGTACATACATCACTCATCCCATTACTGAACATATCACTCACCCCATCACAATCCATATCTCTCTTACCTAAGAACCCCAAAAGTCAACAATCCCTTACACAACCCATCCCTCTCTCCCATCCATCACTCCATCCCATCTCCTCTCTCTCTTATTTCTCCCTTCTCTTCCAAGCAACCCAAGCTCCTACGTATGAACCTCCCAAGCTCTCATGGAGAAGCTCTAGTGTGGCCCACTTCCTACCCTCTCTTCTCCCATCTCAACCATCAAAACTTCATCATCTTCCATTAAAGAAGAAGTCGAGAAGCCAAGGAAGCTAAGGGAGCAGGAAGATTAGCAATCGGTGGTGATCTTGGATCTACACCTTAATGTTTTTTTGTGATTTAAGGGCCCACATATGGTGGGACCTATCTTGATGTATACATTGTATCAAAGAGCGGCCCATAATGGCGGGGTCCCTCCATCACCATCCGATCTCTCCTTCCTTTCTCTCTCTCTCTCTCTTTTCCATTTTGTATGGTGATTATGATGATTAGGTGTGTGGCCCACTGGACATGTGTTTGTGTGTGTGGCCCACCATGAGGAGTTTGATCCACACCTTGCTTCCTGTCCATTTGGATAGGCCTAGATGAAGGAAAATACAAATATCAAGTTGATCCAAAGCTTTGGCGGGCCACCGCATGGACCCACCTTGATGTGTGTGTGCTGGACGCACCATGATGTGTGTCCCACATCCACACCTCCATCCATTTTGTCTAGGCCACGGGCCCACTCGATCCTGATCGTACAGGGTCAGGCATCCAGCAACAACTGTTATTGGACCGTGTCTAAGGGAAAATCAAATATCAGCTTGATTATATGCTGAGGTGGGCCACACGTGTGACCCACCTCTGTTGAACGTGTTTCATCCTAGCCGCCCAGGAATGAGGCGGATTCAAACGTCTGGTGGGCCACGTAGGTGGAATCTCACCCCGATGTATGTTTTTTATTTAAATCGTCCACTATTTGAAGGCATGGGCCCACCCCACACGTGTGGGGGTGGGACCCACCTTGATGCATGTATTCTAAGTTCCCACCGTCTAGAGATGTCTAGACGGTACAGTGGGCTCCAACGTGATGTATGTGCCTCTAATCCACACCGTCCAGACCTTTGGACGGTGGGTTGATCATGAGGTATGCATTATATCTAACTCCATGCAGATGTAGCCCACCATGCTATACGCGTGGATCCTCACCGCCCATTACTTGGATGGTGGGCCACATTAACGTATGTATTTTATCTAGTCGTCCATCTATCTGGACGCTGGATGTATGCCGGTGGTCTTTCAAATATATATATATATATATATATATATATAATATGCATATAATAATATTATTATTGTATTACATGTAGTGGGCCCCACATGAGACCCACCTGCTTGATAACGGATGGGTTGGTGTCCACGCACCGTCCAGATGGCTGGACGGTGGGGACCCACCTGACGTGCGGGTCACACCCACACCGTCCATCTGTCTACCTAGTGGGACCCACTATAGATGTATGTGTTACATCCAAAACTGTCCATCCAAATGGCGAGCTTGATTTAAGGCTTGAGACCAAAATGAGGCAGATTCGCCTATCAGGTGGACCACACTGCAAAAATCAGCAAGGTTGAACGCCCACCTTTGAAATACATTTGGGGCCACAGAAATCTAGGATTAATATGAAATTTGTTTTTCCTCTTATTCATGTCCTTGTGACCTCATGAATAGATTGGATGGAAAATGAACATTATGGTGGGCCCCTGTGAATTTTGAACTGTGGGAATCATTACCTCTGCTGCTATTTATGGTGTGGCCCATGTAATGCGGCCCACTTGATGTATGTTATTCCCCCTTTGTGATGTGTATTAGGCCCACTGGTGTGGCCCATTGGCTATTTATTTGAGGCCTATTGGTGCGGTCCATATAATGTGTCCCATGTGATGTGGCCCACTTGGCATAAAAGGCCCAGTGATGAGGCCCATGGTCGAGGCCCATTGTGATGTATTCGAGGCTCGTTGTGATATATTTAAGGCCCATGGGCGTAGCCCATTGTGATACATTTGAGGCCCATGAGTGAGGCCCAATGTGATGCATATGTGGCTCATGAGTGAGGCCCATGGCGATGTAATTAGGCCCTTATGTGAGGCCATGGGCCCACTATACGTATGGCTCTATGTGGACCACTCCTTGGGGGCAATGTTGGTTAAATGTCGACATTGATGGGTAATGATGGTTGGATGTCCACATTGTGACCTTCTTTTAAGCCTTGTTAGGCTCATTCTCATCATTCTCTTAGTGGATTAACTCACATAAGTGGGCCCCATTCGCCATAGACGGATGACTCCGTACTATCGGATTTGATATAACCACAGCCGAGGGTCGATCTTTATATTATGGTTGATCGGCTATTCATCTATGGACCCCGCCTTGTTTATATATTCATTGTTGGTACCGATTATCAGTGCCGATTGTCAATGCTGATTAATGGTGCCGATTATCGAGGCCGATGTCGATTATATATAACGATTACCGGTGCCAGTTATCGATACTGATTATGAGTATGTGACAACATAGCATCATGATACATGCCCATACGTATCATCTGCATGCTTGTGATGGGATAAGTGATTGATTATAGCACATGTCATTGGGCAGATTATTATAGGACTCCCTGGTAAGGGGAGTTGGCCACATGAGCGCGCGGTACGCGCATGATTGTTATATGACTGGATTGCGTGATTCATGCATCTCGCATTGTGTGACATGTATACTGTATGCCCTAATGACATCAGGGCCTTAACCTCCACAGGCATATCGTGGTTGGAAGGATTGGACACCGAAAATATTATTCTACATAGGGTGCTATAGATATCCTTGGGTAAAATTTCTAAACCCTTATGGTACCAGGAGGTTGCTTCAACGTCTAGACCGATTGGATGCATGAGCGCCGAGTGCTGATTACCAGAAGGTCATGCATTTCACTGTGTCATGGTCGGTTGGAAGGGGGTGCGGCCTTATCCGTCCGAGAGGAGGGGGCAAAGCTAGGCTAAGTTTGACCAGCTCGAGGAATGGGTCCGCATTGACGAGCCGGGCCCGATATTAGCAAGCGGATAATGAGGTCTCTTCCACTCACCTTGTTGCGCGCAATGGAGCGGCAATCTAGTTTGGAGTGTACTAGACCCCGGTGATATTCTAGAGTTGAGCTGTATTGATATGTGGACTCAGATGAGGATTGGTATGCTTGAGTTGCATCTCGCATCACATGGCCTTAGTATGGCTGACATCATTCATGCCTTGTATCGCATGGCCTTGGTATGGCCAACATCATTCATGCCTTGCATCACATAGCCTTGGTACGGCTAATAATGTTCATGGATTTGTCATTATTTTTCGCATTACTCTGATATTACATAATTATATTGCTACATTATGCACACACTTTCACCACTCTCTAAGCTCTCCGTAAGCTTATGTACGACCGTTGCGTGCAGGTAACGTTAGATTGCAGCAGCGCTGAGGCTAAAGCGCGTGGTAGATCATCTTGAAGCTTTTGTCTATCATCATTATATTTCCCTTTATACACATTATACTTATAATTTTTTTATCATAGTGGAAATGTGATGGAGTTTTTGATTGTTGTTTCTGGGTTATGCTTTTAGTTATGCTTATTACGAATCAAACTTATGTTGAAAATCCTCCTTGTAGGATACTATGATCAGAACCTGATAAATGGGTGCCAAGAGCTGAGAATGGGGTACTACGGGGGCTGTCGGCGCCAGATTGGGCGATTTGAAATTTTGTGAGCCCGATTTTTGAGTTTGTGGCGTAACACAGTTGGTCTGTATCAAGTAGTGCTACGTCATCCATAAAGTACTATTGACCGATCAGAACGTGGTCGAGTTAACAAGAAAACCCGGAGGGATTGCTAGAATAGGTGGCAAGTTTAGAATGAAGTCTCCAAAAAGTCATGCAGTGTTGAAACGGTTATACGATTATAGCAACTGTAAGAATATTGGAAGAATCCAGTAAGGCTATAAATAGCAAGGGATTCAGCCAAAAAAATAATAATAAATTATCTCATACCAACCAAACCAAATATATCTTTCAATTATCCTTTTAATTATTAGTTATTTACATTCCTTAGTGTAATTCTTATCTTTGGTCGTCATTTATATGTGTTAGTGTAATCTTTGCCTTTATATGTTATTTACATTCCTTAGTGTTATCTGCAGTAGTAACCAAGTAGTCATTAAGTTTACCTATAATTCGAGTCTACGCTCAAACGTTGAATTTAGTTCAAATATCAAAAATAATAATAATAAATAAATAAATAAATAAATAAAATCTCTATCTAGTGAGGCATTCTACAGTTGTTCTCCATGGCCAATTGTAAGAATTTTTTATTTTTTATTAATCTATACTAAAGGGAAAAAAAAAAAAATCCTTTTGTATGGAAGGTAGAGGTGTAATCTATTTTTTGATGAAGAACCCCACCTTCTAACTATCATTTAATCATCTCAAGCAATATTGTCCAAGTGGCTGAGTAGATGACTGATCGTATGAAAACTCAATCATATAGTATCAATTTATGATCTATTTGTATATCTTAGCACTTGATGTCATAATTGTTTGGTTCGAATTGAGCCGCACATTCAATTATGACATGTCCGCGCTAATCAGGTGACCAATTTTGAAATGGACATAACAATTTGCATGTTCACAATGAGTAAGTTGGACTTAACCGAGGTCTTTTTCCTTTTTTTTTTTTTTTTTTCTTTTTTTCTTTTTTAATATGGTCCTTCCATGATGTGGGCCATGACATTCATGGCAGATAAACCAACCAAGATCTCAAATCCACTTACTGCGTTTGGTGCAGGGAAGTTGAAATGGGAAACTCAGCATCAACTATTAAAACTATTTATTAAATTATAATATTTTAAAAAAACTTTATTTCCAGGTGGAAAAAGAAAGAAAAAAAAAATCCTGAGGTCATCTCATGAAGAATGAAATTATGAAGAAGGAGATTAGTCATGCAACAAGTGGAGCCTATGCTGAGCATTGATTTTTTGGATATATGATGATGAACTATACCCCAATGCTGAGCACAATCTTAGCCTTTCGATTTTTGGCCTATCTGTGTAGACCATTGAGATGAGAAATAGATTAACTGGAAGAAAGGGTCCATGTTCGAAGGTGTCAGGGATCTTCTAGCTCGGAGATTATTGTAAACCATGGACCGATGTGTCTAAATTGAAAAGCTGAGCATACCATACAAAGCGAGGATCCTATTTAGTCCGCTTTAAAAAAGGAAAAAGGAAAATAAAATAAAATAAAAAAATCCCAATTGCAACGTTGGTTTGAACATGCATAGCCCCATCTCAACCCAGCACGAGGGCCTACCTCTTGAAGAGCTTCCCCTCCAGCAAAGCACCAAGCATGTGAAGTGGTCTCTCAGGTGGGCCCCACCTTCTCAACCGAATCCACCTAGTTGGACTGTTGCCTCCTTCAACTATATTTTGAACCCCACGTCAATCTCTAGATTTGCAAGTGCTGACATGGACTTATCCGACCAAGGACGTATGAACAAGTGTCATTAGGAAAAAAAAAAAAAAAAAACAAGGGGTGGGGTCGCAAGGAAGGGCAGTGGGATGTATTATTTCACGTAGTGGATAACAGCCATACGGAACTTTAGGACTTGAGTCTGACAGATTCGGTCTCAGGTTCATCTGCTGTTTAGAAAACATGAGAAAAAGGTGCCAACCAGAGAAAAATGTGGGAAGCTTTGTTAGGGTACAGGCTAGACTACCATGTCTGTTTAGCATCGTGCACTTCAAAAAAAAAAAAAAAAAAAGTGGGCAATCTCCAACCGTACACATGTCATCGTTTTACGGCAATCAAGACCGTTCATATTATTTTGGTATACTAGGATGTGGTATATATTGCCCGTGTTAGGCTACTTCGACCCCATACGGGCCAATACAGCTATTGTAGCGGATTAGGTGCGGGCCTCACCCAACATGGTGCAGCCCGATCATGGGGCTTCCCTTCATGCATGTATTGTATAGAGAAATTTACCACTGCAATGCCACCTTTTATCCGGTGGTTTTTATGAAGCAAGCGAAACTTAACTTACCAACTTAGACATTCACGTATGGCCAGTGAATTTCAGGTCCAAAATACCCCTCCTTTTCACTCACGTTGCTTTCACTTTCCCTTTCCACTAAGAAAGACCAAAAAACCCATTTTCCCCATCACGAAAATCCCTCCACTGGATTGCACCATTCTCTCATTGGATTGCATCCTCTCCATACATCAGCAATTCCTCATCTGAAAATGATCGGTCCATTGAAGAAAGCATCCACCACTGGTATATTTTCATATATTGCTATTGGATGAAGCTTGCATCTGGGCCTTTGGTTCATCTATGTATACGTAATCCGATGTGTATGATGGATTACAAATTAAACATCATTATGGGACGTAGCCAGTGAAATTGGGTTTTGGGCTCAAACCCTTAATATAGATAGAAAAACGGATGAATGTCGTGGATAGTCCACATACATTCAAGTTGAATCTTGGGCCCAATTCAGTTAACTCAGCATGATAAAAGCATACTGATCAAAATGATTTCAAATTTTAAGAGTTCTTGGTCTATTTGACCTACTTCTCGGCAATATGCTCGAGTTGTTGTCGACATTCCCTGTTCATGATTGCTTGAGTTCCCGGAGTAATGACCTTAGAATTTGATGTTGGGCTAGTTCAATCGCATTTCAAGTTCATTAAAATCAATATTAGGCTAGTTTAATTGCATTTCGATTATGTGTTAGGCTAGTTCAATTGTATTTCAAGTTCATTGAAATTCATGTTACCCTCGCTGAATTTCTAATTTCCCCCGCTGAATTTCTAGTTTGCCCTGCTAAATTTCTAGTTTGCCCCGCTCAATTTCATGTTTCCCCCGTTGAATTTAATGTTTACCTCTCTTAATTTCATGCTTGCCCTGCTCAATTTCATGTTTTCCCTGCTCAATTTCATATTTTCCCTACTCAAATTTTAGTTTGCCCCACTCAATTTCATGTTTACTCCGCTCAATTTCTATTTTGCCCCACTGAATTTCATGTTTGCCCCGCTGAATTTTATGTTTGCCCTGCTGAATTATCGGTTTGCCCTGCTCAAATTCTAGTTTACCCCGCTGATTTTCTAGTTTGCCCCGCTCAATTTCATGTTTGCCCCACTCAATTTCCATTTTGTCCCACTCAATTTCATGCTTACGCCGCTCAATTTTCAGTTTGCCCCCACTCGATTTCTAGTATGCCCTGTTGAATTTCATGTTTCCCCTGCTGAATTTCATGTTTGCCCCACTCAATTTCATGTTTGCCTCGCTGAATTTTCAGTTTACCCCGCTCAAATTCTAGTTTGCCCCGCTCAATTTCATGTTTGCCCTGCTCAATTTTGTATTTGCCCTATTGATTTTCATGTTTACCCCGCTTAATTTCATATTTGTCCCACTGAATTTCATGTGTTCCCCCACTGAATTTCATATTTGCCCCACTCAATTTCTAGTTTGCCCCGTTCAATTTCATGTTTGCCCAGCTGATTTTCATGCTTGCCTCACTGAATTTTTAATTTGTCCCGCTTAATTTCCACTTTACCCCACTGAACTTCTAGTTTGTCCCGATCAATTTCCAATTTGCCCCGCTGAATTTCATGTTTCCCCCGCTCAATTTCCACTTTGCCCCGCTCAATTTCATGTTTGCCCTGCTAAATTTCATGTTTCCCCCGCTGATTTTCATGTTTGCCCTGTTGAATTTCATGTTTGCCTCGCTAAATTTCATGTTTCCCTCCCTCAAATTATTGCTTGCCTCGTTGAATTTTCATGCTTCCCTTGCTCCATTTCTAGTTTCCCTTGCTCAATTTTCATGATTGCCTCGTTCAATTTCTAGCTTGCCTCGCTGAATATTCATGCTTGCCTCACTCAATTTTCATGCTTGTCTCACTCAATTCCATGATAAATAGCGTTGCTGAATTTAGTGAGCACCACTTGAAGTCATTCATATCTTTGAAGCCCCAATCCATATAAGTTTACTCTCTCTAGTTGTTTATTTAAAAAAATGAACGCATTACTTACTCTTTATTTCCTTAATTCTTGTATCATTCTCATCGATTATGGAACGTGAGTACTCGGTCCACAATTTCATGTTTGTTCTGCTCAATTTCATGTTTACCCCGCTCAATTTCTAGTTTGCCCCGCTGAAGTTCATGTTTGCCCCACTCAATTTTATGTTTGCCCCGCTGAATTTCATGTTTGCCCGGCTCAATTTCATGTTTACCCCACTCAATTTCATGACTGAATGGTTTACATTAACGATAAGTCGCCCCATGTGCCATTTAAAACCTTGTAGAACGTTGGGGGCGTTAGCAAAACCCATGTATGTGTGTGCACATGGGTATATGTATATCTATGCATATATGTATGTACATGCACTTATATGTGCATGTGTGCAAGCTATATGGGTGGGTAGGATTGGGACAAGCTCAAGTCGAGCCTGATCCATTCATTTATGGCAACATCTTCTGACCCAAGACTCATAACCTGACAAACTCAACTTCCCAGAACCTAGCCCATGACAGTTGACAACCAGTAGGCAGATGATACTGACAAGGCATATTTTTGTTTCAACTCATAAATTAAAGTTTTGTCCATATCATTCACATAATTTCTGACTCCCATTTAAGAAGGCTACAATGGCATACAAATCATGAAAAATTTCCTGAATCAATGTCAGCAAAATCACCCTAGACATATCTTTGTTACCTTTGCATCAAAATTTTCACTTAGAAGAATGTTGGTAGATTTAAGATCTCTATGGACAATAGGAATGCCGAGTGCTGAATTCGAGTGTAGATATGCAAGGTCCCTCACTGCTTCAAGTGCTACTTTCAGTGTATGAGGCCAGTCCATCTTCGATTCACTAATACCTAAGTTATCAGTATCAGAAATTATAAGTTAAAAGAACAACAATGGATGAATGGGCATTAGTTGGTTTGAAATAGGTAATGATGATGAGCCTTGCTAAGTCCACACACTTGTGCAATAAAGCTCATGTACACACCACACACACCACACATCAAGCTTGTCACATTTGAAGGTTATATATATAGTCCCGTGTAGGTTAGCCTTATATATAATCACTTACCAGTTTTCTTACCAGTACTATTGTCTACTTGGATTGTTTTATAGAAGAAAGCACCGAAAAAAATAATAAAAAATTGGGCATGAAGTGTATTGATGATTGTGCCTCCAAATCAGAGACAGATCCTGCTTGTCAAGTATGACAATGCTTCTCAGTGAGTTCTTAACATTCGCTTAGTAGCTTTTTAGTGAAAGTTAGGTTCCACACGCATATCAAACACAAAAGTGATTACCAGCATTTAAGATTAATGCTTCAAGACAAACTGATAGAATGTGAGGAACAGAGAGTGACAACTACATGCAAGGAGAACTGATGTAGTATTCCAAATATTAGATATGCAATCAATATATTGAAATCACATGAGCCGAAAAAGGTAAGAATGATCTGTTCCCAAATAACTCATGTTATATCCATCTTATTCAGAACTTCTAATCAAATGTTAGCACTTAAAAAAAAGAGATTTTTACTAACATGCATATATGTATGTATATGCACACATATGTAAAAAAATAAAATAAAAAAAATCCATCTTATTTAGAACTTCTAATCAGATGTTAGCACTTAAAAAAAAAGAGATTTTTACTAACATGCATATATGTATGTATATGCACACGTATGTAAAAAAAAAAAAAAAAAAAAAGTATGCTGGTACAAGACTAGATAACATGCAAAAAAACAAAACAAAAACAATAACAATAACAATAATGACAATGACAACAACGACTTCATCCAATGAAAGCAAGCAAATGGAAAGAACATCGGCTAGTAAAGAAGATTTTTATCGTACATAGGAAAAACACTGACTTATAACAAATCCAGGAGTCTCATTTCTCCAATATATGTAGGTATCTCTCACTTTATTTTTACTAAGCACAAGATCAAAGAAGCCAACCCCAAGTAGTTATGATAAGGTTTATATGATGATGATGATGATGAGATCACAAAGGATGTGCTTCACACAAAACTACTAAAGATGGGAATTCAAGCATTGTACTTACAGTTGGATCAAGTTCTCCAAACCAGAAATGTCAGAAGGAATTGGCCCTTCCATATTGGTTCCTTATATCTCTCTGCCATACAACTTTTCAATTTGAATTTAAAAAAATGGAATGAATTCAGAAGGTATAGGATGCAAACCAAATTGTGTGCCATTTAGTAAATTGAATGGACCTTATAAAGCCTAGATTGGTGCAATTGGACAATGGAGACACACTATCCAATTAGTGGACTGCCTCTTGGATGAGCTAAACCACAAAACCAATTACAATTGTAAGTTCATTAACATCTAATCTATCACCCAAAGTTTAGATCAATGGTCTAGAAAAAAACATCCATGTATTGAATTGTTGGAAACATCCAATTGCTGCAATTATCTTTTCATTGGTCCATCCATGATGATATGATCTATCATATGGTCAAGCTGATTGATTGACACATTTGCCAATCTTATGAATCAATAGGTTGATAACATATAGAGCACACTGATTGATTGACACATTTACCATTAACCATTATAGGAAATAGTAAATGGAGCACATTGAATCCATCCACATATATAGCATTTTCCTTGGCATTTGCAAGTAAAACAAGGCCTGAATTTGGCAACACCACTACTTGGTTGGAAAAAGCCTCTTCACATATGTGGTGCATGTTATTAATCACATGGTTAATATGTAGGTCTATCTTAAACACATTTAACATGGGTTAAAGGAGAGGGTTTCTTCTCACATTCCCCCTGTGAGAGAATTGTCAGAGAGGTCTATGGAGCTCAAGGAATCAGGTTTTGTGAAGATTGGGAGGCTTAGTTTGAGGTTGCACCCAACAAGGTGGATAGCTGTTAGGCCTAAATTCCTAACCCAATCAGGAATAGTCCCTAAATGCAGGTTGTTATAGGACAGGCCTATAGACAGGATGGAATGGGTGTCCTTTGCAAGGGCAGCAGGCAATGGATTTGATAACCCATTTCTAAAAACATTGAAGTGTCACAAATTTCGTAGCCTGACAATGGAATTAGGAATGTGCCCTGTCAGAAAATTATGGCTAAGAGAGAGGTTGCTAAGGGATTTCAGGTTACCAATCTGACTTGGGATTGCACCAGTGAGATTGTTGTGTTCTAATGACATGTCCATAACATTATACAAGTTACATAAGGAAATGGGCATCTATACTAGGAATTGGTTGTTTGAAAGATCCAAAAGGGGCAAGCTTTGGAACTGTCCTACAAAATCAGGGATACTCCCAGAGAGAAGGTTGTGGCTTAGATCAAGGGATTGCAATGTATGGAGGTTTCTGAAAGTGGGTGGGATTGCAAAGTAATAGAGGAGATTCTTCCCTATTTCATGTTTGCCCTGCTGAATTTCATGTTTGCCTCGGTCAAATTTCAGTTTGCCCCGCTGAATTTCATGTTTCCCTGCTCATTTCAGTTTCCCCTGTTTTAATTTCATGTTTGCCCAGCTCAATTTCATGTTTACCCCGCTCAATTTCAAGTTTGCCCTACTGAATTTCATGTTTGTCCTGCTGAATTTCATGTTTGCCCCGCTCAATTTCAAGTTTACCTCGCTAAATTTCATATTTGTCCCATTATATTTCAAGTTTTCCTCGCTCAATTTCATGTTTGCCCTGCTCAATTTCATGTTTGCCTCATTGAATTTCATGTTTGCCCCGTTGAAATTCATATTTGCCCGACTCGATTTCTAGGTTGCCTCGCTGAATTTCTAGGTTGCCTTGCTCAATTTCTAAGTTGCTTCGCTCAATTTCTAGGTTCCCTCGCTCAATTCCTTAGTTGCCTCGCTGAATTTCTACGTTGCCTCGCTGAATTTGAATTTCATGTTTGCCCCGCTGAAATTCATATTTGCCCGACTCGATTTCTAAGTTGCCTCGCTGAATTTCTAGGTTGCCTTGCTCAATTTCTAAGTTGCTTCGCTCAATTTCTAGGTTCCCTCACTCAATTCCTTGGTTGCCTCGCTGAATTTCTACGCTGCCTCATTCAATTTCTAGTTTGCCTCGCTCACCTTCTACTTTCCCTCACTGAATTTATAAGTTCCCTTCCTGTATTTTGAGCTTGCCTCGCTCAATTTCTACGTTGCCTCGCTCAATTTCTAGGATGCCTTGCTCTTGTAGTTTTCCTCGCACAATTCCAAGGTTAACTCGCTCAATTTGTAGTTTGTCTCGCTCAATTCCTAGGTTGCCTCGCTGAATTTCTACGTTCCCTCACTGAATTTCTAGGTTACCTCGCTCAATTTATAGGTTGCCTCGCTCAATTCGTAGATTGCCTCGCTCAATTCCTCAGTTGCCTCGCTAAATTTCTATGTTGCCACATTGAATTTTTAGGTTGCCTCGCTCAATTCCTAGTTTTCCTCACTCAATTCTTAGGTTGCCTCGCTGAATTCGTAGGTTGCCTCGCTGAATTCGTAGGTTGCCTCGCTTAATTCCTCAGCTGCTTAACTAAATTTTCATATTGCCTCGTTGAATTTTTAGGTTGCCTCGCTCAATTTTTAGTTTACCTCACTCAATTCCTAGTTGCCTCACTGAATTTCTACGTTGCCTCGCTGAATTTCTAAGTTGCCTCGCTCAATTTGTAGTTTGCCTTGCTCAGTTCCTAGGTTACCTCGCTAAATTTCTAGGCTGACTAGCTCAATTTGTAGTTTGCCTTGCTCGATTTGTAGTTTGCCTCGCTCAATTCCTAGGTTGCCTTGCTCAATTTTTAGGTTCCATCGCTCAATTCCTAAGTTGCCTCGCTCAATTTCTAGGTTGCCTCGCTCAATTCTTCGGTTCCCTCGCTCAATTCACAGTTTCCCTCGCTAAATTTTGAGCTTGCCTCGCTGAATTTCTAGGTTGCCTCGCTGAATTTCAAGGTTCCCTCGCTCATTGTCTAGGTTCCCTCGCTCAATTACTAGGCTCACTCGCTCAATTTCTACGTTGCCTCACTCAATTTCTAGGTTCCCTCGCTCAAGTCCTAGGTTTCCTCGTTGAATTTTGAGCTTGCCTCGCTCAATTCTTAGGTTGCCTTGCTGAATTTCAAGGTTCCCTCGCTCATTGTCTAGGTACCTTCGCTCAATTGCTAGGTTCGCTCGCTTAATATCTATGTTGCCTCGCTCAATTACTCAGTTCCCTCGCTCAATTTCTAGGTTCCCTCGTTCAATTCCTAGGTTGCATCGCTCAATTCCTCGGTTCTTGTTGAATTTTGAGCTTGCCTCGCTAAATTTCTAGGTTGCCTCGCTGAATTTCAATGTTCCCTCACTCATTGTCTAAGTTCCCTCGCTTAATTGCCAAGTTCACTCGCTCAATTTACACGTTGCCTCGCTCAATTCCTCAGTTCCCTCACTCAATTCCTAGGTTCCCTTGCTCGATTTATAGTTTGCCTCGCTCAATTCCTAAGTTGCCTTGCTCAATTACTAGGTTCCCTCACTCAATTCTTAGGTTGCCTCGCTCAATTTCTAGGTTGCCTCGCTCAATTTCTACGTTACCTTGTGCAAGTTCTAGGTTGCCTCGCTGAATTTCAAGGTTCCCTCGCTCACTTTCTAAGTTTATTCGCTTAATTCCTCAGTTCCCTCGCTCAATTCCAGGGTTCCATTGCTCAATTCCTAGGTTCCCTCTCTAAATTACTAGGAATGTTTTTATGATAAAATAAATGAAGAAGCTCTAGTGCTAAAGTAGACCACGCCACATGGTAGGGCTTGAACACAACTTGCCAAAAACCTCTTTTAGGGACTCAAGGAGTTTTGGATCAAGCTGATATTTTTATATTTTCCTTTTAATCAGGTTTACATTATTTTATGAATAGGTTTAATGACAAATATATATATCACGATGGGCCCTAAGAAGGTTTCAATAGCCATATCATCATCATTACTGATTCTTGTGATGTGGGTGTGATTTACTTGTTTTTTTTTATCTGCCTTCCTTTTAAGCTTGTGTTCTAAAATGATTTCTAAAATGAATGAACAACTTAAATAAAACACACATATTATAGTGGGCTTTATAAAAGCCCCTAGTAGGACTGTTCGACTCTAACTAAGTTACTCAATTAAGGAGTTTTGAAACTCAATTGAGCCATATGTAAACTAAAATGTCTAAAAGTTATGCAACTTACATGTAACCTAGGGTTATATGAATTCTCTATAATCCAAAGGGATGCATTGCCCACAACAACTTAGGGTAGGAACTCGTTACGATTGAAAGCTAAGTGGGTCTCACGTCAATTCATTTTGACTACTCTCGTTATGATATAAGATAAAAAATGAGACAAATCTAAAAAAAAATGAACTGGCTACTCTCATTATGATATAAGACAAATAATGAGACAAATCTCAAAAAAACAAGTGGGCAGTACAACTGACTCGGTAGACCCTGACTAGCTGAGCAGGTCGACCGGGTCCCAACCCTTCATTTAATCAACGGTACCTATGGCTATGGTTATAATCCGTAGCCATAGGTCTACTTTGAAAGGGAGGGGTATTTTCATCCTCAAATTAACTGTCCGTGCATGCAAGTCTAAGTAGGTAAGTTAAGTTTCACACACTTCATAAAAAATGCTGGATAAAAGGTGGCGTCTACAGTAGTAAATTTCTCTATTGTATATTCACTCTGTCCATCCATTTTTCCAGGACATGATTCAAAAAATAAAGCATGCCCAAATGTCAATTGGACCACGTCACAGGAAACAGTGGTGATTGACCATAAAGAACCTACCGTGGGCCACAACAGTTTCTTGTTCAAGGTAATATTTGCTTTTCCCTTCATTAGGTCTGTTTGACCTTATCAACAGGTTGTATGGAAAATAGACTTTATGGACGGAGATATAAAATACACACGCCAAGGTGGGACCCCTAGTTGGTTGAGTCCGGGGACGCACCTAATTCACTACGCATATTATTCACGGGAAACCAGTGCCCATCAGGTAATGGGCGTCAGTTTCGTACAATACTTTAAACCGTGGTCCGAAGCGCCGGACCTATCTACAAACGGAGGCATAACCAAATAATTTCACAGAAAGAAAATACCAACCGCCTGGCTTTACCACTTAAATTTAGGGCACTCACTTATTTTACTTTCAACCATCCATGTAAAAGCGGTTAATTGGATAGTTAGCAATGCTTGATCAGTGTGATTTTCGAGATATGTTCCATTTATGATGGGAATCAGAATTTGAATGGTCTGGATAGCTGGAAAGTCGGTGCCATGCTCGATGAGGATGAGTCACCACCATTTTCAACATGGTGCTCAAGTAACATCGTAGTCCTGCGCCTCTACCAAAAGCCTATGCATGTGATCTTGGTGATAAGATGTTTCGATGCAGTTATCTTCTTTCCATCTTTTAAAAAGCGTATAAGATTGCTCTTACTCATTAGTAGCACTAGCCACCGTTCCAACAACGTAAACAATGACAACTACAACAAAACATCGTATACATTATTGAGCAGGAATACAATTTTGATCGCGTTTTATCCAAGATCCAGACCGATCATAATGTGGACCCCACTTTAATGGGCCACATGCCAGAAATTTTAACGTAAAAAAGATAGAATTTACAAGGGACGGTTATAGAAAATGTCAACCAAAGTTCCACTAGCCGTCCATTTTATTAAAAAAACGATAATAAAGGGTCGCTAGTGTCGAATTAGCGCATTTTTAGGGCTATAGCCCATTCAAGGTGTCCTATTTAATGGTCGGTTCATATCTCTTAGATGTTTGCCAAGTGGATGAAGATAGAGTTAATGATAACTTAAGTGGAAAAAAAACGCTCCAAGGCTTGCTTATTCGACTCCCAAGTACTCCCCCCTATTAGTAAAAACCATCCTAGCCGAATCGAACGGGTAGATTTCCCCTGTTTAAAAAGCTGTTTAGTTGCACCAAATATCATGAAATTTGATCATATTTCTATGATTGATTAGTTTAATTTGGTGTGAAATTTCTTGATATTTGATACAACCAAACACATCGTAATGAATTTTGATTTTTCCATGATTAATCAGTTTAATTTGGTATAATATTTCATGACATTTGATGCAACCAAACATGCTGTAATGAATTTTAATTTTCCTAGATATGATTATGTTCAATGGATGTTTCTGGTAATTAGGTCTTCTGGATTCTTCTTTAATAAATCTAACGTATCTCTTCGTTGTAACAAGATTCCTAAACAAAGTAAATCAACAATTTCTTAAGACTACTTGGGTTTAGGATTTTAACCATGGAAAAAGAATGGTTCGGGTGATACATGAATATTATGGCCGTGTTTAGCCGTAGAAGTGGGATGAATTTTGGACAATAGGTTTAATCAAGATTAAGGATGCCTTGTAATATGTTACACCCTGCACTCAGTGAATGAGCTTTCCAAAATTTTAAAATTCCGAATCCTGTGTGGATCGTAATTTCTTTTTCTTTGAATGGTAGTCATGCACGACTGTTGAGTATCAAATATTGCAAATTTTCTCCTATTTATATCTTGGTTTTATGAACATGATAAGGCTTAATGGTATATTTTATACATATTTATGTTGCAAGGCAGATTTAAGAGCTTGGATTGAAAATAATGCTAAAGGCATGAATTTAACACTCAAAGAATCACTAAGGTAAAGGATGGATTTTAGGAGACCAATAATGAAAAAATCACATAATAAAGATCCAAAGAAACCGAGTATAAAAGATGAAGAAAGGACTTGAAAGACTTTAGGATTTGCAGCAGAAAACAGACAGGTTCGATCCGACCGAAGCCAACTTCCACTACCAAAAAAAGGGACAAAGGATTCAGACCACGTTAGCTTTTTGCTACGGATATAAACCTTAGCTATAGTTGTTACGGTTTTAATCCGTAGCTAAAAAGTTGATACACCATTAATAATTAATAGTGTTGTAAGGGCTCTATGAGGCCAAAAAAAATTATATGTCCTATCTAAGCCGTCTATATATTTGTAAATATTACTTTAGAGGATGGAAAAAAAAATCAGTTAGATCGAAGGTTTAAGTGGACCACATGGTAGGAAATATGGATATTAAATTACAGTTGCTTCTTATGGTGTGATCCACTTGTGCCTTCAATATAATTGAAATTTGGTGTCATAAACTAAAATAATTTATTAAAATTATTCATCGGAATGGATTAACCAAATACATCATGGTAGGCCCCACGGAGCCCCTGTCCGCACAGTCTGCGTCCGTACGGCCCAAATTTGAGCGCGCGCTCAAAACAGAGCCGCGCCCAAAGATCTCTCTCTCTCTCTCTCTCTCTCTCTTTCTCTCTCTCTCTCTGAATTGGAAGGTTTCCACACCCTAGCCGCACCTCCACCTCTCTCTCTCTCTTTGAATTGGAAGAAGGTCCCCATGCCCTATACGCACCTCCATGCTCTATCTCATGTCTACCATCTTTGATGCCTACAAGAAGTGCAAACAGCAGATCAAGGCCTCCATATAAACCCTAGGTAGGGTTTTTGGGCAAAGGGGTGAGACGATAGGCAGGCAGACGGCGTAGATGAGCTCCACTTTCTTCTTCTTAGGGTAGGGTTATCGTTTTCCTCATACACTTCTTCGCTAATTAGATATTAGCTTCTCGTAAATCATCTCTTTCGAATTGCATTTCCATTTTCTGTCGTGAAAACTAATACGAGATATAGGGTGTTTATGATGTTTTGTAGTTCTCGGTTCTTCGATGCGTTTGGATGCACCAATGAACCGAATCACTAACCTTGCAGTTTCTTCTTTATGCTTTCTATTATTCACCATTCATAATGACGATATGTAAAGTGTAGGCAAGGAAAATGCTTTTTTTTTCTTTCCTTCTCTCAATTTCATTAGATTTCTAATAGAAATTCAACTTTTGGGCCATCTAAATGGGGTGCGAATTGCCTGTGCCCCAGCAACAGGACGTTCCTGTAGGCATAAGATGTGGGGTCCACCGCGATGTCCGTGAGAAATCCACTCTGTTTGTCAGTTTCACAAGCTCGGTATAGTACAGGAGTCTAAAGTGAGGTAGATCCAAAAATGAGGTGGACCATGTGACATGAAACAGTTGGGGTTGAAAGACATCATTGGAAAATTCGTGAATCAGGATGATATTTGTGTTTTCAGTTCATCCAGAAGTAATAACTTTATGAATGATCTGGATGACATATAAACAACATGGCGGGTTCCAAGACCGTGGCTGTTTCCTATCATGTGGCCTGCTTGAGTTTGTATCTACCTCATTTATGGACTCTTGTCCTATTTTGAGCTTGTGAAAGTGATGGATAAATTGGATTTTTCATAGACATCTCAGTGGGCCCCACACCTTCTTGCAGGAACTTCCTGTTGGCGGGGTCTGGGGTGGAAAGAAAAAAAAGGAATGGGCTTACCCCTGTTGAACTGAAGCAAATCCCGCCTCCCAACATTAGCTAATGTACGTGTTTGTTAGATATTTGCTCATCTACATGTGCCATGGACCGAAAATCTCATCAGGTGGGCCAGCCATATATGAGAAAGCAACAATTAAGGAGTGACAGTGATCCACATTCAATGTACATATATAGTGGGGCCTACTTCATGACCCAAACAGTATCAGGCTACTACATATACATGGTGGGACCCACCTAATGTGGCAGATTTGGGAAGAATATAATGTAGATGGCTAATCTTTCTACTAGCTGTAGTCAGGCCTTTTATCACCAAAATCCCAACCATTGACTATGGGGGAATTCTTGTCTCAAGGTGGGATTTTCCAAAACACTAATATCTTCGGAGTCGAATACGTTCATTGCATATCAGATACCTTCAATGAGAAGACTTAGGGGGTGTTTGGCGCATGGCATTAGGAGGGATAAGGTGGAATGGGATTCAAAAAATAGTAATGATGGCTTTGTCAGGTAATTGTCTTGCAATTACATGAGTTTTGTAATTCCATGGGATCCTGTGCCATGCTGTTTGGATGGCATGGGTTGCTTCCAAGAAACCCTACAAACCAAGGAAGGATTTGCCAATTCCATCGGCCAGGTGCTGCTTCCAAGAAACACTACAAACCCACTTCTTTCGGTAGTCCCAAACAGCCGCAACCTAAAATCCATGGGTTTTACAAACCCACTCCCACTTATTCCCATCCATTCCCATGCGCCAAACACCCCCTTAAGGAATTCTTGTCTTCTACTTCTTATTCAATTCATAGGAAAAGATAACAAATCAATAGCCTGAAATTAGTAGCAATACCAAGTATCTAGATTATGGTGTTTGCCATACTCAAAATCAAATCAAAAACCTTGACAATTCTAACCATTCTATTGGAGGGCGCTTGTGTGTGTACCACTTGTACAGAAAGTGAATCACAATAAGTTAAAGTGATAGAAACTGACCAACAGTCTAGCTTTTCTTGTTCCAAGCACAGTTCATCAGTCCTTGTGCATCTAGCATAGAATTTTTTGCAAGCTAAACATGCTATCGTAACATTTATTGATATGATTTTACTTGATTTTGGCAGCTCCCAACACAATATTACATGGCAATGGTAAGACATCGTATAAACAAATTTTTTTTTTTTTTTTTGACATTTGATTTGATCTCATAATAGAGGTTTGGTTGAGTGCATCCCAATGTATTACAATATGATATGTCAATGCTTTAGCCTTTTGAATTGAATTTTATCAATAACACAATCCATTTATCAGATAAGGCTTCTCTTGGATGGTGGAGTCCCAAAAAAATCTCTCAGATTGAATGATTCAATCTTTTGATTATACAAAGGTTATAGAAAGCATCCATTTTCAAAGCAAAAGAGCCAAATTTCAAAGTGTCAAGATAATCCAACTAAAATATTTTTATTGTTTTCTATCCATGATACAAAACAAGACTCATTGTCTAGATGGTTAGGATCACTGGGAGACAACCTAGTTTCAAGGACTAAAGCCCCGGCACACAAACATGCACAAAAGACATCCTTAAAGGGATAAAAGTGGACCAAATGCACTGCCACACAATATTGCCTTCTATGGTAGCGTGTTCATTGCATCGGTAGCAGCACATTAGAATTGCCACAACAAGAACAGTTGGTTGCCGAGAATAGACATCTAGAATCGTACGTGTTTTCTTTTTTGTTTGCATGCACAGGCTCATGCACCTGCACATGCACATACTATGCATTTGTATTAATGCTTTCGTTGCACCCTTTTATTTCTTTTTTCGTTTCCTTTATCAAGAAACATCACAAAGGAAGTTGGACGTGTAAGCATGACTTTCACCATATCAATGTACAATGCTTCAAAGCTTTAGGTGAGTTGGTCTTTTAACTATAAAGGAGAATTCTACATGCTTCTTTCTTCATTTTTTCTTTCACCAAATGATCGGTCAAGCTTAATTTTTGGTTCATGACACATCTACACTAGATACCATAAGTTGTGCCTATGCCACATGTGCAATATCTAAGTAATTTATAAGTTCTTGTGTTTCACCCATAACACTACCAGAGTATCCAAGTTTTTCTCATCTTCCATGTTCTTACTCTGGGTCTTTACTTTGTTATGCCATTGTTACAAAATCATTAGTTTCCTTTTAATAACTGCAGAATTTGTTGAAAGTAATGGAAAATTACTAAGTGATATTTTATGAAATCAGGTCCCTCTCTTGTTGAGCATTGTGGTTAGTCATTAATTGTTTTATTTTTTTACATTACTTTGTGTTTCTATTTACAATATGTAAAATTGCATCATAGAAAGGGGCATGGATTATGATTCATCATGAAATGAAACTGGCCACTAATATGACCATTTTGTCAATCATAGACTTGTTTTGCATGAATTAGGAAAAAAAGAAAGAAGAACAAAAATGGATGGTGATGGAGCTTTAAAACTTGAATCCTACAAATTCATTTGTCATTTCCATTTTTCATTACATTCTCAATATTATTTGTGAAGTACATCTCCCTATAGATTGGTTATCTTGTATAAGAGAACCTTCTGTCGGTTTGATAGTTGGGGGTCAATGATTGAATGCCCAACTAACCACTAAAGAAAGTGGAATCCTTGATAAATGTGTCTGAATCAAATCATTCATAAGTACGTTTCTTGGCATAGCAATTTGTAGATGGAAATCTGCTTGATTTTCACTGATCTTGTGCTTGATTTTAGATTTATTTATTTATTATTATTTTTTTAATACTTGAAAGATATCTTTTTGTTGGTAGCTATTTACTCAGTTGGTCTTCTTTTCATTACATTATCATTCTAAGAGTATTTTTCTTTATGTGAGATAGTATAGACAATATGAACAGCCATTCTGCCTACATTCTATCCAATGCCCTGAAAAGTGCCTTCAGGAAAATTTGGATTGGTTGACTCCTAAAATGATCCGATTCTTAAACTAGAGAGCATCACAAGCCCTTCATCTAACCTAGATGGAGCTTAGAGAGTAGGAAAACAAATAATGCAAGTGGAAAATAATTCGAGCTGAGTGATGTTTTGGATTAACAAATAGTTAATCCTGTCTATATGGGCCTGACTGTAGTTTGGTTCAAGAAGAGAACTGGCCAACTTCATTATGTGGCTGAATCTAATATAAAAAAGACCCTGAAATTGATATTCTTCTGAGGTTCAACAATGGAAAACCCGTTATCCTTTTCTGTAAAGGTGGAGCTGTGGAATCATGAAATGAGTAAGCAAGTGGGTAACAAATGGAGTCAAGTGATGTTTTTGATCAACACATGGTTGAACCTTTCTGTTGTGCCAAAATGTAGGTCGGCATGTCTAAATATGGTCATCTTCGTTACATGAATGAGCCTTGAATGACAATCAAAGATGACTCTTAGTATTTGGTTGCTCTTGTCAAATCAACCCAAGTCTCTTTTTGCAATCCCACACATGCATGATGTATATCTACTTGTGATTGTTGGAATTCAACACAAGGTCTCCTTAGGCTTTTTCATGGTACAGCCATAATTCTAGTTTTCAAACATACATAAATGTTGTTTGAGGCTTTGAGCTGATAGCTCAATGGTAGACAAGGTGTGTTACGACATTGAGGTCTTTGGTTTGATCCTAGGTTACTTATAGGAAAATAAATAAATGCAACTATTGAAAGCTCCAAAAACTTGAATTAACTCGAGGACGAGTTTTCTCCCAGTTGGTGGGAATTTATGCACCTAGGACACTTGGCTATGTGATTGAGACTCACAAATGACTGTGGAGGGTCAAATCATCAATTTGGAGTTTGGACTGTCCACGAGGTTCCCCCCTCTCATGTACCATGAAAAGCTTATGTTCATCAGAGGATGCTAACCTTCCAAATATTGCACTCTCTTTTTATAACTAGCATTTTTCATAGCCACTGCTGGCACGCCATAGTAATCTTATTAAATGGTTCTGCTGAAACTAGCCATTCAAAGTGTATTTTTAGCCCCACAGATCAATGTTGCCACTACAGGGTTCAATATTGAAATGGTAAAGTTTTTAACTATTTATTTTATCTTTGAAATGGTTGTTTTTCACTCAGATGTACTCAAATTTTAGCTCTTTATTTATATTTTCAGATACACAATTTTCTGGTTGTTGCTCCTGTGTTGCAAATTGGCATTTAGCTTTTACATCCAAGTAAATTTTTATTTTATTGGTGTTGTTTATTAATCTGTCCTGCTAGTGTAGATAAAACCTTTGGTGAAGCCAACTAAAGACATAATGAAAGTTTGTCGCATTAAATATGCTTGGCATGAGTTTTTCTTGAGGGTACTCATCTTCCTCTTGGTCCATGATATCCTGGCTTTTTGTCATTTCATTCGTATAATTTTTTTTGTTCTATCAATGCAGCTAGGTACAACATTGGTACAGTTATCTTACTCTGGGCACTTGTAGTCTTGGTATGTCTCATTGTCCTTCAATAATTTAATATATCAAGATTTCTTTCCCATCATCATTTACATTTTTCTTCTTAATTGATACTTGGAAGTCAATATAATCATTTACTCTGTTTTATAATCTTTAAAATCTTTATAGGTAAATCTGTGCCCATATGCATTGTTGGAGAAACTAAAAAACTTACTCATTCTCAAATTACATTGTGGAATATACATCCATTATTTAAAAAAAGGGCAACATTCCAAGCACTCACACTTTCTCTCCTTGCTAGCTAAATTGGTGAGTCTTATTTCCTTCATACTATATGATTCATTGATGAAGTGGCCTGGCCATTTGGACAGGCCCATGTTTATATATTATCTCGAAATTGATGAAGTAGATCCAGATGTGCATCGGAGCTATCCAGATGTTGAGTGGGGGTCCCTGTAAGGTGGGAACCACTGTTATGACCATGATGAAGCTGTCTATTTCCTATGGACAATAATATGGGTGGCCTGACCATTTAGACAGGCCTATGTTTATATATTATCTCGAAATTGATGAAGCAAATTCGAATGTGTGTCGGAGCTATCCAGATGTTGAGCGAGGATCCCTGGAAGGTGGGAACTGCTGTTATGACCATGATGAAGTAGTTCCTTCCCTATGGACAACATTGGAAGGGCCTGACCAATTGGAGCAGGCCGTGTTTATATCTGTATTTGCAGGGACCACACCCTTAACCTAAACCACACCCTAAACCTATAACCTAAACCTAAACCATAACCTATAACCTATAACCTATAACCTAAACCTATAACCTATAACCTAAACCTAAACCTTAACCTAACATAAACATATAACCTAAACTTATAACCTTAACCTAAACCTAAAACCTAAACCTATAACCAAAAACCTAAACCTAAACCTAAAACCTAAATGTATTCTCAAATCCCTAAACCTAAACCTACACCTAATCCTAATCTCAACTACTTAACCTAAACCTAAACCTAAGCTTCAAAACCCAAACCTAAACCCAATCCTGAACCTGAACCTGATTTCCTAAACCTAAACCTTAACCTATTCTCAATTCCTTAAAGCTATAACCTATAACCTAAACATAAACCTAACCTAAACCTAAACCTTAACCTAAACCAAAACCTATAACCTAAACCTTAACCTATAACCTATAACCTAAACTTATAATCGATAACCTAAACTTAAAACCTAAACTTAAACCTATAACCTATAACCTAAACCTAAACCTAAAATCTAAATGTATTCTCAAATCCCTAAACCTAAACCTACGGCTAATCCTAATCCCAACTCCCTAACCTAAAACCTAAACTTGAAAACCTAAACCTAAACCCGATCCAGAACCCGAACCTGATTTCCTAAACCTAAACCTTAACCTATTCTCAATTCCCTAAAGTTATAACCTATAACCTTGAACCTATACCTAAACCTAACCTAAACCTATAACCTTAACCTAAACCTAAACCTATAACCTAAAACCTAAACCTAAACCTAAAACCTAAATGTATTCTCAAATCCCTAAACCTAAATGTATTCTCAAATCACTAAACCTAAACCTACACCTAATCCTAATCTCAACTCCCTAACCTAAACCTAAACCTAAACATGAAAACCCAAACCTAAACCGGATCCCAAACCCGAACCTGATTTCCTAAACCTAAACCTTAACCTATTCTCAATTCCCTAAAGCTATAACCTATAACCTATAACCTACACCTAAACGTAACCTAAACATATAACCTTAACCTAAACCTAAAACCTAAATGTATTCTCAAATCGTTAAACCTAAACCTATACCTAATCCTAATCTCAACTACTTAACCTAAACCTAAACTTGAAAACCCAAACCTAAACCTGATCCCGAACTCAGACCCGATTTCCTAAACCTAAACCTTAACCTATTCTCAATTCCCTAAAACTAAAACCTAAAACCTATAACCTATAACCTAATCCTAAACCTAACCTAAACCTATAACCTAAACCTTAACCTAAACCTAAACTTATAACCTTAACCTAAACCAAAACCTATAACCTATAACCTACAACCTATAACCTAAACTTATAACCGATAACCTAACCTAAACCTAAAACCTAAACCTGAACCTATAACCTATAACCTAAACCTAAACCTAAAACCTAAATGTATTCTCAAATCCCTAAACCTAAACCTACACCTAATCCTAATCTTAACTCCCTAACCTAAACCTAAACCTAAACTTGAAAACCCAAACCTAAACCCGATCCCGAACCTGAACCTGATTTCCTAAACCTAAACTTTAACCTATTCTCAATTCCCTAAAGCTATAACCTATAACCTATAACCTACATCTAAACCTAAAACCTAAACCTAAACCTAAAACCTAAATGTATTCTTAAATCCTTAAACCTAAACCTACACCTAATCCTAATCTTAACTCCTTAACCTAAACCTAAACTTGAAAACCCATACCTAAACCCGATCCCGAACCCAAACCTGATTTCCTAAACCTAAACCTTAACCTATTCTTAATTCCCTAAAGACCTATAACCTATAACCTATAACCTACACCTAAACCTAACATAAACCTATGACCTTAACCTAAACCAAAAACCTAAACCTAAACCTAAAACCTAAATGTATTCTCAAATCCTTAAACCTAAACCTATACCTAATCATAATCTCAACTCCTTAACCTAAACCTAAACTTGAAAACCCATACCTAAACCCAATCTCAAACCCGAACCTAATTTCCTAAACCTAAACCTTAACCTATTCTCAATTTCCTAAAGCTATAACCTATAACATACACCTAAACCTAACCTAAAACTAAAACCTAAACCTAAACCTAAAACCTAAATGTATTCTCAAATTCTTAAACCTAAACCTACACCTAATCCTAATCTCAACTCCTTAACCTAAACTTAAACTTGAAAACCCAAACTAAACCCAATCTCAAACCCGAACCCGATTTCCTAAACTTAAACCTTAGCCTATTCTCAATTCCCTAAAGCTTTAACCTATAACCTATAACCTATAAACTAAACCTAAACCTTAACCTAAACCTATAACCTAAACTTAAACCTTAACCTAAACCTAAACCAAAACCTATAACCTAAACCTTAACCAATAACCTATAACCTATAACTTAAACTTATAACCTATAACCTAACCTTAACCTAAACCTAAACCTAAAACCTAAACCTAAACCTATAACCTAAACCTATAACCTCAAAACCTAAACCTAAACCTAAAACCTAAATGTATTCTCAAATCCCTAAACCTAAACCTACACCTAATCCTAATCTCAACTTCCTAAACTAAACCTAAACCTACACTTAATCCTAATCTCAACTCCCTAACCTAAACATAAACCTAAACTTGAAAACCCAAACCTAAACCCGAACCCGATTTTCTAAACTTAAACCTTAACCTATTCTCATTTCCCTAAAGCTATAACCTATAACCTATAACCTAAACCTATAACCTTAACCTAAACCTAGATTTTGAGTTTAAAAGTCCATCCTAGGTTTGAACACATTACTCATGTTGGATTTTGCCATGGTTTAGAAGATTTGTAAGTACATTTTTGATTTCTTCATATATAAGTGTTTTTTTATCTTTCTTCCTTTTGAGATGTGTACAAAGGCATGCTTGTTTGATTGTGTCTACAAATACTATTTTATATAAGCTGACAAGTTAAAGAAGTCAGTGGAGGATGAAATTCATTTTCTCAAGGGAAGGGTTTTAGAACTTGAACGTGATCTTGTGTCGAAATCCACAGAAGTTACATCTGCAGTTTTAAGAAAAGAAGAAGCTCTATCTTTTGCATTTGCTAAAATTGACCGTCTGAAGGAAGAAAATTCTGTAAAAACATGAGCATTATTGAATGCATATGGAGGGCATTTACTATGTTGGAGTGTATTTGTTTCTTGCAATGAGGGCACGCCTTAGTTGTAATTCTTATGATAGGTTGAGCAAATTGAAGTATTGTTTATTTAGAAATGTGAATGTAGGATGCATTGTATGATTTGATTGCTATTTGTAATAAATGCATCATTTTTTTCTGATTGCATTTTATATACTATTTCTATCAGCATTAAGCTTAGATGAGTTATCAATCACAGCAGGTTCTTGCAATGGAAACAGGTCGTATTATTACAATTTTTTTTAAAAATAGCTACAAATATAATTTGTAGCTATAGCTACAGCTTTTATCCGTAGCTATTGGTATCTATTGTTAAAAATATTATTGGTGTTATTGGTATCTATTGCTATGGATACAATCCCTTTTACTACAGATATGATCCGTAGTACGTCCGTCGCTATTGGTGGGGTAGCTAAAGGTATTGCTACGGATATAATCCGTAGCTATTGGTATCTATTGCTACGGATATAATCCGTAGCTATACCTTTAGCTACCCCACCAATAGCGACGGACGTGCTACGGCCAAAAACTATAGCAAAAGAGTTTTTGCTACGATTTTTGGCCATAGCCTTTGCCCCTTTTTCTTGTAGTGTTCAGTTCGACCGAAATCGTTAAAAACAGTCCAGTGGCCAACGATGAAATTTAGATGTAATTTCGTTTGACCGAAAACTAATTCGGTCTGACCAAAGCCAAGTTCGGCCCGATCAAATGGAGGATGCGGTGCGATCGAAAGTGCACAAAAAGCTCCAGCGCTGAAAGGAGTTAATTTGATTCGACCAAAGATTAATTTGGTCCGACCGACAACTTAAGTTCGGTCCGACTGAAATCGGGCAACTGCCGAAACAGAATCATTTCCAAATTCGGACTCGACCTCGGATTCGACTTCGGTCCCGACCAAAGCGAACACGGAAAAGCTGCGTAATGCATAATTCAAGTCGATTTGCGAAAATTCAAAGTCAGTGCGTAAGATGGAGTTTCACAACTATAAATAGGAGTCCTTAGGACATTCCTAGGTATCTTTCAGGGTTTAAGGAGTGGAGCAAAAGGGTGGAGAGCCACCGCTAAGAGTTTTTCTTCGTCTTCCTTAGTTATTTTTATGCTTTGTTTAAGAGTTCTTAGTTCAATCATGTCTATGGTTGGCTAAATCTCTTAGTTGGGGCTAAGAGGTGAAGCTTGTAGTATGATTGGGATATTTACTTTGCTTTGATTCATGTTTATATTGAACTTCATTGATTTCTAGTTGATTTTAAGGAATATTTTCAGTTTTCTATGGTTTGTTGTGACTCAACTTACAATAGACACTGCAATAGCTTTGAATATCTTCTTTTCCTATTTGAGATTGTGTGATTAGTAAATCCTGTTGTTTGTCATCGTCTCCTGGGCATGGTTAGGTGATGGAATCTCTTCCAAACTCCACAATTCTCTTTCATTAAGGCTAGTTCAATGAAAAGTTCAGAGATTTGATCATCTCTTCTTCTAATTGGATAAGATATGACTTTGATTCCAATTGTGTCCCTTAAATCAAGTAAGTTAGCATCTTAATAACTACCAGTGGATCCTTGGCACCCTAGTTCCTACCTTTAAATTCACGAGTTTCAATCACATTATTCACAATTACTCTCTTAAATATTTCAGATTTACTTTTAGATCTTCTTCTAGTTTTGATTCTAGTTAAATTTAGAAACGTACAAGATTAGTCCCTGTGGATTCGACCTCGGTCTTACCAAGTTATTACTACATCGCGGCCCTACACGTGGGGTTGTAAACAACAACATTAATAATAATTAAAGAACATGAAATCTATATATATATATATATATATATATATATATATATAAATGTTCACTATATAGTACTTTTTTTTAACAATATACTACTAAAAATAGAAACTAAAAGAACTTGCACCTACATATCTCCACTAGCGTGACCTTTGTTGTCAAAGAGTTTACTTACAACAATAGCTTTCAATCGAGCATCGGCAAGGCACCGTTTGAAGCATTGTATGAAAGGTCATGCAGGTCTCTCAGCTGTTGATTAGAGGTAGGAGAATGGGAATTACTTAAATCTGAAATGGTAGAAAAGGTGGCTGAGAAGATCGCAATGATACGAGAACATTTACGCACCGCCCGAAGCCACCAAAAGAGCTATGCAGATACCACTGAGAATATCGTAGTGATAAGAGAACATTTGCACACCACCCAAAGCCACCAAAAGAGCTATGCAGATATCAGAAGAAGAGACTTAGAATTTAAAGTTGGCAATCACATGTTCTTAAAGGTGTCGCTTATGAAAGGTGTTATGTGATTCAGAAAGAAGGGGAAATTAGTGCCACGTTTTATAGGATCGTTCGAGATCCAAGAGAGAATTGGACCGGTTGCTTACAGACTAGCACTACCCCCACAGCTCGCCAGTATTCACAACATCTTCCATGTCTCTATGCTTCGTAAATACGAGAGAGACCCATCTTATGTAATAGACTGAAAATTATTAAAAATTCAAGAAAAAGCATTGTATATTGAGAGACCTATGTGCATCCTAGACAGAAAAGAACAGGTATTGCAAACGAAGGTGATACCATTGGTTAAGGTCCAATGGAGTCACCACAATAAAGAACAACCCTCATGGGAACTAGAAGCTAAGATCCAAGAAAATTATCCTGACCTCTTTACCTGCTAAGGTACGATGAGTTTTGCGACGAAATTCTTTTTAAGTTGCATGGAATATAATATACTAGCAATTTTGGGGGGTATTTTTTCTTTCTATCTATTTAATTATAATTGATCATCAAGTGCGTCATTTTAACCAAGATTTGTGATAATCCGTCCGTTAGATTACCAATCCAAACCATGAATCATCGATCAAAACCACCTAAACTAAATAGTAACTAGTTAATTTTCAAATCTTGCATTAAAATTATCATCTAATAGATGTATCATTAGGATCTTAAGAATCGCCCATTATACCACTTGATCTTTCTATAGACAACCATTTAATAGGTTCATATACAAAATATTAACAACATTATATAAAAATCTTGACTTGAACAATGATAAAAAGCTTGATCTAAGGACAAGAATTCTTGAACTGTCAATTTTAGCATTTTTGTGGACCTTAGCATAATATACTAGATTTTTATTTTATGACTGTAGTAGATCTTCAAGATCATGATTTTAAATTATTTTAAAATATGTAAAATTATAAAAATTATCCATATATATTATAACCATACATTTGATCATGGCTTATAGTATTATATACTTATTTTTTTACCTTAAAATTATTTTTTCCATAATCTTTGTAATAAAAACTTCATTTTGATATAATGGTTAGATATAGAAACTTTTGATATGGTCCACACAATCGTGGCATGTGCACACTCTAAAAGTACGAGCTATAGATGTCCTTTGGGGGGGGGGGGGGGTGAATACGACAATACAAAATATTTTGATATAATGCGGAATAATAAAATAAATACTCTTAATTGCTTAGAGTATTGAAATCTTGATTCCAAATAGTTCGTAGGACAACCTTCACCTAAAAGATTTAGGCAGGACAACCTTATTTCACGACGTTTTTTAGATCAGAATATCAAACTTAGCAAGAAACAATCAATCACAAGGAAAGCATATAAAGAATTAAAAAATTACCACAATGCACAAGTAGTTGTAGTGGTTCGATAATTAACTCCACACCTACTCCACTCCCAAAATTACTACCCTCGTATTTTTGGCTTTTACTATTTCAAGGTTTTTATAGGGTCACCTTAACAAGCTTATACAGTTCTTATGATTTTCACGGGCTATCACAACAAAACCCTTTTTGTGATTTTCACGGGCTATCACAACAAAACTCTCTTTGTGATTTTCACTGGGTATCACAACAAAACCCTTCTTTGTGATTTTTATTCTCACCACAAAACAACCTGTGCTATCTCAGAAAAATCCAAAATTAAATGAAAGTAAACATAGTACTTATTTTATTTTGGCAAGTTGAAGACGTAATTGTAGCTTGCTTGCAGCGATCTTCTTTCTTGGAATATTGATGAAGCTGTATATGTGTTCAACCCAAAAAGAAAATAAGAATTTAATATATTTTCAATGTAATAAACAATACCCTAATGCCACAAATTCATTTCTCTAATTCTCGAGTATGGATTACTCTATTAAAAAAATATTAAACTAACTTGAAAAAGAGAATATAATAAGCTAAATCAAATATAAGAATTAGCACATAAATAGCTTAAGGCAGCTTTGGACTTTTACTCTTTTCTTGAGAAGATGGATCTCTAATTTTGTGTCCTTAATGAGTGAGAGAAAGCCTCTATTTATAACTAAAGGATTTTGAAATTCGGTTGGCCTGATTTTAGGTTTGGGTGGTCGAATTCCAATGATTGTGTTCCAACAAATTTTTGCATTTCACAGGATGAAATCTTTCAAAAATTCAGCCGGTCGAATTTTCATGAGATCCGAAATCTTATATTGATGGAAATTTAATCAAATATACTTCAGGTTAGTTGAGCAGACAAGTTTGGCTAGCCGAACCTGTTGTTGGACTGGCTGAATTTGCTTCGGAAAAGATCTTTCTTGATGTAAACTTGCCCGAATTATGTTGGGTTGGCCGAAGGTAGTTAGGCTAGGCGAACCTGAGGTCAGGCTGGCTTAACTCTAGTATATTTTACTTAAAATCATATGTTATTATTATATCATGTGAAATACACCAAACCTATGGTCAATCTAAGGTTATACCACCTGATGATTGACACATACAAAGTGTTCCGATCTTCAAACCATCTAAAGATTTTAAGGCTAGAGATGTTGAGTCTTCCTTGTGATGTTGATCAAGTCTTTACGAGTTCTTCATGAGTTGTCGAAGAGTATCTTCATGAGTGCTTGAGCTCCTTTCAGGACTACAAAATTTGACAATCTTAATTATGCTTAAGTATAAGTACTGACAATCTCCTCCTTTATCAATTTTATGATAAAACACAATTATAAGACCCGTATCCTAGATCGAACCATTCCTTAGGCTTCCGCGGTCCTCTCAGTCGAATTCTGGCGACCCGCGATCTGTAACCAGTGTTTGCACGCGACCCTGAGTCGTATCCCGTATTTCAGAGCCTGCTCGACCCGAGACTTGTACCTTAACGACTGCGATATTGCCACGGTTCCGATGCCGCATCTCGCCTGCTGAGGCAATACCTAGGCCGGGAGATGTGGGTCCGCGTTTAGTTCGAGAAAAACGTCGCGCGTTGCAAATCCTAAGAGAATATATCTCATTAATCAAGTACACATCACACATCAAATGTCAAGTACAACATCATCCCCAAAGTCAACTCTCTCTTACAACCCTTACCTATCAAGTACACCCATCACTCACTCACCTATCACACCCCATCACTCACCCATCCCTCTCTCTCCTTACAACCTTTCTCTCTCTCTTCTCCTTCATTCCCATTGCTAGCTATAGACGTCCAAGCTCCCCAAGAGAGAAGTCATGTGTGGCCCACCTTCCTACCACCCAATCCCACCATCCAAAGTCTATCTCAACCATTGAAATTATCCCCTTAGAGCTCTAACATGTGTTGATGGAAGAAGAAGTCCAAGAAGATCTACCGGTGGGTGTTCATAGTATTTGATTTTAATGTAGGGTCCATATATTTTGGGACCCACTTGATGTATGCATTGTATAGGGAGGGCCCATAGTGGCGGGGTCCCTCCCCTTCACCGATTTCTCTCTTTTTCTTTATCTCTCTCTCTTGTGATGGGTGTGGGCCACTTGATCTAGACCGTTCATGTGTTGGGCCCCATCTCGCTGCCATGGGTGAAGTAAGAACACAAATATTAGCTTGATTTAAAAGCAGTGGGCCACGCTGATGTGGACCCACCTTGATGCTTGATGCAGCCCAATTGTCCATATGGACGAAGAGAAAATACAAATATCACCTTGATCTAACGACCAATGGGCCACGCGTGTGGACCCACCTGGCATGTGATTATTAGGTTTGGCTGTGTGCGTCACACAACTAAACAACTGTGTTATATCCCATCGACCATCTGGATGGTGAATTGAATCATGAGGTACATGTTTTATCCTAGCCATCTATCTATGTGGACGGTGGGCTAACAGCAATATAAGCTGTTGTATTCACATCATCAGGAGCTGTGGGCCGGATCATGAGGCTGGTATTACATCCCAACTGTCCATCCATGTGCTGGACGGTGGGACCCACTTGCACGTGTTGGACCTCCATCGTCCAGGTGGGACATGGACGCCCTCCCTAATACATGTGTTTTATATTTGCACCGTCCATGTTGCTGGACAGTGCTGCTGTTTAGGGTTGACTGTGATGTGTGGGTCACCTCCACGCCGTCCATTTGCTGGATGGGTGGGGCCCACCTTGATGTGTTATTTCATCCAACCATCCATCTGTTTGACCAACAGCCCAGTTAGGTGGGTCTGATCATGGAGTATGTGTTTTATCCAACCGTTCATCTGCTTGGGACCCATGTACTGCAAGTGTTTTACCCACATGTGTGGGTCCCACCTTGATGTGTTACATATATCCACACCGTCCATGTGTATGGGATGATGGGCCCTGATGTATGTGGCATGCCATGGTGTATGTATTATATCCATGCCATCCTTTGTAATTCACATCGTGCATCTGTTTTATACCCACGCCATCCATATGTTTTATATCCACACCATCCATTGGTAAGGATAATGGGTCCCATACAACAACAACACCTATTGTAGTGGTGTCATCAAGTTCCATGGACCACCTTGATGTATGTATTTTCAGCCTCGCTGTCCATTCTTGCTGGACAGGCGTGGCCCACCATGATGTATGCGTTGTATGTCACGCCCCGAACTCGAAAACCGGGCTCACAAAATTCCCGATCGCCGAATCCGGCGCCGACAGCCTCCGTAGAACCCCATTCTCGGATCCCGGCACCCATTCACCAGGTTCCGATCCTGGGATACTACAAGGAGGATTTATAATCATCAGTTTGATTCATAACGAGCATAACCAAAAGCATAACCCACGAACAATAACCACAAGAACACCACCACAAAATCCACTATGATTAAAAACTTTTGAGTACAATGCGACTGAAAGGGAAAATACAATGTAACAAAAGAAACAAAACTCCAGAAGCTCGGCTGCACGCTCCAACTACAGCAAGACTATGGCTGCAACTGCGTCCTGGCGTCACCTGCACGCATCAATCGTGCATAAGCTTATAGAAAGCTTAGAGGGTGGTGTAAGTATGTGCGTAATATAAGCGTGCTCAAAATGCAAGGTAAGAGTAATGCGAAATCATGGTGATGAGCTCATGAATGCAATCAGCCGTACCAAGGCTATGCGGTGCAAGATATGAATGCTATCGGCCATATCACAGCCATGCGATGCGAGATGCAACTCAAGCATGCCAATCCTCATCATGTATCAGTACAGTTCTCATTCTGGATAATCACCAGGGTTCAATACACTCTAAATGGCACTGCTGCTCTCCTAGCCGCACAGTCCAAGTGAGCGTAAGAAACCTCACTATCCGCCTGGCCAATAGTCTGCCAATACTTATCCGGCACGTCGATAGCGGACCCATTCGCGAGCTGGTCAAACTCAGCCTAGTATTGCCCCCTACCCTCGAACGAGTAAGGCCACACTCCTTTCCAACCGACCACAACACAGTAGGAGACGAGGCCTCCTGGTATTCGGCCCTCGTGCGCTCATATATCCACTTAGTCTCGACGTTGGAGTCATCCTCTGGTACCGTCGGGTTTAGGGATTTTCACCCAAGGACATCTATGGCGCCCGTATGCTAGAACCAAATATTTTCGGTATCCAATCCTGCCATCCACGATGTGTCTGTGGAGGCTATGACCCTGATGTCGCTAGGGCATATAGTAACTACAATCACACAAATGCAAGTGCATGAGCCACACTATCAGTCATGCAACAATCCTACGTGTACCATGCACTTATATGAGGCAACTCCGCCTATCAGGGAGCCCACAAGCAGTCCGCCCGAAGGCATATGATATGATCGGTCACTCCTCACATCAGGCATACATATGATACGGATGATCATGATTCATGGATCTATACTAAACATGTATAAAGAGATGAGCTCTGTGTATAACGGAGATGGGCCTAGACGGCCTACTTACCACAAGTATGGGCCTATCAGTGGGCCTTAGGGAGAGTTATAATGTGGACATTTAACCAACATCATCCATTCAATGTGGACGTCACACCAGCAATGTTCCCAAGGCGTGGCCCGTTACAAAATCAATACATATACCATGATGGAATTACACCACACTGGGCCTTATATATGTCCTATTGGGCCTTGACCCGTGGGCCTCCAGTACATCAAATGGGCTTCATAATAATGGCTTAATACAATTCAAGGTGGGCCTCAACAAGGACCACCAATACATAAAGATGGGCCTCCACAATGGGCCTTAAATTATCTACAAAACGGTTGGACAGTTGGATGAAACACATGCATCATGATGGAGCCCACTCTAGTGGAGGGTATGGTTTGCAATACATACATAAGTGGGTCCCATGTGGGGCCTACCATAATGTTTATTTTCCAACCAACTGTTCATAAGGTCATGTGGACCAAGGTAGGACCCACTGTGATACTTGTTTGCCATCCAATCTATGCATATGGTCATGTGGACCTTGAGTAGGGCCCTCATTGATATTTATTTGCCATTTAATTTATTCATAAGGTCATGTGGACCTTGAGTAGGGCCCACAGTGACATTTATATGCCATCCAACTGTTGAGGAGGTCACGTGGGCCTGGATAGGGCCCACTGTAATATTTATTTTCCGTCCAAATGGGCCGAGGTCACCTGGGCCTGGATAGCGCCCACTGTAATATTTATTTTCCATACAAAATGGGCCCACTGTAATGTTTGTTTTCCATACAACCTGTTGATAGGTCGTGTGGACCAGGGTAGGGCCCACTGGACTGGGGCCCACTGGAAATGTTTATTTTCCACCAAAACTATTCGTAAGGTCACACGGACCGTGGGTTGGGCCCACCATAACACGGTCAGAAGCCCACCGTGACGATTTTTATTTTATTTTATTTATTATTATTATTATTTTTTATAGATACATATATATATCATATGGAAAGGGAGCCCACCGTGATGTGGTCTACAAATCCAACCCGCTCATTATGTGTGCCCCACTTGGCTGAGGGTATAGACCAAGTTTTAGCCGCATTCACATTTCAGGTAGGCCCCACCAAGTGTTTTTATATGTTTAGACATGTCTTCACATGATTTTAGATGGTGTGGCCCACCTAAGTTCCGTATAAGGCTGATTTTTGAGATGGACGTCCGGTTTGTGGCGACCCATCAAATGCACGGTGTTGATCGTTGAAACGCATCAAGGTGGGGCCCACAGCTGGGGCCGTGAGCCCTAGCCCGTCCGTCCGTCATCGGCCAGTGCAGGCGCTGCCAGCGCCTGCTGTCAGTGCAGCAGCAGCGTCAGCGCTGCTTCCTCCCTTACTTTTGTTTTTTATTTTTTTAAAGAAAATAGTATTTATACGGATTCTCCATGGTAGGGCCCACATCAGCAACATCCACTCCAACCATGGGTCCCTGTGGCTTGATACAAGCCCATAGAGTCCAATATTGGGCTATTTTTGATATACAGGAGCATCATGGAGTAAATCGAAGGTAGGAACACTGTTTCCTACGGTATGGCCCACTTGATTTTCCGATTGGTCCCAAATTTTAGCTCAATGGATAAAATGATCTGGGCAACAGGATAGACGGCTTAGATTATATGTATACATCAAAGTGGAGCCTGCATGAGTGGCCCACCATTTTGGCTAGCTCATTAGTACCTCCCATGCCAGTTTACACTTCCCTGTTTGCCAATGTCCAGCGTCCAGGGACGCTGGACAGCATGCATAAACACATTATCGTGGTGGGTCCCATGTGGATGTGGCCCACCAACATGTATACATATAATATATACATAATACATCTTATATTATATATTATATATATATATATATACATAATACATATCATATTATATATATTATATATATATATATTATATAAAATATAACATATATATAAACAAAAGGGTGCATTGGGCCCATCCAAACAGTGGATGGTGTGGATCATCACCTGTAATAGAGTGGGCCACACCGTCTGATGTAGACGGACGGGGTAGATGTAACACATATTGGTGGGATCCACACCATTACAAAGAAAGAGAGAGAGAGAGATAGAGAGAGAGATATACGGTGAGATAGAGGGACCCTGCCACTATGGGCCCTCTTGATTAAATCACATACATCAAAATGGGTCCCACCAACAAGTGGGCCTAAAAATTTAAAATAATGACAAATCACCCACCTTTAAGCCTCCTCCTTGCTCCCTTGGCCTCAAATGCTCCTTAGCTTGCCTTTTGATGGAGGTTGATGGACTTTTGATGGTGAGGATGAGAGATGAGAGGGTGGACCACACTTGGGAGGGAGAGAAGGGTTGGACGTGTGGGGGTTGAGTTGCTTGGGAGAGATTTGTTTTTTTTTGAGAAATGAGGGAGAGAAAGAAGATATGGATGGGTGAGGTGAGGTGATGGAGTGATGGGTGATGGGTTGGGTTGAAATTTTTGAAAAGGGGTATGGTTGTTGTTGAAAATGAGAAAAAGAGGAGTGGTGAGGTGGAAAGAGGGTGGACTTTTGAAAAATGAGGGAATGGGTTGTAGTACTTGAGGTAAGGCTTGCATTAATGGTTGATTGATGGGACTAATTGTAGAGATTCCCTCGAAATCCGCAACGTGCGGTGTTTCTTCGGAATAAATGCAGATCGACATCTTCTTGCCTGGGTATCGGTTTGGTGCGCAAGTCACGGCGTTGGAACTGCGGCGACGACGCGGTCGCCAAGACATAGGTTTCAGATCGAGCCGACGTCAGTGTGCGGGACCTGGCTTAGAATCGTGCGCAAATGCCGGATATGGTGCGAAGGTTGCCGAGATTTGACCGGAAGAACTGCGGAAGCCAACGGAACGGTACGGATTAGGACACGGGTCTTACATGTATTCTCACCATCTAAACGGTGGGACCCACTTTGATGTACTTCACAGCCACGCCGTCCATCTATTTTGCCTACCACGTGGGGCCTACTATGGATGCTTGTATTGTATATTTATACTATTCATTTGTGCGGCCTACCATGATGTGTGTTGCATACACACGGTTCATCCACTTTTCTAGGCCCATTGGTGTGTCCCACTTAATGTATATTAGGCCCATGTCATACGGCCCATTGTGATGTGTATTAGGCCTAGGTATGTGGCCCGTTGTGATGTATTTAAGGCCCAAGCATGTGGCCCATTGTGATGTATTTGTAGCCCATCCGTTAAGGCCCACCTTGATGCAATTGCGGCCCTTATATGAGGCCCATGTGATGTATTGGAGGCCCATGTGTAAGGCCCACCTATTATGTATTTGAAGCCCATGGGTTGTGGTCCATTGTGATGTACTTGAAGCCCATGTGATACGGCCCATCATGGTGTATTTATGGCCCATTTGGCGAGGCCCATTGTGATGCAATTCTGGCCTATATGATGAGGCCTAATGTGATATATGTGTGGCCCGTTGTGATGTATTTGTGGCCCGTTTAATGAGGCCCATTGTGATGTATGTGTAGCCCATGTGATGCGGCCCATGGTGATGTATATGAGGTCCTTGTATGTGGCCCATTATGATGTGTATTAGGTCCATGTGATGCGGCCCATTATGATGTATTTACAACCCATTTGGTAAGGCTCATTGCGATGTATATTAGACCTTTGTATGAAGCCATGGGCCCAATATATGTTTGGCTCTATGTGGGTCACTCCTTGGGAGCAATGTTAGTTAAACATCTACATTGATGGGCAATGATGGTTAAATGTCCTCATTGTGACCTTCCCTTATGCCCTTTGTTAGGCCGATTATCGATACTGGGTATCGATACCGATTATGAGTATGTGATAACATAGCATCATGATATATGCACATACGCATTATCTGCATGTTTGTTATGAGACGTGATTGGCCATTGCATATGCCATAAGGTAGGTTGTTCATGGGACTCCCTGATAAGCGGAGTTGCCCCACATGAGTGCATTGTATGTGCAGGATTGATGCATGATTGGATTGTATGACTAATGCATCTCGCATTGTATGATCATGACCACCGTACGGCCTAGCGAAATCAAGGTCGTAGCCTCTACAGGCATATCTTAGATGGTGAGATGGGACACCGAAAATCTGTTTTGCATGGGGTGCTATAGATATCTCGTGGTGAAATTTCCTAAACCCTCTTGATTCTAGAGGTTGTTCCAACGTCTAGACCGATTAGATGCATGAGCGCATGAGGGCCGTATACCGTTAGGCCGCATCACCCACTATGTCATAGTCGGTTGGAAGGGGGTGCCGCCTTACTTGCCCTAGAGGAGGGGACAAAGCTAGGCTGAGTTTGACCAACTCAAGGAATGAGTCCACTATCGACGAGTCGGGCCCGATATTGGCAGGGGATAGTGAGGTCTCTTTCACTCACCTTGTTGCACGCGATGGGGCAATAATCTAGTTTGGAGTGTACTAAACCCTGGTGATTTCCCAAAGAGGAACCGTACTGATATGTGGACTTATTGAGCAGGGGTTACATACTCATTCATTCATTCATTCACTATCCACTAGGGCGGTGGTGCGCAACTAATTGTTGTATACCTTCGCATGGCAAGGATTTCGATTGAGCGCATGACTAACTTGAGATCAGGAGTCTACCACATTGAGTCTAGCTATCCAAATTTAGGTATGAGACTGGTTTGAATAGAAGTCCCTTGTGATGGACCCTATAGCCTACGATACTATGTACTATCATCCCAACTTTACTCCAGCTTAGTTATTTCATTCGCACCGCATATTGCATTGCATCCGTAGCATTTATCATTTTAAGTTACTATGTTTCTGCATTAATATGGCCGTTAGCATTCAGTCTTGCATCGCATAGCCTTGGTATGGCAGATGACACTCATGGACTTACCAGGATATTTCCACTTACTCTGATATCGTATGAATCATGATCTTGTCAGTATTTCCACTTACTTTGATATCGTATGTATCATGATCTTGTCAGCATTTTCGCTTACTCTGATATCGTATGAATCATGATCTTGTCAGTATTTCTGCTTATTCCGACATTGTATGATTTATGGCATTGTATTGCATACTTGGCACTTACCTTGTGCACACATTTCACCACCCTCTAAGCTTTCTATAAGCTTATGCACAATATATGCGTGTAGGTGGCGTTAGGTCGCAGCAGCGTTGAGCTTGGAGCGTGTAACAGACTTTTGGAGCTTTGATTTTTGACATGTGTATTTCCCTTTCAGTATCGTATTCAAATGTTTATATTAGTGTATATGTGATGATGATGTTACCTTTGTGATTTGGGTTAACTTGTGGTTATGCTTTTATGAAACAAATGTACATTGAAAATCCTCCTTGTAGGACCCAGGATCAGAATCTGGCGTATAGGCGTGGAAGCCGAGAATGAGGAATTATAGAGGTTGTCGGCACCAGATTTGGCAATCGGAAATTTTGTGGGCCTGGTTTCCGAGTTTGGGGCGTGACAATAATCATACACAACTCATCATATAATCATACAACTCATCATAAAATATTACAACATCTCATAGACTCATCATACTAATATAAGCTCTGGTTCAAAAGAACATTTGCACACCACCAGTGATACCATATCTTGATGATCTTGATGCTCTCCCTTAGAACAAGCATTCATAACTCTCCCTGAGCACTTAGTCATTGTAGTGTCTCGATTTCATGTAGCCAATTATACGCACTTATACCCTCCTAGACACATATCTACCTCATGAAGAATATAGTAAAAACTTTGACATAAGTAATCAGTGTGAAATGGTAGAAGTAATTAAATTTTGGGGACGAAATTTTATTTAAGGGGGGTAGATTGTAATACCCGAACTTTTCAGTACTCGACCATTGAAAGTTTTCAAGTGTTACCATGAAATTTAACTTATCATGTACATATACATGATACCAATTTAGTCAATCCTAACCTTACATCTAAATGACTATTGGAAATAATTTTCATCCATATATTAAGTCATTCGACCAATGATTTTTACGACAAAATCATCTTATATTTGAGTATTCTCACTTGTCCATCATAATTGACCACTCAATAAACTAATCACCACTAGGTAAAAATATTTGATCGTCCATTATGTTAGTTGATATATTGAAAAGGCGAGCTTAAGAAGTCCTATAGGGGGGGTGGTGAATAGGACTATGCTAAATAATCAAATAAAGTGTTGAATGAATAAATAAATAAATCAGAAATCTTATCGCACTAGTAGAAATGTTGATTCAAACTAATTCGTAAGATAAACTTCACCCAAACAAGTTAGGCAGGACAACTGTATTTCACGAATATGATAGGAATCAAAATCTCAAACTGAGCAAGAGTAAATAAAACTATATATTATAAACATTCACCACTTTTGTATAAAAGAAATTACAACTACTCACCACAAAAGTAATATAAACATTTACACAACACCAAGAATTATAGTGGTTCGGTGTGTCAACAATTGTTCTCAAACAGTAATACCTACTCTACTCCCAAGATTACTAACCACGTAATCTCGACTTTCACTATGAATAAGGTTTTCACGGGGTCACCTTAAAACCTGATACAATTGTGATTTTAACGGGCAATCACAAACAAAGAACCCCTCGCTAAGATTTTCTAGCTATCTTAGAGAAACCAAATACAAAGTTTAAAAAAAAAAAAAAGAATACTTATCTTCACCGTAGAAGAAGCTGTAGCCGAAGAATGCTTTTCTTGAATGACAAATATTTAATGTTCAGTCCAATAGAAAAGGTCCAGGGTTCTATTTGATTTTAATTAATTTTAAACCAAAGGATAGTTACATTAATTCCCTTAAATCTCAATAAGAGTAAACACTCTTTTTAGAATCAGAATGGTAGAGTTTTCAGATAAAGGAATTAATGATAAAGCTATAAAAAAGATTATAAATACTGCTTGATAGCTTGACAATAAATGAAGCTTCTCTCTCTTGTATAAGGGCTTTAATAGGATTGAATTCTATTTTTGGATTGAAAAAGAACCTCTATTTATAGGCAGAAAGTTTGTTCCTTCGACTAGTCTAAGGCAGTCTTCGACTGGCCTAAGCACCAGATTCAGTTCCAATAAATATTCAATTTCGAACAGGATAAGCTCTATGAGATCTTCGACTGGTCAAAGTACCTGTTCAACTGGTCGAAGATGATCTTCGACTAGTTGAGTAAGCTGAATCTGAACTAATTTTAGTTGTTGGAGTGCGAGTTGAGGAACCTTCAACTGGTTGAAGATTCAACAGAAATTTTGTTATACTTTGGTTGTTTTAGACTAGTCGAGAAATTCTTAGATTGGTCGAAACTTAGTCAATTATAAGTATAAAAATCCAATTTAAATATGTTTTGAAAGCCCCTAAACCTAAGGTCTTTCTAAGGTTTAAAATACTTGTATGGACTAAATTTCTTAGGATTAGAAACTTGAAGTTTTCAAAGGAGCTTGATCTTCTACTAGAATCTTTCAGTAGATCTAGCTTGGTTTTCAACTTAAACTTGAGTTTGGACTTGATTTTGAACTTCAACTAGAACTTGAGCTTGAACTTGAGCTTGAACATGAGCTTGAACTTGAGCTTGATCATGAATTTGATCATGAGCTTAACTTGAACTTCAACATGAGCTTGACTTGAAGAACACTTTTCTAAGTTGTTTTGACAAGACGAAATTTGACAAATCCAGTGTAAAATGTGCTTTAAACATAATAGCACTTACTATCTCTCCAGTGTTACATGAATTCGAATGTAGCCCTGTATTCTTATACTCATGATGTAGTTGAAGATTGTAAAAATTTATACTCCCCCTCAAGTTGTACTCCTCTCCCTGTTCATACAACCATTCCAAGCATACCTATTCTCAATTCACATGTATCATAGCATATATACAAAATATTCCAATCATTCATGCCATTTGTTTCATCTCTACATTTTAACCATTCACATACATGCATCATGATCATTCACATGCATGCATCATATATTCATACCATGTTTCAACTCTCTCCCCCTTTTTGTCACAAGTTGACAAGGGAAGAATGATGGTAACAATCAAGTAAAAGCATATGAATAATCACAGAAATATGTATATATAAAAAAAAAAACTATAAGAAGTAGTATATTCGATTGTCAAGGTAAGGGAATAATCATCCAAGTAGAGTTAAAAAGAGTTATCTAGCAAACCAAGTAAAATTATAGTTATATAGCCCCATAGAAATAAAAGTGAAATGAAAAGAACTCAGTCAGATCCAGAAGAAGAAGGAGCAAGCATGGAGGGATCCATCTGATGCAAACTTCTTACAATACGGTGGAAGTACTTTTTCATGTACTTTATAGATGATTTATGAGTTTGCGCCAGGTTATCCTGAGAAACCTGTAATGTTATGACCTTCTCTTCCAGTGATTTGAGTCGATTATCAACCTGAGAAGGCTGAAAATCTGGATCAGATGGATCATTTGACTCGTCGAGTTCAGCAAAGATATCATCCATAGATGTGTCTTCTGGTGGTACAAGTGCTTCTTCCTCTTCTTTGTCATCACGTTGACCAAGAAGATATTCCAGATTCATCTTATTTAGATTGGTATTGTTAAAAGATAAAACAAATTTCGGTGCCTCAGACGAGGGAATTTGGACATTACAGTGTAACGCAATACACATCATGAAATAGGCAAATTGAATAGAACCATGACCAGGATGAAGACGAAATTGGATAATGAGATAGCAAATAAGAGAAGGAAGGTAAATTTGTACACCAGACACAACTGAATAAAGGACATGGGTCATGAAGGGAGTAAGTTCTGACTTACTTCCAGACATAGGATATACATTTAATGTAAAAATGCAATCGCAAACCGTTTCGTATGAGTGATTTTATCAGTTAAATTTTCAATAGGAATTCCATCCTCTACAATGGCAATCTCAGTTAGTGCTGAGATAAGATAGCAATTAACTATGAATGTGTCTACTACAAATTTAATTGTAAAAGTAAGGTTTTCGAGAGACACATCACAAATCGATGAATACATTGCATGCACTATGGAACGGTAAGTCGTTCTGCCCCAACCAAATATGCCTTCCCATCCGATATTTGTAAGAATAGCAATAAGTTCGAATCGAGTAATGTGAGCTAGATTAACACTATACTCAATAATTATGTCCCTTGAGCGGAAATCCCTAGAATGCTCCGAATCTTCTTCGATGCCTCTTAGGGTTCTCACATTAGATGGAGTCGGCCTATATGACGAGCTACCACGAGCTTTGTATGATGTCGTTCTCTTTGTACGAAGCTCCGTTTAATGATTGCTCAAGAAATAACTAAAGAGAGTAATGTGATTGTGGATAGATCAGATTTTTCACAAATCTTACACTAAAAAAGGGTTTAAAAACAAGAATAAACCCCAAATGATAGATTAACTAGCGAGGAAGAACTCAAATCTACAAAGAAATTGAAAAATGACCTCTTATAAGCAAGATTTGAAGTCGGGTTCGTCGAGAGAGCTTCCGACTAATCAAAGAAGAAGGTGAAAATGAGAAGAAAAAAGTGATTTTTCACTTTTAGGGGTGAATCTGCACGTTCCTTGACCCGTTGAAAAACCCAAAAAATGAATTTTTATATAAATTTTTAAATTTAATTTTATCATCATTTTATTATTATTTTATACATTTAATTAATTATAAAGAATAAATAAAAAATGCATAAATAATTAATTAATAACACACAAATCAATATCACGCTTTAAATTTGAAAATCTATTCCTGTATAGCGGTTTGGTCAGTATGTCTGCAAGCTGCTTCTCATTTTGAATATATTCTACCACAACGATTTTATCTTCAACTAGTTCTCGAATATAATGGTACCGAATCTTGATATGTTTTGTCCGAGAATGTTGGATTGGATTTTTGATAATGTTAATTGCGCTCAAATTATCACAATATAATGTCATTGTATCTTGCACAATACCATAATCAGCTAACATTCTTTTCATCCAAATGAGTTGAGTGCAAGCATTACCAGCTGCAATATACTCAACTTAAGCAGTTGAGAGTGATACAGAGTTTTGTTTCTTACTGAGCAATGAAATTAAACAGTTTCCCACATACAAACATCTACCATTGGTAAATTTTCTATCGTCAATATTTTCAGCCCAGTTTGCATCAGTTGTAACACCCCAAAAATCGGGGGTCGAGCAAAGCTCAATTCCTGAGTTCTAACACATCACTTATGCAACATAGAAAATGATGCTTTAATGTCGTCCATGTTAGTGCATTAAACATGAACGGGATTAAGCTAAATCAGCATATTATACTCCAGAGACAATTAAATTTAAGCAAGCAGAAGACTGTGATAGATATATAAAACATATAAAATGTTGTAGGTCTCCAGAGTGTGAACATGTTACCAGGTTAACTAAATTACATGTATAGTTCCCAGAATTACAAAATGATAAAGGGTAATGTCTACTAATCCATATCCCTGTAGCCCCGGTGACGCAACTCCAAGTCTACATAGACCCGCCAGAGAGTTGCTAATAGGAGAACTCCTCCTTGTCGTAGAAGTCAGGCTCCACCTCGTAGGCCTCGACATCACCGGAAACTACAACAGAGTCTGGTTGGTGTTTTAAAACACCGTCCCAGAGTGGGAGTGAGTGATCAACTTAGTGGACTATAAGGCAAAGGTTAACATGTTATCAATTCAATCAAGCAATAATGATAAAGCAGTACAACAATCATATCCTAAATACTCTTGTTAATGCAGGAATGGTATGAGATAATGATGTATGCCCTCGCCTATACTCCCTTAGCGACATCATCTCGTGATTGCGGCATGCACCAGTCTGGACACATGCACTTCCTTGCCAAAGTACATGCAATGCATGTATGATCATGTTAGCCCAATTCTTAATTAGGTTTATTCAAACAGCATATTCGGGAAGCTAAGGTACCTTCTTTTTTATCACTTACCCAAATGATGATCCATCTAGGGTCGTCAATCCTAGTTAATCGCATACGATAGGCAAGTTCGAGAGTTTATACTCTAGGTCGCTACGAGAGGCTCGTCACCGTCAGCGTAGGCTTATTTTGTACTCGAGGTCACACTACCAATGCCCTATCAACTGGTAGTCTATTTTCGAAGGCTCGTCACCAACCTGATTAGGGACCACAGCCAGGCTGCACCGGGGTAGGCCGACAGCTCGAATACAGGGTCCCATACCATCGTATTTGGCTCACGAGTTTGGGTTGTTCACTGGTCAATATGGGGAGGCTCGTCACCCCAGCGTAGGCTAACAGCTCGACCACGGTGTCCGATACCACCATGCCCGGCTCATGAGTCTTAGCGGATCGTGGTACCATGATTGAAACGGGCTTTTACATTGGTAAGTAGTACCTTAGATTCAAGCAGTAGCGTTCATAGATGGTAAACACACAATAGGCATATCAGTTTATTAGACAAGTTTGACTGGTACGAGTGTATGCTGAATTAATCGACATGGTACCACTGTTGACAATCATTGTACAACTCGGATTCATCGAACTCATCCACTGTGGCGAGACTAGTTCAGCCACTCAAATGGAAACCAGTACCAATTGCCTGGATTACGTAGTAGTCCCAATCATACTCAAATGCAGCATATGTATACATGTGATAATCATATAAGCATTTAACGAACATTTCAAAAATAAATCCCATTTGAGCATTTCAACAAACACAATGAACATGATTATACATATGCATTTCATACATAAATCACATAATTGTTAGAGAGGTTACATAAAGGAAACTGTAGCTATAGATAAGGTAATTGAGAATCCTATCTCAACACCCTCATTAAATACATTTCAACATGCATTTTCTCATTCAGGCATTTTATCAAACACTTAAGACTACACATATAAACATACATGTAATATATTAGTTATAATGTTTATTATAGCAAATCCTTTCACCAGGGAGTTGCCACATGTACAAAAATCATGTATTCTCAAACATAAATCATGACAAGCACAAATGATAATTCCATATTCATTCAAACATTTCAACAAACACATGGAATGCATTAAAATCAACATAGTTTACATATATGTGTAATATACAAAAAACAACATATCTAAGCACATGCAATAGCAATCAAGTTAGTCATAAATTATTAACTGACATTGAAAGCCTTGAAAACCACAACCTAAATGTTTATAGTCCGCACATTTCGTTGATAAACTCGATTCGAATCCGACACTTCTGTCTACAGAACAACAGCTACCTAAATCACGAAACAAGTTAGTTATTACATCGATTACTCTATTCGGATTCCTAAATCAATAGTAGGGTTAGGGTTTCTTACCCAAATCGAAGTTGGATTAGACGGTGTACCTAGATGTAGAGGCAATTCAACGCGTGGAGTAGCAGGAAGGAATTACGGTAGTAAACTCTAAGAACCTCCCTTCGATCTCCACTCCCTTCTCCCCTTTTCTCTCTTCTCTCTCCTATGATTTGGAGAAAATCGTATGGAATAGAAATGGGGTAGTTTGAGGCCGTTATATAGGCCCAGAACTGGTTCAAATAGCCCCAGGATCATGGTATACTTAGGTTATAGCCAAAGAGTGGTTATTTCGGGCCAATGAGGCTCATCTAGAGGCCTATTTTCTACATACGGTCCAGTAAAAGTTCCCTCACAATGGATCTATGTCAGGTTAAGATTTCGGTCCGATCAAATTTACAGATCGACTGTGGAGGGCCAGTTTTAATTTAACAGTCCTCGTTACTCGATCAGGGCCACAAGTACACTAACAAGCATAGGAAAATTTCTCTGATCCAAGGGTGTAGTTGGGTCAGAATCTGATGGTCTAAAACCTTAAATTTGGCCTGCAAGCAAACGGGCTAATTCACTTAAGTTTGAGTTCAGTTTCTAAAGATATTCGTGTTTCTCACACACTTAGCTTCAGGCTCAAGTTGTGCGTTTTTGGATATTATTCGGGCTCGATTCCCATGATGTTTGTCAAACCCAGTAAGGTGGTCATAACCATATATTTTTTTTAGTTATCAGACTTTCGACACATGGTCCAGATCCGATACGGAGTTTCAATATGCTTCCTAGAGCAACTGGGTTTTGAGATTTCTCCTAGGTTTTTAGGTAATGTAGAGTTAGTGATTCTACTGATTTTGGGTCTTACAGTTCGTATAGAAAGTGGTTCAAACTAATTCCACTGATTATTTAGTTTTGTACTTAATTAATTTTCGTCTAATTTCTACATAATTTGACCCTTAGTGATTTCTGCCCGAAGTGGTACTCGGGTCTTTGTACGGATTTTTTCGGGACATTACAATCTACCCCCTTTAAAGAAACAATTTCATCCCCGAAATTGCCTAAGGGTCATAAGTAAAGGTTTTATTATTTCATTTGCTTAGTTCTATTGGTTTCAAGTTTATATACGTATTAGGGTATATAATAACCACATTAGCCTAGCTCATAATGGTCTACCCCCCTTAACGTTTCTACCTTTGAGGTTTAAAAATAAATGTCCAAATTATTATTATCATGCTAAGTATTTGATGATAAAGTTCACCTAAGGGTGGTATAATCTACTTTTTATAATTGGGCTAGTACGGAAAGACAGTTGTGGTAGGCTCAAATCCGATATGTCATTGCCTGTCTGACCAGGGCAGACAACTCATTGTATCACTTCCTAATCCTGATGGATCCTGATCTTCTGCTTGGTCAAAGCAGTGAGTCCTTTGATAATCACCCAGGATTGAGAATTGAGTTAAGCCGCGAATGCCTCGTAGGGATATGGTTCTGAAATTTTGAAATCTAATCATTCTAAGTATTTAAGGAGTATTATAATTTATTAAGAGGTTCAAGCCTCATGTTTATAAGGTTGTCCTTTGGGTCTTATTCAACGAGAGTTCTTGTTTAACTTATATTTAACTTGGTGGATAATAAGTTCTTCCATGGTGCTCATAGTCAAAAGACTATACTAAAAGTGTTTTCAGTCTCCTAAAATTATATTTGTATATCACCATCTCGATCATACGGCTAGGGGGTTATGGGCAGATAGCACGTCGGTTTAATTAACTTCGGGAGGGAAGGAAGAATCGAGAGTTCTAAAATATTTCAGAAGTTTGGAATGTTAGCAACATAAGGTTGTGGGAAAGAAAAGAAAATGGACATCTCCTCGACACAGTATGAACCTTGAATTTACAAGGGGATAAGAAACTTATAATATTTTACTGTAGTCCGCCTCTAACATGAGCTTACGGAGTATTAAACTATGAAACTCAATCCTACTCAAGGGTCCTAATTTAATTGCATAAAAACAACTAAAATATATTTATATAATTAAATTTAATCACAGGATGATTCCTAGTATGATTATAAATAATTCCTAAATAGACACCAAATACTAAACTTTAATATGAAAAGATATGACCAGTCTATTGGCAACTCGAAGTTATAGAAATTTTTCATTTCAACCCTTCTATCATTTATAACATATTTGTCACCTCTAGTCACCATATTATTTTTATAGTTTTTATAATAATCCATTATTAGGCCTATTCTTTCATATGAATTGGTTTAATGGACCCAGTGTCTACCAATAGGAATACAAGTATACTTTGAATGTGGGCGGTGACCTCAAAGGCCAAAGGCGCTGCAGTTGCTGACTCAGGTGCTTCAGCTGCAAGTGCATGCACATGGGCTTATTGAGGATGATTTGGTTGTGCTGCCATAGGTCGTTAAGGCGGCCTATTTCGGGGTACAGGTGGTCGGTAAAATGGCTGCGCTGATGGTACAGATCGTAGAGGTGGAGTCACCATATCACTTAGTAGCTGACGGTCGATCTTCTGAGGTGGCGTAAAACCATCATCTTTCATCTTAATAAAATAGAAGGGGTCAGTGTGTCCCCCTTTGTTGTAATATGTACATCAACGGCCCGTTCGCCTTTGCTAGGTCGGCGGAGCCATGGGCCTGGGAGGCGAGTCTACATGTGGCCTCCTACCTATGACTAGACGGTGCTGTAATTCGGGTTGAGGCCTCAGGCCCATTAATATACATGTCTGAGAAACTCTATCTCCATCTTATTCAGTTCGTAGAGACCTGTTGACTAGCTCGGCGTAATTGGGAATGCTAGCGCAACACATCTTAGTGCGGATATCGGGCCGCAACCCATCTGAAAACACTACATTTTCATCGGTTCATCTACCAATATCAAAGAAGGGTATCTGGCTAGCTCTATAAATTTGTTCTTGTATTCTGACACGGTCATTCCTCCCTGTCGGAGGTGAAGAAACTCACCCTCCTTTTCATTATGATATGTGAGGGGAAAGTACTTCTTATGGAAGCGTGGCTCAAAAGCTTCCCATGTCCATACATACCCAGCAGCAACAGTCCACAGGATGCTGTCCCACTAGAGACTAGCCTCCTTTTTAAACATATAGGTGACCAGCTCTACCTGCTCTGCTTCAGTGCAGTGCAGCAGCTTTAGCATCTTAGAGATGCGGTCAAGCCAATACTCGGCCTCCTCGGGTCTGTGAGTACCCACAAAAGTAGGAGGTCGGAAGTGCTGTAATCACTCAAATAGGCTACTAACACCTACATTTCTAGCAGGGTGCACGGGTGGTGTAGGTGGAACCACACCCATACTCTGGGCAAGGGCCCCTGCGATGGTGGCCAAAAACTGTTGTTGCTGCTGTTGCTACTGCTGCATCAAGAGCATCATCTGCTCTAACCTATCAGGAGGAGGAGCCGACTGAGGCACGTGTGGCGTCGAGGTAGACGTGCGGTTCTGCTCTAGAACTGGTGGTGCAGAAGGAGTTAGCCCAATAGTGGGGCTAGTAGTCGGCTGAGAATCCGGCATAGTCTCGTAATTCAGGCCCAAACTGGGGTCTATATGGCTATCACTGAGGGGAGGTGCCCCGTCAATCGAGTTGTTAAGTGTGAGACGTACCATACTCCGTGTGGCCTTAGGTGGCATTTCCTATATGTAACATAGGGTGCAACCCGTGTCAGATTTAGCATAGCAATACTCTCATCCACATATCATTCACATCCTAAACTAGAAGAAACTTCATGCATTTCATTTACCAAAATCATCACAATACATGAGATCTAGATTCACATGAGTCATGACAGAAGATGCATGTGAGCTAATTTAAACAAGCTTTAACCACTAATCATACTAACGACCAAACAAGTCTATTAAGGCTAGTACAAAGGAAGACTAACAACAAAGCAAACTAAAAGACGACTACACATGTGACTAGTTGTCTGAATCTGACGATGGTGGAGGAGCACCCTTGTCCTGCATGTAGCACAAGATAGCCTTCAAGGTGGGAGACACCTTCTTGAATTTTTATTTCACGAAGGCCCGGGTCTCACTGACCTCCTGTCGCTGGGCGACCTAGCCTTCCTCAAGCTGTGCCAAGCGGGCTTCTATGGCAGCCTGGTCACTGTCACACTCCTTTGTAGTAGGAGGAGAGCCCTCATCAGTGTCTTGGGCCTCCTCTTCTTCTTCCTCACTCTCTCCTTCTGACTAATTTTCTTCCTTTATCTCATTACTTTCTTCCTCTTCACTTTCTGTCTCATCCCCATACTGTCAAGTCGGGCTTGATGTTGTCGAGGGCCAATTCCCATGTTGTTAAGCGTAGTATCATTAATGAAACGGATCGACGCAAGGTCATCCATGTTAAGTCTGTAGCCGAACTCTCGAGCAATCTTACATACAAGTCTCCCGAAGGGAAGTGAGACATAATTCCTAACAGAGTGCGCCATTTGGATTATCTGCAGCAGGGCGAACGTAGGTAGACACAGCTTGTCTCCCTGTCCAGACTTATACAGAAAGTCCACCATCAGACAAGTGCATTCGGTACGGTTGCCCCACCTCAAATACACATTATATGTGAATATGTGGTGAAGCAGGCGGAAATTATCTATCAATTTCGTCGATGGGAGGCATCTGCCTCCCCTCCAGTGAGCTAGTCAGATGCAAAGGAACCGCGTGCGACAATCTCTTTCTCACATGCTCTTTAGATTCTTTTCGCTAGCATGCACCTCACCACGTGGAATTCCCATGATCCGGGCCACCAAATCTACATTGACTGTCACTTCTTGCCTTCCCACGGGAATGGTGAATTGCAGGAGCTCTAGTAGTGGATTCCGAATGTGGGCGTAGAAGGCTCAAACAGTTGTTCTCACATGCGTGAGACTTGCCCTCGAATATAAGACCCCACTCGGTGTCCGCTAAGATGTCCATCACTGGATAAAGCCCAAATATCCTTTCGTCTACATGAGCTTCAAGTACAACCTACGGCCACCAAATTGATCCAGTTTGATGCCCGCCAGTAGAACTCTTTCAAGTGGAATTTGGGGATCAAGATCCCGCTTGGACCTTCGTTCATGCTCGGCACTCGCACTGGCATCGACCCCCGTTTTCTTCCTTGGATGGATCAAGTGGCTAGGCTCGGCTTCGTCGGTGGACGCTCTTCTCTTTCCCATGAGAGAGAGGAGTGTGGAGAGCAAAAATACGGCAACCACAATCTCAAAGAGGGCCATAGCATTGAAAAGCTCGCAAGTTGAGATAGGTTGGTGGGTTTTAGAGTTTATGAGTCACCTAGGTAGCTTGGTATGCTCAAATGGAAGGGATTTAAGGCGATAGGTGGTCATAGAAGAGGGGTTCCTTGAGGAAATGTTGGAGATGGGTATTTAGTGAAGAAGGTGAAGAAGATGTGAGAATGGAGGGAGGATTTAAGGGGGGAAAATGGGATTTTGAGGGATTTGGAAAGCTTGGAGGGGTGGAAATGAAGGAAAGGAAGCAAATAGGGAGAATAAAAGGGGTCCCACATGATTTCGTGGGCCCCACAGCCATGCACATGTGTCGGCCCGCCCAACATGGTGCGGCCCGACAGGCCCGGATGAACTGGACCTGGGTGCACCCCGGTCCGCGTGACACCGCCCTTGTCCTCTGGACTAGGCGCAGTGCCGCCGGGCTTGGGCGGTGGCCACCCAACTCCCAGGGTGCCGTATGTGTGCAGGGATCACTTTGGTCCCCTTAATTTGTACCATTTGGGCTCCTGAGTCCGTTTAAGTCGTTTCAGGTCCCATCACGAGTATATTCACACGTTTCAGGTTGTTTGAGTGTGGCATAGGCTGAATTATCATCTAAACCTGTCAATTGACGGTCTAGGGAGGGGTTGAGATCATCTCACATGATCACAGAAGCGTACGGGTCCTGTTTCAATGGTCATTTTTGCTTGTAGACAAAACTTGTGACGTCCCGAAAATCGGGGGTGGAGCAAAGCTCAACTCCCTAGTTCCGACACATCACTTATGCAACATAGAAAATGATGCTTTAATGTCGTCCATGTTAGTACATTAAACATGAACGGGATTAAGCTAAATCAGCATATCATACTCCAGAGACGATTAAATTTAAGCAAGCGGAAGACTGATAGATATATAAAACATATAAACTATTGTAGGTCTCCAAAGTGTGAACATGTTACCAGGTTAACTAAATTACATGTATAGTTCCCAGAATTACAAAATGATAAAGGGTAATGTCTACTAATCCATATCCCTGTAGCCCCAGTGACGCAACTCCAGGTCTACATAGACCCACCAGAGAGTTGCTAATAGGAGAACTCCTTGTCATAGAAGTCAGGCTTTGCCTCGTAGGCCTCGACATCACCAAAACTACAACAGAGTCTGGTTGGTGTTTTAAAACACCGTCCCAGAGTGGGAGTGAGTGATAAACTCAGTGGACTATAAGGCAAAGGTTAACATGTTATCAATTCAATCAAACAGTAATGATAAAGCAGTACAACAATCATATCCAAAGTACTCTTGTTAATGTAGGAATGATATGAGATAATGATGTATGCCCTCGCCTATACTCCCTCAGCGACATCATCTCACGATTGCGGCATGCACCAGTCTGGACACATGCACTTCGTTGCCAAAACACATGCAATGCATGTATGATCATGTTAACCCAATTCTTAATTAGGTTTATTCAAACAGCATATTCGGGAAGCTAAGGTACCTTCCTTTTTATCACTTACCCAAATGATGATCCATTTAGGGTCGTCAATCCTAGTTAATTGCATACGATAGGCAAGTTCAAGAGTTTACACTCTAGGTCACTACGAGAGGCTCGTCACTGTCAGCGTAGGCTTATTTTGTACTCGAGGTCACACCACCAATGCCCTACCAACTGGCAGTCTATTTGCGAAGGCTCGTCACCAACCCGATGGGGACCACAGCCAGGCTGCGCCGGGGTAAGCCGACAGCTTAAAAATAGTGTCCCATATCATCGTATTCGGCTCACGAGTTTGGGTTGGTCACTGGTCACTACGAGGAGGCTCATCGCCCCAGCGTAGGCCGACAGCTCGACCACGGTGTCTCATATCACCATGCCCGGCTCATGAGTCTTAACGGATCGTGGTACCATAGTTAAAACGGGCTTTTACAGTTTTACATTAGTAAGTAGTACCTTAGATTCAAGCGGTAGCGTTCATACATATAAACACACAATATGCATATCGGTTTATTAGACAAGTTCGACTGGTACGAGCGTACGTTGAATTAATTGACATGGTACCACTGTCGACAATTATCGTACGACTCGGATTCATCGAACTCATCCACTGTGGCGAGACTAGTTCAGCTACTCAAACGGGAACCATTACTGATTGCCTGGATTACGTCGTATTCCCAATCATACTCTAATATAGCATATGTATACATGTGATAATCATATAAGTATTTAACGAACATTTAAAAAAAAATCTCATTTGAGCATTTCAACAAATACAATAAACATAATATTATATATATGCATTTCATACAAAAATCACATAATAGTAAGAGAGGTTACATAAAGGAAACTGTAGCTATAGATAAGGTAATTGAGAATCCTATCTCAACACCCTCATTAAATACATTTCAACAAGCATTTTCTATTCAGACATTTTATCAAACACTTAGACTACACATATAAACATACATGTAATATATTTGTTATAATGTATATTATAGCAAATCCTTTCACCAGGGAGTTGTCACATGTACAACAATCATGTATTCTCAAACATAAATTATGACAAACACAAATTATAATTCTATATTCATTCAAACATTTCAACAAACACATGGAATGCATTAAAATCAACATAATTTACATATATGTGTAGTACACAGAAAACAACGTATCTAAGCACATGTGATAGCAATTAAGTCAGTCATAAATCATTAACTGACATTGAAAGCCTTGAAAACTATAACCTAAATGTTTATAGTCCGCACCTTTCATCGATAAACTTGCTTCGAATTTGGTTCGAATCCTATGCTTCCGTCTACAGAACAACGACTACCTAAATCAAGAAACAGGTTAGCTATTACGTCGATTACTCTATTCGAATTCCTAAATCAATATTAGGGTTAGGGTTTCTTACCCAAATCGAAGTTGGATTCAACGGTGTAGCTAGTGGTAGAGGCGATTCAACGCGGGGAGTAGGAGGAAGGAATCACGGTAGCAAACTCTAAGAACCTCCATTCGATCTCCACTCCCTTCTCCCCTTTTCTCTCTTCTCTCTCCTAAGGTTTGGAGAAAATCATATGGAATTGAAATGGGGTGGTTTAAGGCCCTTATATAGGCCTAGAACTGGTTCAAATGGCCCTAAGGCCATGGTATCCTTAGGTCAGATTTACGGATCGACCGTGGAGGAGCAGTTCAGTTCAACGGTCCTCGTTACTCGATCAAGGCCACAAGTACACTGACATGCGTAGGGAAATTTTTCTAATCCAAGGGTTTAGTTGAGTCAGAATTTGACGGTCTGAAACCTTAAATTTGGTCTGCAAGCGAACGGCCCAATTCACTTAAATTTGAGTTCAGTTTTTAAAGATATTCGTGTTTCTCACACATTTCACTCCGGGTTGAAGTTGTGCTTTTCTTGATACTATTTGGGCTTGATTCCCACGATGGTCGTCAAGCCTAGTAAGGTGGTCATAACCGTATAGTTTCGCAGTTATCAGACTTTCGACGTGTGGTCCAGGTCCGATACAGAGTTTTAATGTGCTTTCGAGAGCAACTGGGTTTTGAGATTTCTCATAGGTTTTTAGGTAATGTAGAGTTAGCGATTCTAATGGTTTTGGGTCTTACAGTTCGTATAGAAAGTGGTTCAAGCTAATTTCATAGATTTTTTAGTTTAGTACTTAATTAATTTTCGTTTAATTTCTACATAATTTGACCCTTAGTGATTTCTGCCCGAAGTGGTATTCGGGTCTTTGTACAGATTTTTTCGAGAATTACATCAGTATATCCCACAATTTGTACGGATATATCATGTGGATACAGAAGTCCTAAATTAGCAGAACTTGCGACATATCTTATTATCCATTTAACAACAATTAGATGTGATTCTTTAGGATTAGATTGATATCTTACACATATTCTAACACTAAAAGCAATATCACGTCTACTAGCAGTTAAGTATAAGAGACTACCAATCATGCTTCTATATATATGGGAGTCTATACGTTTACCTGATTCATCTTTTGAGAGTTTAAGAGTTGTAATCATTGGAATATCAAACTTTTTTCCATTCTCAAACCCAAACCTTTTTACAAGGTTCAAGGCGTATTTGGTTTGTGATATGAATATACCAACTTCATGTTGCTTAACTTGTAATCCAAGAAAGTAATTTAGTTCACCAACCAAGCTCATTTCAAACTTGGATTTCATCAAATCTGCAAACTCAATGGATAAGTTAGTGTTTGTAGATCCATAAATTATATCGTCAACATAAATATGAACTATTAGAATATGACCGTTATATTTCTTAACGAATAAAGTTTTATCAACGCTACCTATAATTAAGTTATGACTAAGTAAAAATTTAATCATTTTTTCATACCATGCCCTGGGAGCTCGTTTCAACCCATAAGTGTCTTTTTAAGATGGTATACATGATTTGGAGATTTAGGGTCCTCAAAACCCTTAGGTTTTTCAACATAAACTTCCTAATGTAAGTCACCGTTTAAAAATGCACTTTTAACATCCATTTGATATATTTTGAATTTCTTATGACATGCAATTGAAATAAATAATCTTATGGATTCAAGGCGCGCAACTGGTACAAAGGTTTCATCATAATCAATACCTTCTATTTGTGTGTACCTTGTACAACCAGTCGAGCCTTATTTTTGATAATATTACCTAATTCATCAGTTTTATTCTTAAAAATGTATTTGGTTCCACTTATATGTTTATCAGAAGGTCTAGGAACCAAGTACCACACATTATTTCTGACAAATTGATTTAGTTCTTCTTACATAGAAATTATCCAACTTTCATCAGTAAGTGCTTCATTTACATTGGCCGATTCAATTTAGGAAGTGAAACAGACATAATTACAGATATTTTCTAATTATCTTCTTGTTTGTACACCAGTACTCGTGTTACCAAGTATTTGATCAGTAGGATGGTCTTTGACTGATCTCAATTCAATATCTGTTGATTTCAATAAAGAGTTAGGTATATCAATTATATTGACTTTATCATCATCTAGATTAGGAGTGGGTATGATTTGTTGACCATCAATTACCACATTTATGGATTCCTGAATCACCTCAATTCTTTTATTAAGAATTCGATAAGCACGACTATTTAGGGCATAACATAGAAAAATTCCCTCATCACTCTTGGCTTCGAATTTTTCTGGTCTCTTAAAATGAAGCATTTACATCCAAAAGTCTTTAAATATTTAACAGTGGGCTTTTTATTAAACCATCGTTCATAAGTTGTTTTATTTTTTAATTTTCTAATATAAACTCGATTTATAATATAACATGCAGTATTAACAGCTTCAGCCCATAAACTTTTTAGTAGCTTCATACTGTTTAACATTACACTAGCCATTTCCTGTAGAACTCTATTTTTTCTTTCAACAATTCTATTTTGTTGAGGTGTTTTGGGAGTAGAGAACTCATGTGATATACCATGATCATCACAATACTTCTCAAAATTACTATTTTTAAATTTTGTGCCATGATCGCTTCTAATTTTGATCACAGATATCTCTTTTTCAGTCTGAATTCGTTTTAAAATTCTTTTAACTTCATCAAAAATATCTGATTTCTCTCTTAAAAAGGCTACCCAAGTATATCTACTGTAATCATCAACAATGACCAGAAAATACGTCTTTCCACCTCTACTCTCAGTTCTAGTTGGTCCTACTAGCTCCATGTGGAGTAGTTCTAGTGGTTTGGTTATGGCTAAGGAGTTCACTTTCTTGTGACTACTCCTGGTTTGTTTACCAATTTGACATGCGCCACATACATTTTTCTATCTTTTTCAGCTTGGGTAAGCCACATAAGTGATCTCTTTTTCTCAGCTAATACAAATCTCTATAGTTAACATGTCCAAGACGTTTATGCCAAAGTTTAGTTGTGCCTGTTTGGACCATGTAATATGAATGATTAGATGAGCAAGAGTTATCGATAGTATAGCAATTTTCAGAGGACTTACGACCATGTAACATTACATTACCCTTCTCATTTATTATCTCACATCCATGATCATAAAATTTCACACTGTGTTTGTTATCACAGATTTGAGATATGCTTAAAAGGTTGTGTTTTAAAGCTTCAACATAAAACATATTTTCAAAGGGAGGAAAGTTAGGAAGTTGTACAATACCTTAGCCTGTTATTTTACAGTTATTTCCATCACCGAAAGTAATTGAGCCACCATTAACTTCTTTGATATTCATTAATATCGCCTTGTCACCTGTCATATGTTTTGAGCATCCACTATCCAGTTACCATTTTGAATAACTAATGGCTTTGACAGCTTTGTGGACTATAAGAAACTTAACCTTTGGAACCCATTTCATAACGGTTCTAGGTTTAGGAGTGGCTTTTGAGTTTCGGTACAATTAAGAGTTAAGATTTCTCCTTTCTCTATAAACTTCACAAACATTTGAGTTGGATTTCAAAAGCTCTTTAAGTAGGTCCACTATTTTTTCAGCTATGTGAGATCTATTATTCTTTTGATATTTATAGCTGATAGTTTTATTATTTTAAGGAACTTGAAAGGGTTTTGAGTTTTTGAAATCATTATGATTAAAATCTCTTAAAGTGTTACCTTTATAGTTAGAATATTCTCCTCTTACAAAAATATGAGTAGAATCCTTGAATTTTGAAGAGTTACCTTTAATATAACCCAGACCAGATTTGTCACCACATTTTCTAAATGAGGTTAACAATTTTCAAGCTTTTGGCCACCATGGGTATATTTCGAAGTGTCCTTTAAACTCAAAAGCAAAGAAATTTCAAGTTTTAGTTTTTCATTTTCAGTTTTGAGATTTTGCAATTTAGAAGATTTAAAACTTAAATCTAATTTTATTTTTTCAAAATAATCTAAAAAATTATATTTTTCTACAACTATATTTTCAAGTTCTTCTTTTAATTTAGCATATTTCTCTTTTTGAATTTTCAGTTCGACACTGATTTTACAACTTTCTCTATATAGGGCATTATAAGAATCTTGAAGGTCGTCTTTATTTTCATTTTCAGGGTCATTCCTGAGATTTTCATAGTCAGATATATTACAGCTATCTGAGGAAGTGACTCTGTCTATGGTCATAAGGGCTTTCAAATAATTTGTATTTGCATTCTCTTATTCTGATTCATCAGACTCAAAAGTGCTTTCAGAGTCAGATGATTCATCCCAAGTAGTAATCATGCCCTTTCATTTTGACCTATTCTTTTTAGAACATTTATTAGCCAAATGCCCATATTCATGATAGTTGAAACATTGACTGTCCTTGGTTTTAGATTTTCAAGAATTAAATTTTCCTTTTCTTTAATCTGTTGATTTTTAAAAATATGATCTATTCTTGTTTTTAAAAATTCTATTAAACTTTTTAGCTAACATTGTCATATCATCTTCTTTTTCTTTAAAATCATAATTAGAACTAGTTTCTTTTAAAATAGTTTTAGAATATTTGAGAGTAACAGACTTAGCTTTAGGACTTTAAAATTCAACTCATATGTTTGTAAAGAGCCAACTAGCTCCTCAACCTTCATAAGTGAAAAGGCCTAGCTATATGTCCTAGAGGGGGGGTGAATAGGACAATGCCAAATAAAACTTATAACAGCGGAATTAAAAAGAATATGATAGCCAAAATAAACCACAATGCAAGAAAGTAAATTAACCTCAAAATTCAGATCTTGAGAGGTTGATACAAATGTTGTTCTAAGGATAACCTTACACCAAAAACCAGAGTTTATGGTAGGACAACCTTATTTCTAGAAAGATCTTTGTATCAAATCTCAAACCGAAGAGGAATACATAAATAAATACAAACTGAATTAAAATAAATTGTAATCGAAAATGTATTGTTCTAGGGACAGCCATACACCATAAAAATGGCAGGGCAACCTTGCTGGAACAACTTTTAAAGGAAATTGAATATCAAGCTGATAAAGGAATAGCAGAAAATAAATTCTAAACTATTACAAAATTCTCACAATGCTTGAATTAAATGATTACAACAGTCACCACCATACATACATCCCACAAAAGAATAATTAAAGATCAGAAGTATAAATCATTCAACCATAACACAAGGGATTATAGTGGTTCGCCTGTGTGTTCACCAACTGTTAAACAACAGCCACATAGAATGCTACTCCACTCCTAATATCCTCACACAGGGGATATTAGCGTTCACTAACAAAATAGGTTTTCCCAGGTTCACCCAAAACCTTTACAATTGTGTCTTTGTCTGTGGGCTTACACAATTAAAAAAACCCCACTTCTGAGTTTTCCTGGCTCTCCTCAGATAACCAATACAACAAGATTTTTCTGGCAAATCTTGAAAGAAACCAAAACAGAAAGGAATTTACAATTAAATGTAAAATACCTGATTATCTCCTTCGATGTAGCAGCCCGGTAGAACCAAATCAGAGTAATGATTGAATGTCCAAGTTCAATGTCCAGTACTCAATTACAATGGTTCTAATTCTAATAGATTTTAAATTAAACCAAATAGGGCTTGCCTTAATTGATTTTGATTCCAAAGAAAGGGAATAACAATTCCTCTTATCAAATTAGATTGGAATAGCAGAAACAAAATCAATTAAATAAAGTTAAGGAAAGAGAATATTAAATAAGCACACTTAGCTTAGATGGAGCACAGAATTATCTCTCAGAAGTTCGACGAAGATTGGCTTGAATGGATTACTTAATTCAATGATTTCTTCTGAGATTCGTGCACTATTTATAGGTGAGCAGATCGCGTCTTCGACCGGTTTAGGGAGCTCTTCGACTAGTCGAAGTAATAACAGATTTTTGAAAGATCCGGCGGGATAAGCTTTGACCGTTCTACGATTGGCCGAAGGTCTCCTTCGACTGGTCGTAGGTCACCTACGACTGGTCGTAGGTTTCCTTCGACTAGTCGAAGAACCTGAAAAACATCGCTGGATTTTGAGTCGAAGATTTTCGACTGGTCGAAGATGCAGTCGACACTGTTCCTTCGACTGGTCGAACAGATTCCTGGACTAGTCGAAGTCTAACAGATTTTATCCGAAATTTGTAACAAACTCACGACTGATCGAGGAATTTCTTAGACTGGTCGAAGCAACTCTAGGACTAGTCGAAGAAGGCCTAGGACTAGTCGAAGAACAGACCAAACTCATGTAAAATAAATATTCGACTTATGTATCCAAAATGACCTACTTCTAAGGTCAACCTATGGTCAGTCAAACCTCAACCATGAAGTAAGGACATTGAAACATTAGGAACTAGTGACCTTGAAGTATGAGCCTTGAAGTCTTGAGTTCTTTACAAACTGCCTTGTACTCTTCTTGAAGTCTTGCAGCTTGAGTCTTGTCTTGTGAGCAGTTCTTGCATTCAAGATTGATCCTTGTAAGCTTTGCTTGTTGTGAGCTTAGCTTGTTCATGAATGTTGATCCTTGAGAGAGCTTCACTTATGCAAGTTATATAAAACAGTGATTTTGGCACCACAAATTTGACAACAAATAGGGATATAAACTATAACACTTACAATCTCCCCCTTTGTCAAATTAGTGACAAAACACATAACCAAGATAAACATAAAGTAAAACAACTGGTTAAAGAGTTATGAACCAGGTCATATCAACTGGCTTACCTGCAAATCAATATTCAATATTCAACATTCAACATTCAACCAGTTTCATTCAACTAGTTCAAACATACTCCCCCTGAGTAACATAACCAATGCTACTTATCTCACAATCACATCGTAAAGAACAAACCATTCTCCCCCTTTTTGTCACAATATGACAAATGAGACAATAATAAAGGAGAACTAAACAAAGGGATATATGAGAGTAAACATGAGGAGTTATAGCAAAACAGTGATAGAGATACGCAGCATAGCTTCACATAGAATAAATATCCAGCATAAAACATAGATAGTATCTAACTCAAAATCAGTCAACCAAGTGCTAAGTTATAAAGTTATTACAGACCAGAAGTCTCATATAAATTAGTCAGAACCAGAACCAGATGATGGAGCAGGAATAGAGGGATCAAGTGGGTGCATGCCTTTGTTCAAATGTCTAAGATATTTGCGCATGTACTTGAATTGTAAATCATGAGCAACAGACATGTTTTCCATCTTTACATTTAGATTCTCAACTTTATCCTCTAATGCACTAAGATGAGCATCAACATCAGATGGTTCAAAATCTAGATCATTTGTTGAGTCAGAATCCAGTTCCTCAAAAATGTCATCCATATTAATGTCATCACCAGCTTCTTCATGACCACCACCACCACCACCACCTTGTTCAGGAAGTAGATCCAGCTTCATCTTATTGATATTAGTATTGTTGAAAATCAGATGATGGATAGGTGCCTCATCAACCGGCATATTGACTAACATATGAGTAGCCAATACAGTCATTAAATAGGCAAAAGGAATGTCACTATGACCAGGATGGAGTCTAAACTGAAGAGTGAAATGACAGATTAAGGATGGTAAACAAATCTGAGTACCATTGGAAATAGCATGGATAACACGAACCATAAACGAAGTCAAGTCAGATTTATTACCCGAACGAGGATACAGATTGGACACAAAGATTTTGTGGAGAATTCTGTAGTTGGGTAACAAATACCTTGCGGGAAGCGCTTTCCCTTTTTGAGTCCATTGAACATCCATGTTGCACAAGTCTCTAGTGAGCATGCGTTTTTCAGACATTGAGGGTTTACAGTTAAGTTATGGATAGGAATGTCCATAAGGGCTGAAATTAAATGACGATCAACGTCAAAAGGCCCTTCTCTCGTAGATATTTTAAAAGTTAAATTATCCTGTGAGAAAGCACTAATACATGTAAACATGAATTGGGCAATGGACCGGTATGCAGGCCTACCCCAATGTAATAAGTTAACCCCACCTACAGCCTCAAGCATAGGAAGGATGTCAAAAGGTGCAATATGATTAACATCAACAGGATGTTCAACAATAACATTATGTAATCTAATGTCCCTAACATATGATGAATCATCATTGGGAACAAGAAGATAACGCTTAGTGATAACGGTCGATCTGGAGGAAGAAGAGGACCACGGGAAGTAGTTTTTCTATCTCTAGAAAACATTTGCAACAAGGATATCAAGGAATTAAGAAGTTGCAAAGGATTGAGAAGTGGGTTTACTCAAAACAGATTTTTCAAAATCCAAACCCCAAATCTTAATGAAATCCAAAATAGAAAGTTTAAAGCTTGAAAAGAAAACAATCTAGACACAAATCTGCAAGAAAAAAGTGATTTGGAAGACTAACCTTGAAGAACTTGAAAGATGGGTTCGACAAGTAGAAGCACGGCACTTTAGAGAAGAAAACCAAAATGAGGAAGAAAGCAAAAATCCTCAATTTTAAGTGATTCCCGAGTTCTACGACTGGTCGTGGATATGTACGACCGGTCGTAGGACGACTGGTCGTGTATACTCACGACTGGTCGAAGAATGCCCAAAATTCATATTTCTTGCAAATTATACAAAAATTGGAATTCAATCTAGCAAATATATACACTATAATACAAGAAGACATAAATAATCATTTTAAAATGCACATGCCAAGATCAAATTTAATCTTTTTGGACCTACTTTTATCGAGAGGTTTTGTGAAAATGTCAGCTCGTTGATTTTCGGTAGGAATATATTCTAGAGATATAACTTTTTCTTCTACTAATTCCCTTATATAATGAAATCTAATGTCAATGTGCATAGTATGAGAATGCTGAATAGGATTTTTTGAAATATTTATCGCACTGGAATTATCACAATGTAATAACATAGAATCCTGTTTTATTCCATAATCACTTAGCATTCGTTGCATCCAAACAAGCTGCGTACATGCATTACCAGCTGCGATATACTCAGCTTCAGCTGTTGAAGGTGATATAGAATTTTGTTTCTTACTAAACCAGGAAACTAGACAATTTCCAATGTAAAAACAACCACCACTGGTTGATTTTCTATCATCTAGATTACCAGCCCAGTCAGCATCCGAGTACCCAGCTAATTGGACACTAGTCTCATGAGGATACTAGAGACCGAGATTTATAGTACTTGCGACATATCTAATAATTCGCTTGACAGCAATCAAGTGAGATTCTTTTAGATCAGATTGATATCTTGCGCAAATACCAACACTTAGAGAAATATCAGGTCTACTAGCAGTTAAATATAACAAACTACCAATCATACTCTGATAAAGTTTTGAGTCAACATTTTTACCATTAGAGTCTTTTGAGAGTTTCAGGATAGTACTCATAGGAGTATCAAAATTCTTGCCATTCTCAAATCCAAATCTCTTGATTAGATTCAAAGCATACTTAGATTGAGAAATGAATATTCCTTCAGGTTGTTGCTTTACTTGCAATCCAAGGAAATAAGTCAATTCCCCAACCATGCTCATTTCGAACTGTGATTTCATCAAATCTGCAAACTCAGTAGTTAAGTCAGTACAAGTTGATCCATAAATGATATCATCAACATAAATCTGCACCATTAAGATATGATCATTATGTTTTTTAACAAACAGAGTTTTATCAACAGATCCCATTTGAAAATTATGACTTAAAAGAAATTTCGTTAGTTTCTCATACCATGCCCTAGGTGCTTGTTTTAATCCATAAAGTGCCTTTTTAAGCTGATATACATAATCAGTATTTTTGGAATCTTTAAAACCCATTGGCTATTCAACATAGACTTCTTCATGTAAATTGCCATTTAGAAAAGCACTTTTCACATCCATCTGATAGATCTTTATCTTTCTAAAACATGCAATGGATATAAATAGTCTGATGGATTCAAGACGTGCTACTGGTGTAAAAGTTTCATCGAAATCAATCCCTTCAATTTGAGTATAACCTTGTACCACTAGTCTAGCCTTATTTCTAATTATATTTCCACACTCATCAGACTTATTTTTGAAAATCCATTTTGTTCCAATGATGTGTTTATCTTTAGGTCTTGGTACGAGATACCAAACATCATTTCTCACGAATTGGTTGAGTTCTTCTTGCATCGCAACAATCCAGTTCTCATCAACAAGAGCTTCTTTTACGTTAGATGGTTCTATTTGGGATGTAAAGCATACATAATTACATATATCCTCAAGTTGTCTACGGGTGCGAACACCCGTGAGAGGGTTTCCAAGAATTTGTGTGGTTGGATGATCTTTAACAGTCCTCAACTCAGAATCAGTCTGATTCGATGAAGTATCGGGTTTATCAATGATTAGTACTTCATCATTATCTGAATTAGAAATTGGCGTATTTAAGTGATCATCAATGACAACATTAATGGATTCTTGAATCACACCAGTCCTTTTGTTTAGAACCCTATAAGCTCGACTGTTTAAGGAATATCCTAAAAAAATACCTTCATCACTCTTCGTATCGAATTTTTCCAAATTTTCACGATCACGTAAAATATAGCACTTGCTGCCAAAAACTCGAAAGTATTTAACAGTAGGCTTTTTATTGAACCACAATTCGTAAGCCGTTTTATTTTTATCTTTGCTAGTGTAGACTCGGTTAATAATATAGCAAGTTGTGTTGACTGCTTCAGCCCAAAGATTTTTAGAGAGCTTCATGCTATTCAACATGACATTAGCCATTTCTTGAAGCACCCTATTCTCTCTTTCTACAATTCCATTTTGTTGTGGAGTTTTGGGAGCAGAGAATTCATGTAATATTCCTTGGTCGGTACAGAACTTCTCAAAATTGCTATTCTCAAATTCAGATCCATGATCACTACGAATTTTACTGATTTGAGAAGATTTTTCAGTTTGAATCCTTTTGAAAACTTTTCTTACTTCTTCAAGGGTTTCAAATTTATCCCTTAAGAAGACTACCCAAGTGAATCTGGTAAAGTCATCAACTATTACTAGGATATACTTTTTCCCACCATGACTTTCTGTTCTGGTAGGTCCTATCGGATCCATGTGGAGAAGTTCGAGTGGTCTTGATGTGGTATCTGAATTCACCTTTTTGTGTGAGTTCTTTGTTTGTTTGCCTATCTGGCACTCACCACATATTTTATCTAATTTCTGAAGTTTGGGTAAACCTCTTATAAGTTCTCGTTTGCTCAATCTATATAAATTTCGATAATGTACATGTCCAAGACGTTTGTGCCATAAATCAGTCTCGTCTGTTTGGACCATGTAACATGTTTGATTAGATGAGCTGGATTCGCTAATAATATAGCAATTTTCAGACGTTCTACGTCCAGTTAATATTACAGAACCCTTATTGTTTAGTATCTCACAGCTTTGATTAGAAAACCGAACATTATGGTTATTATCACATATTTGAGATATACTAAGCAAGTTATGTTTTAAGCCTTCAACATATAAAACATTTTTAAACACAGGAAGATTAAAAAATTGAACCATACCTTGGCCTATAATCTTGCAATTTCTACCATCACCAAATGTGACTGAACCATCAGTCATATCTTTCAGATCCGTGAATAAAGCTTTGTCACCTGTCATATGCCTAGAGCATCCACTGTCTAGGTACCACTTTGAATGACTTGTTGCTTTGAAAGCAGTGTGAGCAACCAAGCAGGTAACTTTAGGAACCCATTTCATAACTGTTTTGGGTTTAGGAACATAGTTGGTCTTCTTTTGTGTATATTTGTAGGAATGACCTATAGAGTTAGATTTTAAGAGCTCCTTGAGTAAATCAACTATCTTTTCAGCTAATGGATTTCGTTTCTGATTAAAGTTGACATGGCTACTTCTAGGTTTTTGAAAAGTTTTTGAATTTCTAAAAAAATCTTGATAAGTACTTTTCCCTTTTGAGTTTGAGGACTCTCCTTTAACAAACATAGGAGGAGTATACTTTTGTTTAAGAGATAGATTTTTATCATAGCCCAACCCGGATCGATTACCACATTTTCTTGATCCGGAAAACAGTTTTTCTAACTTTGGATCACCTTGGGCATATTTCCATGTGTCCTTTGGACTCAGAAGAGAAGATACTTCAGTTTTAAGTTTCTTAATTTCAGATTTTAAATCAATAATTAGGGAGTTTTTGTATTCCAAATTGCATTTTGATTTTTCAAAACAATCTGAAATTTGTGATTTTTCTAAGACAAGTGATTGAAAACAATTTTTGAGTTTAGAAAACTTTTCTTTTTGAAGTTTAAGTTTGACAGCAATTTTACAACTTTCCTTATATAGGGCATTGTAAGCATCTTGAAGATCATCTTCATTTTCACATTCACTATTCAAATTTTCTTCACTTGTTGAGTCATTATCTGAAAATGTGAATTTGGCTAGAGTCATAAGAGCTTTAACCTCATTGCCCGACTCAGTTTCAGAATCTTCTGATTCAGAAGAACCTTCAGAATGAGATGATTCATCCCATGTAGCCAACATACCCTTCTTCTTGGGTTTGTCCCTTTTAGGACATCTATTTGCTAAGTGCCCATATTCTTGATAGTTGTAACATTGACTATCTTTCAAAGTTTTTCTAGATTTGGGTCTAAACTTCTTTTTATCATTTGATTTTTGAAAATTAACCCTTTTCTTGCTTTTGAAAATCTTGTAAAATTTCTTAGCTAAAAGAGCCATATCATCTTCTGAATCAGAATTTTCTTCTGAATTACATTTAGAAGATTTTAGTGCGATAGATTTACCTTTAGGAGCTTTAAAGTTTAACTCATAGGTTTGTAGTGAACCAACTAGTTCTTCTACTCTCATATTATCCGTATCACGAAGTTCCTGGATCGCGGTTACTTTAGAATTGAACCGTTCAGGAAGTGAGCGTAATATTTTTGCACACACTTTACTTTCTGGGATTTTATCGCCAAGACCCCACATTGAGTTTACAATGTCATTTAATCTAGTGTAAAAGTCCATAAACATTTCATTTTCCTCCATATGAATTTCTTCAAATCTGGTTGTGAGGAGTTGGACTTTAGATTTTTTGACAATTGTAGTACCCTCGTGTGTCATTTCTAATATATCCTAAGCTTGCTTTGCAGTATCACAGGAAATGATTCTTTTGAACTCATCCGGTGATAGTGCGCAAGTAATTGCATTTAGTGCTTTAGCATTTGCACTACTCTCACTTTTCTGAAGAGTGGTCCATTGGTAATATGGTGTGACTTTTATAGATTTTGAACCATCAACCCCAGTAACTTCCATGATAGGAGGATTCCATTCAGTCACTATGTCTTGCCACACAATTTAATCCATTGATTTGAGGAAGATCCACATTCTGACTTTCCAATAGGCATAGTTGGAGCCATCAAAGGGTGGAGGCCTTGTGACTGAAATGCTATCAAAATTTGACATCTTAAATAGCTTAAATCGTTAGCTCAGGAATTAAATCCAAGAATTAAAAAAGAGCTATTAGGCTCTGATACCACTTGAAAAGGCCTAGCTATATGTCCTAGAGGAGGGGGGGGGGGGGGGGGGGGTGGTGAATAGGACAATGCCAAATAAAACTTATAACAGCGGAATTAAAAAGAATATGATAGCCAAAATAAACCACAATGCAAGAAAGTAAATTAACCTAAAAATTCAGATCTTGAGAGGTTGATACAAATGTTGTTCTAAGGACAACCTTACACCAAAAACCAGAGTTTATGGTAGGACAACCTTATTTCTAGAAAGATCTTTGTATCAAATCTCAAACCGAAGAGGAATATAGAAATAAATACAAACTGAATTAAAATAAATTGTAATCACAAATGTATTGTTCTAGGGACAGCCATACACCATAAAAACAGCAGGGCAACCTTGCTAGAACAACTTTTAAAGGAAATTGAATATCAAGCTGATAAAGGAATAACAGAAAATAAATTCTAAACTATTACAAAATTCTCACAATGCTTGAATTAAATGATTACAACAGTCACCACCATACATACATCCCACAAAAGAATAATTAAAGATCAGAAGTATAAATCATTCAACTATAACACAAGGGATTATAGTGGTTCACCTGTGTGTTCACCAACTGTTAAACAACAGCCACACAGAATGCTACTCCACTCCTAATATCCTCACACAGGGGATATTAGCGTTCACTAACAAAATAGGTTTTCCCAGGTTCACCCAAAACCTTTACAATTGTGTCTTTGTCTGTGGGCTTACACAATTAAAAAAAACCCCACTTTTGAGTTTTCCTGGCTCTCCTCAGATAACCAATACAATAAGATTTTTCTGACAAATCTTGAAAGAAACCAAAACATAAAGGAATTTACAATTAAATGTAAAATACCTGATTATCACCTTCGATGTAGCAGCCCGGTAGAACCAAATCAGAGTAGATGATTGAATGTCCAAGTTCAATGTCCAGTACTCAATTACAATGGTTCTAATTCTAATAGATTTTAAATTAAACCAAATAGGGCTTGCCTTAATTGATTTTGATTCCAAAGAAAGGGAATAACAATTCCTCTTATCAAATTAGATTGGAATAGCAAAAATAAAATCAATTAAATAAAGCTAAGGAAAGAGAATATTAAATAAGCACACTTAGCTTAGATGGAGCACAAAATTATCTCTCAGAAGTTCGACGAAGATTGGCTTGAATGGATTACTTAATTCAATGATTTCTTCTGAGATTCGTGCACTGTTTATAGGTGAGCAGATCGCGTCTTCGACCGGTCTAGGGAGCTCTTCGACTAGTCGAAGCAATAACAGATTTTTGAAAGATCCGGCGGGATAAGCTTTGACCGTTCTACGACTGGTCATAGGTCACCTACGACTAGTCGTAGGTTTCCTTCGACTAGTCGAAGAACCTGAAAAATATTACTGGATTTTGAGTCAAAGATTTTCGACTGGTCGAAGATGTAGTCGACACTGTTCCTTCGACTGGTCGAACAGATTCCTGGACTAGTCGAAGCCTAACCGATTTCATCCGAAATTTGTAACAAACTCACGACTGATCGAGGAATTTCTTAGACTGGTCGAAGCAACTCTAGGACTAGTCGAAGAAGGCCTAGGACTAGTCGAAGAACAGACCAAACTCATGTAAAATAAATATTCGACTTATGTATCCAAAATGACCTACTTCTAAGGTCAACCTATGGTCAGTCAAACCTCAACCATGAAGTAAGGACATTGAAATATTAGGAACTAGTGACCTTGAAGTATGAGCCTCGAAGTCTTGAGTTCTTTACAAACTGCCTTGTACTCTTCTTGAAGTCTTGCAGCTTGAGTCTTGTCTTGTGAGCAGTTCTTGCATTCAAGATTGATCCTTGTAAGCTTTGCTTGTTGTGAGCTTAGCTTGTTCATGAATGTTGATCCTTGAGAGAGCTTCACTTATGCAAGTTATATAAAACAGTGATTTTGGCACCACAAATTTGACAACAGACAGGGATATAAACTATAGAACTTACAATAAGTCAATATTTCTCAATTCTTGAATGGCAGTAACTTTAGAATTGAATCTCTCAGGAAGAGATCGCAGTATCTTTGTGCAAACCTTGCCTTCTGGGATTCTATCTCTTAGACCCCACATGGAATTTAGGATGTCATTTAGTTTCGTATAGAAGTCCTTGAACGTTTTATTTTCTTCCATACGGATTTCCTCAAATCTACTAGTGAGGATTTGAACTTTCGATTTCTTGATTATAAAAGTTCCTTCATGTGTCATTTCAAGGATATCTCATGCTTGCTTAGCTGTATCGCATGAAATAATTCTTTTGAATTCATCAGGCAATAAAGCACAAGTTATGGCATTTAAGGTTTTAGCATTAGCACTGCTTTTACTTTTCTAAGTTGCAGTCTATAAATAGAATGCAGTTTCTTTCATAGATTTAATTCCGTCACTGCATAATACTTCAGTCATGGGAGGTTTCCATTCAATCACAATGGCTTGTCACACACTTTCATCTATGGATTTTAGAAAAATCCTCATTCTGGCCTTCCAATATGAATAGTTAGAGTCATCAAAAGGTGGTGGCCTGGTAATGGATAAACTATCAAAATTTGACATAATTAAAGCTCTAGATCTTTAACCAAAGGAAATTAATCCAAAAAAAAGAGCAACTTAGCTCTGATAACACTTGAAAAGGCGAGTGTAAAAAGTCCTAAATGGGGGTGAATAAGACTATGCCAAATAATCAAATAAAGTGTTGAATAAATGAATAAATCAGAAATTTCAATCACACTAGTATTGAAACGTTGATTCAAACTGATTTGTAGGACAATCTTCACCCAAACAAGTTAGGCAGGACAACCGTATTTTACGAATATGATAAGAATCAAAATCTCAAACTGAGCAAGAGTAAATAAAACTATCTATTATAAATATTCACCACTTTTGCATAAAAGAAATTACAACCATTCACTACAAAAGTAATAAAAACATTCACCACAATACCAAGAATTATAGTGGTTCGGTGTGTCAACAATTGTTCTCAAACAGCCACACCTACTTCACTCCCAAGATTACTAACCACGTAATCTCGGCTTTAACTATGAATAAGGTTTTCACAGGGTCACCTTAAAACCTGATACGGTTTTGATTTTAACAGGCTATCACAAACAAAGAAACCCTTCAATGAGATTTTCTGGCTTATCTCAGAAAAACCACCTCTGAGATTTTCTGGCTATCTCAGAAAAATCAAATACAAAGTAAAAAAGAATACTTATCTTCACCGTAAAAGAAGCTATAACCGAAGAACGCTTTTCTTGAATGACGAATATTCAATGTTCAGTCCAATAAAAAAGGTTCAGGGTTCTATTTGATTTTAATTAAGTTTAAACCAAAGGCTACTTACATTAATTCTCTTAAATCTCAATAAGAGTAAACACTCTTTTTTAAGAATCAGAATTACAGAGTTTTGAGATGAAGGAATTAATGAAAAAGCTATAAAAAAATTTAGAAATACCGCTTGATAGCTTGACAATAAATGAGTTTCTCTCTCTTGTATAAGGGCTTTGATAGGCTTGAATTCTATTTTCAAATTGAGAAAGAACCTCTATTTATAGGCAGAAAGTTTGTTCCTTCGACTGGTCTAAGGCAGTCTTCAACCGGCCTAAGCACCGGATTCAGTTCCAACAAATTTTCAATTTAAAGCGGGATAAGCTCTAACAGATCTTCGACTGGTCAAAGGTAGTCTTCGACTGGTCGAACAACCTTTTCGACTAGTCGAGCAAGTTGAATCCGAACTAATTTTAGTTGCTTGAGTTCGAGTCGAGGAACCCTCGACTAGTCGAAGGAGGTCCTTCGACTGGTCGAAGAGACCACTCAACTGGTCGAAGATTCAATAGAAATTCTTGTTATACCTCAACTGTTGCTTGGACTAGTCGAGAAATTCTTAGACTGGTTAAGTCAAAACTTAGACTAGTCGAAACTTAGTCAATTATAAGCATAAAAACTCAATTTAAATATGTTTTGAAAGCCTCTAAACCTAAGGTCTTTCTAGGGTTTAAAATACCTGTATGGACTGAACTTCATATGATTAGAAACTTGAAGTTTTTAAAGGAATTTGATCTTCTACTAGAATCTTTCAGTAGATCTATCTTGGTCTTCAACTTAAGCTTGATTTTGAACTTGAGCTTGACTTGAACTTCAACATGAGCTTGACTTAAAGATCACTTTTCTAAGTTGTTTTGACAAGACAAAATATGACAAACCAGGTGTAAAATGTGCTTTAAACATGATAGAACTTACATATATGTATAATCCCTTAATTAATTTGGTGAATAATTCTTTATTCATAATGATTTAGATGTAAGTTCTTTTGTAAAATTGCTTAGAAACATGCCTATAATAATGTAGAACCATTAAATTTTCCAAAACTCCCTGATCAACAATAATTACGAAAATGTCATTAACCTAGATCCTTAAATTATAGATCATAATGTTCTCATGATCCGTTTGATGTGAAATTTTATACCATGCCTATGTGTCATAAATTAACCACACATGTCAAATTTCAGTCATTAGATCATTGTAAAACTGGCCCAATTGACAAATCAGACCCCTAATCGTTGATTTTGGTGTCCATTGACTGCGGAAAGCTCGTAAGTATTCGTAGTAGGATATTTTCATTCATATGAGAGACTTGGATTGCCCATCATACGGATCAAGTTTGAAATATGAAGACCCCACTTTAGTAGGCTTTTACTTAGTCACGAAGTTATCCTTTTGAGGCCTACCAACTCTTTATAAACCTGGATCTTTTAATTTATCCACTTTTTGTCATCCATCACAACTCAAATTTGGACCACACTTTGGCATCATATGAATACAAGGTTATAAAAAATTTACACCCCGATTTATAATCCTACACCGTTGAATGTTGAAGTTAGTCCATTCTTTTTGGCACAACAGTTGAAATTTCAGATTTAGGTATTTTCCACCATCGATCAACCACTAAAATTTGTCCAAACATTTGTCTATCTTGACTACACATTTTCTTAAAAATTAGGCCCTAATTAATAAGCATGGATCGTTAATTAAGATTGAGTCCGTTTTAACACCCATTAGAAGAACTTTCAAGATAAGCCACTAATCATCTCCATATTCTCAACTATGCCCTAATGTGACCCTACGAAACCGATGAAGGGAGTGGATTTCCCATGAACTCACTACAATGGACCCCACGTGTTCCTTACAATAAAACTGAGCTTCTAAACACTGTAACAACGTGTGAGAAATTCATGCTCAAGATAATTTCTCCCACCAAAACTCCTTATATCTTCTCATCTAATAGATCTGACGCATCCAATCCTCGTTAGAGGAAATTCTGATGCCTGCTAATAAGGTAAGGAGTCGAGAAAAGCAATACAACACAGTTCTTCCACTGTTTTTCCTGGAAACAAGATGCATTCTGTTTTGCTGAACCTTTAATTTTTAGTATCCACGAGCTTTAACTAAACAATCTAAGACGTCCATTGAAATTGGTTCAAAGAAAGATAGGCCAAAATGAAATCTACCATTAAAATAGTGGTCATCTTCTTCATTTAAACGCTGATCATTGATCGCTAAGGATACACCCTTCCAAGATCTAATCCATTCAATGGCCCACCTAAAACATGTTGTATCCATTGAAATACTGGAAGAGATGAACCAGCAAATCAGGACCATAACATCAAGATCAAGCAGCGTATAAATCTACCACTACAACCCGTTTCATGCACGGTGTAATCCAATGCTTTATAGCTACATAAGGAACAATCTATAGATGTTAAAAGGGTATAAAATCCCTTCCTGCCATCACAGGAACAACCACAACAAATCTGAGAAAGAGAGAACGAGAGGTAGAGAGAGAAAGAGATTCATGTAGCATCATCGGGCAACCATAGCAGTGAAGGAAAGAGAGAGAGAGAGAGAGAGAGAGAGAGAGAGAGAGAGAGAGAGAGGAAAGAGAAAGAAACAAGAGAGAAATGGAGCTTTCGGGTTGACTCAGTGATACCACTAAGTCTAGCAATGGGTTGGGTCTGAGTTGGAATGATTCCAGCCAGCCACCTTAACAAGTAAGATCCACATACCAATTTTCCTTCTACTTTGTATTATACATCAAATTTTCCACTAGGATTTGAGTTCGTAACTAAGTAGATGGATTAGCCAGCGAGTCAAATTGTGTTGACTCAGTGTAGAAATTCACTGAACCACAAATTTGTTGAATTAAGAACATTGGTTGGGTAAGTGAATATCTAGAATTCAATTAAATTGAAATTCTCAATTAGATTGGAAACTGCTTCAAATCTAGCCCTAAATCTAGATTTATTATAAATCATAGCTTAAGATTGATCCCAACCGTACAATCTATGTAATATGATGATCTAACCATATGAATCATGTTGATTATGTTATAGATTGGGTAAGACAATGCATATATTCAAACCTAAGCAAAGTTAGAGTGTGATCAAGTTTAAGAGGTAGGGGTTTTTCCTTTAAATTTTGCGATGAGATTAATTTTACTGTCCTATTATTACATGTTTCAAGTGTATTGTTGTTCATTTTTACCATATGAATTCTTATTACATAATTTCAATCACTATATTATTACTTTGCACGCAAGTATCATGTTGAAAATCCCACGTCTAGTGATCAATATATTATTGTGGATGTAATACGTTTCGGCTAACGTCCCTCTTGGTTGGCAAATAATCCCATGGGTTGGATAGTGGTGCACAATCGATGTAAGTAAATCGTCATGCGTATGACATCACTTCTTTGGATTTGATGTCACAAATAGTTACTCCATCAACGCATTGTGTCATATAAATCTTCCAATTGAATTGTTGTATTGCCTTGAGACGTTCGCATAAATCCATGTTAATGTTAGATATGCCGATGAATCTTCGTAGTGTGAGAATGCGGGGCGAGTCAGATATTTTGAATTAATTTTCACATTGTGATCATGATCGCTAGGTGTGATGGATCGTACATAATTTGTTAGGCATGCATTTCATATAGAATGTTTGCGCATACCGATACCACTTGTATTTGTGGAGTATGAGATGTATCGGGACACTTTTGTTATTCTCATGAATCATGTTCACAACCCCAAGTGTAGGGTCATGATGTAGTAATAACTCGGTGAGACCAAAGTCGAATCCACAGGGACTAATCTTGTACATTTTTCAAAATAACTCTAAATTAAAATTTTGAAATAAAGAGAGTAATTGTGAATAATGTTTAAATTATCAATTGAAAGGTGGGAATTATGGTGCCAAGGATCCACTTGTAGCTATCAGGATGCTACCTCACTTGATTCAGGAAACACAACTGGAATCAGAATCCCATCTTATCCAATTGGAAGAAGAGATAATCAAATCTTTGAACTTTTCATTGATTTAGTCTTAATGGAGGAGGATTGTGAAGATTTGGAAGGGATTCCATCACCCTACCATGCCAATGAGACGATAGTGAACAACGAGATTTACAAATCTCATAATCTCAAATAGGAAACGAAGATATTCAAAGTTATTACAGTATCTATTGTAATTTGAGTCACAAAAAACCATAGAAAATTGAAAATATTCCTTAAAATGAACTTGAAATCAATGAAGTTCAATATAAACACGAATCAAAGCAAGATAAATATCCTAATCACGCTACAAGCTTCACCTCTTAGCCCTAGCTAAGAGGTTTAGTTAACCATAGACATGATTAAACCAAAATCTATTAAACAAAACATGAAAACAAACTAAAGAATAAGAAAAAAAAACTCTTAGCAGCTGCTCTCCACCCTTTAGCTCCACTCCTTAAACCCTAGAAGATAACTTAAGATGTCCTAGGGACTCCTATTTATAGTTGTGAAACACCACCTTACACAACTCTTTCGAATTTCTACAAATCGACCTTGAAACCGCCTCAAATTTATGCAAAAAGTTACGTTTTGGTCGAATCGAATTAAGGCTGAAATACTGGACAATTCTACTCAATTTCAATCAGACCGAATTAAGGATAAGAATTTTGTGCAGAAAATATGTCAAATTTAGGTTGGACCGAGTCGAGCCAAAGGTCGAGTCGAATTAATTCTAAAAATCACAGTTTCTTTCTGGAATATTTTGTGCAATTTCGGTCAGATTGAAGTTTGCTTAGGACGGACCCAACTAGCCTGTTTTTCTGCTGCAGACTTTATAATCTTCTTTGGTCACTACCAGAAAAAGGGGAAAAGGCTATGGATAAAAGTCGTAGATAAAGACCTATGGCTATGGTTATTGTCCATAGCACGACCATAGACATAGGTATCGTTACCATAGGTCTTAAATTTATGGCTATGGATTAATCCGTAGTCCGTAGCCATAGAACCAATAGCTATGGATTAAATCCATAGCCATACTTTTTGTAGTTGAAAAGTACAAACAGCTACGGATTATATTTGTAGCTAAAACTAGAACATGAGCCGTAGCAATAGGCTGAAGTTAGGTACGGTTTTCAGATAAAGAGCTACGGTTAATAGTCGTAGCTACTTTTTATAATTATGGTATTGCTTACCCTTGTAGTACATGGCCTGATAGAAATGATAATAATAGCGTCTCTTGTACACTAAGAAGAACCAATTTCACTACGAGATAAATGATATAATTTTAAAAAAAATTAAAAAAATTTTAAAAAAAAAGACACCAAGTTACCTAAAACCAAGGCTTTAATGTAGTTTCTTAAGTTCATTTCCGCTTTTTCCTGCATATCATAAAATGGGCATAAATGCTTGGATGAAGACCATCCATCCACCAAACTTAAAAACTCGTGTCCTAGAAACAAAAACCAATGCTTCTCTACTTATTACAAAGTCTACATGATCCTTCAGAAAGTACCAAAATTCGATATGTTATATGAATTAAAACAAATCCTAACTTAAAATGCTGAGATGAGTGGGTTATACCTGAAGATGATAGCCAACAAGAAGGTCACTGATATCTTTTAAAAAAAAAAAAAAAGGTCATTGATGGAAATAAGTTGGACATGACATATGCAAATGTTGACAAAGTTCGTTCTAGTCCAGTATAATACGATATCCTAGCAAACAAAGCCCTGAAACACACCATAACAAAAACAAAAATCTCAGAAAATCATGGGTTTTAAAGACTGCATTTAGTTGCAAATTTCAGCTGAGTTGGGAACACCGATTCTGTTTTTCGGTAACTTTTGGGAATGCATAGCCCATTAAGCAAAAGAGCTTGTATAAGAAAGTTCAATGATTTTATTTCCATATCGCTATCTATAGCACCTGTCATGTGTAGAGGGTACAAAACCAGCCTACTATGTTGTGTGTGACATCTACTTGGTCTGCATCTCATGTGAATGGATGGTCCTAATCATAGGTGAAGATGCATTCATCATGAGGCCAGTGTGACAAAGGGCTTGGACCACCAGCATGTGTTTCAACTTTCTGTTAGACACCTATGCTACATACATGGACCCAAAATTACCCTGAGTATATAATCACAGCCTTCTGATTAAGAGCCTTTGAAATGGAGGATAAGACCATTTTGCACTACTGTCCCTTTTGCTACAAATGAATGGTCATGGAGTGTCATACCACATCCAAACTGAGAGTTGGATCTACTTCATTTTTGGGATCATGCACTAAAATGATCTAGAAAAATGGATGGACAGAGTGAATAAAACTCTTACCCAATAGTGTGGTCCACAAAGCTTTTCCAACACCACCAAGTAACTATGTTGGTATGTGCTACAACAACCAGCCATGTGCATGTGAAATCCTATTCGATCGGTAGACGTGCCTTGAATTGAACATTCTTACGGTTATAGCTATATTGTCGAGCGCACAAGATACTGTTATAGTCCATCATTTCTATTATCTTGCTTCACCATGGAATGTCACATGATGACTTTATTGTAATTTTCTGTAAGTGCCGGCTCTTCATTTTTTTTACCCCATTTTCAAAATGGCTCCTACCTTTATCTTTAGAAAAGCAAAGCTAAAAGAAAAAGAAAAAATGAGGGGCTTTTATCTGTTCATGACCCCACATTTTTAGACCTTGTTTTCAGTTCAAGCAAAAGATTTTTCTGAAGAGAGAGAGAGAGAGAGAGAGAGAGAGAGAGAGAGAGAAGAATCATCCCAAAAGCAGAAAGAACTGCATCATCAACATTGTAGAGATACAGCTATCTGCATAATATGATCAAAATATACTTCATGTTAGACCTTAGGAAGGTTCCAACAGTGTGCAAACTGTCCATCTCATGGGACAAAATGACAACTGATGGTTGAAAAAAATCGAACTGATAGGACAATCCTAGCTGCCTAACATTTTCCCACTGAATGCAATCGAATGCGATTTTATTTAACTGCTTGTTTTAAGGCCATTAATCTGACGAATAGGAATAACCAACCAGTATTTATACAACAGCCCACTGCATGCAACTAGAACCCACATATACAAATCACTTCTGTATTTTGTATCTCACGTAAATGTTTTAAAAGAACAGACCAATACCTTTCTTAAGCATTGAATGTGGAGTCCATCTATCTCAGACAAAGTATCAAGATCTGAGCATTCCACTTGAGCCTATATGCAACATGAAAATTAAAGCATTTGAGCAAGTATTCAAAAAGCTATGGTAAGCTAACAACATTTGAGCAATGCAAAGAACTCCAGCTGCAGCACCATTCCACATCTAAAATCCTTTAAAATCCATGTATTAGAAAATTGATTTCTTCTCATATAAGTGAAGATTTGATGTAGTGAGAAAAATTGAAAAATCATATGGTAGACTAAGGAAAATTGAGAAATTATATGATCCTTGGTCTAAGCATGTAGTGTCCTCAGATAGATAGCTAAGAAAGGACTAAGAGTGGCAATCTAAATTCAACAGAAAATGTCGAATTTGGGTTGGTGGGTCTTCCCAATCTTGCTATATTTGGGGCATGGTCCATCCACTGTGCGTCCCATCATAGCAATGGTCTCAAAGACTGAACCATAGGCCCCACTTGTACAAATTCAAGGCTTATACAGTAAGTATCCCTGGGCCAAGGATTAAATAGTATTTCAAGGAGAAAATCTGATAGAGGAGACAAATACCACAGTCAATTCGGTTCAGCCATGAAAAACCCATGCTATCTGATGGCTTCTCCATCAGGAGACTTAGACATACTTGCCAATAAGCACAGACTTCCAACTATAGACATTTCCACACTCATTAAGTATGAGCTGTGTTTCTTCACGTACACCAAAAGGAACAGTATAGAAAGGATAAAAGAAAATGGAGAAAATGGAGGAATGTAAAGGAGTCTAACCTGAGAAGCCCATTGACATAGAGAAGAAGCCAGACCAGAGAGCACAGAAGCAACTAAAACAGGAATGATTCCATGAAAGAGAACTTGATCTGGGTTACTGCCACTAGAATCCCTGCCAGAACCTTCTCCAAAGCTTAGAAGAATGGCAGCAATTATTAGTAAGCATAGGGCCCCTATTTGTTTAACTGATTGCTTATGCCTACAGATTGCACCCAGAAAAAATACAGTAAAGTGACTGTAAGAGAACTTGGTAATTCTATGAAATTACCTGCAAGTGCATAACCATTAAAAAGGCCTAGCATCAGCCTAGCCAGCATAAATGCTTAACTCAGAAAACATAAGAAAAGCTTTCTCCTACCTTTGGAACCAATAGGAAATAATTGAAAAGTTAGACATAAGACAGTGATTTACTATCTGGAATGGGCCTAGGAAAATAACCAGTGATTAATAACCACTGCATTCAAAGAGTAAAATGGAGAGAAAAAATCAATCTACAATACATCTGGTAGTATAAACTATAAAGTGAGTCAGGAGTCAACAAAAAACATTGGAACTTCTAAAATACTCTTACATGTTTCAAGACCAACGGACCAAGTCTATGGTTCTCATACTGTTTCCCCTCAGCTAGAAGCAAGGTTCTCAAAACTCGGTTTCAGTGTGCAATTCAACGACGAATGAAACCAACCAGGTAGACAGTGACTCATCCCAAAGCATACATGTTTCTCTTGAACTGAGTTTTAAAATCTTCTACAAGAGGACTATACAGATCACTGCCAATATTGGACCTAGAATTAGAAAAGGAATCTGGGTACCCACCAAAAAAGGACATATTGCACACTAATTGATACAACACAATGCCGACATGCAATGAGCTTGTACCCAATCAAACATATACATATTGACATCATCTTGCAAGGAGGTAGCGCACTCTAGTCAGTCAATAACTTGCCTCCTAGAACTGCAAAATGCTTACCAATGATCTAGAGCAATGAATCAAGGAACATTCCCACATCTAGTGCCAGATTGTGCAGGTAGGAAACCTCCAAGCCTTCTGGGAAACTCTTGATAATCCTAAAGCCAATGCCTGGGTCCTTCTAACAACTCCTGGCCCTGAATTTGCATCTAGGACTAAAACCAAAGATCCAAACTTCAGCAAACATTTCTCTAACTTCTGCTTCTTTTTTCCACTTCTTTTCCTCAATTCCCTGTCTATTTTATTTTCATCATCTTATTTGGAATTTTTACCAGCTCAGCTCAGTTGTCATGTTTCCATCAACTTCTGCAGTACATGTTGTCAAAATGGCATATGTTACTGCATCAACGCATATACAATCGTATAAGACACCACTAACACGACTGATTCCACCTTAGCAATTGGTCGGGCAGTTGGGTTGAACCATCCTGGGGAACCTCCATTAATCCTAAATGATATAAAACTGCAATTGAGGAAGATACAAATTCATAGTGGGTCAACAGAAAAGGAAAAGCAGATCAACTTGATACACATCATTGAGAATTTTAAACTGCCAATCAAAATTATTCAAGAGGAAAGACCAGAACAAAATCATTTAATCCATCACTCTAGCACTCACAATTGGAAATGAAAATTACTGCATAGCTCAATGCTGATAAGCAGAAAAACCTACAGCAGCACAAGCATGTGAAACAACACCAACGTACATACAATAAAACATTTGCAATAACTATACACCTGAAACCCACTGGCAGGTCAACACTCACAACCAGAAAAACAAACAACAGCACAAACACATGAAACAACAAAAGTAAACCAAATAAAACATTTGCAACAACTATACACCTCAAAAATTGGGGTAAAGTCAGTTCTCCATCCTCCACCCAAGGCCATGACAATTGCCTGAAAAAGAACATCTGAATGCTGAGGCAAAGCTTAACAAAATTTATTGAACATAGTACGACAAAAACAAGGTACTCACAAGGATATCAACAGAAAGCGCTTGCTAATTCATTGATCCACGACACCTGAACAAAGAGAGTAAATTTAGACCACTCACAACCAGAACCACAATTCTCCAAAGTACAAATTAGACCACTCACAGTAAGAAGCATAGTTTTTCAATATGAATAATCCTATTTGTTTAGTGGCACTTTTAGAAAACTATTACACAGTCAGATTCATTAAAACAGATGTCTTGTAGAACCTTTGGAGCATTAGGAAATGGCCCTTCGGAGCATCTCCATCATCGCTACCCTTATGCCTCGAACCGGGCTAATCGTTCATCATCTGATGAAAACATTTACAAAATGGTTAATGCAAGACTAATAAAACTTTAGATCTGTGAATTCAAAAGATATAAGATTTAGTATCATATTCGCTTCAACAACTAGGAATACAGGATTTGCACAAATATAACAATAGCCAAAAAGGTCCCATACTCATCTGAAAATTCATTGCAAGTGACTGAATTCACCAGATGCCTTTCTTTTACTCTAGAAAAGGGCCAGTACCTATGAGATTGAAAGCCAATATTGCAAGTGTGATAGCTAGGGCAGTTTGGATCACCCCCAATGAGCAATTTGGGTTGAGATGTGCTTGGTTGTGGCATTTGGGGGTTACAGGTCAGGCTCAGGACTGGATCTTGAGCCATTTCATCAAACAATTAGCATGCATGAAATCTGAAAGAGAGGAAAAAAAGATATAGAGAGAGGAAGAGATCAAAGCTATGGAGAGGAGCCTCAGATTCCTTCGATTTGAAGAGATGCCTAAAAAATATGAAAAGGAGTTTTCGAATGGTGTGTATTTGCTTCGGGTAGGAGCTTCATGGCTGTTGCAATGGAGGTCCGAGAAAAAAAGATGATGTGAGGGAGATAGAAGAGATGGCGGAGATGCATTGGAGAGAGAGGGATGAGAATGAGAGAGATGGAGCAGGTGAGAGAGAGAGAGAGGGAAAGGAGATCGGGAGAGAGAGAGAGAGAGAGAGAGAGAGAGAGAGAGAGAGAGAGGGAGGGAGGGAAAGAGGAGAATCGACCGGGAACAGAGATCGGGAGAGAGGGAAATAAGGGAACGGAGAGAGAGAGAGAGAGGAATGGGTTTTCTGGGCGCAGCGCTTCTTTCAGCGTGCGCGCAGATTGGGTACCTATCCCGACGAAACCATGGACGGTCCGGTCAGGGGCTCCGTGGGGCCCACCATGATGTATATGGTTTATCCATGCCGTCCATTAATTTTAATACTTAATTTTACTTCATTATCAAAAAAATGAGGTAGATTGAAGGCCCAAGTGGACCACACCATATGAAACACATGTGATTTAATCTTCATTGTTTCCTACCGTGTGGTCCACTTGAGCCTTCGATCTAGCTGATTGTTTGGTTTCATGATAAAATGATATTTTAAAACAGATGGATAGCTTGGATAGAATATATATTCTAGTGGGCCCCATGGAGCCCCTTACAACTGTTACTTTTTAATGAAGCAATGGTGTAGCAGCAATGGTGTAGCAATTTTTTAGCTTTGGATTAAACCTAGTAATATAGTTACGGTCTATATATGTAGCAAAAAACTAACATGGTTCATAGCCTTTTCTCATTTTTTTGGTGGTGGGTCTTTTTTCGTTCTTTTTATTTGGTTTTCTTAGATCTTGAGGTTTTAAAATCTTCAATCTTAGTATCCTAAGATCCACTCCTTGCTTAAGTGATTCTTAAGCATTAAATCCATGCTTTTGGCATTCTTTTCAATCCAAGCTCTTAAACTCACCTTACAATATAAACATGTATAAAATAAACCATTAAGCATTATCATATTCATAAAACCAAGATATAAATAGGAAAAAATATGCAATATTTGACACTCAACATACCCTCAATTAGCATTTTTCTAGTCCCGAGCAAAACATGAGTGACATAATTTTCAAATCTCAATACTCAAACCATTTTCAGAAAACAATCTTTTTGTGCAAATAAGAATGAATGAGTATAATTCCAAGAAGCAAAGTGAAAAGTTGAAGACCTACATCCAAATTAAACGAGCAATCAATCAATTAGGTTCTTCATTAATCACTTAAGAGTATAAGTTCATATATCAAGTTTTTCTAACGTGCTTAGTAAATTCTACCTTACTTTCCATAAAAATATACTATCATTACATAATATCAGCCATGCTTATCACCTCAAGATTAATTGAATAATCAAGTACTGATTCCAAACTTATCCCATTTTATTTCTTTTTTCAGTTTTTTTTTTTATTTTATATCGATGGTCTCTTTTTATTTATTCATTCTTTTCAGACTTTCCATTATTTTTCATTCTGTTACAATATTTTCATCATACATGACCTTTTTGTCTATCTCACTGGTTCTTTTCATCTTTTAAGGAGGATAAAATTCTCCAAACTTAATTCTCAACATCTATCAATGATTCACATACTAATAATCAGAAATTTTAGCATAATTCACAAAAAGAAAATCGAATGTGTCTTGTGATTTAGGTCAACATGGTATCGAAATTTCCTCTTAATCGATTAATAGAAGGAACTTTAGTAATAAATTACTTAGTTGATTAAACTCCAACAATTCAAAAATGCAATCTCCATCTAATCATCATACTTAAGGCATTCTTAAGCGCACAAACTATCGCTTTCTGAATAAGTTTTTAATTTGAGAAATTGAAATTTTTAAAAAATTTTGCCACAAAAACTAAGAAAATACTAATTAGTTTACTTAATCCACACCCCCAACCTAAAATCTATATTGTCCTCAATGTAAAAGATATAAGCATGTAATGCACACGAGGTAATGAAAAGAAAGGAGTAGTGATGGAAAGATAGTACCTGAAGAAGCAAATTTGAGTCTTTGCCATGGATCTCAACATGAAATGGGTAATCACAAAGACTAAACAAACTATTATAATCCTATGAAAGCAATACATTCTAATTTTAAACTATGAAAGCAAGGGAAAGCTACTCAATCATGCATCTAGGTTCCTCCTCCAGCCGGTATCTTGATAAATTTCTCAGTAGGTTTCTTAATAAGATTATCCAAAAAGCCTTTTTTGCAGTAGGCTTGGATGCCCTGTAATATGAATGTCCAGAGAAATTTAAGCACCCCATCAAAGAATCTTCGCTTAATCCCCTGAGGTATTCAAAGTATATATGATTTACTTATGACAGAAAAAGTTTTCATGTTAGTACGACATGGTGAATTAGAGACTACAAGTATGTGAAATTTAGAAAAATTCTCGTTAAGCAGTGTAGTCTCAACATATTCTGAATTTTCAAACTTCGTTTTAATTTTCATCTCCTCCACTTCTAATGATAAACATTTAGGATCTGTGAAAGGAGGTTCTTCAGAATAAGAGTTTCCTTGGTCAGTAACAACTACCGAGGTATTGTCTCGTAAGGCATTCACTATGTCTTGTATTATGGTATCATTAGAATCTGCAAAATATGTTAAGTAATCTTCTAGAGAGTTGAAAGATTCAATTGAGAGGGGCTTGTCTTGCACATTGAGGTTTGTGATGATATGCCCAAAGACTCCATCATTGTCTTTGAAAATAGAGGGAAGCATGATCTCTTGCTCTTCATCTTAGTGAGAGCAATCATTACCGGATACATTTCACCTTACCCTGCATAGACAGATTGTAGATCATTAAGTGAAGATTTAAAGTGAAGACTCAGTTCCTTGATACTAATCAGTAGAGGTTTTGTATTGTCAAGGGATGACTACTCAAATGGTGGCCTCCACTGGTTAGTTTCAAAAACCGGAGTCGTATCAAGCAAGTCGTCCATCTCCCTAATCATATCATAATCTAAATCAGGGGAGTGGGCCGAGCACGCCTCAAAAGAGTTGTGAGGTTCAATTAAAAGGGGTTCATGCTCCACATTTAAATCATGCGTGTCATATAGGTCACTATCACTATGTTTGAAAAATACCTGTATCTCTTGATCATTAATTTGGACAATCATCGAGATCGACTCTTCAGAAAACTGAACCATATGCTCATGAACATAATCCATCTCTTCATTCTCAAATCCAGTATACTCCACAAGCAAGTTGGAATCACTCTCCTCGCATTGTGTTTCTGGATTGGGTTGAGGCTGGGATAAACTAGCCTCTTCCTCTTCATTGAGGTGCGACTCAGCTCTTTGAATGGAGGATTCAATCACTTATAATGAATTTCTAATGTCAGCAAATGTTGTGTGACATATTGGTTGAATTGTTCTTGAGCATCCATGTATTTCTGAATGGACTCCTATTGGATTGTTTCCAGTTTAATCTCATAAGTAGGGGATCCAAGGGAGTAGTCATTAAAATCAATTGTTGGTTCATCTCTCCAATTTTGATGTTTCCACTAATCATAGTCATACGGGTCATATGTGGGAGAGTTTGATTGTTGTTGGTATGCGTTATCACATATAATATAATCACCTATTGTTTTCTTCTTGCTGGATGGGTGATAATTGTTCTCACTCTAATAATCATGTATTATTTTCTTAATCGGTGGAGTGTAATTATTCTCCTGCATATGATCACGCATAGACTTCTTAACCGGTGGAATATCATATTCCAGTTAGCTCTTGATAATGGTTTCAGAAAAATTTGAAGACATAGGTTATTTCCTAATATAATTATTTGACAGCCATTCTGTAAGACACGTATCCTATTTCGTACCATTTCGTAGATTCCCGCGATCCTCCCCGTCGAATTCCGGTGACCCGCGATCTGTAATCGGTGTTTGTGCACAACCCTAAGTCGCATCCCTTATATTTAAGTTGACTCAACCCAAGACTTGTATCTTTGCGACCGCGCCGTCGCCACAGTTTCAACGTTGTGTCTCACGCGCTAATGCGATACCCTGGCCAGGAGTTGTGGGCCCACGCATTTTCAAAAAAATGCCTCACATTTGCAAAACCCAAGAGAATCTATCAAATCAATCACATTAATCAAGTCAAGTACATCCCATCACAACCCATCACTCACCCTTACCTCTCTCTTCACCAAGTCAAAGCAACCCATGCTTAGCCCATTCATCTCATCTCAAAAGTCAATGAGACCCATGCCTCCCATGTCATACACACCACTCCTCTCTCTCTCTCTCTCATTTTCTCACTCAATTCAAGTAATTCTCAAGGAGAGGAAACGTCCAAGTCTTCCATGAGAGGAGTCAAATGTGGCCCACTCCCTACCCAAGATCTCTCATTTTCACCCTTCAAATCTCATCAACTTCCATCGAAGGGAAATCCACGGAGTTTAGGAGTCCAAGGAGCTAAAGAAGGAGTGATATAGGTGGGTGATCATAGTGCTAGATCTTGATTTTGATATAAGGCCCACATTTGATGGGACCCACTTGATGTATCCATTGTAAGAAAGGGATGGCCCATAGTAGCGGGGTCCCTCCCCTCCATCACATTTCTCCCTCTCTCTCTCTCTTTCATTTTTATGGTCATGATGTGTGTGTGTGTGGCCCACCATGATTTATGTATTAATCTGCACCGTCTAGCAGGCCTAGCCGGTGGGATAACACACATATCAGTTTGATCATGGCCCACCTGACATGTGTGGATGGACGGTGGGTTACACCATGGTGCATCTATTTTATCAACGCTGTCCATCTATTTCATCCAGACCGTGCAGTAGTCTGGATGTGGTCGTAGGCCATTATGCCATATGTATTGTGTCCCAATCGTCCATTTGGACGGTGGGCTAGTAGGCCGCACTAGCAGCAGCTGCTGTAGTTGATGTCAGTAAATGTTGTGGGGCTTGCACATGATATATGTATTTTTTCCATACTGCCCAACAACATGGGCCCCACACACGTGTGGACTCCACCATGATGTATGAGTCGTGGGACCCAGCTCTAGCGTAATTGCCATCCTGATTGTCCAAGTCACGTGGGCCACCACGTTGTATGAGTTATATCAAACCGTCTATTCGTTTGGACACATGGGGCCCACCCCACACGTGTGACATATGTGGGCTGGTGGGACCCCCACCTTGATATATCCATTCTTCATTCACACCGTCCATTAGGATGGTGTTGTAGAGCTTAATGTATGTATTTTATACATACCATCCGTCCATTTTGAGCTGGACGTGGGGCCCACCCCACACGTGGGGCAGTGTGGGGGTGGGACCCACCTTGACATATATTTTGTATACATATCATCCATCTGGATAGCCAGATGAAGGCCACCGTTATGTATTTATTCTATCCCCAGTGTCCATCTATCAAGGACGGTGGGCCCTGATTGATGCATGTCTTGCATCCACACCATCCGTCCGTTTTGAGCTAGACATGGGACCCCCCTATAGTGTATGTGTTCTCCATGCCGTCCATCTATTTGGTAGTGGGCGGGGCCCACCTTAATATTTGTGTTTTATTTATGTCGTCCATCTCCAACTGGTGAAACCCACATGATGTTTGTATTTCGTCCATCCCAGGACGTGGACCCCATATAATGCATGCATCCACACCGTCCAGGCATTGGGACGGTGTTACTACACTGTGATGCATGTGTTGTATCAGTGCCGTCCGGCAAATGGGACCCCCATGTGATGTATATGAGTCCTTTGATGAGGCCTAATGTGATATATTTTTGACCCATTTGGTGAGGCCCATTGTAATGTATTCTTGGCCCATGGGTTATGGCTCATTGTGATGTATATATGGCTCATGAGTGAGGCCCAATGTGTTGTATATGAAGCTCATGTGATGCAGCCCATGATGATGTATATGGGGTCCATTGTACTGTATGAGAGGCCCATGAGAAGAGGCCCATTGTGATGTATATCAGGCCCATATGATGTGGCTCATTATAATGTGTATTAGGCCCATGAAATGCGGCCCATTGCGATGTGTAAGGCCCATGTGATGCGGCCCCATTGTGATTTATATGAGGCCCATGCGATGCGGCTCATTTGATGTATATGAGGCCCATGTGATGAGGCCCATTGTGATTGTATGAGAGGCCCTTATGTGATGCCATGGGCCCCACTATATGTTTGGCCCTATAAGGGCCATTCCTTGGGAGCAATGTTGGTTGAATGTCCACATTGATGGGCAATGATGGTTGAATGTTCATATTATGTCCTTCCCTTAAGGCATATTAGGCCCATTCTCATCAATGCCGATTATCGAGGCTGATTATCGAGGCTGATTATCGGTGCCAATTATCGAGGCCGATTATCGGTGCAGATTATCGATGTTGTATCGTTGCCAATTATTTATGTTGATTATCAGTGCCGATTATCGATGCTGATTATCGGTGCAGATTATCGAGGCCGATGCTGATCATCGATGCCAATTATTGAGGCCGATTATCGATGTTGATTATCGGTGCTGGTTATCGATACCGATTATGAGTATGTGACAGCATAGCATCATGATACATGCTCATATGCATCATCTGCATGTTTGTTATGAGATGTGGTTGACCATTGCATATGTCATAGGGTAGGTTGTTCATGGGACTTCCTGATAAGCAGAGTCATCCCACTTGAGTGCACGATATGCGTAGGATTGATGCATGATTGGACTGTGTAACTCATGCATCTTGTATTTTGTGATATGACTACTGTATGCCCTAGTGATATCAGGGTCGTAGCCTCCACAAGCATATCGTAGATGGCTAGATGGGACACCGAAAATGTTTGGTTCAAGCATCTGGGCACGTTGGAAGTCCATGGGTAAAAGTCCCTAAACCCCATGGCCAAGAGACGCTCCAACATCTATACTAAGTGGATACATGAGCACCCAAGTGCCGAATATCAGTAGGTCGCGTCTCCCACTGTGTCGTGGTCTGTTGGAAGGGGGTGTGGCCTTATTCGCTCGAGTAAGGGTGTTGTAAGCTAGGCTGAGTTTGACCAGCTCCTAAATAGGTCTACTATTGATGAGTCGGGTAGGCATTAGTATACTAGTGGCAGGCAAGTAGTGAGGTCTCTTCCACTCGTTGGGCTGTGTGGTTAGGGAGGAGGCAGTCAGTGTAGAGTGTACTAGACCCCAATGATGATCCCAGAGATGTACAATACTGATATGTGGACTTATTGAGGAAGAGTTGTATACTCAGCATTTTACTCAACCATTCATTCATTCACTATCCACTCAGGTTGATGGTGTGTAACTAATTATTGTGTATCTTCGCAATGATCAGGATTTCAGTTGGAGCGCGCAACCAACCTGAGATCAGGAGTCTACCACATTGAGTCTGGCTATCCAAATTTAGGTATGAGACTGGTTTGGATAGAAGTCCCTTGTGATGGACCCCATAGCCTGCAATATTACGTACTATCATCCCGACTTCACACTCCAGCTTGGTCATTTTATTCGCACCGTATATTGCATTACATCTGTGGTATATGGCATTTTGGGTTGCTATATTTTTGCATTTATATGGCCCAGATGAGGTTGACGGTATTCGTGGACTCATCAAGATTTGCGTATTGCATTGCATCCTCAATATATGATATTTAGCTTACTGTGTCTCCGTATTGCAGAGCTGTTCTACATTACTTATTCAGTATATGATATTGGCTTATTATGTTTTTTCATTGCATAGCCTAGATAAGGCTGATGGTATTTATGGACTTACCAGCATATTTTTGCATTGCTTTGATATTGCATACTTGACACTTACCTTGAGCACACACTTACACCACCTTCTAAGATTTCTATATGCTTATGCACGATAGATGCATAAAGGTGGCGTTAGGTCGCAATAGTGTTGAGCTTGGAGTATGCAGTTGTCTTCTGGAGCTTTGATTTCAATATATCTACTTTCCCTTTCAGCATTGTATTCAAATGTTTATATTAGTGAATATGTGATGATGATGTTGCCTTTGTAATTTGGGTAAACTTGTGGTTATGCTTCTTACGAGATAAATATACGTTAGAAAATCCTACTTGCAGGATCCCAAGATCAGAATCTGGCGTATTGGTGCTAGGAGCCAAGAATGGGATACTACGGAGGCTGTCGGCACTAGATTCAGCGATTGAGAATTTTGTTAGCCCAATTTCTGAGTTTGGGGCGTGACACCTTCACAGTATCTCTCATCTTCTAGAAGTAGATTAACATACTTATGTGTCCACTCTTGCATATACATGGTGAAACCCTAATTTTAAATCTAATCTTAAAATAAATTCTTTTATTAAAAAAATCCTACAAAATCAACACAATCAAACCATGTTAGCAATGTTAGAAAAAAAAAAAGAGAAAAGAAAAAAAAACTAAAGATGAATCCTACAAATAAAATCTGAAAATAGAAAAAATCCTAAAAACCCAATTTATTTTTCAAAAAATAGGAAAAATCTAGCCTAAATCATAAATTAAATCTAGAAAGAAAACTAGAAACACTAAAACAAATAAAGGATCTAGAAAAGATAAAAGAGAGGGTTGGAAAGAAGTTACCCGATTAGGGTTGCTCTGTTAGGATCCTACAAAACAGAAAACAATGTTAGTTAAAACAGAAAATCTTAATCTTAAAAACAAAGTAGAAAAATTAACCATAATCTTAACCTAGTTCCAAAACTAATTAATCTCAGAAAAACGTAGCCGTTGTCCCCGGCAACGGCGCCAAAAACTTGTTCACAACCCCAAGTGTAGGGTCGCGATGTAGTAATAACTCGGCGAGACCGAGGTCGAATCCACAGGGACTAATCTTGTACGTTTCTGAAAATAACTAGAACTATAATTAGAAGAATATCTAAATTAGAAATCTGGAATAAAGAGAGTAATTGTAAATAATGTTTAAATTATCAATTGAAAGGTGGGAACTAGGGTGCCAAGGATCCACTTGTAGCTTCAGGATACTACCTCACTTGATTTAGGAAATGCAACTGGAATCAGAGTCCCATCTTATCCAATTGGGAGAAGAGATAATCAAATCTCTAAACTTTTCATTGATCTAGTCTCAATGGAGGAGGATTGTGAAGATTTGGAAGGGATTCCATCAACTACCATGCCCGTGAGACGATGGTGAACAACAGAATTTACCAATCTCACAATCTCAAATAGTAAAAGAAGATATTCAAAGCTATCACAGTGTCTATTGTAATTTGAGTCACAACAAACCATAGAAAACTAAAAATATTCTTTAAAATCAACTTGAAATCAATGAAGTTCAATATAAATAAGAATCAAAGAAAGATAAACATCTTAATCACAATACAAGCTTCACCTCTTACCCTAGCTAAGAGGTTTAGTTAACCATAGACATGATTAAACCAAAATCCCTTAAATAAAACATGAAAACAAACTAAGGAAGAAGGAAAAAAAATCTTTACGGCGGCTCTCCACCCTTTAGCTCCACTCCTCGAACCTTAGAAGATATCTTGGGATGTCCTAGGGACTCCTATTTATAGTTGTGAAACACCATCTTTTGCAACTCCTTAGAATTTCTACAAATCGACCTTGAAACCGCCTCAAATTTGCATAAAAAGTTATGCTTCAGTCGGATCGAAGTTGGGTTCGGTCGGACCGAATTAAGGCTGAAAATCGCACTTTCTCACTGAAAAATTCTGCATGATTTCAGTTGGACCGAAGTTGGCTTCAGTCGGACTGAATAAGGTTGAAAATTCTGTGCAGAAAATCTGTCAAATTTAGGTCGGACCAAGTTAAGCCGAAGTTGGTTTCGTTCGACCGAGTTGAGTCGAAGGTTGAGACAAATTAATTCTAAAAATCACAATTTCTTGCTGGACTGTTTCGTACGATTTCAGTCGGACCGAAGTTAGCTTAGGTCGGACTGAACTAGCCTTTTTTTTGTTGCAAACTTTGTAATCTTCTCCGGTCTTTCTTCATCCTTTGTACTTGGTTTTCTTGGATCTTGAGGTTTTAAAATCTTCAATCTTGGTTTCCTAAGATCCACTCATTGCTTTAGTGATTCTTGAGCATCAAATTCATGCTTTTAACATTCTTTTCAATTTAAGCTCTTAAACTCACCTTGCAATACAAACATGTATAAAATATACCATTAAGCATTATCATGTTCATAAAACTAAGATATACATAGGGAAAATATGTAATATTTGACACTCAACAAATCACTTGAATCATTGTAAACTTCAAAGGATCACCACCATTATGAGTAAGGCATTGACCCTCTCTAACCATAAGATATTATATGTGAATTATAGGTTAATGATATGGCCGATAATCATTCTATGGAGGATTCTTTCAAAACGAAAAGAAGAAGGATAACACCATGAATTATTTTATTTATTTTCCGTTGCAAACTTTGATAATTTAATAAGCTGGCATTGTGAGGACATTAAAAAATTATTTATATGCTTTTTACTCTAATTTTATAATAAATAAGGTTGATTTTATTCTCGTGAATGGTTACCTTCGTGAATGTAACTGGATGTGATTTGTCTATATAAAAAAATAAGATGCGATTTTGAAGCATCCAATTTTTACATTATTAACACCCAGAATTGTCGGGCCGCAAAAATTCAGGATGTTACAGTCACATAGAATATATTTCTAAACAATCCAATACTTTATCACATGCAAAAAAGAATATAATTCCATAAAATTCTTACGTGCAAGTGTTGTGCTTAGATATTCATTCAAATGTTTTGTGGAGTTGTGCTCATATATCCATAACTATTTTCTCCCCCTTTTTGTCAGAAGTTGACAAAGAAAGAAAGAATTAAATGATGGATGAAACATGAATATCAAGGATAAGAGCATATAAAATAAGAAAATGAGGTCATTAAGTTACATAAAGATTAATATCCAAATGTGTATAAGGAAAAACCATCTAAGAGTGCATGTAATCCAAAGAGAGAATAAAAGTTATTACAAATCATTAAAAAAAATATCAGTCAGAACCAAAGGAGAATGGTGTAGCCATCTCAGGATTATTAATTTCCAGACTCCAATTGAATCAATGAAAGTACTTTTTCATGCACTTCATATGTTGTTTTTGAGTTTGATGTAATGATTCCTGGGATACATGAAAAGCATTCACCTTCCTCTCTAAACTCTCCAATCTATCAGAGAATTGAAGGTTGGAAATCTGAATCATTCGTATCAACAAATTCTTCCAAGTCAGCAAATATGTCATCCATGTTGATATTAGCTTTAGGATCCTCTTCCTGATCGCCTTGCTGCTCAGGCCTCAGATATAACTTCCTCATGTTCAAGTTTGCATTACCAAAGGGAAATTCGAATTCCAGTGCTTCAATCGCAGGAATTTGAACATTGAACCACAAAGCAAGAGAAGTAATAAGAAATGCAAAAGGAATGGAACCATGATGAGGATGAAGACGATATTGAATAATCAAATGAGATATCAAGGAAGGAAGAAAAATACGAATACCGGATGCAACAGAATGCATAATACTCATCATGAAGGGAGTAAGATCAACCTTCATCCCAGCCCTTAGATAAACATTATATGTAAAGGTGCGATGAAGAACGCGGTATTTTGGAAGTAAATTATAAGTGGGGAGAGAGTTATAGGACCTCCATTTGGTGTTAAATACACATAACACTCGGGTAATGGTAGTTCTTTCTGAAGTGTACATATCTTCAAAAAGATGTATGATAGGTAACCCATCATTTGCCATCTCAATATCCATAATGGATGATATGATGGATGACGTTATGGTGATAGTTTATTCTTTAAATTGAATATTAAATGATAGATTATCAGAAGAAACTTCATTTATGGATGCACACATCACTTATGCAATGGATTGGTAAGTCGCCCCACCTCATTTTAGAATTTTCTCCTATCCTACCTTGGAGAGAAGATCAAATAAATCATATTGAGCGATATGATCAAGATTAACTGATCGCTCAATAACAATGCTTCGAGAGCGAAAATCTCCTACATTCTTCGGATCATCCTCTGGTGCACGTATGGACTGCACAACCCAAGGAACAGAGTGGGATGAGGAGCCGGAATGCGGTCTACGAATGGTATGTTTAATACGATGCTCCATGGAAGAAAATGAACAAGGAATAACAAAGTGGGTGATGGGTTTGAGTTGATTAGATTTTTAAAGTAAACCCACAGAAATGAAGGTTCTAGATTCAAAGAGATTGCAAGATTCACAAATAAATCGCAACCAAGAACTTAAATCTAGAAGGAAATAGCAAATAAACCACATATAAGAGGCTAGGGAGATGGGTTGGCCGAAGGAAGCACTAGCGAGCTGAAGAAGAAGAAGTGGAAATGAGCAATTAGGGGGCTTTTCCCCCCCTTTTTGTTCAATCCGAGCCCAATTCGGCTAGCCCGAGTGGGTGCTTGGCTGGCCGAAATGGTCGGTCAACTATGGATTGATCCAAAAATCTCCCAAAAAATTTATTTTTTATATTTTTCTTTTTATGCAAATATATATATATAAAAGAAATCAGAAAAAAATAAACAAATTGTAATAAATGAAGATTAATTAAGTAATACAACATAATCCAATATCATTTTTTTGATTGGAGAATCTGACACCATCTTACGATTTTGTCAGAATGTATGTAAGTTGTTTCTTAGTATTAATGTATTTTAGCATGACAGTATTGTTTTGAACTAATTCTCAAATATAATGATATCGTATATTGATGTGTTTTGTGTGAGAATGTTGAATAAGATTTGTGGATATGTTTATAGCATTGGTATTAGCACAGTATAGATTCATGGTATCTTGATCAATACTATAGTCTGCTAACATACAGTAGCTTTTTGTGTGGCTGTTGGATAACAGTTGGTGAACACACAGGAGAACCACTATAAATCCTTTGAGTTGTGGTTGATTGATTTATTCTTTTAATTGTTTTTATTCGTGAATGTTGTAATTATTTAAGCTTTGTGAGAATGTTGTAATAGCTTAGAATTTACTTTTTGCTATTCTTATTTTCTATTTCATTTTGAAAGTTGTTCAAGCATGGCTGTCCCTAGAACAATATATCTTTAATTACAAATTAAGTTCATATTTGTTTTTGTATTCCTCTTCGATTTGAAATTATAAAAAGACCTTTCTAGAAATAAGGTTGTCCAACCATAAACCTTGTGGATTTTTTGTCATCCACATTAGCTACCCAATCAGCATCAGTATATCCAATAATTTGTAATGATGTATCATGTAGGATACTATAAGCCTAGGTTAGTCGTGCTAGCAACATATCTGATTAATCTTTTAACCGCAGACAAATGAGATTCTTTAGGGTTAGATTGATATCTAGCACGTATGTCTACGCTGAAGGAAATATCAGGTCTGATGGTAGTTAAATACAATAGACTACCAATCATGCTACGGTAAAGATGAGGGCCAACACTTTTACTTGAATCATCTTTAGATAGTTTGAGGGTTGTACCCATGGGTGTCTGAAAGTATTTATTACTCTCAAAACCAAATCTTTTTACTAGATTCATAACATATTTGGTTTGAGAGATAAATATCCCATCTTTGAGTTGTTTCACATGAATACTAAGGAAATAATTTAGCTCACCAACCATACTCATTTCAAATTCTGACTTCATTAAATCTACAAACTTAGAGGAGAGGTCAGTACAAGTTGATCCATAAATAATATCATCTACACATATCTGAATAATCAACATGTCTTCATTATATTTTTTGATAAATAGAGTTTTAATGACACTCCCCATTTTAAAATTTTGACTAAGTAGAAATTTGGTCAGATTTTCATACTATGCTCTTGGGGCTTATTTTAAACAATACAGAGCCTTTTTAAGATGGTATATGTAATACCCGATGTAGCCTATAAGTACGACTGATTGGTTAGTAGATGAGACTCACCTTCCGAAATAAAATTCAGTAATGCCTGCGTGTACAATTAAAATACTCGAAAGAACCCCTTATAGTACACCCCTCTTAATGTGACCGTAAATAACCGAAACTAATACCATGATGACCACCTTGTCCATTCTGTACCATTTTCTATGACTATGTGCACAATGATCGACACCCTTGGCCAGACCTGGACTAGCCATGCATAGTGCACACCCAACTAACCGGAACCCCAAGACTTCGAAACTTACTTCATATCGACCGCCCCATCGCCGCAATCGTGGAGGTACCGCGCGTGCATCTGTACGACATTTCGTTAGTGAGATAGCCGTGAAGAATCGTTAGTGTATCATATGCGCATGGTGCCATATATTGCATTCCACACATGTGCACAACACATGCTCCTACACATGCACCATACCATACATGGGTGAGAGAATATCTACCCATGTGTGTGATGTCACACACCCATACCTATCCCTCTCTCATGTGCACCCCAAAGTCAACTCTTCTCCATACCATATCCAATGCATGACATCATCACACCATGCCATCTCATGCCCCTTTAATCTACCATTAATTCTTAATCATGCACAAATTCCCATAATCTTAGCCTAAGCTAACATTAATCACATTAACCTAACCTAACCACATTTTTATCCATTTCTCTACAAATAGTCCTCCATCCCTTAGCATTTTCACCCTTTTCTACAATAAGGAGAGGGGGAGAGAGAGAGAGAGAGAGAGAGAGAGAGAGAGAAGTGATCTTAGTGGGCCATCAATCCCATCCTTTCCATCCATCTTAACCATCCATCCCATCCCTTCAATCCATCTCAACCATCCATCTAATCTATCAAGGTGAGTACACCCACCTCACTCATTCTTATTTTGTTTTCCTTGTATTTATGTATGGTGGAGATGGTGTTGATAATGAAGATAATATGACTGTTGGAGAAAATGATTATAATGATGATAATGACATGATTAATGGTGTGGATGTATAGGAGAAAATATACAAAACTAGATTATTATAGACTTCATGTGGGACTCATTGATAGTGGGCCCCACCAAAATATTTGTATGCCTTCCAAACTGTAATGACCCTGAAAATTTTGTGCTAATCTTTCCTTAGTAGTTGTTTTTGGGGTAATTAGCGCTATACTCGATTGCTTGTGAAATTTGTATCAATCACTTTAAATTGTATCTGCATGACTCAAAACCTGTAGATTAGTTAGCGCTATGTTACTCCAAAATCTGGGATCCATCGCTAAATCCAGTTGTTCTTGAAAATTTTTGGAAGATCTAGATCGGACCCGGACCGCGCGTCGAAAGTCTAATAGTGATGATCTTATGCTGTTGCGGTCACCAAGTTGGGCTTGACCATCACCTCGAAAATCAAGTCCACGTGATGTTCTGGGTCGATTTGATTGAGTCCGGAGTGAAGAGTGTGAGAACGGTTGGAAATTTAATAAGATTTTGTGAAATTTGAGTCGTGTCGCTTGCACGATGATTTTAAGCAATCTGACCATTGGATTCTGACCCAATTTCACCCTCTGATCAGGGAAGGTGGCCCAGGCATGTCCTTGTGCTTGTGGACCTGATCGAGATTCTGTGACCGTTGAATTGAGTGTGGTCCTCCACGGCTGATCTGAAGATCCGGTCAGTACGAAAACTCAGCTTGACCTAGATCCATGGTCAGTGAGCTTAAGTCCGACCTTTCGTGGTAATAGGCCCACCGGAAGTGCATCGTTGGATCGCGAGAGGCCGATTTTGGTTATACCCTAAGTATACCTTGGGCCTAGGGTTATTTTCATCAATGTTAAGCCTATTTATAGACCTTAAAACCTAGCTCTCTCTTCCATATGAATTTTCTAACCCTAGCTAAGAAAGAGAGTGGAAAAGAGAGAGAAAGTGAGAGAGAAGTTGGTGAATCATCTTAGATTCTTTCTTGTTCTTCTTCATCCTTGAACCTTCACTTTCGAATCGTTATTCCGGTGATTTTGAGTTCATTTTTGGGCAAGTTAACCTAACCCTAATCTGTGTTAGAGCTTAGAATAGTCTTTGTGTTGTTGTAGATCATTTCTATTCTTGCCTTTAGGTTATCTTATTGCTGTTGACGAAGACAAATCGTCTGAATCAGTTTGGTGTTTCTTTTCTGGCTTAAGGTGCGGACTTTAATCGTATAAGTTATGGTTTTCAAGGCTTTCAATGCCAGTGAATAGTTTATTCTTGCTATGGATGAGTTTTCACATGCCAAATGTTATGTTTATTCGGCGTTCCTGATATACATGTGTTATATTGAGATTTGTGTATTCCATGTGTATGTATAAAGTACCGTATGCATATAAAATATGAACATGTGATTGCCATGATTATTTGTCATGTACTTATGCTCATTATATGTGCGGCAACTCCTTGGCAAAAGGAATTGTCCAAATGTGTGTATTTCAACATACGTCATGTATGTTGTATTATGTATTCTAAGTGTTTGTAAAAATGTCTGAATGATCTAAAGTGTGGTGTATCAACCTAGTATGGGCATTGAGAAGTGATTCTCAACTCTCCCACTAGTGTGTATGATTTCCTTCATGCAAGTTACATTCCTTGTTGTTTAAGTTCAAGCATTACTTATGCTTACATTCATGTTAAGTTAATATTCTTTAAGTACTCATATGCTACATGGTTGAGGTTGTTGTTCCATTAATGTTTTACATTTAATATGAATATCTGTTGTAGTGTAATGTGTTTAGGACTATGATTAGTCTAGAAAATCGGTAATCGGCCTTAAGTTCGTGGCTGAGATTACTTTCGCCACGAAGGACGTGATTAGACAAACCTGAGTCGTATTAGAGTTGTCAGCAGTGGTTTGGCCATGCGGAGTGTTTGCGCACTCTGTATCATTCAATTCAACGTGCACTCGTGCTAGTCGAGTTTGTTAAGTAACCCGATTGTCCGATGTATGTTCACCATGTATGAACGCTGCTGTTTAAATCAAGGGTACCAAACTTACCAATGAAATCCTATTAACCATGGTACCTTGATCCGCTAAGACTCATGAGCCGGACATGGTGGTATGGGACACCGTGGTCTAGCTGTCAGCCTACGCTGGGGTGACGAGCCTCCCCGTAGTGACCAGTGAGCAACTAAACTCGTGAGCCGATTATGGTGGTATAGGACACTATATTCGTTCTGTCGGCCTACATTGATTGGTGACGAGCCCTTTGTAGTGACCTCGAGCATGCCTGGATACCGCATTGAGGTGATGAGCCTTACTGTGGTAACGAAGGTATGATAGGCGTGCATTGATTGGTAATGAGCCCTTTACAATGACCTAAAACCATATGATCGTATGAGATGTCTAGGATTGACGACCCTAGAATGGGTCACTGTTTGGATGGTGATATGAGAAAGGTACCTTAGCTTCCCAATCCTGCTGTATGAAAAGGACTAATAACAACTTGGTAATCATGTTCATGCACCGCATTTGCATGTGCTTTATAGATGTGGCGCACTTGTAGTCGATGTCATGCGTAACGTAAGATGAAGACGCTGAGGGTGTACACGCAAGGGCACGCATCATTCTGCATACATCCTTCCATTAACAAGAGTACTTAGGACCTGCTTAATTGTTCTGCTTTATCATTACTGCTTGATTAAACTGATAACATGTTAACCTGTGTTTTATTGTTCCACTGAGTTGATCACTCACTCCCACGTTCTGGGGCGGTGTTAAACACCCACCAGACTCTGTCTTAGTTTCTGATGTTGTAGATGTTGATGCTACTTCTGAGGCAGAGCGGGAGATCGAGGATGATGAGGTTGCTTTCTCTTTTATGCAGTTTTCAGACGGGTTCTAGTGAGCCTTGTTCTGATGCGCGGGATGCTGGGACTTCTTTTGGGATTTAAATGATGTAATTTGATACTTGTAATTTTGATAATAACACTTGTCATACGACCTGGTATGTGTATGTATTTCAGGGATTCGCACATGTACACATATATTTCTTTAAGTCTTCCTCTTGCTTTCTTCACTTATCCCTGAATTATATTTGTACTTTAGCTTAATCTATTCCATGTTTTATGTACTAATACAGACAACATACATCCATCATTAAATATGTTGCATAAGTGATATTTTGGAACTCGGGAGCTGAGTTATGCTCGACCCCCGAATTTCAGGACGTTACAAGTCGGTATCAGAGCATATTCTGGATTAAACCAGACCTAGATTATGGTCACACACTGCACGTTGTCAACACTTTAGTGTATTTGGGTGCGAGTTTATCATAGATTGTGTGTTTATTTTCCATAACTTCTATCGGCGAACGTTTACTGAAATCGATCACTGAGATCGAGTCTGTGCTCTCTCCTGATCACACACAGAGACCCGAAACCTTTTCTAAGCCATCTATTAATGAGTCTAGATGGTCTATCTTCCTATTTCAACCCTTCATTTGTCAAGAAATCTCTACTTGTATCAGATTTCTGCCCAAATGGCCCTATAGGCATCGAACCAAGCAAAGGGGCAGATCGGGGCATTTCCAGTGGGGCTCAGGGGGGACCCACATCATTTGGAGCATGGAGACCAGGAGGACCTCGCCCAAATGGTGAGGCATCACCGGATGGTCCAGAGACCAGCGATGCCATCGCCGGCTCGGCGAGGCCTCGCCGATCAGCGGGCCAGCTCGGGCCGACGTTTGTTTGGCCTAGTGTGGCCCACCCTTCCATAGTTTGTTGATTAAAACACCTTCTAAGCCCTACTTCCTTCACAATCCTCCCTCCCAAGCTCTCCTTTTCTTGAAATCCTTCTCAAAACTTCTCCAAATCCCTTCCAAATCTTCTTCTTCCTCCATTTTCGTGCAAACCCTATCCACCCATCTCAAAACCCTCACCCCCATTGTTGTTTATCCTTTCTTTCCTTTTCATTTGGGCTCTCAAGTGTGTGGGAGCTTCCCATCTTTCCTATTTCTCTCTTTCTCTCATTTCTCGTGGCCCTCTTTGAGTTTATCACGGCCATCTTTTCCATTTCCTTCCTTCTTTCTTTGATGGGGAAGAAGAGAGCGCCCGTAGATGAAGCCGGGCCTAGCCGCCCAACCCGTGCACGGAAGTCGAGAGGTGCCGCAGCGAGCACATCCACCACTCGTGAATTTCAGACCAAGCGGGACCTCGATCCTCGAGCTCCCATCGGTAGAACTTTGTTGGCGGAGCTATCGCATAGAGTCTATGAAGGTCATAGAGTCCTTTTTGAGGCTCATGTTGATCCGAAGCTGTATGGCAAGTTTCTGTTGTTGGAGCACCTGGAAGGGGCTGGTTGGTGTCCCTTGTTTGAGGGCGAGTATCGCGCAAATGCAAGTACTGTTCGAGCTTTTTATGCCAATATTCGTGATCCTTCGCTAGAGCCTCTGCAGTTCAAGATTCCTTGTGGTAGTGGTCGGGAAGCTATGGTCAATGTCGCTTTGATATCCCGACTCCTGAATGTGCCAATTGGTGAGGTGCATGCCAGTGAGAAGAATTTAAACAGTATGCGCGAGAGGGATCGTCGCACCCAATTCCTGTGTGGTCGTCTGGTTGAATGGCAGCCTAATAGGAGTCTTCTGGCTACTAACATGATGGATGACTTCCGTTTGCTTCACCATATGTGTATGTTCAATGTATATCTAAGGTGGAGCAACCGCAGCGAGTGTACCGCCTGATGGTAGATTTTCTGTATCAGGTGGGGCAAGGAGCGAAGTTGTGTGTGCCGACGTACATCTTGCGCAAGATTATTCTCATCGCTCGTTCGACTAGGAGGACCGAATCGCTTCCTTTTGGCTGCCTCATTTGTAAGCTTGCACATGAGTTTGGTTATAGGCTTGGAGCAGAGAAGCCAGTTCCTGTTCGTCATCTTAACCTGACGACCCTTAAGCAGATGGAGATTGGTCCTAGTCGACAAGCCTCAGAGAGTGAGGATGAGTCTGAGAGCGATGATGAATAGAGTTATGCTAAAGGTGGTGCTGAGATTGAGGAAGAAACAAAGCAGGACGAGGAAGAGGTTGAGGCACAGGATACGAGTGAGAGCTCTCCTCCTGTGGCACCAGAGCAGAGCGCAGATCAGACTGCCAGGGATGCCCATATTGCTCGACTTGAAGAAGGGCAGGTTGTTCTACGCTAGGATATTATAGATCTTCGAGGCCTTGTAAAGCATAAGTTTAAGAAGGTGACTCGAACTCTGAAGTCTATCCTGTGTTGCTTGCAGGATAAGGGTGCCCCGCCTCCATCTCCTAATTCTGACTAGTAGTTGTCGTTGTAGCCGTCCTTTGTTTTGTTTGTTGTTTTCTTTCTGTGTGTAGCTGTTGTTGGCTTTGTAGTTGTTTGTTGTTGCTTGAAGTGTTAGATGTTGTAGTTCACGTGCTTTCCTAGTCGTGATTCATGTAATGCTGCACTACTTATATTGCGATAATTTTGATTAATGGAATACATGTTATTTATCTTTGAAGTTGTGCTGTGAATGCTGTGTGGATGGATTATGTGGACGTAGAATCTGACAGGTTGCAACCTCCGTTGAATGTAGGGATGTCTCCTAAGGGTTCGAAGACTTCGGCCCATCTCTCCTTGGTTGAGTCGCTTGCTCGGGTTCCTCCCTTAAGCGATAGCCAGAAAGATCCACAGGCGGGCCCGTCTCATGCCGGTGTTGGGCCGACACCTATGGCTCCTCTAGTCATGCCCTCGGTTCCTGAGCCGAGCCGTGCATCTTCGTCTGCTCCGCCTACTGATAAGTTTGAGCAGATGATGCTGTTGATGCAGCAGTAGCAGATTCAGCAGCATCAGCAGCAGCAGCAGGAGTTCCTATCTTCCATGGCTGACATCTTTTCTCAGTCAGTGGGGGTGACTCCACCTGCTTCACCTATGCCTCTATCTGGGAGTGCCAGTGCGAGCGGCACTTTTGAGTGATTCCAGCGCTTATGACCTCTTACATTTGAGGGTTCTCATAGACCCGAGGAGGCCGAGTATTGGATCGATCGCATCTCTATGATGCTGAGACCGCTGCACAGCTCTGAGGTTAAGCAGGTTGAGCTTGCCTCCTTCATGTTTGAGAAGGAGGCCAGTTTATGGTGGGACAGTGTTCTTCGCACTGTCGAGGAAGGTTTTGAGTAGTCATGGCAGGCGTTTGAGGTATGCTTCCACGAGAAGTATTTCCCGGTTACGTACCGACATGAGAAGGAGAGTGAGTTCCTTCGCCTCCGTCAGGAAGGGCTGTCGGTGACAGAGTATGAGAACCGATTCACTGAGCTAGGTCGGTATGTGCCTTTGATTCTGGGCGATCAGCCGATAAAGATGCGGCACTTTTCTGAGGGATTGAGACCTGAGATCCGATCGAAGATTTTCTGTGCCAGCATTTCTTCTTATGCGGAGTTGGTGAGCATGTCCTTGCGAGCAGAGCAGGACGGGGACAGGTCATCCCGTATGCAAGCATCGATGGTTTCTAGGCCGGGACCGGACTTTCAGGGTGCACCTTTTCTCGGCAAGAGGCTGCGAGCAGATTCTCCTCCTAGGCGTTCAACGCCGCCCGCTCAGCAGATGCGAGCTGATCTTCGCTGTTCGTATTATGGGAAGATGGGGCATTTGGACCATTTTTGCTTTTCGCGTATGCAGGCCAGTGGATTTACTCCATCGCAGAGGATTAGCCGTCCGATGCCTCAGGTTATTTCTCCTCCACCTCTTCGTTCAGCGCTAGCTCATCCATCCTTCAGACCTGCAGTACCTAGCTTCACGCCACCTCAGCAGCCCATGGTTCCTCCGCCGAATCGTCAGCAGCAGGCTCAAGTTCATGTGCTCTCAGCTGAAGCCCCTATGTCTGACTTGGTGCCGAGATCCTTCGAGGTGACAGCGCATATTGAAGGTATTCCTATTTCTATATTGGTGGATACAAGGTCCACTACTTCTCTTATATCTTATGCGGAAGTTAGGTGTTTGGGTTTGAGAACTGTTCCTATGTAAGGAGTGACGCTTACAACCGCTATGGGGATTTCCTCTACTATGAGCAAGCGTTGTATGGATTGTTTGGTCAATCTAGGAAGTGGATCAATCCGTGTTGATTTCTTTGTCACACCTCTTTATCATTACGATGTTATTATGGGTATAGATTGGCTCACGAGGATGTGAGCTGAGATTGATTGTGAAGCAAGGTCGGTGACCATCCATGGACCTGAGGGCGCGACAGTTACTTTCCCAGTTCAGGTCAGTTACCCTCTTCGTCTTGATTATTATACTTATCTGTTGGAGAGTATGGCTGAATCGGCGTTAGTTAGCACGTCAGTAGTTCGGGAGTTTGAAGATGTGTTTGAGTTGATTCCTGGATTACCTCCTCAGCGCGAGATTGATTTTGCTATCGATCTCATGCCTAGTGCGGTGCCCATTTTTTACCCACCTATCGTATGCCTCTGAGTGAAATGGAGGAGTTGAGGAAGCAGATAGATGGTTTGCTGAATTTAGGATTTATTCGGCCTAGTGTGTCTCCTTGGGGAGCACCTGTTTTGTTTGTGAAGAAGAATGATGGTTCCTTGCGATTGTGTATTGATTATCGTAGGCTGAATCTAGTAACTGTGAAGAATAAGTACCATTTACCCAGGATTGATGATCTGTTTGATCAATTGAAGGGGGCATGGTACTTTTCAAAGGTTGATCTGCAGTCAGGGTATCATCAGTTCCGCGTCGAGGAAGGGGACGTGCAGAAGACCGCTTTCAGGACTAGCTTCGGTCACTATGAGTTCCTTGTGATGTCGTTTGGTCTGACGAACGCACCGGCCGTGTTCATGGATCTGATGAACAGGGTGTTTCGGCCATTCTTGTTCTGATTTGTCATTGTCTTTATCGATGACATCTTAATATATTCGGCGAGTCGGGAAGAGCACGAGGAGCACTTAAGAGCGATTTTAGATACTCTTAGGAAGAATCAGCTTTTTGCGCAGTTCAAGAAGTGTGATTTCTGGAAAGAGGAAGTCAAGTTCCTGGGACATGTGGTGTCCAAGGAAGTGATAGCTGTCAATCTTGCCAAGGTAGCAGCAGTGCAGGACTAGAAGCAGCCTGGTTCAGTTACTGAGGTAAGGAGTTTTCTGGGTCTTGCAGGCTATTATCGACGCTTCATTCAAGACTTCTCGAAGATTGCCAGACTATTGTCACAGCTGACAAGGAAGGATTTGAAGTTTGCTTGGAATGAGAAGGCGGAGTTAGCTTTTCAAGAGCTAAAGGACAGGTTGACGTCCGCCCCTGTGCTAGTGTTGCTAGACCAAGGGGTTAAGTATATTATATATACTGACGACTCTCGCGTTGGTCTGGGTTGTGTCCTTATGCAGAAGGACAGGGTGATTGCTTATGCTTCGCGGCAGTTGAGGAAACACGAAGAGAATTACCTTACGCACGACCTAGAGTTAGCAGCTGTCATTTTCGCATTAAAGCTTTGGAGACATTACCTCTATGGTGAGGAGTTTAAGCTCTTTTGCGACCACAAGAGCCTTAAGTATATTTTCACGCAGCGTGATTTGAATATGAGGCAGCGCCGATGGATGGAAACATTGAAGGACTTTAAGTTCGATGTTTCTTACCATCCGGGCAAGGCGAACCTTGTGGTAGATGCTTTGAGTTGCAAGAAGGCTATTGAGTTTACAGCTCCGCTGATGATAACAGAGTGGGATATGTTGGAGTTTGTGCGAGATTTTGAGCAGTAGCTTATGGTGGAAGAACCATATGAGGTTATCGCACACATTCGTGTACAGCCCCTTATCGACGAGAAGATCGTTGCAGCTCAGGCAGATGATGAGCGTGAAGATGAGGAAGCGGGTTGGTACTGATGAGAACTTCGACTGGAGTATTAGTTCTGATGGGGGCTTACGATTTCGTGGCCGGTTATGTGTTCCTGACATCCCTGACTTGAGACAGGAGGTTCTCGAGTTAGCCCGTAGTTCTAAGCTTGCGATGCATCCCGGTAGCACGAAGATGTATCAGGATATGAGAAGATCTTATTGGTGGGACAATATGAAGGTCCATATTGCTGAGTTTGTTTCTCGTTGTCTCACGTGCCAGTAGGTCAAGGCAGAGCATCGCCAACCTCCTGGGTTGCTGCAGCCCATGCCCATAGTAAAATAGAAGTGGGACTTCATCTCTATGGATTTTATTTCTGGGTTGCTGAGAATGAGGAAGGGATATGACTCTATTTGGGTGATAGTCGACCGATTGACGAAGTCGGCTTACTTCTTACCGATCAGAGTCACAAACTCTGCAGACGAGTTGGCTAGGTTGTATTTTAAGGAGATAGTACATCTGCATGGAGTTCCCCTGGAGATTGTGTCTGATAGAGACACGCGTTTCACATCTATCTTCTGGACTCGTATTCAGGAAGCGATGGGTGTGAAACTGAAGTTCAGCACTGCGTTTCATCCGCAAACAGATGGGCAGACGAAACGCGTGAATCAGGTCCTGGAAGATATGTTGCGAGATTGTGTTTTGGATTTCAAGGACAGTTGGGATGATTGTCTTCAGTATGCAGAGTTCGCGTATAATAACAGTTTCCAGGCGAGTATCGGCATGGCTCCCTATGAGGCGTTGTATGGTTGCCCGTGCAGAGCACCGCATTGCTGGCCCGGAATTGGTGCAGGTGACTTCAAAGAAAGTTGACATCATTCGACGTTGACACCTGACAGCTCAAAGGAGGCAGAAGAGTTACGCTGATACAAGGCGTCGACTGCTTGACTTTGAGGTTGGAGACCATGTTTTTCTGAAGGTCTCTCCTATGAAGGGAGTTCTGCGGTTCGGTAAGAAGGGAAAGCTGACGCCAAGATTTATTGGTCCATTTCAAGTTCTGGATCAAGTGGGAGCGGTAGCATACCGCCTTGCTTTGGCCACACCTCTTGCGGGTGTGCATAACGTATTTCATGTTTCTATGCTGAAGACGTACGTTCCTGATCCTTCGCATATTATCAGTTGGGAGCAGGTACAGTTGAGTGAGGATGCCATTTATGTATTGTGTAGCAAGGCTATCTCTCTTGTGAAGGTGCTATGGACGCATCATAGTGAGGAAGAGGCTACTTGGGAATCGGAAGCTGAGGTCAGAAAGAGCTACCCTCAGATCCTTGAGGAATATGAGAAGGTATGAATTTCGAGGACGAAATTTTCTTTAAGGGGGGTAGATTGTAATGACCCTAAAAATTTTGTGCTAATCTTTCCTTAGTAGTTGTTTTTGGGGTAATTAGCGCTATACTCGATTGCTTGTGAAATTTGCATCAATCACTTTAAATTGTATCTGCATGACTCAAAAACTGTAGATTAGTTAGCGCTATGTTACTATGAAATCTGGGATCCATCGCTAAATCCAGTTGTTCTTGGGAATTTTGGAAGATCTGGATCGGTCCTGGACCGCACGTCGAAAGTCTGATAGCGATGATCTTAGGCTGTTGCGGTCTACATGTTGGGCTTGACCATCACCTCGAAAATCAAGTACATGTGATGTTCTGGGTCGATTTGATTGAGTCCGGAGTGAAGAGTGTGAGAATGGTTGTAAATTTAATAAGATTTTGTGAAATCTGAGTCGTGTCGCTTGCACGATGATTTTAAGCAATTTGACCGTTGGATTCTGACCCAATTTCACCCTTTGATCAGGGAAGGTGGCCCAGGCATGTCCTTGTGTTTGTGGACCTGATCGACATTCTGTGACCGTTGAATTGAGTGTGGTCTGCCACGGCTGATCTGAAGATCCGGTCGTTACGAAAACTCAGCTTGACCTAGATCCATGGTCAGTGAGCTTAAGTCCGACCTTTCGTGGTAATATGCCCACCGGGGTGCTTCGTTGAATCACGAGAGGCCGGTTTTGGTTATACCCTAAGTATACCTTGGGCCTGGGGTTATTTTCATCAATGTTAGGCTTATTTATAGACCTTAAAACCCTAGCTCTCTCTTCCATACGAATTTTCTAACCCTAGCTAAGAAAGAGAGTGGAAAAGAGAGAGAAAGTGAGAGAGAAGTTGGTGAATCATCTTAGATTCTTTCTTGTTCTTCTTCATCGTTGAACCTTCACTTTTGAATCGTTATTCTGGAGATTCTGAGTTCATTTTTGGGTAAGTTAACCTAACCCTAATCTGAGTTAGAGCTTAGAATAGTCTTTGTGTTGTTGTAGCTCATTTCTATTCTTGCCTTTACGTTATCTTGTCGCCGTTGACGAAGACAAATCGTCTGAATCAGTTCGATGTTTCTTTTCTGGCTTAAGGTGCGGACTTTAATCGTATAGGTTATGGTTTTCAAGGCTTTCAATGCCAGTGAATAGTTTATTCTTGCTATAGATGAGTTTTCACATGCCAAATGTTATGTTTATTCCGCGTTCCTGATATGCATGTGTTATATTGAGATTTGTGTATTCCATGTGTATGTATAAAGTACCGTATGTGTATAAAATATGCACATGTGATTGCCATGATTATTTGTCGTGTACTTATGCTCATTATATGTGCGGCAACTCCTTGGTAAAAGGAATTGTCCAAATGTGTGTATTTCAACATACGTCATGTATGTTGTATTATGTATTCTAAGTGTTTGTAAAAATGTCTGAATGATCTAAAGTGTGGTGTATCAACCTAGTATGGGCGTTGAGAAGTGATTCTCAACTCTCCCACTAGTGTGTATGATTTCCTTCATGCAAGTTACATTCCTTGTTGTTTAAGTTCAAGCATTACTTATGCTTACATTCATGTTAAGTTGATATTCTTCAAGTACTCATATGCTACATGGTTGAGGTTGTTTCCATTACTGTTCTACATTTAATACGAATATCTGTTGTAGTGTAATGTGTTTGGAACTATGATTAGTCCAGAAAATCAGTAATCGGCCTTAAGTTCGTGGCTGAGATTGCTTTCGCCACGAAGGACGTGATTAGACGAACCTGAGTCGTATTAGAGTTGTTGGCAGTGGTTTGGCCATGCGGAGTGTTTGCGCACTCTATGTCATTCAATTAAACGTGCGCTCGTGCTAGTCGAGTTCGTCAAGTAACCCGATTGTCCGATGTATGTTCACCATGTATGGACGCTACTGTTTGAATCTAGGGTACCAAACTTACCAATGAAATCCTATTAACCATAGTACCTTGATCCGCTAAGACTCATGAGCCGGATATGGTGGTATGGGATACCGTGGTCGAGCTGTCGGCCTACGCTGGGGTGACAAGCCTCCCCATAGTGATTAGTGAGCAACCAAACTCGTGAGCCGATTATGGTGGTATGGGACACGATATTCGTGCTGTCGGCCTACATTGATTGGTGACGAGCCCTTTGTAGTGACCTCGAGCATGCCTGGATACCGCATTGAGGTGACGAGCCTTATTGTGGTAACGAAGGTATGATAGGCGTGCATTGATTGGTGACGAGCCCTTTGCAACGACCTAAAACCATATGATCGTATGAGATGTCTAGGACTGACGACCCTAGAATGGGTCACTGTTTGGATGGTGATATGAGGAAGGTACCTTAGCTTCCCAATCCTGCTATATGAAAAGGACTAACAATAACTTGGTAATCATGTTCATGCACCGCATTTGCATGTGCTTTGTAGACGTGGCGCACTTTGAGGCGATGTCATGCGTAACGTAAGATGAAGACGCTGAGAGTGTACGCGCGAGGGCACGCATTATTCTGCATACATCCGTGCATTAACAAGAGTACTTAGGACTTGCTTAATTGTTCTACCTTATCATTACTGCTTAATTGAACTGATAACATGTTAACCTCTACTTTATTGTTCCACTGAGTTGATCACTCACTCCCACGTTCTGGGGCGGTGTTAAACACCCACCAGACTCTGTCTTATTTTTTGATGTTGCAGATGTTGATGCGACTTCTGAGGCAGAGCGGGAGATCGAGGATGATGAGGCTGCTTTCTCTTTTATGCAGTTTTCAGACGGGTTCTAGTGAGCCTTGTTCTGATGCGTGGGATGCTGAGACTTCTTTTGGGATTTAAATGATGTAATTTGATACTTGTAATTTTGATAATAACACTTGTCATACGACCTGGTATGTGTATGTATTTCAGGGATTCGCACATGTACACATATATTTCTTTAAGTCTTCCGCTTGATTTCTTCACTTATCCCTGAATTATATTTGCACTTTGGCTTAATCTATTCCATGTTTTATGCACTAATACAATCAACATACATCCATCATTAAAAATGTTGCATAAGTGATGTTTTGGAACTCGGGAGCTGAGTTATGCTCGACCCCCGAATTTCAGGGCGTTACACAAACAGTCCAAGTGTGGCCCATTGGGCTGGCCACACAGACACACCATGCACACACACCACGTTCAAAAACATTTTTAAAAAAAGAGGGAGGAGTGGACACTGTTGCCAGTGTCCAGAGGACACTTCAGCAAGCTGCGTCCCAGCTTACTTTAAATGGGGATGGGTTGTGGTATGACAACAGGCCCCGCTCTTGATGCATGTATTTGATCCACATCGTCTATTCAATTTCCCAGTTCATTTTAGGCCTTGTGCTGAAAAATGAAGCCAATCCAAATCTCTGGTAGGCCACACCATAAAAAATATCATTTTAATAGTGATGTTTACTACCAAACTGTTAGGGCCCACTGTGATGTTTCTGTACGCCAAAAAATGCTAAATATTGGGCTTGTTCGGTCTGTCACGAGCCATAAAGTGCAACAGATGGAATGGATTATGTTGATGTGGGCCCCACCTATGAAAAACCACAAGAATAAAAAAATGCAACAATGTTGGACGCTGTTGCTGTAAGCATCTAGAGGACGATGCAAGAAGCAGCGTCATACTGCTTGTAGTAGGCAGGGACAGTGGGTCTCACCATAGGCGCCATCGTGATGTATGTTAAACATCAACATCGTGCATTTGATGGGTTCCCTTTAGATTATGGTATATCCCAAAAATCAGCCATACACGGAACTCAGGTGGCCCACACCATCTAAAATCACGTGAAGACTGGAAGTTCTGTGGGTCTGATCATGAGGTATGTGTTATATCCAAATCGTCCATCCATTTGGTGAGCTCGTCTTAAGGCTTAAGAAGAAAAATAAGACAGATCTAACTATCAAGTGGTCCACACTACAAAAAGTACCGGAGGATTGAACGTTTACCATTAAAACCCTTTTTGGGGTCACAGAAGTTTTGGACCAATATGAAATTTACTTTTCCTCTTAATTCAGGTCTTTGTGACCTTATGAACAGATTGGATGGAAAATAAATGTTCTGGTGGGCCCTGTAAATCGTTAAACGATGAAATCATTATCTCCACTACAATTTGTGGTGCGGTCCAGATAATCTTTGGATATGATTCATTTTTTTCGATAATGCTCTAAAATGATCTCAAAAAATAGATGAACGGTGTAGATATAATAAATACATCACTTTGGTACCCATGTAACTATGATCTCCTTGAACCGTTCATACAACTCGGAGCTCGAGCATATAAAAGCACTTGCTGGGGTCCACCTGAAATTTGGATGCATCTGAAACTTGGCCTGACCCCTTAACCAAGTGGGACACACATAATGGATGGGCTGGATTTGTGATCCACACCTCAATGACCCAACAAATGATTATGAATGCTTTAATGGAGGGTAAAACTCTCAACTGTTGTGCATAGTGTGGCCCACACAAGTCACTAATTGACTTGATTTTAAGCCTTAGGCCCACCATGAAATGGTTCATCCAACTGATGGGGTAGATGTTTAACACACACCACAGTGGGCCCACACAACTCGACCTCATGGGGAGTTCCTATAAGCTGGACCGCATAGAACCTTTTCCCATTATAAATATATATATATATATATATATTGGTGGAAATAAATTTTGGCCCTCTCAATAATTATATGTTCTCCTCATCAAGGCCCAAATAAAAACCCATATAAGCCCACCATGAATACTTCGTTGTGTAATGGATTTACGGCCACCCTATATGATAGAAATTTGTGGCCCAATTTTATGGATAACTTAAATAGTCATACTAGGCATCTAAATCGCCCAATATAATGCAATGATCAAATTGTACAGTATGCAATTAGATTGTTAGTAAGGCATTCATACATAAGAAGGGATGTTAATTTATAAAAAGGAGTAAGAACTAAAATTACAAACAAATACCCTAGTTTAGAAATTACAAGGAGTACAATTTGATTAGTTATGATTAAGCAAGAAGAGAAAAGTATTTTGTAGTCGAAAGTACCAAGCTACGAGGCCACAAGTTGACAGCATCACGTAGGGATTGGTTATCTAGATACCCGACTCTTTAATTATCTTGCGCCCTGCATATCGGCATACATTGAGTTCTAGTTATCCTTGAGTCACTTGTCATTAGCATCACCATGCATTCCATGGCATGATATATGATGAGAAATAGTATCCAAATTCTTTACAAATATCAAGGATTGACCGTATTATGATAAGGATAATGATATTGAATCATGGACACTGGAAATATGAAAATAGTAGGGGATGATGTACCCATTGGTTTGAGAAACCCTAAACCCCAATGGTACCTAGGGATGCCTCACCGTTAGGCCAGGTGGACACATGGGCCATGGATTTGATTCCCACTGACGAGGCTATGTTGAGAAGGGGTATGTCCGACCCGCCTTAAGGCTGAGGTGGCAAATGGGGACCAGTTTGACTCGCCGGCGAGGAGAAGCGCAAATGAGGTCCGCTACTAGTATATAAAATGGAGGTTGTAACCCCATTGGTGGGTTGCGAGGTCGATTGCTAGTGTCTGGTGCATGGGCATTGACCCTAGTGGATCCTAAGTTCCAATAGTATATTAATCATAATCGAGATGATGATGTTCAGGAGTAGTGCGGTCAAGTCAATGGTGAGAAGACTATTGGCAGGTGTTTCTATAGTTAGCATGTAGTTATTTTATGCATCTCACACATGATCACCCTCCATCATTCATTAAGACATCGCTTTGCATAGATTATCACCTTTGGCGGTTCTTTCATTATATCTTTTATGTTAATTTATCTTGCGTGCTTATCTTAAGGACTTTGCACTTGTTAAGTTATAAGACTTACTTGTCTTTTAACCACTCAGGTAAAGGATCTAAAGAAGAAAAACATATAGCGACCACGAGTTAGGTGCCATGTCGAGGGGACTGATTTGACTTTTGGAGTTTTGAATTGTCTATGATGTATATATGTATTGCGCAGATGATGTACTTTTGGAATTTTGTTGTACCCAGTTTACTTGTATGTAAATGTTACCTATCTTGTCTCTGATGTTCCTTTTTTTTTATGAAGAACGAATGGTGAGATTTATCCTTTACATTACCTTGCCGGATGCCGAGCTTGGGACTTAGTGTGTGGGCATTAGGTACCAATCCCGAAGTTCGGCTTGTTGCATGACAGATCCGGTAGATATAGCGGTAGTATAAGACTATTGGGTCTGCGGTGTGATGAAGTTGGTATCAGAGCATGAGATAAGGGATTACCTATGGACAAGTAACCATCTAGGAGAAAGCTAGAGTTCTAAAACTTGAAAACCGACTTAACAACTTAGAAACACTAGTTTTCCCCTTAAGGAACTCGGGAAAAAAAAGTTACAATTAGGTCTCAAAGAGAAGAAGTTAGGAAGATGTGCTTCTTGACCTTAAGAGACTATTTTAGGTTGAAGCTAACCTAGGCATCCATTTTCTATTTTAGATCATGGCACCTAAGAAGGCCGCTAAAACCAAAACAGCAGTAGAGCATGAGCCATCTGAGGATCACCAGGCCAAGGCACCAGATACTCCTCAGGACACCGCTTCAATTCAGGAAATCCTTCGTTCCATGGTATCTTTGATGGAACATCAGGAGAGGAGGTCTACAGAGGCATCTTCCGTATTAGAGTAGTCAGCTTTGATTTAGAATTCCAGGCTTTGCGACCTCCTCGATTTAAAGGGCAGTCAGATCCGCTTGAGGCCGACCGATGGAGGACCCAGGTTATCAAGATTTTAGATGTGATGAGGTGTCCTGATTCCCAAAGAGTGTTGCTTACTACCTTCACACTTGAGGGAGAAGCAGAGTTGTGGTGGTAGTCAATTAAGAAGGAAGCTGTGTTGAGTATAGTTTGGAGTCGGAGCATGTTTAGTGACAAGTTCGACCAAAAGTATTTTCTTGATAGTATTCGAGAAAAGATGGTGCCTGCATTTATATCTCTAGAGCAAGAAGCTTTATCTATGCCCTAATACGAGGCCAAATTCGTTGAGCTGTCCCGTTTTGCATCGAATTTGATTTGGACGTTCAGTATGAAAGCTCGTAAATTTAAGAAGGGACTTCGTCCTAGCTTGAGGAGTAGGGTAGTACCTTTGCGACTCCTTATGTTTGAGGAGGTGACAGACCGAGCTAAGATCATAGAAGCGGATTTCAAAGACATGAACAAGACTTGTGATCAACCACTTCATAGATAGGATAATAGGAACAAGAGGAAGTGTAACGTCTTGGAAAAATCTGTACAAAGGCCCGAGTACCACCTCAAGCAGAAATCCCTAAGGACCGTATTCTATAGAAATTAGACAAAAATTGATTAAGTACTAAACTGAAATAATTGGTGGATTAGCTTGAACCAATACCTATACAAATGGCAAGACCTAAACCCGTCAAAATCACTAACTCAACACTACTTAAAAACCTAGGAGAAATCCCAAAAGCCAGTTGCTCTTAGGAGCACATTGAAACCCGTATCGGACTTGGACCAAACATCAAAAATTCGATAACCGTGAAACTATAGGGTTATGACTATCTTATTGGGCTTGACAACCATCGTGGGAATCGAGCCTAGATAGTATCTAGAAATGCACAACTTGAGCCCTATGCAAAGTATGTGAGAAACACGAATATCTTTAGAAAATGAACCAAAACTTTAGTGAATTGGGCCATTCGCTTGCGGCCGAAATTGAAGCCTTTGGACTGTCAGATTCTGAACGAACTTCACCCATGGATCAGAGAAATTTTCCTACACATATCCGTATACTTATAGCCCTGATTGAGTGACAACGACCGTTGATCTGACACGAGTCCTCCATGGACGATCCACTAACCCGATCGCACTAAAATCATAACCTGGCTTAGATCCATGGTTAGGGAACTTACCCTATACTATAAGTGAGAAATGGACCTTCCTAAGGGCCTTGTTTGCTAGAAACAAGCACCCTTTAGCTGTAACCTAAGTATATCATGGCCCAGGGGCCATTTACACAAATTCTGGGCCTATATAATGCCTTTAAACCACCCCATTCCCGTTTCATACGAATTTCTCTAACCCTAGGAGAGAGAAGAGAGAAAAGAGAAGAAAAGAGTGAGGAGAAGAGAGAGAGAGATAGGGAGATCGTTGCTGGGATTCACTCCCACTACTCTACGTGTTGTTTTACCTCCCCACATTGCTACATGACTCATTTCAACTACTATTTGGGTAAGAAATCCTAACCCTAATATTGATTTAGGAATTCAAATAGAGTAATCGATGAAATAGCTAACCTATTTTGTGATTTAGGTACCCGTTGTTCTGTATACGGGAGCGTAGGATTTGAACTGAGTTCGAACGAGCAATCCGATGAAAGGTGCAGACTATAAACATTTATGTTATGGTTTTCAAGGCTTTCAATGTCAGCTAATGATTTATTTCTAACTTGATTGTTACCATATCGTCTTAAATACGTCGATTTCGATGTATTACACATTTATGAACTATGTTATATAACTATTTGTCCTATGTGTTTGTTGAAATGTTTGAGTGAACATGTAAACATGATTTGTGCTTGTTATGATTACTAAGCTAGGATTCATGATTGTTATTTGCATGATGACATCCTTGTAGATGGAATTGCTAAAATACTTGCTGTAACTAACCTAGTCTATGTATTTGCTTATGTGTAGCCTAAGTGTTTGATAAATTGTCTGAATGAGAAAATATTGATAATTTGTAATTATTACAAGTATTAAGATAGCATTTTGCATTACTTTGTACGTATGTTTAATTTATTTCATGTAATCATACTTGCCTCTATGCAATTTATGAATAAAGTGCAAGTGTTTGTTAAGATGTTTGAGGTGTTTGATAAAATGCTCAAATGAAGCATTTACTTGGATTGTTTGTTAAATGTTAAAATGATTATCACATGTATGTATTCGCTACATCTGAGTAAGATTGGGGCTATAATAGTCCAGGCAATCAGTAAGAGTCCCTGTTCAGGTGGCTTAATTAGTCACGTCACATTAGGAAAATTCGACGAATTTGGGTTGCACGACGATTGTCGACACTGGTTAGGCCACAAGGGGTGCTTATGCACTCCATGTCAATTACATTAGCATGTGCCCGTACTAATTGAACTTCCCTAACAAACCGATTGGCTTATTGTATGTTCACCATATATGGATGCCATTGCTTGAATCTAAGATACCCTCGCCAATGTAAAAGCCCATTTTAACCATGGTACCACGATCTGCTAAGACTCATGAGCACGACATGGTGGTATGGGACACCGTGGTCAAGCTGTCAGCCTATGCTGGGGTGACGAGCCTCCCCATAGTGACCAGTGAGTAACCCAAACTCATGAGCTGAATACGGTGGTATGAGACATTGTATTCGAGCTGTCGGCTTGTGCTGAGGTGACGAGCCTCCCCATAGTGACCTCGAGTATAAACTCTCGAACTTACCTATCCACTGTTTTTCATTAGGAGTGATGTCCTACAACTTGCCTATCATATGTGATTAACTAGGATTGACGACCCTGGATGGATCTTTCGGTTGGGTAAATGATATAAAGGGAAGTACCTTCGGTTCCCGAATTTTCTGTGTGAATAAACCTAATTAAGTACTCAGCTAACATGATCATGCACCGCATTACATGTGCTTTGGTGAGGAAGTGCACTTTAGGCAGTTTTCCATGCGCGAATGGTTGATATAGTTGCTTAAGGGAGTGTCGTGCGAGGGCATGGATCATTACTGCATACCATCCCTACATTAATAAGAGTAGTTAGGGAATGATTGTTGTACTGCTTTATCATTGCTGCTTGATTGAATTGATGACATGATAATCTTTGCCTTATAGTACCACTGAGTTGATCACTCACTCCCACTCTAGGACAGTGTTTTAAAACACCAACCAGACTCTGTTATAGACGCAGGTAATGAGGACGTATATGCAGCGGAGTTGGACTTCGCAGATGAAGAGGAAGAGTTCTCCTATGTTCAGATCTCTGACAGGTCTATGTAGACTTTGTGTTGCTTCGATGGGATTACATGGATACACAGATTAGCTGGATACTCTACATTTTGACATTTTGCTTAGTATAAACCAATACATGTATAAATTTTAGCCCGGTTATATGATCATACTCCAGAGGTTGTTGAACCCTTGCTTGTTCAGATATATATGTGTTTCAATCTTTCGCTCGCTAAATTTAATTATATCTGGAGTATGATATGCTGTTTTAGTATAATCCTCCTCATGTTTAATGCACTAATATGGACAATATTTAAACATCATTATCTATGTTGCATAAGTGATGTGTTGGATCTTGGGAGTTAAGCTTTACTCGACCCTCGAAATTTAGGGCGTTACTAGAAGGGAGCCCCAACCCATTCAGGAAGCCCAGCGAGATTTGCATTGATTAGCATTCCGAGGAACATGTTTTAGGTGTGGTGGAGTAGGCCATCAGGTCAGGTCTTGCCCTAATTTGCCAGATGTCTATGTAAAGCGGAAGGATAAGTCTTCTTATATACAACAGCCTCATGATCACCCCCAACAGAGACCTTTTCAGCAACACCAAACTCAACAATACCATCCTCAATAACAAACTCAGTAGTATTGGCCTCAACAACAGCCTCAACAATGCTAGCAGAAGCAGCCATTGCAAGGTCGAGATCGCTCTCAGCAGTACCAGAGACCGCCTCAGAGACAACAGGTAGGATTTGGAGTGACTGCCCAACCTCACGTATATGCTATTCAACAGACTAATCCTCAATCATTAGCAACGATACTCAAGGGTACGACTACTCTCTTCTCATCATTTGCACACACCTTATTCAACTCAGGCGCCTCCCATCCATTCATATAATCATCACTCGTAAACACGTTGGGGTTAGAGCCAGAAAGGGTAGTAGAGGAGTTATCAGTAGCCACACCATTAGGTGAGCATTTTAACCTAAGCCTTATCTGCAAGGATTGCCTAGTGATGATTAGAGATCACATCTTACCCACTGATTTATTTGTTATGAAGATGTCGAAGCTGGATGTTATTTTAGGTATGGATTGGATGCTGCATAGCATGCCTTGTTAGATTGTTTCGAAAGGACAATCAACTTCTTTATAATCGGCCAACCATAGTTCCAGTTCAAGATTTTGCTAGCAGAGTAGACAGGGACATCCTTGGCTTGCCTAGTAGAAGAAGAAAGGACCCTATGGATTAAGGAGATCCCAATCGTATGTGAGTATCTCGACATCTTTCAAGACATCCTGGGCCTACCTCCCCGAAGGGCAGTGGAATTCTGTATTAACCTGATGCTAGGTACCACACCCATCTCAAAGGCACCGTATTGCATGACACCCATGAAGTTGGAAGAATTGAAGAAGTAGTTGGAGGAACTTAGGGCTTTGGGCTTTATTCACCCAAGTAGTTCTCCTTGGGGAGAGAAGGTCCTATTCGTTAAGGAGAAGGACGGCTTGCTGAGACTTTGTG